>NC_142888.1:49937500-50537500 GCF_051225735.1 Oryctolagus cuniculus | reverse complement strand
AATGATGATCTCCAGATTCCAAGTTTGGCGAAGTCCAAACTGTAGGGACAGGAGTGAATAACAAAAACATGAAAAACACTTGTGTGGATGAGAGCTATTGGAAGTCATCTCTTCGAGGGAGGATGGAATTTAGGTCCTTCAGAATGCAAGTGTGATAAAAGCAGGGCTAGAGCTGGATCACCTAATTGTCCAAATGAGCCTGGACCGTAACTTGTTCAGTATAAGGGCTCTCTGCTGTGGGGTTTTGGAGACATTCTCTTGATACATTAGCCAGGAGCCTTAGGGATTATGAATGAAATAGCTCTCTGCTTCAGGTATTCTAATAACAACAGGGACTGTTTACTAGTACCTACTAATTCCCAGTCATTGAACTAGATTTTAGTTTTTCTTTATTCCTTATAAGAATCCCATTTTGCAAATAGGAAACAGGGGGAAATGCAGTTTGAGAAACTTGCCCAAATACACATAACTGTAACTGACAGAGCTGGCATTTGAACCCAGATCTGTTTCCAAAGTCCATGCTCCATATATGACACTTTATCTGATAGTTTATTTTGAAAGTTTATTTATTTATTTGCAAGGCAGAGTGACAGAGACAGATAGATAGAGAGATCTGGTTTGCTCCCCAAATGCCCACATTAGCAGGGTCTGACCAAGGTGCAAGCCAGGGGCGAGGATCTCTTATCTGTCACATGTGTGACAGGAACCTAGGTACTTGGGCCATCATCCGCTGCCTCCCAGTTTCATTAGCAGAAAGGTAGATCAAAAGTGTGGAGTAAGGGCTGGCGCCTGCAGTGCCAGCATCCCATATGGGTGCTGGTTCAAGTCTCGGCTGTTCCACTTCCAATCCAGCTTTCTGTTGTGGCCTGGGAAAGCAGTAGAAGATGGCCCAAGTCCTTGGGCCCCTGCACCTGCGTGGGAGACCTGGAGGAAGCTCCTGGCTCCTGGCCTCGGATCGGTGCAGCTCTGGCCGTTGCGGCCAACTAGGGAGTGAACTAGCTGATGGAAGCCTCTCTCTCTGCCCCTCTCCTTCTCTCTCTGTGTAACTCTGACTTTCAAATAAATAAATAAATCTTTTTTAAAAAAAGCATATAGTAACTGGACCTCTAGCTGGGAAGTGGGATATGGGATGCAGATGTGGTGACTGATGGCTTAACCCACTGTGCCACAACGCCTGCACCTTTACTACACTTTAGTCTCCTTATTAGCAGGGCTTAGTTGTAAAACTTTATTGTGTAAGATTTTTCTCCCCACTAAGCTTTTCATCAGTCCCTACCACATATTCTAATTGTACAGTGATAATAGAATTGATAGTGTTTCCCAGTTCTGTAGATTTGAGTTAATTTGAATGGTTTATGTTAGTTTGTATAGCATGGCTAGGCTTTTGGTATTTTTATTAATCTCCATTTTGGGGAAAATTGGTAAAATCATTAGTTTTTTTTTCAAGATTGATTGATTTATTTGAAAGGCAGAGTGACAGAGAGGAGGAGAGAGAGAGATTTTCCACCCACTGGTTCACTCCCAGAATGACTGCAATGGCTGGGGCTAGGCCAGGCTGAAGCCAGGAGCCAGGAACTCCATTGTGGTCTTCCATGTGGGAGGAAGCACTTGGACCATCACCTGCTGCCTACCCAGGCGCGTTAGCAGGGAGCTGAATCAGAAGCAAAGCAACCAGGATTCAAACTGGCACTCAGACATAGGATGCTAGTTTAACCTATTGTGCTACAGCTCTGGCCCCATATCGTTTGGTTTTAAATTGCTATTTTCAGTGATTGATGATGGTATGCATTCTAGGGAGCATGAGACTCAGAATCAGCTTTGGTAGTTAGCCACTGTGTATGGTAGAGACAGATGGCAATGACTCTTTTCTTTATATAATAGCTAAGTGTTTTTGAAGCTGTCCTCTTTTCCTTTTACTCAGGAAGGAATCCCTGCCCCTAATTCCCTCCAAAATGGGGAATCTAGAGAGGGGTAGTGGTGATTTCATGTGATCCATATGGAGTTTTTCAAGTGTTTGTTGCCCTGTGGACTTGAACTTTGCTCTTTTCTCTCCCTTCCTTTGACTCTCCATATCCTATACTACACAATCCTAGCTTCCTTGTATGGTTTGTAGGTTGGAGCTGGGGGACTATCTGAGTATATAGTAGCTTCTTCCTTAGATGGCTAGGTGCTGAAATAAAAGGCCATTATTGTCACCATCCTGTGGGGGTAGGGAAAGAATAGCATTTTTGTTTGTGAAAGGAGGAAGTCTACAAAATGGCAGTGGTTGGTTTGGCTGTGTCTTGGAAGAATCTACTCAATGTTTTTTTTTTCTTTCATTTGGTCCCTTGTTGGCTTCTGTGAAGGCCTGTTAGTTTAAGGTTCTACTGAGGAATTATAGTATCTATAATGAACTCTGGTAGAAGTCTAGAGTCACATGATCCCAGAAAGCTTTTTTTTTATTACGAGATTCTGAGAATTTTCTCTGTAATGGTTTGTTTTGAATAGTTAGTATAGACACATAGTACAAAATTCAAATGGCATAAACATTTATAACTATAAAAGTTACATTTCTGTCTCTCCTCTATCCTCCAAAGATTCCTTTTTCTTTTCATTTCTATTTATTTTTTTAAAAAAGATTTGTTTGAAAGACAGAGTTAGAGAAAGGCAGAGGCAGAGAAAGAGAAAGGTCTTTCATCCACTGGTTCACTCCCCAAATGGCTACAACTGCCAGAGCTAGGCCTGTCTCTCTGAAGCCAGGAGCCTGGAGCTTCTTCTGGGTCTCCCACATAGGTGCAGGGGCCCAAGGACTTGGGTCATCTTCCACTGCTTTCCCAGGTCATAACAGAGAGCTGGATTGGAAAAGGAGCAGCTGGAATTCAAACTGGCGCCCACATGGGATGTTGGCACTGCATGCGGTGGCTTAGCCTAGCATGCCATAGCACTGTCCCCTCTTTTTTAAAAAATTTATTTACTTATATATTGGTGGGGGGGCAGTTCGCCCATCTGCTGGTTCACTGTCAGGGCTGGCCCTGGCTTAAGCCAGGAGCCTGGAACTCCATATGGGTCTCCCAAGTGGTGGCAGGGACCTAAATATTTGAGTCATCTTCCTCTGCTTTCCCAGGTATATTAGCAGGGAGCTAGATTGGAAGTGGAATAGTCAGGACTCGAACCAGCACTCTGGTATTGAATGATGGTATTGCAGGCAGCAGCTTAGCCTACTGTGCTGCAACGCCAGCCCCACTATGTGATATTTTGATGCATGTATATATTATATAGTGTTCAAATCAGGGTAAACATATCTGTCTCCTCATATATTTATCATTCCTTGTTGTGAAAACATTTAAAATCCTTCTAGATTTTTAAGCCTTTAAAAAACCAATAATGTGGGGCTAGTGCTGTGGCACAGTGGGTTAACACCCTGGCCTGAAGTGCCGGCATCCCATATGGGTGCCAGTTCTAGTCCCAGCTGCTCCTCTCTGCTGTGCCTGGGAAAGCATTAGAAGATGGCCCAAGTCCTTGGGCCCCTGCACCCACGTGGGAGACCCAGAAGAAGCTCCTGGCTTCGGATTGGCACAGCTCCTGCCGTTGCAGCCAATTGGGGAGTGAACCATCGGATGGAAGACCGACCTCTCTCTCTCTCTGTCTACCTCTCCTCTCTCTGTGTAACTCTGACTTTCAAATAAATAAATAAACCTTTTTAAAAAAGCAATAATGTGTCAGAAAATACTAAAGTATAAATGGCAGGATTCAGAGGAGAGGGAGACCAAAATATGCAGCTGATGTTGTCAGGAAAGATTTCCTGGATGAATTGAGACTTGAGCTGGGACTTGTAGAATGCAGAGGATTTGGACAAGAAAAGTAGAGGAAGGCAGGCACACCTGGGAGATACGTATCTCTTTTCTTTACAAGGAACTTGAATTCCCTTTTTAATGGAAAATTAATAGGTGCGCACAATAAACTATACAGTGAAAATATGACTTTGCCACCCATTCCAATTGTCTAGTCTTATTCTCTTCCGACTGCAAGTGTAAGTAGCAAGGGGCGCCTCCTTACCTACTGTGCTATGGTTGGATGTGGTAAAGGATGTTTAGAAAGGGCTATGGGAATATTGTCCAACAGAGCTGTTTTTTCCTTGGGTCCTGTCCAGGTGGTTCTTCTGATAGGTGGCCACCACAAGTTGAACATTACTCACCGCCTCTCTGCTTTCATCTTCCTTCCCTGTAGACCAATCTACCTATCTTCAAACTGAAGGAGTCTTGTGTACGGCGGCGCTACAGTGACTTTGAGTGGCTGAAAAATGAGCTGGAGCGAGATAGTAAGGTATGGCCTCGTTCCCCGTGTGGCACCCTTGGAGGAGGAAGTCTGCATGGACTGCGTAAGATCACAGTCTATCAAATCTAGAAGGGAGTGGACAAGGTACACACTCTCCTATCTACCCAAACCCCATATATTGGGTCTGGGGGATACCCTTTGAAACTCAGATGTAGTTGAGTTTAAGACCGTTAAACAAGTACTTTAAAAATGTTTTGCTCCATCGAGTGGCTAGTAAAGCCATACAACTTTAACTCCTATAGAAATGGAAAGTATAGTGTCAGGAAAGGCCTCCCTACATTTTTAGCTGGTGGTGGATTGGTAAGGAAGGTGAGGATGATTTGGAGTTTATTTCCTTCCGAGTTGGTAAACTTATCTTCCCACAGAAACAGAGTTGGATTAATCTGAGCCATCCTGACCGTGCTTCCATTCCAAGTTGCTAGCTGTGGGACCGGATGGACCCTATGCTTAATAAGAAACAAGGCATGCAGTGCTTTACCATGTGATGTCCTGTCTGGCCCTCTCCCACGCGACTGATATCTTCCATCTGCCTACAGATTGTAGTACCACCGCTGCCTGGGAAAGCCTTGAAGCGGCAGCTCCCTTTCCGGGGAGATGAAGGGATCTTTGAAGAGTCTTTCATTGAAGAAAGGAGGCAGGGCCTCGAACAGTTTATTAATAAGTAAGCCGAGTTCTGGGGGCCCCACCTGCTATTTTTGCCATCATGGTCTTTCTATGTGTTTTGTCTACCTCTTCTTTCACAGTGGGTACCCTGATGTGACACGGTTTATGTGGTGGGCTGACTTGACAGTAAAACTCCATTCGTTTGCACAGAATTCTGGTCCCAATATGTCAGGGCCTGCGAAAGCACTGCTTTTTGGTTGTGGCTAGGAATTTCTCTTCCTTGCCTCTCTATCCCCCTTCCCCTCTACAGTATTGGGGTTGGGTTGGTACCCTACTACTGCCCTCCATTGGCTCTTGAAGCCCTTCCCTGTCCTCACTCCCTTTCATCTGCTGATTCTCTGTGATCCTCAGAACCACTGATAACCATCTTGATCTCGTTGTAGAATTGCTGGGCACCCACTGGCTCAGAATGAACGTTGCCTACACATGTTCCTGCAGGAAGAGGCAATCGACAGGAACTACGTCCCAGGGAAGGTGCGCCAGTAGGAGCCCCTCTGCCACTTGCCCTCTACTTTCCTGCTGAAATGACATTGGTTTTTACACTAAGCCTCTCTCTGTCTCTCTCTGATCTGAAGTTGGCTGCCCATCCCCTGGCCTGATAGACTGTCTGCCATTGTGCTCCTTGGTACCTGACTACACCGTGTGGGCACTCTGCTGGGCTCCTCTTCTCTGAGGAGAGGTGGGAAACCACAGGCAGATGCCCTTTGCTTGGGGGTGGGGGGCGGGGGGGATTGGACTGGAAGGCAATTCCTTGGGCATTTATACATGCCAGAAGGCTAAACTTGGGGGGGGGGCGGGGAGGGAGGGGGGGCTTGTGTCGGCAAAGCACTTGGATACATACTGATGCTGCAAGTCCAGGGGATTTTTCTTACTCTTAGGTTAAACCAGGAACGCTGAGCAGGGAAAACCCTGCCTTTCCCACCTGCATGAACTTTTTCCTTTCTGGGAAGGTGGTAGAGGCCCACAGGCTCTCCTTGTTTTCTCTAGGCTTGCTCCCAGTTTTCTCAACAGTTTCCTTTGTTGCTTTCTCTCTTCCTCCCTCCCTCTCTCTCTCTCTCTCCCTCTCCCCCTCCCCCTCCCCCTCCCTCCTTCTCCCCTTCCCTCCCCTCTCCCCTCCATCCCTCACTCCCTTATTGCTTTTCATGGCAGTAATCCTCCTTGTGTCCCAGTAGTCTGCTGTGTGAAGCAAGGAGTTTGGGTTTTCCGGACCCACTACCATGGCTGCTTCAGAGTCAGAAGAAAGCCATAGGGCAGTAGGGGAGTTCCTATTGCCTAGCCCCTCTCCCTTTGTGGCTCCTCCCTCTCTGCCTATTTTTGCTCACCACTAGGTGAGTCAGTATGGGCCAGCAGTTCTCCCTCCCCAAGCCCTTGCTCCTTGAGGGGTTAGCTTTGTAGGCTTGGTGGCTTGAGGGTGGGGGTAACTCACCACTGCCAGATAACTCCTAGAGGGTAGGAGTGGATCGTGTTCCAGGTTCTCCCGGTGGTAGGGAAGAGCATCACCACTCTTCTTCCTTCTGTTCTGCCTTCCTCCCCATTCCGCTTAGTGCTGCCCCAGGGCAGAAGCACACAGGCCACACAGTCTCTGACTTCTAAGCACTTTGTAGCTGTTGAATGGGGCTCAGGGACAAGAGTTGTCGCTGCCCTCCCCAGCTTGGTCACAGGGTTATTGAACTGCCTGCACTTGTTTCCCATGGAACTCCAGCATTCTCCCCAGAAGCTGAACTAGGGATAGCAGCTGGGTGTGGATTTCCTGAATCTTAGAGTCTGGAACAGCTTCTTGAGGCTGGCAGCTATCCTGGGTTTCTGTCTGGGAGGTAGTGGTTTGTTTGCTGGGGCCTAATATCTGTCCCAACTGCTGGGATAAGAGCAAGTTCACTCTGGTGCCAGGTGAAAGGTGGGGGCTCTTTGCTTAGACTCCCTATCATAGAAGGATTGGAGTTTTCTCTACAGGGCTTTGGGGAAAAGGATTGCTGAGTCTGACATGACCCTGATCAGAGAGATTAGGACTGGGTTTTGACATGAGGTTTGGAGCCCATCTAAATGCTGAAGTTCCCCGAGACAGGTCAGCTCTGCAGCTGCCGAGCCTGTGCCAGGCTGAGCAGCCCCTAGAGAGAGGCTCTGGTCCCTTTCCCACCTCGCCAATGTTGATGTCGTTGCTGCCTTTTTGATTTGTATCCTCTGTTACTTTTTTTTTAAGGCTCCTTCTTTCATTGTGCACAAGTGCTGAGAGTCTGAGGCCCCATTTCTGCTGTGTATATATCCTGACTCGGGGCTTTTATTCAGCAAACTGTTCATTCTTCTGTCAATGTCATATTCAACTCTGTTCATATTAAACCACTGTGAAGCAAGCCTCTGTTTTCTTGTGTGAGTTGTAAACTTACTATTTTTTGGAGTCTTGGATATGCTGGGTATTACGCAGAAGTCATATAATATGTCCAGTGTCCTGAAGTGATAAGTAAGCTTTACACTTCGCTTTGTAAAAAAGCAGACTCTTAACTGCCGGTAGGAATATTTAACTGTTCTTTTCACAGTTCACAACTGACCTCGTCACAGAGCTAATGTATCTTGCTTGCAGGAAGTATCCATATTCTGGGTACCTGTGGTTTCGGTCAGATTTGGTAGATTTGGTTTTAAGCTTGTGGGTTTATGTTAATTTGGACAGAATATATGTACAGATGTGTGTGTGTGTGTCTAGGTAATATGTGTACATAAACACATATGCATTGCACTCATCCTCTGACACAATCACATAACCACCAACAAAGCCTTTCTTCCATGACCTTTTCCCTCACTTGAGACATTCTTACAGGAAGATAGATTTGATACCGACATAAAGGTGGCTGAACTGTGAGTGCTTTTGATGGCTGGATATTTTCATCTCCCTAGTATGTACTGACTTGGATTTCCCACACGGGTTGGGCTTGGGGAAGGGTTGGAATGAGGGGAGGTCACGTGGAAAGTCAAAGCTAATTTCACTGTGGTTCCACACAGAGAGGGTGTAGAAAGTGATGCGTTCAAAACATTCAAGTGACTTAACAGTGGTATTTGGTTCTAAGAAAGCAAGCAGGGGTTGAACTGATGAGGTGAAGAGTGGTGGTTGACGAATGAGATGACACCTACCAGAGGGGAGAGGGAAGAATAGGTTTTTCTTTGGGATGTGGGAAAGAAAGAGTAAAGAGAGATGCATCCTCCATCAGCAGCAGTGTCAGAGAATAAATTGGAGAGTAACTCATAAAGCAGCTATAAAATAGAGATTAGTGAAATTCAGGGCAGATGACTCTCATTTAACAAATAGGAATCAGTAGTCTTTCATGTGCCCAGCTCTATGCTAGAAGCCGGGGTGGGGGGCGGTATGGTCATGGTACAAGTAAAATATGATTACCTTCTTTTTTTTTTTTTCATAGACCTTAGACTTTGGTTCAAGAGATGTCTTTGTAAGATAGGAAAAACCTAGAGGCAAAGTAAGATCAGTGGCTCCAGCACATCTGTTTAGCTATCTTGTCGTCTTTTTTTTTTTTTTATACCTATCCGGCTAGGTAAACTTCTTTCTGGTGTCGCATTGGCCATTTTAGCATAGTAATGAGATCCCTGAAGAATCTCAAATCAAAGCCCTCTTACCCATCCACACTGATTGGAAGCAAACTTTCATAAGGAATTCAGTTTTACATGTGTATGAGTATCTGAACGTTTACTGCTAATAAGTCCCCTTTATCTAAAGCACAAAAAGGGCTCAACCTTAAACTGGGACCTGGGAGACAGAGACTAACAAAAAATTTTAACATAGACCCAAAAGAAGCCTCAATTGACATCCCGAGGATTTCTTACCTACTCTTTGGCCCAGTCGGAGACAAAGCCTTGACTTAACAAAAGTAGGAGAAATGGACAGTATTCAGGCTTCTTGGGAATTTCTGTTTGATGGTATCCTGGGGGAGACACTTCAATGTTAAAACATATGCTGTAGTAACTTAAGTAAAATTACATTCTGCAGTAGAACTACGGACCAGATGCTTATTGAAATGGATAATTCTTCATATTTTTAAGGACTTTTGAGTCGCCCCTGGTGTTCTCTGACACTACAACAGTTCTTATTTTTCCACTTGGATCATATTTTTACAAATATTTATTCACTTATTTGAAAGGCAGAATTAGAGAGAGATTGATCATCCACCTGCTGGTTCACTCCCCAAATAACTATAACAGTCAAGACTGTGCCAGGCCAAGAGCCAGGAGATTCCTCTGGGTCTCCTACGTGGGTGCAGGGTCTCAAGCACGTGGGCCATCTTCCATTACCTTCCCAGATGCATTAGCAGGGATCTGGATCAGAAGTGGAGCAGCTTGGTTTTGAAGCGGTGCCCACGAGGGATGCCAGTGCTGCAGGTCAGGGCTTTAACCCACTAAGCTACAGTGTCAACCCCTCTAATTGGCTCATTTTTAACCCTTTTATCTTTATTCTGAAATCTCTCCAAGGTCCTCACATATCCCCAAGTCATAGAGCCCAAAACTGGACACGTCTTTATTTTTTTAAAGATCATTTATTTGAAAGGCAGAGTGACAGAGAGGAGAGACAGAGATAACGTCCATCCACTGGTTTATTCCTCAAATGCCTACAATGGCGAGGATTGGGCCAAGCAAAAGCCAGGAGCCAAAACTTCATTTAGGTCTCCCATGTAGGGTGGCAGGGACTCAGGGACTTGAGGCATCATCTGTTACCTCCCAGGCACATTAGTAGAGAACTGGATCAGAAGGTGAAGCTGTTACTTGATCTCAGGCCCTTCCATAGGGGATGCAGCCATTCCAAGCCACAACTTAGCCTGCTGTGCTACATAGTAGCCGCCCCTGGACACCACTTCAATTTTAACCTGAAGGTTTGGTGGTGGTTATTCCATTTATACATTGTACTATTCAAGTTGGCTTTTAAAATATAAACTCTTTGTGACTAATTTAGCTTGTGTTTCTCTGCTACTCCCTGACTGCCTATCACCCCTCATTTCTTTTATCTTTGTTTTTTGCCTTGCTTATACAGAAGAACAATTGTTACTTATTTTAATTTTATTTCTTCTTTTTTTCTCCTTTTTTTGCCCTGTGTATTAGTCTACTTAGCTGTGCTTTTTTGTGGAAAATTTTATTTATTTGAGAGGCAGATTTAGAGAGAGAAAGAGATCATCCATCTGCTGGTTCACTCCCTAAATGGCTTCAAAGACCAGAGCTGGGCCAGCCTGAAGCCAGGAGCCAGGAGCCAGGAGCTTCTGGGTCTCCCACATGAGCACAAAAGCCCGAGGACTTGGGCCATCCTTTGCTACTTTCCCAGTTGCATTAGCAGAGAGCTGGATGGGAAGTGGAGTGGTCAGGACTTGAACTGGTACCTGTATGGGATGCTGGTGCAGCAGGTGGTGGCTTACCTCGCTATGCCACAGGCCCTCTATCTGGGCTTTTATTGACAGAGAACTTGGCTCCTGGCTTTGCCTGGCCCAATCCCAGCTGTTGCAGGCATTTGGGGAGTGAACCAGAAGATGGAAAATCTCACTCTTTGACTATCTTGCTCTCTTGTTTTCTCGGCCTTTCACATAAGTAAAAAAAAAATCAATAAATAAAACTCTAAAAACAAAACCCAACACCCCCTCAAAAAAAACCTCATTCCTTATAGGACAGGCAAACCAGGGGATTTTTTTAAATATCATATCACAAAAGGATTTTAAGTCACTGCAGGTTCCCTTTAATTGATGGTGGTTTTAAGTGTTTGTAGGGGCCAGTGTTGTGGTGCAGTGGGTTAAGCTATTGCTCTAGGTACTGGTATCTCATATCTGAGGGCCAGTTTGAGTTCTGGCTGCTCTGCTTCTGATCTAGTACCCTGCTAAGGAAAGCAGCAGAGGATGGCTCAAGCACTGCTACCCACGTGGGAGACCCGGATGGAATTCTGGGTTCCTGGCTTCGGCCTGGCCCAGTCTGGCAGTTGCAGCTATTTGGGGAGTGAACTAGAGGATGAAAGCTACTCTCTCTGCCTTTCAAATAAATAAAAACGTAATTTTTTAAAAAAGTTATAGGACACTAGTTATTTGATATAGGGAAGCTGAAGGTAAAGGGTTAAAAGGCATTTGCCAATTAGGATAAAACAACAGTTCCTGGGGCCTATGCTGTGGCACAGTGGGTTAAAGCTCTAGCCTCCAGTGCCAGCATCCCATCTGGGTTCCGGTTTTGGTTTTGGCTGCTCCACATCTGATCCAGCTCTCTGCTAATGTGCCTGGGAAAGCAGCGGAGGATGGCCCAAGTGCTTGGGTCCCTGCATTACGTGGGAGATCTGGATGAAGTTCCTGGCTCCTGGCTTTGGATAGGCTCAGCTCTGGCCATTGCAGCCATTTGGGGAATGAACCAGCTGATGGAAGATCTCTTTGTCTCTCAAATATTTTTTTAAAAAACCAATAGTTCTTAACAATAAAATCCAGTTAGAGTCACAGAAATTTTATTTATATATTACTACCCAAGAAAATGTATTATTATGCCAATAATGATTTTTTGTTTTTGTGCTTGGAGGCATATATACATGTTCATTTTGTTACGCAGTTTTTCCTGAAATTTAAATATAGATGTGTCTATTTTTCATTAGACAGAAAAATATATCATGATATGCCATCAGACTGAAGCCTCCGGGAAATCTGAAATGATGTAGAGAGAGTACTAGGCCTGAAATAGAAACCTAACTTCTGGAGCTGGCTATAGCTGCCTATAAGACCGAAGGTCAATTGCTTCACCATTTTGGGACTATTTTCTCAGCTATAAAGTAAGGGGATTTGACTAGATGATCAACAGGTATCTTAAAGATCTAAATTTTAAGGTTTCCCACTTTTGCCAGGAAGCTGAATAAACCTCGGAGGTGATGCCACCAAAAAGGAGAAAGCCCAAGTTTTCCTGAATACAATGGAGTTTACTGTAATGTACTGAGTTTTCCAGAAATGAGTGACTTCACATATCCTGATTATTGTATGTTTACCCACATCCTTTTGTATCAAGTAAGAGGACTTCCACTGATACTTACTGTGGATTTGGTTTACGGTTGTCCCAAGTCTAGGTCTCCTAGATAAAACTTTTATTTATTTATTTTTAAGATCTATTTATTTATTTATTTGAAAGGCAGAGTTAGAGAGAGAGAGAGTGCGCAAGCGAGCGCTTCCATCTGCTGGTTTACTCCCCAAATGACCTCAATGGCTGGAGCTGGGCCAGCCTGTAACCAGGAGCCTCAGACTCATTCTGGGTCTTCCACATGGGTGGCAGGGGCCCGAGCACTTGGGCCATCCTCTCCATCCTCTGCTGCTTTCCCAGGCACATTAGCAGGGGGCTGGCTGGATTGGAAGTAGAGAAGCTGGGACTCAAATTGGCACCCAACCCATTGTACCACATAATTGGCTCCCTAGATGAAAATTTTAAATGAAATAGTCACACCATACCTATATGAAGTTACTCTTATTTGAAATACATAAATTATAACTTTGTTGATGGTTTTGATGACAAAAATGTTTTGTTAAAATATTGTGATTAAAAAAATCCAAAAGGAATTAGTGGAAAGATTTCTCCTAAATTCCTGTCCCTACTCCCATTCTCCAAAAATAACTTTCAGTTTGATGTGTGTCTCCCCAAGCCTTTTTCTGTGTGTATGTGTGTGTGTGTATATTTCACACATATTTATGTAGGAATACCCACACACCAGTATATAGTTTTTAAAAATGAAATGGTCTATTATCTATTTTGCAACTTAAAATTTTCATTTTGCAGTGTATTGTGAACTTTTCCCATTGATACATGGAAATTGACCCCATTAAAAAATAGCTGTGTAACAGTTCACAGTGTAATGCTTCATCTGCTGATGGAAATGTATCTCCAGTCATTCACCATTAGATATGACACGACATATAATCTTCCAGTATTTATGTAGAATTGATTTTTGGGAGAAGGAATTGCTGGATCCCAGGGTATACACATCTTACATTTTGATGGGTATAGATAAATTGCCATCTTAAAGAGTACAGTTTAGCCTCCCACTAACAGCAAATAAGAATTTGTTTCCCCTGGGGCCAGTGTTGTGACCTAGCACATTAAACCTTCACATGTAACACTGATATCCTGTACGGGCACCAGTTTGAGATGTGGCTGTTACACTTCTGATCCAGCTCCCTGCTAATGCTCCTGGGAAAGTAGCAGAGGATGGCCCAAGTCCTTGGGCTCCTGTACCTATGTGAGAGACCTGGAAGAAGCTCCTGGCTCCTGGCTTCAGCCTGGCTGAGCCTTGGCCATTGTGGCCATTTGGGGAGTGAACCAGATGTAAGATTTTTCTCTCTCTCCTCTCTTTAACTCTGCCTTTCAAATAAATAAAAAATAATAAAATCTTTAATTTTTTTTGTTTTTTTTTTTTCACCATAAATGGGGAAAAGTTTCTTTGCAAATAATGGTTTAAATATAATCATCCAATTGCTTATATTTGGTATTTCCTAGGTTTAATTAGCCTTTTCTGGCACATGTAGCTGTAATGATATCACTGAGAGAGAATTCTCCATCTGGTGGTTCACTCTCCAAATGGCCAAAGCAGCCAAGGCTGGACCAGGCTGAAGCCAAGAGCCAGAAAACTTTTGTGGGTCTCCCACCTGGATGCAGAGGTCCAAGCACTTGGGCCATCTTCTGCTGCTTTCTTAGGTGCATCAACAGGGATCTGGATGAAATGCAACATCTGGGACTCAAACAGGCTCCCATATGGGATGCCAACCCTTAGTGGCTTAACCTACTACCCTACAGCAAGACCCCAAGGCATCATAAAAAAAAAGATTTTGGGGCTGGCACCGTGGCGCAGTAGGTTAATCCTCCGGCTGCTGTACTGGCATCCCATATGGTTGCCAGTTTGAGTCCCGGCTGCTCCTCTTCCAATCCAGCTCTCTGCTATGGTGTTGGAAAGCCAGAGAAGATGGGCCAATTGCTTGGGCCCTGCACCCGCATGGGAGATCTTTTTAAAAAAGATTTTATTTATTTGAGAGGTAGAGTTACAGAGAAAGGGAAATTACAGAGAGGGAAGTCTCCGTCTGCTGATTCACTCCCCAAAAGGCTGCAGCGACTGGAGCTGGGCCATTTTATTTATTTTTTAATTTTTAATTTTTTTTTTTGACAGAGTGGACAGTGAGAGAGACAGAGAGAAAGGTCTTCCTTTTGCCGTTGGTTCACATTCCAATGGCCGCTGCGACTGGTGCGCCGTGGCCAGCGCACTGCGCTGATCCGAAGTCAAGAGCCAGGTGCTTCTCCTGGTCTCCCATGTGGGTGCAGGGCCCAAGCACTTGGGCCATCCTCCACTGCACTCCTGGGCCACAGCAGAGAGCTGGACAGGAAGAGGAGCAGACGGGACAGAATCCAGCGCTACGACCGGGACTAGAACCCGGTGTGCCGGCGCTGCAGGCAGAGGATTAGCCTGTTGAGCTGTGGCGCCGGCCAGAACTGGGCCATTTTAAAGCCAGAAGCCATGGGGCTGATGCTATGGCGCAGCAGGTTAAGGCCCTGGCCTGAAGTGCCGGCATCCCATATGGGCGCAGGTTCTAGTCCTGGCTGCTCCACTTCCAATCCAGCTCTCTGCTATGGCCTGGGAGTGCAGTAGAAGATGGCCCAGGTCCTTGGGCGCCTGCACTCAAGTGAGAGACCCGGAAGAAGCTCCTGGCTCCTGGCTTCGGATTGGCGCAGCTCTGGCTGTTGTGGTCATCTGCGGAGTGAACCTTCGGATGGAAGACCTCTCTCTGTAACTCCGTCTTTCAAATAAATAAAATAAAATTTTTTTAAAAAAATAATAAAGCCAGGAGCCAGGTCGCCAACGCGGGTGCAGGAGCCCATTCCAAAGCCAGGAGCTTCTTCCGGGTCTCCCACGTGGGTGCAGGGGCCCAAGGACTTGGGCCCTCTTCCAGTGCTTTCCCAGGCCATAACAGAGAGCTGGATTGGAAGTGGAGCAGCCAGGTCTTGAACCGGCGCCCAAATGGGATGCCGGCGCTTTATCCAGGGCATTAACCCGCTGCGCCACAGCACCAACCCCGTACAACCAGTGCTTTTTCAACTGACCTTAGGGCAAACCTTTTTGGATAGTTCGGGAAATGTTACTTTGCTTCTTGGGCCACCATTTTCCAGCTTTGGACCTCCTCTTTGGTATTTCTTCTAGATCCAACCTTAGTTTCCATGCACGGACTAAAGTAGGCTGGGTACTTACAGATGTTCACTGAACAGGAAGCTGAATTACCCAGCTTCAGATCTCCTGGTTGGCTGTATGCTTGTCAGTCATAAATGAGCAAGCATTGATTGACCATATGCAATTGGAAACACAGATCCTCTCCTGATTGGCCTCTTAATCAGGGGTGGGCTATTAAGAATTCTGCTGGTTGGCTGGTGGAAGACGTCGTGCTGCTTAGTAAAGTGAGACGTGCATTGGGATTGGTCATGGGTTTCTTCCGGAATCCTGCTGCAGATTAAGTAAAGGCGCGTTTGCTCTGTCCGCTTGTATGCTTCGGTATCTCAGAGTGTGCCACAGCGAAGCAAGTAATGCCTGTCTGCCCCTTAGAAAGCTCCCATTTGGGGCTGCAGGTCTCTTTCCACCATTGCCAGTCCGGAGCTCTTCCTCTTTCCGTGGTCACCGAGGTTGCGGGTCTGTCCCAAAGAAGGAATCGCGAGCATCACAATGGGACTCGAACATCACAACCCGATTCACCGCGGAACACGAAGGGCTGCTGTTCTTTGCATGAAGTGCTGAGAACGGAGGAGGAAAATTCTGTGGCCTATGTAGGCAGCAGCATCTCAGCCAGCTACCATGTAGGTCAGTCATTTGATTTTACCGCTCCTTGCTAGACTCATATGTTCAGGAACCATTGGCCCTCACTTTCTGGACCGGAAATGCCGGTGGGCTTGACCTCGCTGCTTTTCTCTTTCCTAATGATTTTAAATCACACCAATGTATTCCTCTAGTAAAAAAAAACAGATCCAAACATGACACAGATGGGTTTAAAGTCTACCACAACCACGGTCTTATTTCCCCTTCTCCAAAGCACTTTGAACAATTTGCTGTGTAGCTTCCTAGACTTCCTTATTTCTTTTTCTATTTACTGTATAAAATACCTTGTGTCATGTTTTTATTTCTATAAAAGCTATACCATACTTTACATATCCTACAAATTTTTCCATTCAGTATTTTGTTAAAGATTTATTTTATTGCTGGCACCGCGGCTCACTTGGCTAATCCTCTGCCTGCGGCGCCGGCACACCGGGTTCTAGTCCCAGTTGGGGCACCGGATTCTGTCCCAGTTGCTCCTCTTCCAGGCCAGCTCTCTGCTATGGCCTGGGAGTGCAGTGGAGGATGGCCCAAGTCCTTGGGCCCTGCACCTGCCTGGGAGCCCAGGAGGAAGAAGCACCTGGCTCCTGGCTTCGGATCAGTGCAACACGCTGGCCACAGTGGCCATTGGAGGGGTGAACCAACGGCAAAGGAAGACCTTTCTCTCTGTCTCTCTCTCTCTCACTGTCTAACTCTGCCTGTCAAAAAAAAAAAAAAAAAAAAAAAAAAGGAAAGGAAGTGGAGCAGGCAGGATTCAAACTGGCGCCCATACAGGATGCCAGCATCGCACGTTAATTCACTACAGCACAATACGAGCCCCAAAGTCTATAACTTCTTATGCTGGCTAGCCTTCTATTGCATGAGTGTACCTTACCGTACAGCTCCTGGCTTCAGGCTGGCCCAGCTCTGGTCTTTGAAGCCATTTAGGGAGTGAACCAGCAGATGGATGATCTCTTTCTCTCTCTAAATCTGCCTCTCAAATAAATAAAATTTTCCACAAAAAAGCACAGCTAAGTAGACTAATACACAGGGCAAAAAAAGGAGAAAAAAAGAAGAAATAAAATTAAAATAAGTAACAATTGTTCTTCTGTATAAGCAAGGCAAAAAACAAAGATAAAAGAAATGAGGGGTGATAGGCAGTCAGGGAGTAGCAGAGAAACACAAGCTAAATTAGTCACAAAGAGTTTATATTTTAAAAGCCAACTTGAATAGTACAATGTATAAATGGAATAACCACCACCAAACCTTCAGGTTAAAATTGAAGTGGTGTCCAGGGGCGGCTACTATGTAGCACAGCAGGCTAAGTTGTGGCTTGGAATGGCTGCATCCCCTATGGAAGGGCCTGAGATCAAGTAACAGCTTCACCTTCTGATCCAGTTCTCTACTAATGTGCCACATTGAGTGTTTTGTAAACATTTTAATATGTAGACATTTACTTCATTGAAAAAAAGTGGCAACCTGCTAGAGTATTGCTATAAAATAATTTATTTCATTATGTCCTTATTGATAGATTACTGGATTTTTCCAGTTTTTTTTTTTTTTTTTTTGCTTTTGCCAGCAATAATACTGTAAGCATTCCTGAACATAATTTCTTGTCAGTTTCTCTAATGCAGTGATTCACAAATGTGATCACAGGACTCCTTGACATTCTTCAGAGAAGTTTGTGTTGGTTAATGTTTATTACTTTCAACATATTAGAAGTTAAAACTGAGAAATTTTTAAAAAATCTATTCATTAAAAAATACACCAGTAATAAGGCCTTTGCACTTAAATAATATTTTAAATGAAAAATAACTTTTCTAAAAAAATACGAATAAAATTGTAGTCATTTTTTTGCAACTCACATCAATGGCTTAGTAGAAAACACCTGAATTCTTATATCTATTTCTGCATTTGATCTGTTAACTTTTGGTTGAAATATAGCATGCACATTATGGTGAGTGCATGTCATAATTTGCCATTTTAACCATTTTGAGTGTAAGTTTAGTGACATTAAGTATGTTTATAGTTATGCAGCTGTCACCACCATCCATATCCTGAATTTTATTTTTTGTGAGGCAGAAGGAGAAAGAGAGCTCCTATCCATTGGTTTACTCCCCAAATGTCTGCAATGGCTGGGACTGAGCTGGGCCAAGCTGGGAGCTCAGAACTCAATACAAGTCACCCATGAAGGTGATAGGGATCCAAGTACCTAGCCATCACCCCTATCTCCCAGGATCTGCATTAGCAAGAAACTAGAATCAGGAGCCCAAGCAGGCTATCTGGCTATTGAATGCAGATTCTCTCTCTCTCTCTCTCTCTCTCTCTCTCTCTCTCTGTGTGTGTGTGTGTGTGTGTCTGTTCTCAGAAAAAGAAATTGGTTTTATTCCTCTTTGCACGGAGCAGGACACGAAAGTGGCTATCTTCTGACTCCATACACCTCTTCCACAAAGATGCCCAGTTATCTGCTCTACTTCACTTTTGGAGAACTGACAGTCGGTGGGGCAGAATGCTTAAGTCTTAGGAAGGTTTTTTTTTTTTTTTTTTAAAGACATTTGTGGCTGGCGCCGTGGCTCAATAGGCTAATCCTCCGCCTTGTGGCGCCGGCACACAGGGTTCTAGTCCCGGTCTGGGCGCCGGATTCTGTCCTGGTTGCCCCTCTTCCAGGCCAGCTCTCTGCTGTGGCCCGGGTGTGCAGTGGAGGATGGCCCAAGTGCTTGGGCCCTGCACCCCATGGGAGACCAGGAGAAGCACCTGGCTCCTGCCTTCAGATCAGCGCGGTGCGCCGGCTGCGGCGGCCATTGGAGGGTGAACCAACGGCAAAGGAAGACCACTCTGCCTGTCAAAAAAACAAACAAACAAACAAACAAAAAAACAAAAAAAATTTGTGTAGGGAGGATGTTTTGGGTCCTGGGGAAGGATTGGACCCAAGAGTAGGGGCTGGTGCTGTGGCATAGCAGATAAAATCGCCAACTGCAGTGCTGGCATCCCATATGGGCGCCAGTTCAAGACCTGGCTGCTCCACTTCCAATCCAGCTCTCTGCTATGGCCTGGGAAAGCAGTAGAAGATGGCCCAAGACCTTGGGCCCTTGCGCCAGTGTGGGAGACCCAGAAGAAGCTCCTGGCTCCTGGCTCTGGATCGGCGCAGCTCCAGCCTTTGTGGCCATTTGGGGTGTGAGCCAGCGGGTGGAAGATCCCTTCTCTTCCCTGCCCTCCCCTTCCCTCCCCTCCCCTCCCTTGTCTTCTCTTTTCTTCTCTCTCTCTTTTTTCTGCCTTTACCTCTCTCTTATAAATAAATAAATAAATAAATAAATAAATAAATCTTTAATAAATCTGCTTTTCAAAATTTTTTTAAAAAAGAGTGGAATTTCCATCCTTGTCTCACTGGGGAAAGCCAATCCCAAAGGAAAGGCCCCTCCCTCAGAGGAGGAGGGAGGGAAAGAGCCCAGAGCTACTGCTCAGAGCCAAAGTGGAGGCAGAAAGGGGAAGGCCAGGCAGCAGATGCAGACTCCAGGCCAAGGGGTAAAGGCTTGTGGGGAGCTTGGACTGAAAGCCTGGAGGCCCAAGTCCTATGTTTCACTCCTTTCTGTTTTGCACATTTCTTCTTCCCAAGGCTAGAATGGAGTTTGAGTTCCAGTGACTGGCTTTGCTCTAGCGCACAGAGGGACAAATCTGGCAAAGACGCCATGGTCAATAATGGTAGAGCATTAAAGGTGGCTACCTGAAGGGCCAGCGCTGTGGCATAGTGGGCAAAGTCACTGCCTGTGGTGCCAGCATCCCAGCTCTGGCCATTGTGGCTACCTAGGGAGTGAAACAGCAGATGGAATACCTCTCTCTCTCTCTCTCTGCTTCTGCACTCTATAACTCTGCCTTTCAAATAAATAAATAAATTTTAAAAAAGATGGCAGGCTGAGAGGAGGGGACACAGGAGACACTCCTATGAACAACACTATAGGCCACAGCAGCTGTGGGGCCGTATTCCAGGATCAGGATCAAGAATGAATTTTATAAGCCCTCGCCAATAGCATTTCTTTTTTTTTTTAATATTTATTTTTATTTATTTCAAAGGCAGAGTTACAGAGAGATGGAGATGTCTTCCATCTGCTGGCTCACTCACCAAATGGCTGCAATGGACTAGTGCTAATCTGATCTGAAGCCAGGAGCCAGGAGCTTCCTCCAGGTCTCCCACGTGGATGCAGGGGCCCAAGGACTTGGGCCATCTTCTACTGCTTTCCCAGGCCATAGCAGAGAGCTGGATTGGAAGTGGAGCAGCCAGGTCTTGAACTGGCCCCCATTTGGGATGCCGGCATTGTAGGCAGCAGCTTTACCTGCTACACCACAGTGCTGGCCCCACCAATAGCATTTCAATCACTATTTCTTTCACTGTTTCCCCTCCAAATGTCTAAGGCAGAGGGTAGTGCAGTAAGCAGAAGAAGAGAAAGCACTGGGGCTGACCAGTGCAGGTCAGTGGAGTTTAGACCCCTTCCCCCCACCCGCATGTACTGTATAGGAAGGAACGCTCTCTCTCCACCCCCGCTGGGCATACAGGCTGTGGGGATGAGGGCTGGGTAAAGGTAAAGGGAGGAAAACACATTCCTTTTGCTTTGATCTGAAGAGTATGTACCGCCAAGAGCGTCAAAGTTGAGAAAAACACGTTGGGACAGGAGAGCACGGAGCATCCCCTGTCCTGCTTCCAGATCTGAATGCAGGTATCCTGATAATGGGATGCTGGCGTCTTAACCAGCAACTTCACTGCTAGGCCCAATGCCTGCCCCCAGAACTCTTCGTCTTCCCCATCTGAGACTCAGAATAACTCCCCATGACCCCTTCCCCAGCCCACAACAGCCACCATTCTGTTTCTGCCTCTGTGAATTTGACTATTCTTAGGTGTGTCTTTTAGGTAGAATTGGACAATTTGTTGTACGATTTGTTGTATGTACAGTATTTGTTGGTTTGTTACTGGCTTATTTCCCTTAGCATAATAACCTTCAAGCTCATCTGTCTTACAGCATGTGTCACAATGTCCTTGCTTTTTAAGGCTGAGTAATATTCCACTGTGTGTGTACATACCACCTTTTGTTTGTCCATTCCTTTGTCCAGGACACATGGGTTGTTTCTACCTTTTAGCTATTGTGTACAGCGTTGCTAGGAGTATAGTATACAAATGTTTCTTCAAGTTCCTGCTTTCAGTTCTTTCAGATATATACCCAGATGTTAAATTGCTGGGTCATATATGGTAATTTTCATTTTTCTTTTGGTGAATATTTAGCACTGTGTTACCCAAACTGCATTTCGCAGAATGATGCCAGTCATGAACTATTACCCATTCACATGGAGATAAGTACAGAAATTGAGGATACACAGTTAAAACGTTTTACAGAAGGGGGTGGGCGTTTGGCACAGCTGATTTTTTTTTAAAAGATTTATTTATTTATTTGAAAGAGTTACACACAGAGAGGGAGAGGCAGAGAGAGAGGTCTTCTGTCCGCTGGTTCACTCGCCAATTGGCCGCAATGGCCGGAGCTGCGCCAATCCGAAGCCAGGAGCCAGGAGCTTCTTCTGGGTCTCCCACGTGGGTGCAGGACCGAAGGACTTGGGCCATCTTCTACTGCTTTCCCAGGCCATAGCAGAAAACTGGAGCAGAAATGGAGCAGCCAGGTCTCAAACCAGCGCCCATATGGGATGCCAGCACTGCAGGCGGCGGCTTTACCTGCTATGCCATAGCGCCGGCCCCAGCATAGCTGTTAACCTGTGGTTTGGATCACCCACAATCCCATATTGAAATATGTGGCAATTGCTATGACACTCCACAAACTGGATCTGCTCCAGCAGACATATAGCAAGCCAATGACTGATACAAGCTAGTGAAAGAAAGTAAGTGTTTATTGCAAAGCACAGAGCAAGGACCTGGGCAGCTATTATTTCATTCTTGACCTCCCAGAGGGGTTAAGTATAAATGTTCTTATGCATTGAAGTCGGGGTTGCGAGGTGCATGTTCAGCCTGTGACTCAGCTCCTGGTTGGTCTCTAGGCACTACTCTTGATTCCAGGTTCATGCTAATGCAGACCCTGGAGGCAACAGATGATGGTTCAAGTAGTTGGGTCCCTGCCACCCAAGTAGGAGACTCAGATTGAGTCCAGGTTCCTGGCTTTTTTCTCCACAAAAGTATCAGTCCATGACAGATTGGAAATGTACAAGGGAAAAAAAAACCCTGGTCCTTTACCATAAGATACTTTGAGAGGTACTAATTCAGATAGTCTCTATGTTTTTAAAATTCTTTTGTGCCATTAACTTTTTAAAAACAGATTTATTTATTTGAAAGGCAGAGTTAGAGAGAGAGAGAATGAATATCTTCTATCCACTGGTTCACTCCCCAGATGGCTGCAATGGCTGGGGCTGGGCAAGACTGAAGCCTGGAGCGTAATCTCCATCCAGATCTCCCATGAGAACATATACACCATTAACTCTTTAAAAATTATTTTTTGGAGACAGTGTCGTGGCATAGCGGGTTAAGCCACCACCTGCAATGCTAGCATCCAATATGGGAGCCAATTCAAGTCCTGGTTGTTCCACATCTGATTGAGCTCCCTGCTAATGCACGTAGGGAAGCAACGGAGGGAGGCCCAAGTCCTTGGGTCCCTGCCACCCATGTGGGAGACCCAGAAGAAGCTCCTGGACCCTGGCTTCAGCCTGGCCCAGCCCTAGCTATTGTGGCTATTTGGGGAGTGAACCAGTAGATGGAAGATTCTCTCTCCCTCCCTCTCTCTCTCTCTCTCTCTCTCTCTCTCTCTCTCTCCAACTCTGCCTTTCAAATAAATAATAAATCTTTTTAAAAATTATTTATTAATTTGAGAGGCAGAGGGTGAGAGTGAGAGAGCAAGTGAGCATGTGTGCTCCCACCTGCTGGTTTACTCCCCAAATGCCCACAGTGGCTGGGGCTGGGCTAAGGCCAAAGCTGGGAATTAAATCCAGTTCTCCCACATGTGTAGCAGACACAGTTACTTGAGCCATCTCTGCTGCCCCCCAGAATCTGCATTAGCAGGAAGCTGGAGTCAGGAGCTGGAGCTGAGAATCAAACCTAAGTACTCTGATATGGGACACAGGCATCCTAACTGCCAGGCTAGTCGCTGGTTCCTGCCATCAACTCTTGTGGACACAGGCAAGTGTTTCTCTAAGGTAGCTACTGTACATCTCTAAGGTAGGCTACATATATTTTACACTTTATTTGAAAGAGAGAGACAGAGCCAGATCTTTCATTCATTGATTCAGTCCCCAAATGCCTGCAACAGCAGAGGCTTGGCCAGGCTGAAGCCAGGAGCTCAGAACTGAGACTGGGTCCCCCAGGTGAGCCATCACTTGCCTCCAAGGGTACATGTTAGCAGGAAGCTGGAATTGCAAGCAGAGATGGGACTCAAACCCAAGCACTTTGATGGGAGATACAAGCATACCAAGAGGTGTCTTAACCAATGTGACAAACACCCATCCCCACATTTACATTTTGAGAGGTAGTGCAAAATTGACCTCTATAAAGGCTGAATACTTCTAACAGTATATGAAGTTCCCTATTTCCTTACACCACTGCCAACACTTAATATCAATCTTTAAAACTTCTGCTAATCTGTTAGACAAAAAAATAGTGCCTTTTAATGAATAGTTCTCAGATCATTAGTGAGTTTCAGTATCCTCTCATATGTTTATTAACTATTCATATTTCTTTTATTAATTATTTGTTACATCTTTGCCCATGGTTTCTATTGGATTGTTTACTTTATCTTATTGACTCATAGGAGTTCTTTATATATTTTGGATACTAATTATCCTTTTCCTATATATGTTGGGAATATTTTCCCTTAGCCTATCTTATATTTATTATGGTATCTTTAGAATAGAAACTTTAGATTTTTTTTTTTTTGACAGGCAGAGTGGACAGTGAGAGAGAGAGAGAGACAGAGAGAAAGGTCTTCCTTCTGTTGGTTCACCCTCCAATGGCCACCGCGGCTGGCGAGCTGTGGCCGGCGCACCGCGCTGATCCGAAGGCAGGAGCCAGGTGCTTCTCCTGGTCTCCCATGGGGTGCAGGGCCCAAGCACCTGGGCCATCCTCCATTGCACTCCCTGGCCACAGCAGAGAGCTGGCCTGGAAGAGGGGCAACCGGGAAAGAATCCGGCGCCCTGACCGGGACTAGAACCCGGTGTGCCGGCGCCGCGGCTCGGCGCCGCAAGGCAGAGGAGTAACCTAGTGAGCCGCGGCGCCGGCCCGAAACTTTAGATTTTAATCAGTCTTTTCCTTTGTGGTTTTTGCGTTTTTATGGCTAGCTTAAGATAGCTGTTCCCACTCCAAGATTGTAAACATATTCACTTATATTTTCTCAGCTGTTTCTTGCCCCTTTTCTAGATTTTTTTTTACTTGATAGATAGAGTTAGACAGTGAGAGAGAGAGACAGAGAGAAAGGTCTTCCTTCTGTTGGTTCAACCCCCAAATGGCCACTACGGCCGGAGCTACGCTGATCCAAAGCCAGGTGCTTCCATCCGGTCTCCCATGCAGGTGCAGGGGTCCAAGCACTTGGGCCATCCTCCACTGCCTTCTCAGGACACAGCAGAGAGCTGGAGTGGAAGAGGAGCATCCAGGATTAGATCCGGGCCCATACGGGATGCTGGTGCCACGGGTGAAGGATTAACCAAGTGAGCCACGGCGCTGGCCCCTCTCTAGATTTCTTGAGGTATAATTGATGTACACTAAACTGTACATACTTAAAGTATATAATTTGATGAGTTTTGACTTGTGTACACACCCATGAAACTATCACTGCAATCAAGATAATGAGCATGTCCATCATTGCCGAAAATTTCCTTGAGTGTCTCCCTTTGTTCTCATCCATTTCTAAGTGTGTGGGGAAGTGGGGGAGGGTGGCATACATGCATGGGTGTGTGCTGGGATTATGCTTTTTTTCCCATTTTTTATTTTGGTATAATTTACATACAGTGAAACTCACCCTTTCTAAGTGGACATTTCTGCAAGTGTTGACAAATGAATAGTCATGTAACAACCATCATAATTAAGATATTGAATAGTCCCATTACCCAAAAATTACCCAATTGCTCTTTATGGTCAACCCCTCCTACCTACTTCCCAGTGATGACTGACTGTTTTCTGTCACTGTAGTTTTGCCTTTTCGAACTTGTCATTTAAGTGAAGTCATACAGTACGTAACCTTTTTTTTAAATAAAGATTTATTTATTTATCTGAAAGGCCGAATTATAGAGAAAGAGAGAGAGAGAGAGAGAGAGAGAGACATTTTCCATCTGCTAGGTCACACCCCAAATGGCTGAAATGGCTGAGGCTAGGTCAAGTGCAAATCAGGAGCCTGGGTCTCCCATGTGGGTGGCAGGTGCCCAAGCACTTGGGTCATCTTCTACTGCTTTCCCAGGCACATAGACATGGAGCTGGATCAGAAGTGGAGCAGCTGGACTCTGCCAGAATTGCAGGTCTCAGCTTAATCTGCTGTACCACAAAGTCAGCCTTGAGACTGGATGTTTTGCAATCAGTGTAATAATGCCCTTAAAACTGATCCATGTTGATGCATGTATCAGTAGCTTGTTTGTATTGCTGAGTAGTATTTCACTGCATGCATGTACTACAGTTTGTTTTATATGTTCTCCAGTTAGAGACATTTGGGTTGTTTCTAGCTTTTGGTGATTAAAAATACAGCCACTGGAAACATGAGCATCAGGTTTTGATGTGAATACAGGTTTTCATTTTGCTCAGTAGAGTGCCTAGGAGTGTGCTACTGAGTTGCATTGTCAATGTCTATCTAACTTTATAAGGAACTGCAAACTATTTTACAAAGTGGCTATCCCACTTTGCATTCCCACTAGCAATGCATGAGAGCTCCAGTTACTTCCACTTCCCTAGCACTTGGAAGTGTCAGGGTTTTTTTAAAGATATATTTTATTTATTTGAAAGAGTTACAGAGAGAGGGAGAGCCAGAGAGAGAGAGAGTTCTTCCATCTGCTGGTTCACTCCCCAAATGACATCAAGCAACGGCCAGAGTTGAGCTGATCCGAAGCCAGGAGCCAGGAGCCTCTTCCAGGTCTCCCACGTGGGTGCAGGGGCCCAAGGACTTGGGCCATCTTCCACTGCTTTCCCAGGTCATAGCAGAGAGCTAGATCAGAAGTGGAGCAGCTGGGACTCAAACTGGTGTGCATATGGGATGCTGGCACTGCAGGCAGGGCTTTAACAGGTTATACCACAGTGCCGACCCCAGCAGTGTCAGTTTTTTAAAATTTTTTAAAAATATTTTATTTATTTGAAAGAGTTACAGAGAGAAGTAAAGACAGAGAGAGAGATCCTCCATCTGCCGGTCTACTCCCCAGATGGCTGCAATGGCCGGAGCTGTGCCGATCCGAAGCCAGGAGCCAGGAGTTTCTTCTAGGTCTCCCACAGGGATGCAGGTGCCCAAGGACTTGGGCCATCTTCTATTGCTTTCCCAGGCCATAGCAGAGAGCTGGATTGGAAGAGGAGCAGATGGGACTCGAACCGGCGCCCATATGGGATGCTGGTGCTTCAGGCCAGGGCTTTAGGCCACTGCACCACAATGCCGGCCCCAGTTTTTAAAATTTTAATAGGTATATGAGGGTAACTCACTGTGATTTTAATTTGCATTTCCTGCTGACTAATGTACTTATTTTCCATCTACATATCTTCTTTGGTATAGGATCTATTCAGATTTTTTTTTGCCTGTTCTTAAGAATTAGATTATTTTCTTATTATTGAGTTTGGACAATTCTTACATATTCTTTTGTCAGGTAAATGATTTGTAAATATTTCCTCTCAGTTTGTACCTTGTCTTTCTATTCTTGTACCAGTATCTTTTGAAGTGCAGAAGTTCATAATTTTGATGAAGTTCAGTTTGTCAATTTTTTCACGATGGCTCATGCTTTTGGTTTCATACTTAAGAAATCTTGTCCAATACAAGATTATTTCTGAGTTGGTTTTTAAAGTTTAATTATTTTTTAATAAATATTTTATTTATTTTACTTGAAAGTCACAGTTACACAGAGAGAAAAGGAGAGGCAGAGAGAGAGGTCTTCCATTCTCTGGTTCACTCCCCAAATGACCGCAATAGCTGGAGCTGTGCCTATCAGAAGGCAGGAGCCAGGAGCCAGAAGCTTCTTCCAGGTCTCCCATGCGGGTGCAGGGGCCCAAGTACTTGGGCCATCTTCTACTACTTTCCCAGGCCAAAGTAGAGAGCTGGATTGGTAGTGGAGCAGCCTGGTCTTGAACTGGCACCCATATGGGATGCCAACTCTGCAGGTAGCAGCTTTACCCACTACGCCATAGCGCCAGCCCCCTGAAGTTTTATTCTTTAAGCTAAAATTTATACTAGTGGGGCTGGCGCTGTTGCATAATATTTTAAGCCTCTGCCTGCAGCGCCTGCATCCCATGTGGGTACTGGTTTGAGTCCCGGTTGTTCCACTTCCGATCCAGCTCTCTGCTACAGCCTGGGAAAGCAGTAGAAGATGGCCCAAGTCCTTGGGCTCTTGCACACGCGTGGGAAACCCAGAAGCAGCACCTGGCCCCTGGCTTTGGATTGACCTAGCTCTGGCTGTTGCGGCCATCTGGGGAGTGAATCAGCAGATGGAAGACCTCTCTCTCTCTCTCTCTCTCTCTCTCTCTCTTTTTCTCTCTCTCTGTCTCTGCCTCTCTGTAACTCTGCTTTTCAAATAAATAAACAAATCCTTAAAAAGTTAATGCTAGTGAGTTGTGTGAGATACTACTATAACTATTTTTCCAAATAGTTAATTGTCTCAACACTATGTATCTACTTTTAAAAAAAGATTTATTTTTATTAATTTGAAAGGCAGAGTTACAGAGAGAGGGAGAGGGAGAGGGAGAGACAGAGACTGAGAGAGAGAGGAGTTTTCCATCCTCTGGTTCACTCCTCAAGTGGCCACAATGGTTAGGGCTGGGACAGACCAAAGCCAGGATCTTCTTCGGGCTCTACTAGGTGGGTGCAGGGGCCCAAGCACTTGGGCCATCTTCCACTGCTTTCCCAGGCACATTAGCAGGGAGCTGGATCAGCAGTGGAGTAGCTGGGACAGGAACTGTTGCCCATATGGGATGCCGACATCACAGGCAGCAACTTTACCTGCTTTGCCACAATGATGGCCCTTACTCCAGTGATTTGAAATACCAGCTTTATCATATAACAAATTACCTTATACACAATTCTGTTTTTAAACTATCTGTTTTGCTTCACTGATGTTTATTTCTATGCAATATCACATTTCTGAAACTACTATATCTTTATCAAAAATTTGATACTTGGTTGAGAAAAATCTTCTTTTGTTGTTTTCAAACATTTCTTGGCTAATCTAGTTCATTTTTATTTTTTCTGAATTTTTAAAACCAGCCAATAAATTCCACAAATATCTTGTTGAGATTTTAGTTGAGACTATATTGAATTTTCAACTTAATTTGGGGAGAGTGGATATTTTTACATGCTTGCATTTTCCTAACCTCTATTTAGGACCTCATTAATGGCATGTTTCTCCTTTTACTTAGGCTTCTTTTATTTTTATATTATTTTTAAATCCTGTGCTTACTTCTCTGTCATCTGTAAACTTTTTTTAAAATCTGTAAACTTTTTGAGTGTGGGAATATTTTTATTTCATCTCTATATTTGTAATACCTGACATATAGTAGATTGCTTAGTAAATGTACACAAATTACACTACAGAAATTGTTCCAGAATCTGATTAAAAATTGTAGATTTCGACCCCTAGAAAGATGCATAGATATATACAGAATTTTGCATAAAGTTTCATGGGCTACATGGCCACTCTCACTGATGCCTAGCCACAAACCTCAGGTTAAGCCCCCCCTAATTAGAAGGTATAAAGCCTGTAACAGTGGTTGTATAAATTGCTATGGGCCTTGCAAGTAATGGTTTTATAATGCCACCACAGAATATCAGGAAGCCTTCATGGAAGAGTGTTTTTGGCTCGAGTCTTTGAGAATGAGTTGGAGTTTTCTAGACTTTCATGTGCAAGGGCAGGGCATTTTAAACTGTAGAAGTCAGTTAACCTGAAAGTCAGTTTACCCTCCAAGCCTTTTTTTTAAAGATTTATTTATTTTATTTGAAAGGCAGAGTTACAGAGAGGCTGACGTGGAGAGAGAGAGAGAGAGAGAGAGAGAGAGAGAGAGAGGAGAGAGAGAGAGGTCTTCCATCTGCTGGTTCACTCCCCAATTGGCCACAACGGCTAGAGGTGGTCGAGCCAAAGCCAGGAGCCAGGAGCTTCCTCCAGGTCTCTCATGCAGGTGCAGGGGCCCAGGGACCATCTTCCACTGCTTTCCCAGGCCATAGCAGAGAGCTGGATTGGAAGTGGAGCAGCCAGGACTTGGGATGCCGGTACTGCAGGCAGCCCCCAGGCCTTTTTTTGATCTTTTTGATCTTTCTAGAATTTATCTGGACTTTTCCTTCTTTTTTCCTTGATTTCTCACCGCCCCCTCCCCGCTGCCGCTGAAACCTTTTATTTAAGAAATACAAACTTCATGCATTTCATAAGTACAACTTTAGGAACATAATGATTCTTCCCACCGTACCCTCCCTCCCACTGCTCTTCCTCCTCTCTGTCCTGTGTCCCTATTCTTCTACATCTTTCCTTACCCCCAGTCATCCGTCAGCTGCTGCCTCTCTTGCCAGGGATTTGCAAAGTATTTTCTGGGAAAGTGAGTCCATCTTGGGTAAACTCTACCCTAAATTTCCTCTAAGAATTTTTTCTCCACTTGCTTGCTTTAACTGAAATCTGGTGTCTCTCTAAGGGTGCGCTTTCTTTATTGCTATGGCTCTTGAGTGAAAGCCTCGCACATGTTATTTAACCAGTCTCCTGGCTGATGCACATTTAGATTATTTCCAGTTTTTTTTTTCTTTTACAAAAAATGGCGCAGTGAATGTGTGTGTGTGTGTGTGTGTGTGTTGCCTATGAATGTATTTGTAGAATAGATTTATGGAATTGGAACTTCTGAACCCAATGGTATTAACATTAAACTTTTTGAGAAATACTCACAATATTTTTTTTAATCTAGAAAGCGTGTTCAAATGTACATTCTTACCAGCCATACATAAGTGCCCATTTTCTTATACCTCAACAATGCTGGAGTCTTATTAATAGTTGTAATTTTTTTTAAAAAATATTTATCTGTTTATTTATTTATTTGAGAGACAGAGAGGAGGAGAGCTCCCTTCTGCTGCGTGGAGGGGAGGGGGAAGGAGCCACAGCCAGAGCTAGGAACTCAATCCGGGTCTCCCACTGGGTGACAGGAGCCCAATTAACTTGAGACCTAACCGCTGCTTTCCGGGATTTTCATTACCAGGAAGCTGGAGTCAGGAGCTAGAGGCAGGCATTGAACCTAGGCTCTGTGACAGGGGGTATGGGCATCTTAATGGCTAGGCCAGATGCCTGCACTCGTCTTCGTAATTTTTGTTTCAAAAGAGAAGTCGTCATTGTTCTTACTCATCTTTCCTGCGTCCAGACCATTGCTTTCAACTTTCAGATTAAAAGTCTCTCCTTTGAGGCTCATACCTTCGGCAGCATTACCTTTTATTCCATGTAGTTACTTATTGACTTCTTGGCTATTTCCTTGTAGTCTATGAGGACTCGGGCACCTGGCTCTCATTTTCCACTCTACCCAAACTGCTGCTGTCCACATCCTAGCCCATCACAGCACAGATGCGTCACAGGGCTGTTCTTTCCCACTCCTGCAACAAAACCGCTCGGCCTGACCTTGGATTCTGTCATTTCCCAGAATTACGCTACCTCTGAAAATAGAACCTTCCACCGTCTCTTCCTCTGTCTGTCATTTTGAATTGTCCCAGCTTTCCATTGCCTTCGCTTCTTTGTAATTCCTCTTCAGATTCCTATACCCTCCATTTTATTTAAGAAGGGTTCATATTATTATATAAATGATATGTATTATAAAAATTTGCTTAATGGCATAAACCTATAGCCTCAGGAACATAGGTCCTTTCCATTCCTATCACTCTAAGGTAACCACTATCAAAAATCTTATTTAAGGGCCGGTGCTGTGTCATAACTGCAGGTATGTGTCCTGCCTGCAGTGCTGGTGTCCCATATGGATGCTGGTTCAAGACCCAGCTGCTCCACTTCCAGACCCGGCTGCTTCACTTCTGATTCAGCTCTCTGCTGTGGTCTGGGAGGGCAGTGGAGGATGGTCCAGGTCCTTGGACCCCTGCACCTGCGTGGCTTTCCCAGGCCATTGAAGCAAGCTGAATGGGAAGTGGAGCAGCTGGGACTTGAACCAGTGCCCATATGGGATGCCAGCACTGCAGGCGGCAGCTTTATCCGCTGTGCCACAGCGCCAGCCCCATTGCTTGCAGGTTTTTGCACTTGTGATGAACATTCTTACCCGTGCAGTTTGACAACTATGCATAGTTACAGAACTACGTTTGTTCTCTCCTTAAAATAAAATGCATTCCAATCTCCATCAAAATATCAATGACTTTCTTCATGGAACAAAAACAATCCTAACATTCATTTGGAAGTACAAAAGATCCTGCCTAGCCAAAGCAATATTGAACAAAAAGAAAAAAAACTGGAGACAGCACAGTATCTGATCTTAAGACATACAACAGAGCTATAGTAACCAGCAGTGGGACTAGTCTAAAAATTGGTACATGGACCATGGAACATAAGAGATCCCATACATAATTCCACACATCTATAACCAACTCATTTTTGACAAAGGCACTAAAAATATACATTGAAAAAAGATTAGCCTCTTCAATAAATGGTGCCGGGGGGCCGGTGCTGTGGCATAGCTGGTAAAGCCGCAGCCTGCAGTACCAGCATTCCATATGGGCGCCGGTTTGAGACCCAGCTGCTCCATTTCCAATCCAGCTCTGCTATGGCCTGGGAAAGCAGTAGAAGATGGCCCAAGTCCTTGAGCCCCTAAAACCGCATGGAAGACCTGGAAAAAGCTCCTGGCTCCTGGCTTCAGATTGGCACAGCTCCAATGAGCAGATGGAAGATCTCTCTCGCTCTCTTTCTCTCTGCCTCTCTGCCTCTCTGTAACTCTGCCTTCAAATAAATAAATAAAAATCTTTTTTAAAAAATGGTGCTAGGAAAACTGGATATTCACATGCAGAAGACTGGAATGTGCCCTGTATCTCTCTATATATAAAGATTAGCTTAAAATGGATAATTGTTTAATTTGTGGGGGGAATACTTTGGGACCATATAAGTGTCATTTTCTTCATCAAACTCTCCCTTAGTGGTTTTTAATATTTGTAATAGCCGGCGCCACGGCTCAATAGGTTAATCCTCCACCTTGCGGCGCCGGCACACCGGGTTCTAGTCCCGGTCGGGGCGCCGGATTCTGTCCCGGTTGCCCCTCTTCCAGGCCAGCTCTCTGCTGTGGCCAGGGAGTGCAGTGGAGGATGGCCCAGGTGCTTGGGCCCTGCACCCCATGGGAGACCAGGAGAAGCACCTGGCTCCTGCCTTCGGATCAGCAGTGCGCCAGCCGCAGCGCGGCGGCCATTAGAGGGTGAACCAATGGCAAAGAAAGACCTTTCTCTCTGTCTCTCTCTCTCTCTCACTATCCACTCTGCCTGTGTAAAAAAAAAAAATTTGTTGATAATTCTTGTTTGAATCAGTTATTACTATGATGTTTGAAAAATAATGATTTTAAAATTTAAAGTTTTTATTTGGAGGGAAAGAGGGAAAGAGGGATGGGGAGGGGGAGAGAGAGAAAGACTCTGTTTCCATCTCCCAATTAATTCCCCAAATGCCTACAGCAGCCAGGGCAGGGCTGGGTGGATGCTAGGAGCCAGAACTCAGTCTGGGTCTTTCACATGAACGCAAATACTTGAGCCATCATCACTGTCTCCCAGGGTGTACAATAGCAGGAAATTGGAATCAGGATTGGAGCTGTTACTCAAACCCAGACACCCTGATATGAAATATGGGTATCTCAAACAGTGTCTTAACTGCTGTGCCAAATGCCTGTCCTGGTGATTTTTCTGAATACATGATTTGTTCTACATTTCTTAGTTGGCATTCTGCTATCAAGAAGTTTTCCCTTTACCTCTTGTATTGATTGATGCACTCATTATCAGGATGAAGTCACGATTTCTTATTTCTTGCATGAGTTATTATGTTTTCCTGTGATTATTCATTTTGTTGTGCAAATTGTCTAGGATTTGGCCCATTGGAGCCCCTGCCAACTAGTTTCTTTAGCATTTATTTGCTCTCTGAGAGAACATTTCAGGCTTATCTTGTATTTTCCCTGCCATAATCCTGGAATCAGCTATTGCTACAAGGAGTCTTTGTCCTCTTAAGAGAGCAATGTATTTATAAACTAAGATCTGGGTGTTGAACATATTCGTTGCACTGACATACCATTTTCTTTTCCCTTTCTTTCTTTCTTTCTTTCTTTGTTCCTCTATCCCTCCCTCCCACCCTCCCTCCCCTTCTTTCCTTCCCTCCTTCCCTCCTTCCTGCCCTCCTTCCCTCCTTCCTTCCTTCCTGTCTGTCTAGCAGAGAGACCTGGGAATTCTCTCAGGCTTTACAGTCTCTCTCAATATCTCCACCATGTGATTTTACATCTTTCTGGGCTTGAACACTTCAGTATTGGAAGAAGTCACTCCAAAGAGAACCTCTTCCTTTCTTGGGCAGCTCTGATACTTGAGAACCCTTTATATTTGAAAAAAGTGGTAATTGGTTTTATCTGCTAAGTCTTCTGTGTGCTAAATATTGGCAATTTGTTTACTGCCATTATTTTCTTTTTTAAATAACTGATGGCATTTTAAAAAATATCTATTTATTTGAAAGTCAGAGTTACTGAGAGAGAGCGACACACACACACACACACACACACACACACACACAGGTCTTCCAGCCACTGTCTCACTCCCCAGATGGCTGCAACAGCCAGGGCTGGGCCAGGCCAAAGCCAGGAACCAGGAGTTTCATCTGGGTCTCCCACGTGGGTGGCAGGGGCTCAAGCACTTGGGCCATCCTTCACTGCTTTCTCAGGCCATTGGCAGAGAGCTGGATCAGAAGCGAAGTAGCCAGGACTTGAACCGACACCCATATAAGATGCCGGCACTGCAGGTAGCAGCTTTACCTGCTACGCCTCAATGCCAGCCCATACTGCCATTACGTTCACGACAGAGTTTTCAGATCTACTCATAGGGCTGACGCTGTGGCATAGTGGGTGAGGCCTCCACCTGCAGTGCCAGCATCCCATATCGGCACTGGTTTGAGTCTCAACTGATCCTCTTTCACTCCAGCTCCCCGCTAATGCTCCTGGGAAAGCAGCGGAATATGGCCCAAGTGCTTGGCCCCTGCACCCACATAGGAGATGGAGAAGAAGCTCCTGGCTTCAGATCGGCCTAGCTCCAGCTGTTGCAACCATTTGGGGAGTGGAACAATGGAAGGAAGGAAGGAGGAAGGATGGAAGGTCTCTCTCTCTGTGTAACTCTGCCTTTCAAATAAATAAATCTTTTTTAAAAAAGAGATCTACTCATCATTCTGGTTATTCTGTTATGTTCTGTTCATGCTTCTGTTTATTAATATATCTTTAAAGATTGGCATCTAGAATGAAATGTACTATTTGACATACATGTTCTGATCAGTAGGGAGCAGTGGGTCCTTGACTTTCCATTTTAAACCCTATGCTACTACTTTGTAGGGTGAGATTAAGTTAGCTTTTTATTTATTTTTTTAAAGATTCGTTTATGTATTTGAAAGTCAGAGTTACACAGAGAGAGGTCTTTCATCCAATGATTCACTTCCCAATTGGCCGCAACAACCGGGGCTGCACCAATCCGAAGCCAGGAGCCAAGAGCTTCTTCCGAATCTCCCACGCAGATGCAGGGGCCCAAGCACTTAAGCCATTTTCTACTGCTTTCCCAGGCCACAGCAGAGAGCCAGATTGGAAGTGGAGCAGCTGGGTCTCGAACCGGCACCCATATGGGATGCAGGCGCTTCAGGCCAGGGTGTTAACCCACTGCACCACAGCGCGGGCCCCAGCTTTTTTATGTTGTGCTGAGAGTTGAATTCAGTAAGATTTTTAACTTGGTTCTGTTCATCCATCTAATACTTGAACTTTTGTATTTTAGGACCTAGTACAAGTCTTTAATTTGTCTCCTCCTTTTCAGCTTGTTAAATTTAGCCTATCGTTCCTGCTTGTCAGACTTATTTTGAATACTAAATGTCATCCAGTTGTGCTAGCTTCTTTTCCAGCTCATCTGAAAGTTTGATTGGTGTGCTATTAGTTTCTTCATACAGATAGCTATTGAAAAATATCAGAAAGGGCAGGGAGGAGCCCGAATCTTTTCAGCCTGACTAGGTGCTTTCTCCTGTATTGAAATCAGTCTGTCAAATAAGGGCGGCTGCTGCTCTTCATCTGCCTCCAGCTGCTGTTGCAAGCGGGTAGGATCTGAGCCAGCAGACCTGTTACAATAGTACTCTGAGCCAATTTCTAGTCTTTGTATTGGATAAGTGCTTCAGAGTCCTAGGGAAGCTTGTTTATTGAAAAATGGGGGCCTTTCACATAGTCCAAACTTGCTGTCCTCGAACGGGTATTGGCCTTGTCTGACTCAGCCTGTGTCTTCCTTGGGGCCGGAAGCTAAGAGAAATGTTTCTAGCAGCCAAGCCTATTCTACCTTAATCATAGCATCCTCATTGAATCTAAGGAACTTCAGAGCTCATCAATGAGATAGTTAAGCTTCTAAATTCTGACTGAAGAAAAAACCCTATTAATGTGTCCTTCTCTTTTAATGCTATATGAGTCAACAAGTACTTGTGTATCTTGTATAAAGGGAGGGAAGGTACCTTATAGAAAAGTGCTCTCAGAATTTTTCAATAAGGATGGGGAAAGGTCATTGCCTGAAAATGAGATAAAATGAAACATAATGGATAAAAGTACTTGCCTTGAAAGCATACATCTGCAGAATTAATCTACCCTTTCTTTCAGTGAGACTAGGGCGTTTTTAAGTTTCCATCAAAGACCAAAGTATAGTCTTAGGAAAAAAGAGAATGAGATGTAATAATACAAAGAAATCCTAACTGCTTCAACTGCTTTATTACTTGGCCATCTGAAATAGTGAATAGAAGGGTGAAAGAGGGGCTGGCATTTGGTTTAGTGGTTAAGCCACTGGTGAGGGTGCCTGAGTTTCTTATCAAAGTACCTAGGTTCAGTGCCTACCTCTGGCTCCTGAGTCCAGCTTCCTGCTAATGAAGATCCTATGAGGCAGTGGTGATGGCTCAAGTAGTTGGGTTTCTGCCACCCACATAGGAAACCTGGATTGAGTTACTGGCTCCTACTCTCATATCCTGGCTTTGCCTGAAACCCTGCTGCTGTGGCTGTTTAGAGAATGAACCAGCAGATGACAGCTCTCTCTCCCTCTTGAGTGAATAAAGAAAGAAAACTAAAATAATTAGATAAAAGGTAATTATCTATAAGGACCCTGGAAAGAAGAATATTTGATCTCTTTAGCCCTTTCTAGGGATTATTTTTATTATTTATTTTTAATTATATATGTGATATGTGAATAATTTGTTTTTAAAAATATTTATTTTATTTATTTGAAAGACAGAATTACAGAGAGAGAGAGAGAGAGAGAGAGAATCTTACACCCTTTGGTTTATTTCCCAAATGGCTACAACAGCTGGGGCCGGTCCAGGCCAAAGCCAGGAGCCTGAGATTCTATCCGGGTCTCCCATGCGGGTGGCAGGGAGGTGGGGACAAACACTTGGGCTATCTTCTGCTGTTTTCCCAGGGGCATTAGCAGGGAGCTGGATTGGAAGTGGAGCAACCTGGACTTGAACCAGCGCTCATATGGGATGTCAGGCATTGCAAGTAGTGGCTCAGCCCACTGCACTACAATGTTGGTCCCTACATTATTCTTATAAAAAATATTACAACATTACAGGTAAGAGTAAATTCTCTTTCACTATGGCTCTTCTCCCCAGTTCTAATTAGGCAGGCTTCTTACAAATATCTGGAGTATGGACTGATGCTGTGGTGCAGTGGGTTAAGTCAAAGCTTGCAACACTGGCATTCCATATGAGGGTGCCAATTTGTGTCCTGGCTGCTCTGGTTCTGATCCAGTGTCCTGTCAATGTGCCTGGGAAGGCAGCGGATGATGACCTGAGTGCTTGGGTCCCTACCAGCTGTGTAGAGACCTGGGTGCAGTTCCAGTCCTGGCTGTTTGGCTACTTGGGAAGTGAAACAGATGGAAGATATATCTCTCTACCACCTCCCTCTCTCCCTTTCAAGTAAATAATATTTAAAATGAAAGAAGGGGCCAGCGCTATGGCATAGCAGGTAAAGCCACTGCCTGCAGTGCCAGCATCCCATAAGGGCACTGGCTTGTGTTCCAGCTGCCCCTCTTTCAATCCAGCTCTCTTCGATTGCCTGGGAAAGCAATGGAAGATGGCCCAAGTCCTTGGGCCTCTGCACCCACATGGGAGAACTGGAAGAAGCTCCTGGCTCTTGGCTTCAGATAAGCTCGGCTCCAGCTGTTGTGGCCATTTGGAGAATGAACCAGCGGATGGAAGACTTCTCTCTCTGCCTCGCCTCTGCCTCTCTGTAACTCTGCCTTTCAAATAAATAAATAAATAATTTTTAAAAAGATTAAAAATGATAAACTTTTAAAAAAGAAAAAAAAAAGAAATATCTTGAGTAGAGAAAGAGAGGTTATCAGGCTAATATAATCTGATGTTAATATATCCTTTGTAGATATAAACTCCCTTTGTTTTAGAAATCAATCTTTAATATATAGTCTGGCTTGCTGAATATGCCTTTCAATCTAGAGGTACTGTCTTATGCAAATGGCCAAGCACTTGTTCCTGAGATCAACCAGTTGCCTTTTATAGGTCAATACATTGGCTTATAATACAGCTAAATGTGTGATTGGCTAGTTTGTCTTGCTGAGCACCATACCCTCAACTACTATGATGCCACAAAGATAATGTCTACCTTTGAAATGATTCTTCTGTGGCCGGCGCTGTGGCGCAGTGGGTTAATGCCCTGGCCTGAAGTGCTGGCATCCCATATGGGTACCGGTTCGAAACCCAGCTGCTCTGCTTCCAATCCAGCTCTCTGCTATGGCCTGGGAAAGCGGTAGAAGATGGCCCAAGTGCTTGGGCCCCTGCACCCGCATGGGAGACCTGGAAGAAGCTCCTGGCTTCAGATCAGCACAGCTCCAGTTGTTGTGGCCAGTTAGGGAGTGAACCAGTGGTTGGAAGACCTCTCTCTCTCTGCCTCTCCTCTCTCTGTGTAACTCTGACTTTCAAATAAATAAATAAATCTTAAAAAAAAGAAATGATTCTTCTGTGGTCAGCAACTAAGCCTCTGGGTCTCAGACAGCTCTCTTTTAGGTAGATTGTGGGGTACAGGATACAAAGAAATAAAAAGAAAGAAAGATATCTCCAATGAGGAGCTTATAGTTCTACTGGAAGGATTACACATGCAGTGAGGCATTCTTAAAGTAGACATACTATGTATTTTCAGCATAATATAAAGAGCACGGAGATTCCAATTCAATCCCATCAAGGTGGCATGTACCAATGCCATCTCACTAGTCCAAGTGATCAATTTCTGTTCACAATTGATCATAATGATAGGACTAAGAGTCAAAGGGATCACATAAAAAAGACTAGTGTCTGCAAATACTAACCAATAGAATGAAAAAGGGAGAGAACGATCCGACATGGGAAGTGAGATACACAGCAGACTCATAGAATGGCAGATGTCCTAAACAACACTCTGGCCTCAGAATCAGCCCTTAAGGCATGCGGATCCAGCTGAAAAGCCCATGGGAGTATTTCAGGCATGGAAAGCCAAGACACTCGGGCAAAAAAAAAAAAAAAAATGACCTAAATGAAAGATCTCCGCGAGTGAGATCCCAGTGTAAAGAACAGGTCATCAAAGAAGGAGGTACCTTTCTCTGAAGGGAGGAGAGAACTTCCACTTTGACTATGACCTTGTCTAAATATGATCAGAGTCAGTGAACTCAAAAGGCTTCCATAGCCTTGGCAGCTCATGACAAGAGCCTAGGGTGATTACTGATGCCATAAACAAGAGTGTCAATTTGTTAAGTCAACAACAGGAGTCACTGTGCACTTACTGCCCATGTAGGATCTCTGTCCTTAATGTACTGTACATTGTGATTTAATGCTATAACTAGTACTCAAACTGTATTTTTCACTTGTGTTTCTATGTGGGTGCAAACTGTTGAAATCTTTACTTAATATATGCTAAACTGATCTTCTTTATATATTGAGAATTGAAAATGAAAAAAATAATATAAAGAGCACATGTGAATATTATACAAATTCATATCTTCCTTCAATTCCTGTCATCTCTCTTTCCTTTTCATTCCCTTTTTATTTCCTTTCATTCTTCTGTTCACTGTGGTTTGGCTTCTCTTGTTCCATTGGCCTGAAATTGCTGGGAGTGGAAGATAAAGGGCTACAGGGGTACATGTTATGCTTGTGCTATCTTCCTTCCTTCCTTCCTTCCTTCCTTCCTTCCTTCCTTCCTTCCTTCCTCCCTTCCTCCCTTCCTCCCTTCCTCCCTTCCTCCCTTCCTCCCTTCCTCCCTTCCTCCCTTCCTCCCTTCCTCCCTACCTCCATTCCCCCTTCCTCCTTTTCTCCATTTCTTTCTTTATTTAAATATTTATTTTATTTATTTTTAAAGAGAGAGAGAGAGAGGGAGGAAGGGAGGGACACACAGGGCGAGATCTTCTATCCACTGGTTCACTCCCCAAATGGCTGCAGCAGCCGGAGCTAGGCTGATCTGAAGCCAGGAGCCTCTTCCAGGTCTCCCACATGGGTTCAGGGGCCCAAGCACTTGGGCCATCTTCCACTGCTTTCCCAGGCGCATTAACAGGGAGATGGATCAGAAGTGGAGCAGCCAGGACTCAAGCCTGCACCCATATGAGATGCTGGCATCGCAAAGTAGTGGCTTAACCTGCTGCACCACAAATCCGGCCCTGCTACTTTTCTTTTGCTGGGGGTCACCTTTGTTTCTTTTTATTAAAGATTTATTTATTTGAAAGTCAGAGTTGGGTGGGGGCAGACACACAGAGAGATCTTTCACCTGCTGGTTCACTCCCCAAATGATCACAACAGCCAGGGCTGCTGAAGCCAGTAGCTAGAAGGTTCTTCCGGGTCTCCCATGTGGATGCAGAGGCCCAAGGAGTTGAGCCATCTGCTGCTGCTTTCCCAGGCACATTCGCAGGGAACTGGATCGGAAGTGGAACAACCAGGACTTGAACTGGTGCCCACGTGGGATACTGGTGTTTCAGGCTGCAGTTCAATACACTGCCCCATAGCGCCTGCCCCACTGCAGTCATCTTATCCATTTTTATGGCTTCAACTGCTTACTATACAGTGACTTCCCACAAATTATGTCTAAACAAGGCCTCTTTCCTGAGCTTCAGATCCCATATATCCATTTGCCTATGTGGCTGCTCCATAGGCATCTCAGATTTACTCTTTCCCGCTCTGAGTGCATTCTTCCTCAACTACTTTCTGCCTAAAACTGTTCCTCCTCTCATGTTTCTTGTCTCAGTGAATGGCACCACTAGGAACTCAATTCTGCAAGGCTGAAACCTACACACCATCTCCCATGTAGTTATTCTACCAACAAATCCTTTCAGGTTACTTTGCTATTCATCTGTTGTTTCCATGTACTTCTCCTTATTTCTGTTTCCAATACCCTGGTCCAGGTTTCTGCCATCTCAATCAGACTATCACAACTGTCTCCTAATTCATGTATCTGCCCCTGCTGTTATCTTATCCCTAAATTGTTTTGCACACTGCAGCTAGAGAATGCATTGTATAAAACAAACCTGGGGCTGCCACCATGGCGTAGTGGGCTAAGCCTCTGCCTGTGGTGCTGAGATCCCATATGGATGCTGGATGCCAGTTCAAGTCCTGGCTGCTCGACTTCTGATCCAGCTCTCTGCTATGGCCTGGGAAAGCAGTGGAAGATGGCCCAGTTGCCTGGGCTCCTGCCCCTGTGTCAGAGATGGGGAGGAAACTCCTGGCTCCTGGCTTTGGATCGGCTCAGCTCCGGCCATTGAGTCCATTTGGGGAGTAACCCAGCAGATGGAAGATCTCTCTGTCTGTAATTCTACGTCTCAAATAAATAAATAAAATCTTAAAAAAAAAAAAAAAGAACTTTCTGGGGCTGGCGCTGTGACGTAGCAGGTAAAGTCGCTGCCGGCAATGCCAGCATCACATATGAGCGCCAATTCGAGTCCCAGCTGCTCCACTTCCGATCCAGCTCTCTGCTATGCCTAGGAAAGCAGTAGAAGATGGCCCAAGTCCTTGGGCCCCTGCACCCATGTGGGAGACTTGCAGGAGGCTCCTGGCTCCTGGCTTCAGATTGGCGCAGCTCCGGCTGTTGCAGCCAAATGGGGAGTGAACTAGCGAATGGAAGACTCTCTCTCTCTGCCTCTCCTCTCTCTGTGTAACTCTGACTGTCAAATAAATAAATCTTAAAAAAAAAAAAACCTTTCAGTGACTTCCCAGTCCCCTTAAAAAGAAAGTCCAAATTTCTCTTTTTTAAAAAATTATTTTTTTTTTTTATTTGAGAGGCACAGAGAGCAAGAAAGTACCCATTTTGCTGTTTGATTCTCCAAATTCCTACAATGGCCAGAGCTGTGCTGGGCTGCAGCTGGAAACTGAGATCTGGGAACTCAATCCAGGTCTCCTATGTGGGTGGCTGGAACCCAACTACTTGAAGTACCCACCTGCTGCCTCCGAGGGTCTACACCAGCATGAAGCTGGAATCAGGAGCTGGACTAAAGACTCAAACCCACATACTCTGGTAGGGAACATGGGTGTCTTAACAACTAGGCTATATGCCCACCTCTGTGAGTGTACTTTTTTTAAGATTTTTTATTTATTTGAAAGACAGAGTTACAGAGAGAGGTAGAGAGAGAGAGGTCTTACATCTGCTGGTTCACTCCCCAGGTGGCTGCAATGTCCAGAGCTGTGCCAATCCGAAGCCAGGAGCCAGGAGCTTCTTCCAGGTCTCCCACGCGGGTGCAGGGGCCCAAGGACTTGGGCCATCTTCCACTGCTTTTCCAGGCCACAGCAGAGAGCTGATTCAGAAGTGGAGAAGCCGGGTCTTGAACCGGCACCCATATGGGATGCCAGTGCTTCAGGCCAGGGCTTTATCAGCTATGCCACGGCACTGGCTCCTTCAGTTGATTTAAGTTAGTAATGTGGAGCTTCAGACAAATTTTTCAGAGAAACCGTTTGTAAGTGGTGGCCATACTTCTAAGAATAACAGTCAGAAATCCACTTAATCCATAGGGCAAATGAAACATTACACATAAGCAGTGAAAAGTAGAAAATATTTTAATAATATCAGTTGTTAAAGAAAAGAAAGCTGAATCAGTTTTTAAAGTTTAACTTGAGTGCTAGTACTTGAGAGAATAGCAGTCTTAATTAGCGGAAGAAGAAGTGCATGGATACTTCTGGTGATTTGAAAGGGTCTACTGAGTACTTTCAAGGGCTTTTAGCATTTGATGGCCCTGGTTCTCGTGTCTAATTTCACTATAGATTTAAGCTATTTCCGTTTCTTTGACAGATATTATCAACACTTATATTCAATAGCTAGGGCCTATGATCAGGACAATTTTAGACTCACAAATGGTGAGAGACATATTTCCCAATATGCCAAGTACGAGGGCAAGAGGGAGTGAAAGAAGTGGCTGTGAGTGAGTGAAGGGAAATTAACAGCTAAAAGTAGTATAAAACCCGAAGGAGGAAGAAAAATGTTCATGCCAGGACTGTGAGGTCTGAGGAGGGACGAGGGCTAGGACCAGGGTGAAGTAAGCAAGGTGCCCACAGTACAGATCTTTCACATGCAAGCCTGAGAGTGACTCTGAGGTCTGTCAGTGGGAAAGGACAGTGAGAACCATGGAAAGACTACATATTAAGACTGTAGGGGCCGGCGCTGTGGCGCAGTAGGTTAATCCTCCACCTGTGGTGCCAGCATCCCATATGTGCGCCGGTTCGAATCCCAGCTGCTCCTCTTCCGATCCAGCTCTCTGCTATGGCCTGGGAAAGCAGTAGAAGATGGCCCAGGTGCTTGGATCCCCAAATCCGCATGGGAGACTTGGAGGAAGCTTCTGGCTCCTGGCTTCGGATCGGCCTAGCTCTGGCCGTTAGGGCCATTTGGGGAGTGAACCAGCAGAAGGAAGACCTTTCTCTCTGTCTCCTCTCCCACTCACTGTAACTCTACCTCTCAAATAAATAAATAAAATCTTAAAAAAAAGACTAGATATCCTGGTAACAGCGGTCTCTAGGTTGAGGAGTTAGAACCCGGGGAAGATGCTGAGGCTGCAGATGGGGAAGAACTCGGACTCTATGTGATAGAATTAAGTGCGTGGAGTATTGCAAGTCACGAAAGGCTTCACAGAGGAGACTCTTGGAGTTCCAAAGATGAATCAGACAACTCTTCCTAGGCCAAAAAGATGTGATGGGGGAAGAAACATGATAGCAAAAACAGAGGAACCAGCAGACGAGCTTCATGGAGATGTGAAACCGGAGGCTTAGTGGCAGGAATTTAAGGAGCGGAAAGAGCTGAGGCTGGGGACTACATTAGGGATGGCTTTTTTTTTTTTTAAGGATTTATTTTATTTATTTGAAAGAGTTACAGAGAGAGGCAGAGACACAGAGGGAGGTCTTCCATCTGCTGGTTCACTCCCCAGACAGCCGCAAAGGCTGGAGCTGAGCCGATCTGAAGTCAGGAGCCAGGAGCCTCTTGTGGGTCTCCCATGTGGGTGCAGGGGCCCAAGCACTTGGGCCATCCTTTGCTGCTTTCCCAGGCCATAGCAGAGAGCGGGATTGGAAGAGGAGCAGCCGGCACTAGAATCGGCACCCATATGGGATGCTGACACTTTAAGCCAGGGCATTAACCCCGCTGCTCCACAGGACCAGCCCCCAGGGATGGCTTTATAAAGCCATGCTGGAAACCTGAATTTTATGTGGATCTTTATGATTGTGAGTTACTTGGTCAGATTTGTGAATTTTAAAAAAGTATTAAACATTTTAAAATGTGCTCATAGGTAAAGAGAATAATACAATAACCATCATATACGCATTAATTATATTTAATAATGACTAAGGTTTGACAGTCTTGTTCCAGCTCATTTTTTTTCTGTTTTTCCTTTCCTTTTTTTTTCAGATTTGCTTTAGTATTTTTTAGATGTTTGTTTTTCATCTGCTTGGAAGGTAGAGCTAGAGAGAGAGAAAGAGAGGGAGGAAAGAAAGAGGGAGGGAGAGAGGAAGACAGAGAGGGAGAGAGATCTTTCATCCACTGGTTCACTCACCAAATGCCTGCCGGGATGAAGCCAGGAACCCAGAGTTCCATCCAGGTCTCCCATGTGAGTGGCTGGGGCCTAAGCATTTGAACCTTATTTGCTGCCTGTCAGGATGAATTACCAGGAAGCCAGATGAGATTCGGAGTAGCTGGGACTTGAACCAGCACTCCAATATGGGATCCCAACATCCCAAGTGGTGGGTTATTCCAGTGCACAACAAGACCTACCAATGCTGTAGCGATTTGGAGCAAATTCAGACATCATGTTATTTTGCCCCTACATATTTAGTAGACATGCCTAAAAAGTGTAGACATTTGCTTATATAACCACCCTCTCATTATTCCATCTTAAAAATTAGTAATTCCTTAATAACATCTAATACCCAACCCCTTATTAAATTTCTCAGACTACCTCAAAATATTGAGTCATTCATAACAGAAACCAAGTAAAATTCACACATCACATTTGTTTATTTATTTGAAAGGCAAAGAGTTACAGAGAGGGAGAGAGACCTTCCATCTCCTAATTCACTCCCCAAATGGCTGTAACTGCTGGGGCTGGGCCAGGCCAAAGCAAGGAGCCTCAGTCTCCCACGTGGGTGACAGGGGCCCAAGCACTTGGGCTATCTTCCACCTCTTTCCAAGGCGCATTAGTAGGGACCTGGATAGGATTGGAAATGTAGCAATCAGTACTCAAATCAGTGCTCACAGAGGATGCCAGTGTTGTAGGTGACAGCTTAACCCAGTGTACCACAGTGCCAGCCTCCCTGGTTATTATCTCTTAAATCTCCCTTATTCTACAGTATTCTGTGCCTCGTTTTTTTCTTTTTTAAAAATTTTTTATATATTTATAAAATTTTAGATTTTTATTTCATTTGAAAGAGAGATAGTGAGTCACACACACACATATACACACACACACACAATCTCCCATATGCTGGTTCACTCCTCAAATGCCTGCAACAGCCTTAGCTGGGCCAGGCTGAAACCAGGGGCCCAGGACTCAGTCTGAGTCTCTCATATGAGTGACAGTAATCCAAGTGCTTGGATTACCTGCTGCCTCCCAAGGTATACATTAGCAGGAAGCCAGAATCAGAATCAGGCCTGGAACTTGAACCCAGGCACTCAGATATGGGATGCAGGTGCCTCTAGCACGTCTTAACTGCCCATTCCATGTACCTAACTTTTTCAAGTCATTGGTTTGTTGCAGAGTACGTCAGTTCTTCTGTAAAGTACCGCACATTTTGTTGGTCATTTGGGGGAGTGAACAAGTAGATTGGATTCCATCTGGAAGCTTCATGCTCCTCTGCCACTCCACAGGTCCTACAATGCACAACACCCCCCAAAGCCAAAAGACCAGGAGATGGTTGCTAAATTGTAGTGGCTCAAGGCAAGCAACATTAACACAGGAGCCCAGGGGCTGGTGCTGTGGTGTAGTGGGTAAAGCCTCTGCCTGTGGTGCCAGCATCCCATATGGGCAGCAGTTGGTATCCTGGCTGCTCTACTTCTGATCCAGCTTCCTGCTTATGGCCTAGGAAAGCAGTGGAAGATGGCCCAAGTGCTTGGGCCCCTGCACCCATGTGGGAGAACTGGAAGAAGATCCTGGTTCCAGGCTTCAGAACGGCCCATCCCCGGCTGTTGTGACCATTTAGGGAGTGAACCAGCGGATGGAAGACCTCTCTCTCTCTGTCTCTCTCTCTCTGTAACTCTCCCTCTCAAATAAATAAATAAAATTTAAAAAAAGATGATGTAAAAATTCATTAGGCATTCCATGTTTTTGCTAATTACCTGATTTGATTATTACACATTGTATACATGTATCAAATTATCAAACTACACCCTATAAATATATACAATTTAATTTTTTTCAAATGAAGCAAATGGCTTTATTGAAGTATAATTTACAAAGCATAAAATTCACCATTTAAAGTATACATTTGTATAATTTTTAGTAAGTTTATGGAGTTGAGCAATCATGATCACAATTTGGTTTTAGACCACTGCCATCAGATCAAGTACCCTGTCTCTATAGATTTGATTTTTAAGAGATTTCATATAATTCGAATCATATACAAGATAGCTTTTGGAGTGTGTCCTCTTGGCATTAGGTTTTTTGAAAATTGACACATAATTCACATACCATACAATTCACCAAAGTCTGTAACTCAGCGTTTAGTATATTCACAGTTATATATTCACAAGGTTGTACAGTCATCACCACTACCTAATTCCTGAATTTTTAGAGGGAGCAGTTAGATTTATTGAACATGCTGCAAGGCAGCAGAGAGCAGGACAGTCAGATGCTGTCTGCTGCCCAATTTTTGTGAACATGTGTTTTTTTATGTTTAATTAAGACACAGTAATGGCATCTACTTTTTTTTTTTAAAAAAAGATTTATTTATTTATTTGAAAGGCAGAGTTACAGAGAGGCAGAGGCAGAGAGAGAGAGAGAGAGAGAGAGAGAGAGAGAGGTCTTCCATCCGATGGTTCATTCCCCAGAAGGCCGCAATGGCCAGAGCTGCACCAATCCAAAGCCAGGAGCCAGGAGCTTCTTCCGGCTCTCCCACGTGGGTACAGGGGCCCAAGGACTTGGGCCATCTTCTGTTTTTTCCCAGGCCATAGCAGAGAGCTAGATCGGAAGAGGAGCAGCCAAGACTCAAACCAGCACCCATATGAGATTCTGGCACTGAGCTTAGTATGATGTTTAATATATGTGTGAGTATAAAATGTGTACTGATCAAATCAGGGCAATCAACACCTCCATTTCCCCATCGCCACCCCATGTTTGAGCATTCGAGCTCCTTGCTTCCAGCCATTCATAAAATATATTCTAGGTCATTGTGAACTACAGTCTCCCCACCCCCTCCTGGCATTGTGCTGTATAGCACCAGACATTAGTCCTTCCATTTAACTGTATTTTTGGTATCCGTTAATCAATCTCCCCCCCCCACACACCTTTCTCAGTCTCTAGTACTTACTATTTTGCATTCATATTTTTTTTTTGGATAGGCAGAATTAGACAGTGAGAGAGAGACAGAGAGAAAGGTCTTCCTTTTTTTCCCATTGGTTCACCCCCCAAATGGCTGCTACAGCGGGCACACCGCGCTGATCTGAAGCCAGGAGCCAGGTGCTTCCTCCTGGTCTCCCATGGGGTGCAGGGCCCAAGCACTTGGGCCATCCTCCACTGCCTTCCTGGGCCACAGCAGAGAGCTGGACTGGAAGAGGAGCAACCAGGACAGAATCCGGTGCCCCAACTGGGACTAGAACCTGGGGTGCCGGCGCAGCAGGCAGAGAATTAGCCAAGTGAGCCACAGCGCAGGCCTATTTTGCATTCATATTGACATTTTTAAACTCGCATATAGAAGAAAGAACATGTGTCTTTCTGTGTCTGACTTACACTTACTTCACTTAATAATGTCCTCCAGTTCCATCCATTTAACTGCAAATGATAGAATTTCATTCACTTTATTTATTATTTTATTTTAAAGATTTATTTGTTTATTTGAAAGTCATAGTTACACAGAGAGAGAAGGAGAGGCAGAGAAAGAGAAAGGTCTTCTATTCCCTGCTTCACTCCCAATTGGCTGCAATGGCCAGAGCTGCGCCTATCTGAAGCCAGGAGCCAGGAGCTTCTTCCACATCTCCCACAAGGGTGCAGGGGCCCAAAGACTTGGAGCATCCTCTACTGCTTTCCCAGGCCACAGCAGAGAGCTGGATCAGAAGTGGAGCAGCCGGGACTCAACCTGGTGCCCATATGGGATGCCGGCACTGCAGGTGGCGGCTTAACCCACTATGCCACAGCACCGGCCGCTCATTCTTTTTTTAAATAGCAGAATGATATTCCATTGTGTTTATATACCATATTTTCTTTGTCCACTCACCCATTGATGAGCATCTAGGTCAATTCCATGTTTTAGCTATTGTAAACAGTGCAGCAGTTGACATGGGAGTGCAGGTAATTATTTGATAGGCTGATTTTATTCCCTTTTGTTTTGTACCTGGAAGTGGGACAGCTGAAATCACTTGGTAGTTTTTTAGTTTTTTTAAGGAACCACCTTACTTTTCTCCATAATGGCTATATTAATTTGCATTTCCATCAATGTATAGATGAGTCCTCTTTTCTCCTCATCCTGACCAGCACTTATTATTATTTCTCTTTTTAAAAAATATTATTTATTTATTATTTGAAAGACAGTGTGACCCACAGAAAGAAACATGTATATATGCATATATATATATATATATATATATCTTTATAGGGAGAGAGACAGAGAGAGACAGAGACAGAGAGAGAGACAGCTGCCATTTGCTGGTTCACTCCTCAAATGCCCTCAACAGCTGAAGGGCAGGTTGAAGCCAGGAGCCAGGAATTCCATCCAGATCTTCCATGTGGGCTACAGGAGCCCAAGGACTTAAGGACTTAACTGTCATCTCCCAGGTGCCTTAAACAGGAAACTGGATCAGAGGCACAGGGTAGCAAGGACTCTGATATGGGATGCAGGCATCCCAAGTAGTGGCTTAACCTGCTGTACCACAACACCCGCTCCCATTTGTCTTTCTGATAATAGCCATTCTAACTGGGGTGAGATGACATTTGATTGTGGTTTTGACTTGTATTTCCTGATAGCTAATGATACAGAGCTTTTTTGCCCATAAATTTGTCAGCCATTTGAGTTTCTTCTTTTAAGAAGTGTCCAGAGGCTGTTGCTGTGGCTAAGCCTCCACCTGTGGCGCTGGAATCCCATATGGGCTCTGGTTCAAGTCCTGGCTGCTCCTCTTCCCATCCAGCTCTCTGCTGTGGCCTGGGAAAGCAGTAGAAGATGGCCCAAGTCCTTGGGCCCCTGCACCCACATGGGAGACCCGGAAGAAGCTCCTGGCTCCTGGCTTCTGATTGGCTCAGCTCCGGACTAAACCAGCTCCGGCCGTGGTGACCATCTGGGGAGTGAACAGCGATGGAAGACCTTTCCCTTTGTCTCTTCCTCTCTCTGTCTGTAACTCTACCTCTCAAATAAATAAACTTTTTCTTAAAAAAAGAAGTGTCCATATCTCTTGCCAATTTATTTTTACTATCTGATACTTTTTTCATGTTAATGTGATATTAATACAAAGAGAACAGATTCGATATAGTTCATAGACACAATTCTAAGAATATAATATTTTCTTCCTACTCCCTCCCCCTCCTTCTCTTGCCAATCTTTAAATTGATATTTTTGTTATTTTAATTTATTCATTTATTTGAAAAGTAGAATGGGAGGGAGAAAGAGCTCTTTCACTTCTCAAATGTCTGCAATAGCTGGGACCAGGTTAGGCCAAAGCCAGGAACCAAGAACTCCATTCGGGTCTCCCATGTGGGTGACAGGAACCCAAGTACTTGGACCATCTTATACTGCCTCCCAGATGTGTTAGCAGGAAGCTGTATCAGAAGTGTGGAGCAGCCAGGACTCAAACCAGGCACCCTGATATGGGATGCAGACATCCCAAGGAGTGGCTTAACCCAGGCTATAACACCTGTTCCTATTATTTGATTGTTTGAGTGCCTTATATATTCTGGATATTAATCCTTTGTCAGATGAATAGCTTGCACAATTTTTTCCCCTTCTCTTGGTTGCCTCTTCACTCTGTTGATTTTCTCTTTCGCTGTGCATAAACTTCTTAGTTTGATATAATCCCATTTGTCTACCTTTGCTTTTGTTGCCTGTGCTTTTGGGATCTTATTAAAAAAAATCATTGAACATACAAATGTCTTGTGTTTGCATGTTTTTTCTACTATTTTTGTAGTTTCAGGTATTACAGTTAGGTCTTTGATCCATTTTTTAGTTGATTTTTGTATCAGGAGAAGGGAGAAAGGGGGGGTCAAATCTCAATCTTCTGCATATGGATATCCAGAATATTTTCATCACCCTGAAAGAAACTTTCTATTCCTTTATTTTCATTAGCTCTCCCTTCCCACTCTGGACATTGCATATAAACGGAATCATACAATATGTGGTCTTTTATGTCTGGCTTATTTCACATAGCATAGTATTTTCAGGGTTCATTCACGTTATACCATATATCAATACTTCATTCCCTTTTATGACTAAATAATAATATTTCATTATATAACTAAACTGTTATCAGTTCATCAGGTGAATTGATCAGGTGAATCAGGACATTTTGGGTCATTTCCACTTTTTGAGTCACATGGTAACTCCATGTTTAGCTTTTTGAGGAACTACTAGATGATTTTTCAAAATAGCTGTACCAATGTACATTCCTACCACCAGGGTATCAGCTTTTTGTTTTTTTCCACATCCTTGCCAATACTGGCTTGTTGCTTATCACTTTGATTATAGACATCTTATTAGATGTACCCACTTTAGAAAACAATTTGATAATTACTCAAAAGATTAAACTCCATGCTTTTATTCTCATCTCCCAGAGGTTTTATGTTTTTTTATAAAAAGGTTTATTGAAAGGCAGTGATAGGGAGAGGGAGAGTGGGGGTGGGGAGAGAAAGAGTGGGGAGAGAGAGAGAGAGAGAAATGGATGGATATTCCATCTGCTGGTTCACTCCCCAAATGGCCACAACAGCTGGAACTGAATTCCATCTGGCTCTCCCATGTGGGTGGCAGAGGCCCAAGTGCTTGGGAGATCTTCTGTTGCTTTCCCAGGCACACTAGCAGGGAGCTGGATTGGAATTAGAGCATCCAGGACTGATAGGGGACACTGGTGTCCCAAGTGGAGACTTAACCTGCTGTGCCAAAATGCCAGCCCCAGGTTTTAGAAACATTCGTTTTATTTGAAAGGCAGAGCAACAGATAGAGATGAAAGAAGTAGAGATAATAGAGATAGAGACAGAGACATAGACAGGGACAGAGACAAAGATACAGATAGAGATATAGATACAGGTGATAGAGATCTTTCATCTGCTGGTTCACTACCCAAGTACCTACAACAGCTGGGGCTGGGCCAGATCAACGTCAGGAGCCAGGAACTCCCTCCACATATCCCATGTGGGTGGCAGGAACCCCATTACTTGAACCATTATGTACTGCCTCCCAGGGTCCACATTAGCAGGAAACTGGAATCAAGAGCTGGAGCCAGGCATCAAACTGAGGCACTCTGTTGTGGACTATAAACATTTCTATTGGTATCCCAAGCAGTATGCTAAATGCCCACCCCCTCTGCTCAGTTTTTTTTTTTAAGTTTTTTTTTATACTAGGGAAAGACATTTATTAACCTTTGTTTCAAACTTTATTCCTGGGCTTCTTCCACTTAAATAACTGCAAAGAATGAATTGTGGATAAACAAAAACTGAAAAGAGCTGCGCTGAGGGACTTGAGCATACAAATATTAGAGATCTAGATTCCATCATAGCATAAATAAAATAATTTTTAAAAATCACTCATAATAGACAATAGCAGCTCCCAGTAATCTCTTCAGGTTTTCCTTTCCTCAGAAGTTGACTCCATTGAGTTTGCCTCATTCTTAAGAAGCCTCATCAAGATTCTCCATGAGATCTGGCACTCATCATCATCATCCTCTCCAGTAGCGGTGGTGCTTTTGCATGGACAGATTGGGTAGAGCTTCAGCCAGCCTCCTCAGACTAGTCAGGCTGTCTGCACCGAGCTGGTGAGCTGGTTTAAGATGCTAGGGAGCATTTCTGTGGGCTGCTTTGTCTCAGCGTGGCCTCTAACGGTGAAAGTGTTTGCTGGCAGAGAAGCCTGAATGTTAGGGTTGTTAAAGTGGATCATTGGTGTTGGTTTGTAAACATAGTCACCTCTTCAATATCAGAGATATCGTTTACTCCTAATTTCTTTAGGGACATGTAAGTTTTTTTTTTTTTTTATCAACTGCTCTCGTTATCCTGTGATAATTTTTTCTGCAAGCAGTTCTTTTCCCACCGATGCACAGCTGTGCCTGCAGTTTGGAGAATTTTTCCTGGTTCATCATAGTTTCTTTCATCTTGTCCGAGCAGAAATGGGGTCACGCGGGGGTGTAGGGTTGGTGCTCAGGGTGTTTTGGGCAGACCAGCTGAGATTAAGTGCACACACACACGGGCATGCAAGATGACAGCTAGAGCTTAAACATATTATTTTTAAGTCTGGCTTTCTACACGTTGTATTTGCAAAAGGATAGCCTAATTGCCAGTCAATAATTTGTCAGAATTTGTTCATACACACCTTAGGCCAGTTTGTTGTTGAGTCTTTGCTGATGACATTGTGTGTGGGTTGAGAAACACATTCAAAGTTCAAGGAGCTTCTAAGTCTTCCCTGACATTTACCTTCTCCTGGACTTTGTCACGTCGCCTCTGTGCTTGTGTAATGCCTCACATTCAGCCAGGGAAATATAGATAAGTAGGGTCCATTCCAGTACTCTGAGCTTAAATGTACACTTCCATGCTCATAATCTTTCATGCACATGGACAACTAGGGCTTTGAGTGAGCTTATCAAGCCTCATTATGGCTCAATTATGTTTTGGATATCTTGCTAAACCTTTGACGGGCCTGTTATTCTGTTTGTCCCAACAGTTATCATGACCCCAGGTAACTATGTTGTTGACTTTGCCTGATTGTTTGCTACTGAGTTTACTGTTGCTTTCAACACCCCTGGCCATAGGCTTTTTTTTTCTGTGCTCATTCCTTAGTCAAGTAATTCCCCTCCAGCATACAAGTTGCTGTTTTTTATGACTTGCCCTGCCCTGCCCAAAGGACCTGGGAAGGGAGACAGGAGCAGCCTCAGGCCAAAACACCACAGATTCCCGCCATTCTTAACACAAAGTTCAATAAGCTATTGTAAACACTGCTCTTGTTTAAAGATTTATTTTATTTATTTGAAAGGCAGAGTGACACACAGAGAGGTATCTTCCATCCTGTGGTTCACTTCCCAAAAGGCCACAACAGCCAGGGCTGGGCCAGGTTGGGTCTCCCATGTGGGTGGCAGGGGCCCAAGTACTTGGCCATCCTCCGCATCCTCCGCTGCTTCCCCGGGTGCATTAACAAGGAGCTGGATCAGAAGTGAAGAAGCTGAGACTCGAATTCTTGCTTTGATATGGCCCTTCTTAAACAGTTCTTAATTTTAAAATCTCGGTCTAGAGCCGGCGCCGTGGCTCAATAGGCTAATCCTCCACCTTGCGGCGCCGGCACACCGGGTTCTAGTCCCGGTTGGGGCGCCGGATTCTGTCCCGGTTGCCCCTCTTCCAGGCCAGCTCTCTGCTATGGCCAGGGAGTGCAGTGGAGGATGGCCCAGGTGCTTGGGCCCTGCACCCCATGGGAGACCAGGAAAAGCACCTGGATCCTGGCTCCTGCCATCGGATCAGCGCGGTGCGCCGGCTGCAGCGGCGGCCATTGGAGGGTGAACCAACGGCAAAGGAAGACCTTTCCCTCTCTGTCTCTCTCTCTCACTGTCCACTCTGCCTGTCAAAAATAAAAAAATAAAAATAAAAAAAGAAATAAAAAAAAAAAAGAAATAAAAAAAAAAAAATCTCGGTCTATTTCCAATGTCCTGAAATTGTTGTTTTTGATAGTTTTATACAGTTTCATCATCATTTTAACGAAGAGAGCATTTGTTGAGGTTCTCAACTCTGCCATTCTAGAAATCTCGCCTAATTTTTGTTGTAAAAGACCATTCTTGATTGTTCTTTTTTTTTTTTTTTTTTGACAGGCAGAGTGGACAGTGAGAGAGAAAGAGACAGAGAGAAAGGTCTTCCTTTGCCGTTGGTTCACACTCCAATGGCCGCTGCGGCCGGCGCACCATGCTGATCCAAAGGCAGGAGCCAGGTGCTTCTCCTGGTCTCCCATGTGGGTGCAGGGCCCAAGCACTTGGGCCATCCTCCACTGCACTCCCTGGCCACAGCAGAGAGCTGGCCTGGAAGAGGGGCAACCGGGACTAGAACCCGGTGTGCCAGCACCGCAAGGCTGAGGATTAGCCTAGTGAGCCGCGGCACCGGCCCTTGATTGTTCTTGCAACAAAATAATAAATGTGTGAGGTAATATGTACATGTTAATTAGCTCAATTTAGCTGTTCCACAAGGTACACATATTTCAAAACATCATACTGTACAAAATAGATATATACAATTCTTGTTTGTCAATTAGAAAGACATTTTGATAGCAGTTGGGGGATAGACTGGGTGATGGGGAAACTGATAACCAAGAGTGTGGGATATTACTTAGTAGTACTTTGTAAACAGGATTGAAGAATATAGATAGGTTGATTTGTGGGTAGAGATTGGCCTAACAAGTATAGTGAAACATGAAGGAGAAATGGATTAAAGGCCTGGAGAAAATTGAAGGGTAAATTCAGGGAGTGTAAAGGTATAGGAGAGGTAGAAAAAATAAGTAGCTCTGAGAGTGAACTCTGTGTTTGGTTTTGGAAGTGGAGTCATTTCAGGTGTTACTATAGAAATGGATGATTGAAATAGAATTGAGGGCGCCCACATTGTGGCACAGCAGATTAAGCTGCCATCTGTAATACCAGGATCCCCTCTGAGCTCTGGTTTGAGTTCCAGTTCCAGTTCTGATCCAGTTCCCTGATGATGCACCTGGGAAAGCAGTAGAAGATAGCTCAAGTGCTTGGGCCTCTGCACTCACGTGGGAGATCCAGATGGAGTTCCAGGCTCCTGGCTTTGGCCCGGCCCAGCCCTGATCATTGCAGCCATTTGGGGAGTGAACCAGCCACTTCTCTCTCTCTCTCTCTCTCTCTCTCTCTCTCTCTCTCTAACTCTGCCTTTCAAATAAATAAATCTTCAAAAAAAAAGTAATAGAAGTAGAACTCTACTGAGGTGAAGAAGTTAGGATATGTCATGGAGCCACGCGGTCTGGATGTTAGACCATCAAGGCTTTCAGGGTGAAAAGAGAGGAAAAACTTGGTGATACCAAAATCTTCAGTGAAAGTAGGGGAGAGACTTGGACATTTACATGTCATTTTGAAAAGGTGATAAAACTGAATAGTATGAACTTCAAAGAAAGAGAAGCTTTTGAGGTAAGATGGTAAAATTGTACTTTGGGGATCCATTGAGGAAGATACAAGAAGGTCCTAACTTGATCTTGACTTACAGGGCAGTATGAGTAAAGGAAAATGAGCAGCCTTATACTAAGAGCTTTGTGATGACCAAAGTTCAGTTAAGAAGAGATGATAGTGGCCAAATGGATAGGCATGACCAAAGGCTACAAATTTTCAGGAAATGGCAGATACTTCATTTCTTTTTCGCTCAAGCATAGAGTGCAATTATATGTAAAATAAGAATACAATATGGTGAGTAGTTTGAATCCAGAAAATATAGCTAGCTTTATTACTGTTACAAATATTATTAGGGTAAATGCCCATGTCCCATATCAGAGTGCCTGGGTTTGATAACCAACTCTATCACCTGGCTCCAGCTTCCTGCTAATACAGACCCTGGAGGCAGTGGTAATTGGGTTCCTGCTACCCACGTGGGAGACCTGAATTGAATTCCCAGTTCCCAACTTCAGCCTGTCCCAGTTCCTACCATCAAGGGCATTTGGAGAATGAAGTGGATAGGAGTTCTCCCTGTTTCTGTCCCTATCCCTCTCCCTCTGAAACAAATAAAGAATTATTAGCTATATGGCATACTAAGGAAACTTTTTGAAATTATTTTGTTTCAATCTTAGGGAAATTTTGGAACTGATATTGGTAGTCAGGATGTAACTTGACAGCTTTGGAATATATGTGAGTATCACAAATATGAGATTGGTACATATTTGAGAAGTTGTTAATGCCACTATTGGAATTGATGTTGACTATAGTTCACAATTTTGGTAAGAATCAAGTTGAATTAAAAACAGATTATTCCTGACTTGTGTCCAGGAGACTGTGATAAATTTTGATCTATTTGTAATTAGAAAATTGGAGCTTTACAAATGTATTGACATTTGGAATAATCTTTTTACTATTCTTGTCCAGGACCATTTGTAACTCATGCTGTCTATAAAACTGTAAAACTGTCTAAGATCTGCTTTGGTGTGTGAGAGTTTTTATCTTACTTACCCTAACTGTATTTGATGTGATTGTTTCTATGTAGAAACAAGACACATAGCTAAAAGCGTAGGGGAAAAGAAAATGTCTGGCTGGCGCCGCAGCTCACTAGGCTAATCTTCCATGTGTGGCGCGGCACACCGGGTTCTAGTCCTGATTGGGGCGCCAGATTCTGTCCCGGTTGCTCCTCTTCTAGTCCAGCTCTCTGCTGTGGCCCCGGGAAGGCAGTGGAGGATGGCCCAAGTGCTTGGGCCCTGCACCCCATGGCAGACCAGGAGAAGCACCTGGCTCCTGGCTTCGGATCGGCTGCGCCGGCCGTAGCAGCCATTTGGAGGGTGAACCAATGGAAAAGGAGAACTGTCTCTATCTCTCACTGTCTAACTCTGCCTGTCCAAAAAAAAAAAAAAAAAAAAAAAAAAAAAAAAAAAAGAGAGAGAGAGAGAGAAAATACGTCAAGCAAAAATGAGACTAAATTGAAGATGTAGAGTTCCAGTTATGAAAACCTTAGGACACTTAAGGGCCATGATCCTAATCCAGCACATATTTTGTTCTGGCTCCTCTTCGTTATAGATGCAACGAACATTGAAATAATTAGAGACCAAGATGCACAGTTGCTGGTGATGGGGTGAAGGAGGGGATTTGGTTAGCTGAAAAGGAGCTTTAAAGCTGATTCCACACAAATACTGCATTTTTGGTATTGGTTGACAACAGCAGAACACTGATCATCATCTGGACGTGACCAAATTGATTTCTCTCTGAAATAATATGGAGGAGTTGAATTACTTTTGTAAATGGAATATACATATTTTTGTCATTCTGACCACCATCAGAAAAGAGATAACAACAACCATAAAAAACCAAACCCTGTGGCTTGTGATCTAGGACATGGAGCTCCCGGGCTTTCAGAATTCCAGTTCATGAGGCAATCTGAGTCAGTCTGGTTTAGGCAGGTGAGTGGTCCCCATGGACCAGTCATACAGGACCTGGTTCTCTAGAAAAGAACAAGGAACAACAACAACAAAAAAAGCAAAGAAGAACAATATGGAAAAATACAGATACAAATCTTAGACCCTGGGGGAGTTAAGGCCTGAGCCACAGAAGCAAAACAGAGGGAGAGGCCCCTGAGGTTATGTAGAAATTCAGTACAGTGGTGTTCGTGCGGTATGAAAACTGGGAGAACTGGGAGAGAACTGGCTTGACCTCAAGAATGAAGAAACTCAGACTGAGCTGTAATAAAAATATCTATGACGGCAAGCTTACAGAGTAAGGAAGTATGCTTTGAAGTTCAAATGGATACAAGTTTGATGATAACGCCGTGTCTTTCTCACATGAAATACTAGCTATGTAGATATGATAATCTTGTTTTAAAGATTTCCTTAATATTTAATAGTTAAAAGAATGATCCTGGCTTTTCTATTTACTAGATATGTGATCACAGGGAAATCATTTATCTTTCCAAAATTTCAGTTTCTTCATCTGTCAAGTGGATTAATGATATTTTTATAGTATTTTGGAAGACTTAAGAGGGGGCTTCAAAGAGTGCATGGAAAATGGTACTAATTAAGTGCAAACACAGAGAATGAATAAACATTTACGAAGTACACAGGGTATGGAAGGGCATTTTCAGAAAAACAACTTTAAGCCGGCGCCGCGGCTCAATAGGCTAATCCTCTGCCTTGCAGCGCTGGCACACCAGGTTCTAGTCCCGGTTGGGGCGCCGGATTCTGTCCCGGTTGCCCCTCTTCCAGGCCAGCTCTCTGCTGTGGCCTGGGAGTGCAGTGGAGGATGGCCCAAGTGCTTGGGCCCTGCACCCCATGGGAGACCAGGATAAGCACCTGGCTCCTGGCTTTGGATCAGCGCAGTGCACCGGCCGCAGTGCACCGGCCACGGCGGCCATTGGAGGATGAACCAACGGCAAAAGGAAGACCTTTCTGTCTCTCTCTCTCACTGTCCACTCTGCCTGTCAAAAAAAAAAAAAAAAAAAAAAACTTCAATTACCCAGCCATGCTGGGGTGAAGCAACATGGCCCATCCTCATAACTGGATATTGGCCAGTTTCATTGACCTGTAGGTATAAAATAAAGAATGGCTAGTGGATCAATCTGGATTGCTAGGAAGGGGTCAGCGCCCAAAAAGGCCTTGCATGTCAAGCTGTGTTGTATAATCAGTAGCTACTGAGGAGTTTTAAAGGGGGAAGTGAACTGTGTTTTAGATGACTAGTTACAGCTTAGATGGCTGGTTACAGCATAAGAATAGAGTGGGTAAGGGAAAGACCAAAGGTAGGGAGACTAGTGTAGAAAGACTGTTAGAATTCTCAAGGGAGAAATGAGGCCTTGAACAAAAGAGAGCAGGTGATAGATTCAGAGAGGTACTTCTCAGGAAGAATCAATAGACCTTTGCTGACCAAGTGAATGTGGAGAGTGTGAGAGGACTTAAGAGGGGCTTAAAGCTGTAAAGGGCCTTGTTTAGAAGCCTGGCGCAGTAGCAAGAAAGCTAATCAAGAAAGAGACTATTGGCAGTAAAGCTCCCATTTACTGGGAGCCTACTGTGTGGCAGGCACTATACTAAATTCTTTATATGTACTTGACCGTGAATTCTCACAACAAACTAAAATGAGGCCCATATTCATCTAAATCACAATTTTTTGGAGAAATTTTCAGACGTTTAATTTCAACTTATATGCACACATATACATATCAGTATCTGTAGTATCTGTGGAGGACTGTGTGGAAGTGTTAATAATAGGACTTTCCAACATAAGACACAGCAAATGCAATTTTTTGGAAATCCATGTTCAATGAGAAAAAGAAAGCAACAAGAAATTTCTGACTGTTATAACAGAAGTTGAAGTTGTTCCTTGTATTCTTTTTAGAAATTCATCTTTTTTTAGTTTTGAGATTTAACAATTTTTAAGGTTTTGCCACGTTCGCTGCATATGTAGACTATAACCACCATTTCTACAATAGTAATTAAGAAGTGAGCACATAATAGTAGCCAGTGAAGGAGATTGAGATGGTGTTCATTAAACGTGCATTTTCTTCTTGTTGATTTTTATCCTCATCATTTAGGAAAAGTGCTTATTTGGGTTCTTTATGCCCACTGTGGTGCCAGGTACTTTGGAAGCCATCTCAAGTTTGAGATATGCTGTGTTCTCAAAGTTACAATAATTGGAAAAATCATACTGAAGAGGTGGGACTCAGGTTGGTTAGTCAACAACAGGGTGATTTAGCTGTAGAGAACAGTGATAGGAAGACATTCTAGGAGGTGCCAACAATAGGAAGAAAGGTACGGAGATGGGATGTGCCTCAGGTGAGACAGGAAGGGTGAAAAAAATTGGTGTCAATGTAGTGGCAGTTACAAGTGTGAGAGTACTAGGGAATGATAAGATACATTGGTAGAAGGAGAGCAGATAATGGGAGCCTTGGAGAGCCTAGCTGAAGAGCTCTGACAATGCAGCTAGAGAGCCATTGAACCTCCTTGAGCAAGAGAATAGCATGAGAAAAGCTGTGCTTTCAGGATTTTCCCAACAGCTATGTATAAGATATGCTGGGAGGCAGGCAGGGGACATTAGCTAGGAATCTGTGAGGTAACGAGGTCCTGCAGGATAGTGATCCCAGTAGCCTTGAAAGATATGCAAATGAGTCATATTAAAATGGACTAAATGATGGGGGCTGGCACTGTGGCAAGCAGGTAAAAGCCGCCACCTGCAGTGCCATGGGCGCCGGTTGAAGTCCCGGCTGCTCCACTTCCGCTCCAGCTCTCTGCTATGGCCTGCGAAGCAATAGAAGATGGCCCAAGTCCTTGGGCCCCTGTGCCCGTGTAGGAGACCTGGAGGAGGCTCCTGGCTCCTGGCTTTGGATGGGTGCAGCTCTGGCCATTGTGGCCATCTGGGGAGTGAACCAGTGGATAGAAGACCTCTCTCTCTGCCTCTGCCTCTCTTTCTCTCTGTGTTTAAGTCTGACTTTCAAATAAATAAAGACATCTTTTAAAAAAAGAAAGACTGGAAGAAAAGTGCTGGTTCAAATTCGGGCTGCTCCACTTCTGATCCAGCTCCCTGCTAATGTGCCTGGGAGAGTAGTGAAAGATGGCTCAAGTCCTTGGGCCTCTGAACCCATGTGAGAGATCTGGACAAAGCTCCTGGGTCCTAGCTTCAGCCTGACCCAGCCCTGGCCATTGTAGCCATTTGGGAAGTGAAACAGGTTGGAAGATCTCTCCTTCTCTCTGTCTCTGCCTTTCTATAACTCTGACTTTCAAATAAATGAATAAATCTTCATAATATGTATATATATTTAAAAAAGACTGGAAGAATTGTGCTACCACTAAAAGGAATGGGATGTTTGAGAAAGGAAATTGGTAGTAGGGTAATTTTTTCCTATTGTAGATTATCCAAAGATCAAAAAAATGTGTCTTGGCATAAGATGCTTATTCCTGAAATTATCTTCCTTAAATATAATCAGGAACTAGAAAATATTATACTTGTGGTATCATTTCATTTATTTGTTTACTCAACATCGATTTATTTGCAGTCTGGTGAGATTAGAATGTGAGAAAGAAATAATAAAATACACTAGGAAGGACTATGAATGATGAACCAAGGAGTTTTAACTGTACTTTGTTATTTTGTTTTTCTTTTAAAGATTTATTGATTTATTTAATTGAAAGGCAGAGAGAGAGAGAGAGAGAGAGAGAGAAAATCTTTAAAATCTTTATCTACTGGTTCACTCTGCAAATGGTCACAACAGCTGGAGCTGGGCCAGGCTGAAGCCAGGATCCAGGAGCTTCTTCTTGGTCTCCAACGTGGGTGGCAGGGGCACAAGCACTTGGGCCATCGTCCACTGCTTTCCCAGCAAGGAGCTGAATTGGAAGAGGAGCAGCTGGGACTTGAACCAGCACTCTTCTATGGGATGCCAGCGTTGTTAGTGGCAGCTTAATGCACTGCACCACAACACCGGCCCCCTTTAACTTTATTTTGTAAGTAATGGGGATCCATCTCAAGACTTTTGAGCCAATAAGATAACACAATCAGATCTTTGTTTCAGCACAAGATTGTTCATTTCTTTTTTTTAAAGATTTTTTATTCGAAAGAGTTACACAGAGAGAGGAGAGGTAGAGAGAGAGAGACAGAGAGGTCTTCCATCTGATGGTTCACTACCCAACCGGCCGCAATGGCCAGAGCTGCGCTGATGCGAAGCCAGGAGCCAGGAGCTTCCTCTGGGTCTCCCATGAGGGTGCAGGGGCCCAAGGACTTGGGCCATCCTCTACTGCTCTCCCAGGCCACAGCAGAGAGCTGCATTGGAAGTAGAGCAGCTGGGTCTCGAACCGGTGCCCATATGGGATGCTGGCACTTTAGGCCAGGGCGTTAACCTGCTGTACCACAGCGCCAGCCCCAAGATTGTTCATTTCTTATAGACAGTGGCCCTGTATTGTTTATCTTTGAAGTCGTTGCTGAGGGTGACATGTTTTCTTTTGTTTATTTTTATTTTATTTTGTTTTTGAGATTCATTGTATTTATTTGAAAGACAGAGTTACAGAGAGAGATAGAGGTCTTCCATCCGCTGGTTCACTCCCCAAATGACTGCAACGGCCAGAGCTGAGCTGATCCAAAGCCAGGAGCCAGGAGCTTCCTCCAGGTCTCCCACGCGGTTGCAGGGGTCCAAGGACTTGGGCCATCTTCTACTGCTTTCCTAGGCCATAGCAGAGAGCTGGATTGGAAGAGGAGCAGCTGGGACTCAAACCGGTGCCCATATGGGATGCCAGTGCTGCGGGCCAGGGCTTTTACCCTCTGTGCCACAGCACCGGTCCTGTTGTTTATTGAGCTTCTACTATGAACCAGTTACTGTGCTAAAGGTTTTGAATGGTAAGTAATGCAGTTGCTACTTCCACTTTTACCCTTCTATGCTACATTTTTTCCTAGTGGATAGATACAAGGATCTTTTCAAGAGGGTAAAGACTTATGTTTTGAGTTATGATAGTAGCAAGGACTAGATTTATTCTTTGGTGTTAACCAACTACAGAACTGGGTGCAATAATATGAAATGACAGTTCAGAGAGGGGGAGCCTGGCTAGAACATAGCAGTCTCTCTGAATTGAGGAGAGAGAATTGAGAATTCAGAAAGAATGGAGGTAGCTAGAATTTACAAGGCACAGTAACAATGAAGGAACTGGCCGAACAGTTCCTAGATCTCACTCATATGAGGATACTTCAAAAAGTTTGTGGACAAAAGGAGCAGGTGTTTGGCCCAGTGGTTAGGATGCCACTCGGGATTCCCTCAACACATATTGGAGTGGTTGGGTTCCAGTCTCAGGTCCTCTCCCAATTCTAGCTTCCAGCTAATGAGCACCCTGGGAAGCAGATGGTGATTGCTCAAGTAGTCAGGTCCCTGCCACCCACTGTGGAAAGCTGGATTTAGTTCTAGGCTCCTGGCTTTGGCCTGGCTCAGTCCCAGCTATAACAGGAATTTTGGGAGTGAACCAGCAGATGAAGATTGATCTCTCTATATCTATCTATCTGTCTACCTATCTATCCATCCATCCACACACACACACACACACAGAGAGAGAGAGAGAGAGAGAGAGAGAGATCTTCCATCTGCTGGTTCACTCATCAGATGGCAACAGCAGCCAGGGCTGGGCCAGGCTAAAGCCAGGAGTCAGGAAATCCAACCATTTCTCCTCATTTCTCCTGTGAAGATGGCAAGGAGCAAAGTACCTGGGCCATCATCTGCTGCTTTCCCAGGTGCATTAGCAGGAAGCTGAATTGGATACTGGGATGTTGGTGTTGCAGGCAGTGGCTTAAACTGTTGTGCGTCAATGCTGGCCCCTACCTCTCTCTAAAAAAAAAAAAAAAAAAAAAAAAAAAGTTGGGGCCGGCTTTGTAGTGTAGTGAATAAAGCTGCTACCTGTGACTCTGGCATCCCATATGAGTGCCGGTTCGAGTCCTGGCTGTTCCACTTTTTTTTTTTTAATAGAAAGCTTTCATTTAATAACTACAAATTTCATAGGTACAACTTTTGGATTATAGCAGTTGCTCCACTTCTGATTGAGCTCTCTGCCTTGGCCTGGGAAAGCAGCAGAAGATGGCCCAAGTGCTTGGGCCCCTGCATCTGCGTGGGAGACCCAGAAGAAGCCCCTGGCTCCTGACTTTGGACCAGCCCAGCAGACAGAAAACCGACCCCCCGCCTCTGTAACTGCCTTTCAAATAAACAAAAATGAAACCTAAAGATAAGTTTATTTTGGTGCAAAAAAACTTTGAAATCCATGCATTTGTGGAATTTTCAAATAGTTCATACTATGTGTCTTATGAAGAACTGCATGAGGGCCGGTGCCGCGGCTCAATAGGCTAATCCTCCACCTAGCGGTGCCGGCACACCGGGTTCTAGTCCCGGTCGGGGCGCCAAATTCTGTCCCGGTTGCCCCTCTTCCAGGCCAGCTCTCTGCTGTGGCCTGGGAGTGCAGTGGAGGATGGCCCAAGTGCTTGGGCCCTGCACCCCATGGGAGACCAGGAGAAGCACCTGGCTCCTGCCTTTGGATCAGCATGGTGCGCCGGCTGCAGTGCGCCAGCCGTGGCAGCCATTGGAGGGTGAACCAACGGCAAAAGGAAGACCTTTCTCTCTGTCTCTCTCTCTCTCACTGTCCACTCTGCCTGTCAAAAAAAAAAAAAAAAAAAAAAAACCTGCATGGGTTTCAAACTTTTTTTCCACCAACTTACATTTTTAAAAAAAGTTTGTTTGTTTGTTTGTTTGTTTATAAGAGAGAATGACAGGGATCGAGAGAGAATTCTCCCATCTGCTAATTCACTTCCTAAATGCCCACAGTAGCCAGGGCTGGGCCAGGTCAAATCTAGGAGCCAGGAACTCCATCTGGGTCTCCCATATGGGTGACAGTGGCCCAAGTACTTGGGCCATCATCTGCTGCTGCCTTCCCAGGCACATTAGCGGGAAGCTGGATTGCAAGCAAAGCAGCAGGAACTTGAACTGGAACTCTGATGTGGGATGCTGGCATTGCAAGTGACAGTGGCTTAACCCACTCTGCCACAATGTCAGCCCCCAACTTATCTTTCAGTTCCATTTATCCTACACTTCCATTTTTAGTATTTTTTCTTTTTAAATAAAACAATTTTAATTGACATATTTGTATAGATTTATGATTTGGTACATATACACAATGTGTAATTATCACATTAAGGTAATTAACATTTATATTTCTAACATTTATCATTTCTACGTGTTGGGGACTTTGAATTATTTTTATCACCTATTTAACATTTTTATTAACAATAACTGTACACATTTATGGGCTACAATGTAACATTTTAATAATGTATATATTGTGTACTGATCAAATCAGAATAATCACCATTTCCCCCTCTTTGACGTTACTTTATAATTGGAGGCTTGGAGCCCCTTTCTTCTATTTGTTTATAAGATATATAATGAATATTGTGAAGTCTAATCATTCCACTTTGCTGTGTAACACTAAGAACTTTTTCCTTTGATCTAATTCTGATTTGGTACCCCTTATCCAAACTCCTTCTGTCTCTTGCCACCCCTCCCAACCTCTAGTAATCACTATTCTGTATTCAGATTAAGTGTTTTTGTTTTTACTTTTTTTTTTAGTTTCCACATATTAGGAAGTACATGTCATATTTTCTTTGTCTGGGTTAATTTACTTAACATGATGGCCTCTGTCTCCAACCATTTTACTGCAAATGACAGGATTTTCTTTTTATAGCTGAGTAATATTCTACTATATATACATACCACATTTGCTTTATTCATTCATCTGATGATGGTCAGCTTGATTGATTCCATATTTTGGCCATTATGAACAGTGCTGCAATAAATATGGTGGATCAGGTATCTCTTTGATCCAATGATTTCATGTCTTTTGGATGTATACCCAGCAGTGGGACTGCTGGGTCATATTGTAGTTCTGTTTATTGTTTCCATAGTGATTGTGTATAAGAGTTCCCCTTTCTCCACATCCTCACCAGCATTTATTTTCTCTTTTTGATAATAGCCATTCAGACAAGGGTGAAGTGATATCTCATTGTGGTTTTGATTTGCATTTCCCTTATGGCTAATGATATTGAGCATTTCTTTCATATATTTGTTGGCCATTGGCATTTCTTCTTTTGAGAAATGTCTATTCAGGTCCTTTACCCATTTCTTTTTCTTTTTTGTTTTAAAGATTTTATTTATTTATTTGAGAGATAGAGTTACAAACAGTGAGAAGAACAGAAAGAGAGGTCTTCCATCCATTTGGTTCACTCCCCAAATGGCTGCAACAGCTGGAGTTGTGCCTATCCGAAGCCAGGAGCCAGGTGCTTCTTCCTGGTTTCCCACGTGGGTGTGGGGGCCCGAGCACTTGGGCCATCCTCCACTGCTTTCCCGGGCCACAGCAGAGAGCTGGATTGGAAGAGGAGCAGCCAGAACTAGAACCGGCGTCATATGGGATGCCAGTGCCACAGGCGGAGGATTAACCTACTGCAACAAGGCGCAGGCCCCGAGAGAAATGTCTATTCATGTCCTTTGCCCATTTCTTAACTGGATTGGTTGTTGTTGAGTCTTTTGACTTGATGATATATTCTTGAATATTAATCCTTTGCTGGAGAAGTACCTTGCACATACTTTCTCCCATTCTGGCAGGTGTCTCTTCACTCTAGTGACTGTTTCCTTTTCTGTGCAGATATGAGTTTGATATGCTTCCATTTGTCCAGTATTGCTTTTGTTGCCTGCACTTTGGGGATCTCATCCCCCCCCCAAAAAAGAACAAAAATCACTGACCATGTCAATGTCTTGAAGCATTTCCCCTGTGCTTTCTCCTAGAAGTTTCATTGTTTTAGGCCTTACATTTAGGTCTTTGATCCATCTTGTGTTGACTTTTGTATATGGTGAGAGATAGGGATCTGATTTTACTTTTATACATATGTATATCCAGTTTTACCAGCACGCTTATTGAACAGACTATCTGTTCTCCAGTGTATGGTCTTGGCACCTTTGTCAAAAATCTGTTGGCTGTATGTATTTGGATTAATTTCTGGGTTCTGCATTCTATTCCATTGATCTATTTTTTTTAACCTTAGTTACTTTTTTATTTAATGAATGCATTTTTACATAGATACAACTTTAGGAATACAGTGGTTCTTTCTACCATGCCCCCCACCCCCATTGATCTATATGTTGGTTTTTACGCCAGTACCATGCTGTTTTTGCAAATGTTTATTTATTTATTTTCATATACTTGAAAGACACAGAGAGAGAGGGAGGGGGAGAGACAGAGAGAGAGTGAGAAATGGAGGGAGAAAGGGAGACAGGGAGATGGAAGAGAGAGAGAAGAGAGAGAGAGAAGAGAGAGAGAATATCTTTCATCTGCTGGTTTACTCCCCAAATGCTCATAATAGCCAGGGCTGAGCCAGGCCGTAAACCAGGACCCAGGACTCCACCTGTGTCTCCCATTTTGGGGCAGGGGCTCAAGCACTTTGAGCCATCACCTGCTGCCTTCTAGGATGCAGTAGCAGGAAGCTGGATCAGAAGTGGTGGTGCTGGCCGGCGCCGCGGCTCAGTAGGCTAATCCTCCACCTGCGGCACCGGCACACTGGGTTCTAGACCCGGTCGGGGCGCCGGGTTCTGTCCCGGTTGCTCCTCTTCCAGCCCAGCTCTCTGCTGTGGCCTGGGAGTGCAGTGGAGGATGGCCCAAGTGCTTGGGCCCTGCACCTGCATGGGAGACCAGGAGAAGCATCTGGCTCCTGGCTTCGGATCAGCGTGGTGCACCAGCCGCAACACGCTGGCTGCAGCGGCCACTGGGGGGTGAACCAACGGAAAAGGAAGACCTTTCTCTCTGTCTCTCTCTCTCACTGTCCACTCTACCTGTCAAAAAGGAAGGAAGGAAGGAAGAGAAAGGAAGAAAGGAAGAAAGAAAAAGAAGTGGTGGTGCTGGAACTCAAACTGGGCACTCTAATATGGGATGAGGGTATCCCATTTGGTGGCTTAATCAACTGCACCACACTGCCTGCCCACTGTGCTATTTAAATTACTATAGCTTTGTAGTGTGCTTTGAAATCAGGTATTATGATATCTCCATGTTTATTTTATTTTTTTGCTCAGGATTATTTCAGCTATTCTGTATCTTTTGTGTTTCTGTATGAATTTAGTATTTCTTTTCTAATTCTTTTTTTAAAGATGTATTTATTTATTTGAAAGTCAGAGTTACACAGAGAGAGGAGAGGCAGAGAGAGGGAGAGAGAGGTCTTCCAACCACTGGTTCACTCCCCAATTGATCTCAAGGGCCGGAGCTGTGCCGATCCGAAGCCAGGAGCCAGGAGCTTCTTCTGGGTCTCCCACGCGGGTGCAGGGGCCCAAGAACTTGGGCCATCTACTACTGCCTTCCCAGGCCATGGCAGAGAGCTGGATTGGAAGAGGAGCAGCTGGGACTAGAACTGGCATCCATATGGGATGCTGGTGCCATAGGTAGAGGACTAACCCACTGCGCTACAGCACCAGCCCTGCTAATTCTGTAAAGAATGTCAGTGGTATTTTGATAGGAATTGCATTGAATTTGTAGATTAATTTAGGTAATATAGACATTTTAACAGTATTAATTCTTCCAATCCATGAACAAAGAATATGTTTCCATTTTCTTATGTCCTTGGTGATTTCTTTCACCAATGTTTTTTAAAATAATTATTTTTATTTAATTTTTGAAAGGCAGAGTTAGAGAGAGAGGGAGAGACATAGAGAGGTTTTTCATCAGCTGATTCACCTCCAAATGGCTGCAGTGGTCGGAGCTGAGCTGATCTAAAGCCAGGAGCCAGGAGCTTCTTCCAGGTCTCCCACATGGGTGCAGGGGCCCAAGGACTTGGGCCATCTTCCACTGCTTTCCCAGGCCATAGCAGAGAGCTGGATTGGAAGTGGAGCAGCCAGGACTCGAACTGGTTCCCACATGGGATGCCGGCACTGCAGACAGATGCTTAACGTACTATGCCACAGCATCGTCCCCAGACCCCAGTGTTTTATAATTTTCAGTGTAAAGGTCTTTCACTTCTTTAGTTAAATTTATTCCTAAATTTGAAGTTTTGGTAGCTATTGGGGATGGGATTTCTTTCTTGATTTCACTTTCAGCAAGATCATTATTTGTGTACAAAAATCCAATGCATCCTATGTCATTACTGAATTGATTTCTCAGTTCAAACAAACTCTTGGTGGAGGGTTTAGGTTTTTCATGTCCAAAATCATGTCAGCTGTAAACATGGGTATTTTGAATTCTTCCTTTCCAATTTTGATGCCATTTGTTTCTTTTATTTCCATAATTGCTTTTGCTAATACTTCCGATACTATATTGAATAAGAGTGGTGAAAATGGACATCCTTGTCTTATTCCAGGTTTGAGGGGAAATGCTTCCAGCTTTTCCCCATCCAGTACGATATTGGCTGTGTGTTTGTCATATGTAACCATTATAATTTTGAGGTATGTTCTTTCTATGCTTAATTTGTTGAGAGTTTTTATCACAAAGCAGTGTTGAATTTTATCAAATGCTTCCTCTGCATCTATTGAGATGACCATATGTTTTTTTTTAAAGATTTATTTTTATTTATTTGAAATACAGAATTACAGAAAGAGAGGTCTTTCTTCCATCCACTGGCTCACTCCCCAGTTGGCTGCAATGGCTGGAGCTGAGCCGATCTGAAGCCAGAAGCCAGGAGCTTCTTCTGGGTCTCCCATGCGGGTGCAAGGGCCCAAGGACTAGAGCCATCTTCTGCTGCTTTCTCAGGCCATAGCAGAGTGCTGGATTGAAAGCAGAGCAGCCAGGAGTTGAACTGGTGCCCATATGGGATGCTGCTGCTTCAGGCCAGGGCTTTAACCCGTTGCACCACAGAGCAGGCCCCAACCGTATGGTTTTTGTTCTTCATTCTATTGGTGTGATTTATTACATTTACTGATTTGCCATTGTTGAGTCCTTGCATCTCTAGAGAAATCCCACTTGATCATATTGTATGATCTTGTTGAAGTATTGTTGGATTTGGTTTGCCAATATTTTGTGGAGAAATTTTGAATGGAAGTTTATCAATGATGCTGGTCTGTAGTTTTCTTTATGTGTTGTGTTGTTGGCTTTGTTATCAGAGTGATGCTGGTCTTATAAAAAGAGTTTGACAGGGGTGGATGTTGTGTCTGAGCACATTAAGCCACTGCTTGGGATGCCTGCATCTCATATCAGAGTGCCTGGTTTGAGTTCCAGCTACTCCATGCTTCCAAACCAGCTTCCTGCTAATGTGCCTGAGATGCAGCAGGTGATGGCCCAAGTACATGGACTCTTGCCACCCACATGGGAGACCCAGCTGGAGTTCCTAGCTCTTTAATGTCAGCCTTGCACAGCCCTGGCTGTTGCATGCATTTGGGGAGTGAACCAGCAGATGGAAGATCTTTCTCTCTCTGTCTCCGTCTCTGTCTCTCTGTGTGTCTCCTTCTGTCTCTGTCACTCTGCCTTTGAAATAAATAAATCTTTTAAGTAGAAAGGGTCTGGCATGTGACACAACAGGTTAAGCCACTGCAGGTTAAGCCACTGGCATCCCTATAAGCACCAGTTTGAGTTTCCACTGCTCCGCTTCCATTCCAGGTCCCTGCTAATGTGCTTTGGAAAGCAGCAGAAGATGGCCCAGGTGCTTGGTCCCCTACACTCACATGGGAAGCCTGGGTAGGGTTCTTAGCTCCTGGCTTCAGCGTGGCCCAGCCTTGGCTGTTGTGGACATTTTGGGGAGTGATCCAGCTTGGAAGATCTCTTTCTCTCTATGTCACTCTGTCTTTTGAATAAATAAACAGATCTTTAAAGATGTTGGCGGAGTTCCATCTTTTTCAGTACTTTAGAATAGTTTGAGAAATATTGGAGTTAATTCTTCTTTAAATATTTTGTGGAATTCAGTTGTAAAGTCATCAGGTCCTAGACTTTTCTTTGATGAGAGGCTTTTAATTACTGCTTAAATCTCATTATTTGTTGTAGGTCTGCTTCGATTTTCTAGATCTCCTTGATTTAATCTTGGCCAGTTGTGTGTATCTAGGAATTTATCCATTTTTGAGATTTTTCAGTTAGTTAGCATATAGTTGTTCATGTTAGTTTCTCATGATCATTTGCCCTTCTGTGATATCAGTTGCAATGTCTCCTTTCATCTCTAATTTTATTTGTTTGCATTTTTCTCTTTTTATTAGCTTGGCTGAAGATTTATCTATTTTGGTTTTTTCTCTTTCTATGTTGTTTGTCTCTTCAAAAAACAGCTTTTCGTTTTGTTGATCATTTGCTTTTTTAGTTTCAATTTCATTTATTTTTTCTTAATATATATTTATTTATTTATCTGAAAAGCAGAGCCAGAGAGAGAGGGACACACACATACCACACACACACACACACACACACAGAGAGAGAGAGAGAGAGAGAGAGAGAAATCTTACATTTGCTGATTTACTCTCCAAATGGCTGCAAATGTTGGGGCAAATGTTGGGGCTGGGCCAGGCTGAACCCAGGAGCCTGGAACTCCATCCAGTTCTCCCATGTGGGTGGCAGGGACCATCTTCCACTGCTTTCCCAGGTGCACTAGTAGGGGGCTAGACCAGAAATGGAACAACTGGGACTCGTATGGGATACTGGCATCACAGGCAGCGGCGGCTTAACATGCTGACCCTTTGTCCTATTTTTTAATGTATGCGTTTATAGCTGTAAACATCCTTTTAGTACTACTTTTGCTGTATCCCACAGATTTGATATGTTGTGTTTGCTTCCCATTTGTGTCAAGAAGTTTTTTCATTTCCTTTTTTTTTTGATTCATGTTCTTTTTTCTTTTTGATTTTTATTAATGTAAAGAAAATAGATTTCATGTATTTCATAGGTTAATTTCTTTGATGATCCAGTGGTCATTCAGGAGCATGTTGCTCAATTTCCACATACTTGTACATTTTCTATTGTTCTTGTTGTTGATTTGTATATTTATTGTGGTCTCAGATACATAATATGATTTCAGTTTTTTTTTAATTTACTAAGACTTGATTTGTGGTCCAATATATAGTCCAACCTAGAAAATGTTCCATATGCTGATGAGAAGATGTGAATTCTGTAGCTGTGGGGTGCAATATTCTGTAAATGTCTGTTAGCTTCATTTGCCCTATATTATGATTCAAGTCTGATGTGTCTGTTGATTTTCTGTCTGGATAATCTGCCCATTGATGACAGTGGGGTGTTTAAGTCCGCCCACTATTGTTGCATTGGAGTCTCTCTCTCCTTTGAGGTCTAATAGTATTTGCTTTATATATCTGGATGATCTTGTATTGGATGCATATATAAATCTACCGCTGAATTGATCCTGTTGTCAACATATAATATCCTTTGTTTCTTTTTAGTTTTCGATTTTTTTTTATACAATGTGAGTGTAGCTACTCTGGTTTCCATTTGCATGGTCTATATTTTTATATTTTTCTGACTCTTCACTTTCAGTTTATGTGTATCCATGAGCTTTTAAAATAGATTTATTTAGGGACTGGTGCTGTGGCACAGCAGGTTAAAGCCCTGGCCTGAAGCTCCGGCATCCCATATGGGCGCCGGTTCTAGTCCTGGCTGCTCCTCTTCCGATCCAGCTCTCTGCTATGGGCTGGGAAAGCCTGGGAAAGTGAAAGGTGGCCCAAGTCCTTGGTCCCTGCACCCACGTGGGAGACCCGGAAGAAGCTCCTGGCTCCTGGCTTCAGATCGGCTCCACTCCGGCCATTGCAGCCATCTAGGGAGTGAACCAGCAGATGGAAGAACTCTATCTTGTCTCTACCTCTCTCTGTAACTCTGCCTTTCAAATAAATAAAATATTTTTTAAAATATTTGTTTATTTATTTGAAAGTCAGAGTTATGCACAGAGAGAAGGAGAAGCAGAGAGAGAGAGAGAGAGGTCTTCCATCTGCTGGTTCACTCCCCAATTGGCTGCAGTGGCCGGAGCTGCGCCGATCCGAAGCCAGGAGCCAGGAGCTTCTTCTGGGTCTCCCATGTGGGTGCAAGGGCCCAAGGAGTTGGGTCATTTTCTACTGCTTTCCCAGGCCACAGCAGAGAGCTGGATAGGAAGTGAAGCCGGGACTTGAACTGGTGCCCATATGGGATGCCAGCCAGCACTGCAGGTGGTGGCTTTACCTGCTATGCCACAGCACCTGCCCCCATAAATATCATTCTGTCAAGTGTGGCTTTTCCCTGGCACTGCCACAACTTTGGTTCAGACTCTTCAAATATCTAGCTTGGACTACTACAGCACCTGCTAAGGAGTCCTGCCACCAATCTCTCTCCATTCCAGACTGGTTTCGCTTCTAAGTACCTTCAATATGATCTTTACAAAAACAAATCCACTCTTTGGCCTCTTCAGTGCCTCCAGGATAAAACACGAGCCCCTTGCTCTTGCACATTAGGATTGAGTCTAGTTTGCAAGCCCAACCCCCGCATGCTAAGACCCTCACCCTTCCATATGCATGCTAGGCTCGTTGATGCCCCATGTATTCACACATTGCAGTCCCTCCTCTGACAATGTCCTTCTATTTCTTCCTCCTTGTCAGTGCCTTCTCGGGAAACACAAACTAGCTATCATTTATTGAGAAATTCTGCTAAGCAATTTTTGTTCATTATCTTATTATAATCCTCAATCAATGCTGTGCGGTACCAACTATTATCATTATTTTACAGATGATAAAGCTGCGATTTAGAGGGGTTAAATAAGTTTTCCAACTAGTAATTGGTAGGATTTAAATATAGGTCTTCCAAGCCTGAACATTTAGCCACTGTGTTAACAGGCAACGCCTGTTATACACAGTTGATTGCTCTGTTCCCCATGCTCCCTAAGCACTCTGCTCACCTCTCCATAATGGCAGTTAGCATATTAGAATGTAATATTTCTGTTTATATAATATCATCCCCTGCTAGATGGGAAAATCCATGGTAATAGGAATAACGTCTTACTAATCTTTGTATTTCTCTGTGTTTGGTACATTGTAAGTATTCAGTAAATGTTCAGTGTATAAATGAATTCCAAAAGCTCTTTCTGGCAATAGCCTTTTGTTTGCTACACCTCGTTCTTTCTCCTTCTGGCTTTATACTCTCATTATTTGTTCAGCTACACACATTGAATGCTGACAATGTCAAAGTGTTTAATAAAGATCTCCTTGCCTATACTAAGTGAATTCATATGAAGCAATCAACAGAGGAACAGCTCAGGTGGCTCATCTTTACAGCCATGTCTCTTGAGTTAACTTCTCTTTCAGCACCTTCCTGTCACCTGCCAATGTGCTTAGGCCCTCGCCTGCCTTTTTTTTTAAAGCATCGCCTCAACTATGCTGCCTTTGTCTAGCTGCTGCCTACTTTCCCTATCATCCTTTCACTTTGCAAAATATCTTCCAAGTTTACTCTGCATCTGCACACTTCCCATTTGCTTTTTTAAAGAATTTGGAAATGTGCTGAGCAAAGAAAAAACAGAAGAGAATAATACAATAAAAACCCATGTACCCACAACTCAGTATCCAAATATTAACCTTTTTACCTCTTTACTTTCCTATACTTTAAAGAAGCAAGACACCACTGGGGCCAGCATTGTGGTGCAGTACATTAATCTGCTGCCTGCAGTGCCATCATCCAATAGGGGTGCCAGTTCTAGTCCCAGCTGCTCCACTTCTGATCCAGCTTCCTGCTAATGCACCTGGGAAAACAGCGGAAGATGGCCCAAGTACTTGCACCCCTGCCGCCCACGTGGGAAACCCGGATGGAGTTCCAGGCTCCTGGCTTTGGCCTGGCCAGCCCTAGCCATTGTGGCTGTTTGGAAAGTGAACCAACAGATGGAGGACCTCTTTCTCTCTGTGTCTTTCCCTCTGTCGTTCTGCCTTTCAAATAAATAAATGTATCTGTGGCTGGTGCTGTGGCACAGTAGGTTAATCCTCCGCCTGTGGCGCCGGCATCCCATATGTGTGCCGGTTCTAGTCCTGGCTGCTCCTCTTCCAGTCCAGTTCTCTGCTGTGGTCTGAGAAAATGGTGGATGATGGCCCATAGTTCTTGGGCCCCTGCACCCACATGGGAGACCAGGAAGAAGCACCTGGCTCCTGGCTTCGGATCAGCACAGCTCCAGCTGTTGCGGCCAACTGAGGAGTGAACCAAAGAACGGAAGACCTTTCTCTCTGTCTCTCCCTCCCACTCTCTGTAACTCTACCTCTCAAATAAATAAATAAAATCTAGGGGCAGGTGCTGTGGTGCAGCGGGTTAAAGCCCTGGCCTGAAGCGCCGGCATCCCATATGGGCGCCGGTTCGAGACCTGGCATGCTCCACTTCCGATCCAGCTCTCTGCTATGGCCTGGGAAAGCAGTAGAAGATGCCCCAAGTCCTTGGGCCCCTGCACCCACATGGGAGACCTGGAAGAAGCTCCTGGGTCCTGGGTCCTGGCTCCTGGCTCCTGGCTTTGGATCGTCACAGCTCCGGCCGTTGTAGCCAATTGGAGAGTAAACCAGTGGATGGAAAAGCTCTCTCTCACTCTCTCTCTCTCTCTCTCTCTCTGTGCTTCTCCTCTCTCTGTGTAACTCTGACTTTCAAATAAATAAATAAATCTTAAAAAATAAATAAAATCTAAATGAATGAATAAATAAATAAAATACATATAAAAAGACACTATCGATATAGTTCAAGCATCATGTGTACTAATCCCTTCTTCATTTCTTCTTCCTCCTTCCCCAGAAATAACCATTATTGAGACCAGTATTATTTTATGCATACCTTTATATTTATGCCACACATGTATGTAACCCTAAAATATACAGTTGTGGAAGATGTGAGAGGAACAGCTCCCAGTGAATCATGCCTCTCTGAATCCACACCTTGGGGTAGTCTCTTCCCTCATTGACATTGGTCTTGGCCATGTGATTTGATTTGGTCAATGGTATACAAATGTGATGTAAGCAGAGGCCTGAAGAGCAGTTGTGCATTTGAGCCAGCTCTCTTGAAAAGCTGCCACCATATTAACAGATTCCAACCTTCTGCAGAGGTCCTATGGAAGAAAACCTGAGCATCATGGGTGACAGTCTGTCAGCTGCCAGATGTGTGAGTGAGGTTGTCTTACATCGTCAGGCCCCAACCAAGCTGCCCAGCTGGCTGCATGAGTGAGCCTACGTAAGATCAGCCAAAGAAATGCACGGCTGAATCTAGGCCAAATTATAGACATAATTTTGAGAAGATAAATATTATTTTAAGTAAGTTTCGGGGTGGTTCAGCCTTGTTCATTTATTTTTTTAAAAATTTACTATTTATATTTGATAGGTAGAGAGACAGATAAAGATCTTCCATCTGCTGGGGACAAAATGCGCAAAACAGCCTGGGCTGAGCCAGGCTGAAGCCCAAAGCCCAGAAACCCAATCCAGGTTTCCCATGTGGGTGGCAGGGACCAAGGTTGAACACTCATTATTTGAGTCTTTTTGCACTAGAGGTGGAATTACTTGGCTGAAAAGTGAAGACATTTGCAACATTATTATAATAGTGCCAAAGTGCTTTCCAAAGAACTTGTATAGGTCCACAGTTCCTTATCTACAATTTTGAAACCCAAAAATTCTCTGAAAATCAAAAGTAATTTTCTTAGGTTTGGCCTTTTCACTTTATTGATGGTGTTAGGGGATTTTTTTTATAACTTAAATAATTTTCATTTAAATATAGTCAAAGTAATTAATCATCTATTTTATGGTTATGTTTTACCTCCTCAACATGTTCTGATGAGCATAGTTTACTTCATTTAACATATGGAGTAAATTCACATTAACTGCTCTAGCATCATTGTCTACTAATTCTATCATCTGTGTCCTTTCTTGGCCTGTTTCTATTAACTGGTTTTGCTCATAATTATGGGAAGAATTTTCCTACTTTGCATGCCTGATAATTTGTTACTGGATGCCCCACATGATGAATTCTATGTCATTGGTTGCCTATCTTTTTTCCCTTACTACTCCTTTAAATGCTTTGGAGATTTGTTCTGGGAGGAAGTTAAGTTACTTATAAACATTTTAACCCTTTCAGGGCTTGCTTTTAAGTTTTGCTGGGACCTGAGAAACCTTTGGTCTACAGCTAATTTGTCCCCGCTACTGAGGAAATACCTTCTGAATACCCAGTTCCATGCTCTGTTTACTGGACACTGGCTTTGAGGAAAATGAGTGTACTTCAAAAAGTTTAAGTAGTGGGTGGCATTGTGGTACAAAAGGTTAAGCCGCCACCTGTGATGCCAGCATCCCATATGAGCGCTGGTTTGAGTCCCAGATGCTCTACTTCCAATTCAGCACCCTGCTAATGTGCCTTGGAAAGTGGCAGCTTGGGCCCCTGCCACCCAAGTTAAAGACCCAGATGGAGTTCCTGGCTCCTAGCTTAAGCCTGGCCCAGCCCTGAGAGTTGTGGCCATTTGGGGGGTGAAGCAGCAGATGGAGGATCTCTCTCTCTCTCTCTCTCTCTCCCACTCAGCCTTTCAAATAAATAACCTAGTGAGCCACGGCGCTGGCTCAGTAGTTGAACTTTGTCCCAAGTAGTGTGAGAAGGTGCAAGAGGCCAGAACATACTCCTGGGGAAATCCCAGTGAGTAATGATTGAACAGAAAAGGAAACTCTCATGGGGGAAGGTAAGAAAGTTAGGAGGATGAGGTGACAGTAGTATTCCAGAGGCTAAGAAGGGGAACTTTTGGGAAGTAAGTGCAATCAGTAGTCTTAGAGTTTGTAAATCTGGGCCAGTGAATCTGGCAATTAGGAAGCTTGCTTTCTTTTTTTTTTTCTTTCTTTTTTTTTGTTTATTTTATATATTTGCAAGGCCTAGGTGCCGGTGCTGTGGTGCACTAGGTTAATCCTCTGCCTGTGGTGCTGGCATACCATATGGGTGCCGGGTTCTAGTCCCAGTTGCTCCTCTTCTGGTGCAGCTCTCAGCTGTGGCCCGGGAAGGCAGTGGAGGATGGCCCAAGTCCTTGGGCTCCTGCACCCACATGGGAGACCGGGAAGAAACCCCTGGCTCCTGGCTTTGCATCGGTGTACCTCCAGCCATTGCGGCCATTTGGAGAGTGAACCAACGGAAGGAACACCTTTCTCTTTGTCTCTCTCATTGTCTGTAAAACTCTACCTGTCAAATAAAAATAAATAAATAAATAAATAATGAAAGGCCTAGTGATGGAGACAGGAGGACCTTCTATTTGCTACTTCATTCCTCAAATGGCTACAACAACCAGGGCTGGGCTAGACAGAAGCCAAGAGCCCAGAAACCCATCTGGGTCTCCTACATGAGTAGCAGAGGCCCAAGGGCTTGGGCTATCCTCTAGTGCTTTCCCAGGCACATTATCATGGAGCTGGATTGGAAGTGGAGCAGCCAGGGCTTGAACTAGCACTGCTCAGGATGCTGGTATCACAGGTGATGGCTTAACCTGCTGCACTACAACAGCAGCCCCTGCGAAGAAGCTTTCTGTCATAGTTTGATGGAGTCGTGGCAGAAGCCTGACTGTAGTGAATTAAGTCATTGGAAGAGAAGGGATAGACAGTGAATGTAGACTAATCCGTCCAGAAATCTGGCTGTGAAGAGAAGGAGAGAGAATAGGGATGGTAGTTTGTAATGAGATAGGGTAGAAATAGTGTTTTTTAAAAGATTTATTTATTTATTTATTTATTTGAAAGTCAGAATTACACACACACACACACACACACAGAGAGAGAGAGAGAGAGAGAGAGAGAGAGAGAGAGAGGTCTTCCATCTGCTGGTTCACTCCCCAGTTGGCCACAATGGCTAGAGCTGTGCTGATCTGAAACCAGGAGCCAGGAGCTTCTTCCAGGTCTTCCACGTGGAGCAGGGGCCCAAGCACTTTCCCAGGCCATAGCAGAGAGCTGGATCAGAAGTGGAGCAGCTAGGATTTGAACCGGTTCCCATATGGGATGCCGGCACTGCAGGCGGCAGCTTTACCTGCTACACCATAGCGCTGGCCCCGAAATAATGTTTTAAATTTGTTTTACAGTGGGGAACAGTTAAGAATTCTGGACATAAACAAAATGTATAGATTAGAAGAGAAAGAGGATAATTGATGAAACCAGAGTCTATGGATACAGTCACCCAAATAGACTCTTCTGGTGAGCATCCCTTGTAAGTTGCTTTAGGATGTTCAGAGTGCAGAACAAAACTAGAGGAGAGGCAACACACACACACACACACACACACACACACACATATATACAATAGCAAAGCTTACACCCCTGTATCCAAGAGAATACTTACCATAGAGTACAATCAGCCTTCCTCTGGGTCTCCAACTATCCTGCTCCTTTGTCCTGGAAGATCTTGTTTGCTTCCCCAAATGAAAAAGCTAGTAGAATATGCAGCTCAGGTCAGTTACTACTAAAATCAGCCATTTGGAGCAGGCATTATGGTACAATGGGTTAAACAGCCACTTGGGATGCCTGCATCCCATATCAGAGTGCTGGTTCAAGTCCCAGCTACTCCGTGCTTCAGATTCAGCTTCTGCTAATGCACCTGGGAGGTAGCACATGACAGCCCAAGTACTCGAGTTCCTGCAACCCACAGGGGAGACCTGGATGCAGTTCTTGGCTCCTGGCTTTGACCCGACCTAGTCCCAACTGTTGCAAGTATTTGGGGGAGTGAATCAGCAGAAGGAAAATCAATCTCCCTCTCTCTCTCTCTCTCTCTCTCTCATTCACACACACACATACATACATACATATATATATATCTTCCTCTCTCCCTTTCACTCTGATTTTCAAATAAAAAAAGTAAATCTCATTTTTAAAAGCCAATTATCTTTCTGATAAGTTTTAATGTTTGGATTTTTGTTATTACAATATTTATGTTTATTTTAGAAATTTTAGGAAATATGAATAAACAAATAAGAAAACTAGTAACCCTGCTTTCCAGAGATACTTGATAGTAACGTTTTGGCATATGTTCCTCCAATGTTTTTTTTTTCTATGTGTAATAGTCATGCAGATAGCTAACCCCCATGGAACCCTTCCACAGGCTTCGGTCAGATTTCAGATGGTTCCACCTAGGCTTCTATGACATTTATTTGAGAAGCTACACACTGCATTGATTACTGTTAATGTTATTTCCTCTGGGAGTCACAAAGAAATCTCACATTTTCGTTTTCTATACATCTTAGATTTGAAAGCACATCCCTAACCATCTCTTTGGAGGATTCTAATTTTTTCTTTCTTGCATCCAAGCATGAGTATCTAATAATTCTAACTGAGAATTAATTAGTGATTAGGTATTATGGAGCAGAGTGATTAGTGCTGTAATGAGTATGTAGGAAGCTAAGAATTTGAAAAAAGAATTATTCACTGAAATTTTAATAATATTTGTCACATTAGAGATAAGACTAGCCATCTGTAGAAGTGGTTTACAAGTGTTGTGATGGAAACATGAGAAACAATCAAGTTAACCAGAGTGAAACTTTAGAACTAGGAGGTAACTAAAAAAGGCATTTCTGCAAACATGTTCATGGGCTTTTAAAATTACTAGAGGAAGCGAATGTCTGGCACAGTAGTTAAGACACCATCTGGGAGGCCTGAATCCCATTTCAGAGTGCCTGGGTTTGAGTCCCAGCTCTACTCCTGATTCCAGCTTCCTGCTAACGTGTACCCTGGGAGGCAGCCGGTGATGGCTCAAGTACGTATATCCACAAACATGGGAGACCTGGATGGCACTCCTGGCTTCTGGCCTTAGCCTGGCCCAGATCACATTGTTGCAGGCCTGCAGGCATTTGGGGAGTGAACCAGCAGATAGAAGATCTCTCTCTCTCTGCCCCCCCCATTCTTCTCTCCTTCCCCTTCAAATACATGAATAAATAATTTTAAAACTTACTACAGTATTTCTGAATGAATTTTACTTTTTTAACAACAGAAATTATATACAAATATTTCCATGTTACTATAATATATGTAGATCTCTTTTTTGTACCTTGTTACTATGGCATAACATAAAAGTGATTTGACAGTTTTTTAAAATGTTATAGTTCTTGTGGTAAGAACATTTAACATGAGATCTACTGTTTTTTAAAGATGTATTTATTTATTTATTTAAAGATTTATTTATTTGAAAGAATTACACAGTTACATAGAGAGAGAAAGAGAGGCAGAGAGAGGGAGAGCGAGAGCGATAGAGAAAGAAGTCTTCCATCCATTGATTCACTCCCCAATTAACCGCAACGGCCAGAGCTGTGCCGATCCGAAGCCAGGAGCCAGGAGCCAGGAGCCAGGAGCCAGGAGCTTCCTCCAGGCCTCCCACATGGGTGCAGGGGCCCAAGGACTTGGGCCATCTTCTACTGCTTTCCCAGGCCACAGCAGAGAGCTGGACCTGAAGTGGAGCAGCCAGGACTCAAACCGGCGCCCATATGGGATGCTGGCATTGCAGGCCAGGGCATTAACCTGCTGCACCACAGCACTGGCCCTTATTTATTTATTTGAAAGAGTTACAGAGAGAGGGAGAGAAAGAGAGACAGAGAGGTCTTCCATCCGTTGGCTCATTCTGCAGATGGCCACTAGAAGTAGAATTTCTAGATTATATATTTAATTTTTGGAGAAACGGTCAAAAAATTCCCCACAGTGACTGCAGCATTTGCCTTCTTACCAGCAATATACAAAGGTTCTAGTTTATCCACACCTTCGCTCACTTTGTTCTGTTTTTTTTTTTTTTTTTCGATGTGCTGTTCTTGATGGGTATGAAGTGTCTCGTTGGAGCTTTGATGTGTATTTCCCTGATGATTAGTGATGTTGAGCATCTTTTCATGTAACTGTTGATCATTTTTATGTCTTCTTTGAAGAAATGGGTATTTAAGTCTTTTGCCCATTTTTAATTGAGAGAGAGAGAATATCTTCCATCTGCTCTTTATTTCCCAAATGTCCACAACAGTCAGGGATGGGTCAGGCTGAAGTCAGGAGCCTAGAACTCCATACAGGTGTCCCACATGGGTGGCAGGGGCCCAGGTATTTGGGCCATCTTCCACTGCTTTCCCAGGCACATTAGCAAGGATCTGGATCAGAAGTGGAGTAGCTGGGATTCAAACCAACGCCCATATGGGATGCTGGCATTGCAGGTGGTGGCTTTACCTGCTCCGCCACAATGCTGACCCCTATCTTTCCTTTTAAATAAGTTTTTCCCCTAATTAAATGTAACACATTTCAGGAAAACACAAGTTGAGAAATGAAATATAAAATATAATTTAAAATACCAGCAATAGTTTACTCCTATATTTATACCTAAAAGAATTAAAGCAAAGACTTAAACAGATAATTGTACACCCATATTCTTAACATCATCCACAAAACTAAACGTGCCACCCAAAAGTCTATTATGGATGAATAGGTAAGCGAAATGCAGTGTGTGTGTATGTATGTGTGCATATATATATGCAATGGAATACTACTCAGCCTTAACAGGAAAGAAATTCTGACATATTCTACAACTAGATGAACCTTGAGGATATTGTGCTAACTGGAATAAACCAAACCTTTTAGTCTGTTTTGTCCCTATTCCTGAAACCTTCATGACTTTGATCTTTGTGTTCTTTTTCAGTTGACCAAGGCAATGTATAAAAGAGAAAAGGAGGCCGACGCCGTGGCTCAGGCTAATCCTCCGCCTGCGGCACTGGCACACCAGGTTCTAGTCCCGGTTGGGGCGCCGGATTCTGTCCCAGCTGCCCCTCTTCCAGGCTAGCTCTCTGCTGTGGCCAGGGAGTGCAGTGGAGGATGGCCCAAGTGCTTGGGCCCTGCACCCACATGGGAGACCAGAAGGAATCACCTGGCTCCTGGCTTCGGATCGGCATAGCACGCTGGCTGTAGCGACCATTTGGGGGGTGAACCAATGGAAGGAAGACCTTTCTCTCTGTCTCTCTCTTTCTCACTAACTCTGCCTGTCAAAAAAAAAAAAAAAGAGAGAGAGAGAGAGAGAGAGAAAAGGAAGCTATAGTAACATGAAAATCAGGTCTGCCTTTAGAGGATGCTTTCCTTGACTCTGGATTTCAGCCTTGGATCTTTTCATTCAACTGACATTTTAAAAATGTTCACTTATCTATTTGAAAGGAAAAGAGGGAGAGGGGGAAGGGAGGGAGGGAGGGAGGGGGAGGAGAGATTGATTTTCCATCTGCTGGTTTACTCCCTAAGTGCCTGCAGCAGCTGAGGTTGGGTCAGGCTGAAACCAGGGGCCCAGAACTCCATCTGGGTCTCCCACGTAGGTGGCAGAGACTCAAGCACTTGGGCCATCATCTGCTGCCTTCCCAGGCACATTAGCAAGAAGCTAGATTAGAAGCAGAGTAGCCAGGACTCTATCCCAGGCACTCTGATATGGGATGTGGCATTCCAGGTGGTGTTTTAGCCCACTGCACCACAATACTTATCCCTCAACTTACATGGTATGAGTTCGGTCATGCATATCTGAGTGGCAGGGATGTGTTCTGAGAGATACAGTATTAAGTGATTTCAACATTATGAGAATACCATAGGGTACTTAACACAAACCTCGATGACCTACCATACATCTTGGCTATATGGTATATACCATTATGTATATGCAGTCCGTTGTTGATAAAAACACAGTGATGCAATGAATGATGTTACTTATGCTAGGTAGTTTGTGAGAGTCCAGGATAAGAAGTTAGGTAATGTATAATCCCTGTCCAGGAAGACATAGTTTTGTGGAAGACACAAACGTCTGAACAAATAATTACCATATTATAAAGTGTAAGTACTAGAATAGCAGTGCTGCGGGAATGCAGAATGGGAGGCTGGGGTGTCAGAAAAATACTAATGGAAGAAGTATTTGAGTTAAATATTGAAACATAAGGAGAGGTTTACTAGCTAGATGTTAGAGAAAATGGCACGAGGAAGGGCAGAGAGGATGAAAGAACATGAAATGTTTGAGGCTATCAGAGAGTTCCCTTTATTTAGAATGGTGCATTTATCATGACAAAATTGGAAAGGTAGGATAGGACCAGATCATAAAGAATCATGAGGGGCCGGCGCTGTGGTGTGGGTAAAGCCATCACCTACAGTGCCAGCACCCCATGGGGGCAGTTCAAGCCCTGGCTGCTCCACTTCCGGTTTAGCTCCCTGCTAATGGCCTGGGAAAGCAGTGGAAGATGGCCCAAGTGCTTGGGCCCCTGTACCCAACGACCCAGAAGAAGCTCCTGACTTTTGGCTTTGGATCAGCCCAGCTCCGGTGTTTGTTGCCAAGTGGGGAGTGAACCAATGGATGGAAGACCCCCCTTCCCCCGGAGCAGAGAAGTGAAGCAGCCGGGACTCAAACTGATGCCCATATGGGATGCTGGCACTGCAGGTGGTAGCTTTACCCACTACGCCACAGCGCTGGCCCCTTGATGCTTTATTAAAGTGTACATGTTATTCAGAATTCTCTAGTTTTTAATCTAATTTTCTTTATTCCAAAATATCATCCAGAACACATGACATTGATTCATTGCATCTCCTTTAGCTCCTCTTGGCTGTCACATTTTCTCTGTTATTCATTGTTTTGATGACCGTGATGGTTTTGAGAGTCCTCGTCATCTATTTTGTAAAATATTGTAATTTGATGCCTGTCTTATAAACAGAGATTATGGGTCTGGGGGCTGAGGATCGCAGAGGTAATCACATTTTCCTCACATCCATAATATCAAGAATACATACTATCCAAATGACTTGTCGCTATTGACGTTGACTTTGACTGCCTGAGTGAGGCAGTGTTGCTCAGGTTTCTCCATAATAAATTTATACTTTTATCCCCTTTTACATTCGATACTTTTGGAAGTCACTATGTGCACCCAAACTTAGGGAATAGTTATGCTCCACTTCTTTGAGGACATGATATGTACAGAAATTATTTAGTGATCTGCATGGGATATCTGTGTCTTCTCCTGCAAGTGTGTGTATTATATGCATGTATGTATCCATCCAACCAACCATTTATTAAAGTCGGCATAGACTCATGGATATGTGTTTTATACTTTGGCTTATAACATAAAACCACTTTATCCTATTGTTCAAATTGCTCTGGTTTTGGCCGTTAGGAGCTCTTTTAGTTGGCTACTATACCAAATCCCTATCACTGTGTGTGTGTGTGTGTGTGTTTTCCTGTTGTTGTTGCTTTTGAGAAGTTCCTTACTTGATGGCACTCAGAGATATTGCAGGCTCATTTTGTATACTCCTCATCCTATGCTAACAATTCTTTTCTTTTTTCACTTGAAAAATATTGTCACTTCATTCTGGCTTGCATGGCTGCAGATGAGAAATCTGCTCTCATTCGAATTGGTGTTCCCCTATAAGTGATGCATTTTTTTCCCTTTGGCTGAATTTCAGATTTTTTCTTTGTAATTTTTTTTGAAGCTTAATTATGATTTTTCAGCATAGATTTCTTTGTAATGCATTCTTTTTAGTAATTGTATGCTATTCTGTATGTGGAGATACTACAATTTTAAAAATATATGCCATAGAAATATAATCATATTCATGTAAGGGATATTTATTTCAGCATTATTGTTAGAGGCAAAAAAATTCTAACAAGACCTTAGGATCAAAGAAAATGTGGTGTTAATTTTATAGGTTCCTCAGTGGTGCAGGTTGAGTTAATTACACCACTCAATTTTTAAAATTTATTTATTTATTTATTTGAAAGGCAGAGTGACAGAGAGAGAGAGAGAGAGAGAGACAGAGACAGAGACAGAGACAGAGACAGAGACAGAGACAGAGACAGACAGAGGCAGAGATATTTTTTATCTGCTGGTTCATTCCCCAAATGGCTGCAATGGCGAGAGCTGGGCCAGGCTGAACCCAGGAGTGAGAAACTCTATCTGTATCTCCCACTTGGGTGACAGGGACCCAAGTACTTTTGCCGTCTTCTGCTGCTTTCCAAGGCGGATTAGTAGGGAGCTGGACCAGGGGACTTGAACTGGCACTCCCATAATGGAATGCCAGTAGTGGAAGTGGCAGCTTAACCTGCTGCACCACAACACCAGCTCCTTCTTTTCTTTCTTTGCTTTTTATTTTTTCTTTATTTTTAATGTTTATTTATTTACTTTCATTTACTTGAAAAGCAGACAGAGATAGGGGAGGGAGGGAGGGAGAGAGAGAGAGAGAGAGAGAGAGAGAGAGATTGAGAAACAGAAAGATCTTCTATCTGCTGGTTCACTCCCCAAATGCCCGCAATAATCAGGGCTGGGCCAGGAGTCCAGATCTCAATCTGGGTCTCCCATGTAGGTGGCAGGGGTCCAAGCACTTGGGCCATATTCTGCTGCCTCCCAGGATATGCATTAGCAGGAAGCTAAACTAGAAAGAGGAGTCAGGACTCAAACTAGCACTCTGGTGTGGAATGTAATGTGGGCATCCCCAGCAATGGCTTAACACACTGCACCAAAACACTCACCCCCGAACACCTTTTCCTGTGTTTGGCATCTTGAATGTCTTCTGTAATTGTCTTATTGAGAATTGAATTTTGGGGTGGCCATTTGGCATAATAGTTATGATGCCTCTTGGGACGTCCACATCCCAAATCAGAGTGCCTGGGGGGACTACTGTAGATAAGGTGAGAAGTAGATAGTTCATTAGAGAAGTTTGGATCTAAAGGGAAGGAGAGAGGGCAACAGTTAGAGGGGCTGTGAGGTTTGAGAATGGCTTCATTCGTTTTAAGAAAAAAGATACTTGATTATTTGGACAGCCTGAGAGGAGAGATTACAGATACATGAAGCAGAGAGATTTACAAAAGGTTTTTTTCTAGGGGCCAGTGTTGTGGTGCAGTGGGTTAAACCACCCCTGGCATCCCCTATCAGAGTGCTGGTTCAAGGCCTGGCTGCTCTGCTTCCAATCCAGCTCTGTGTTAATACCCTTGTGAAGAAAGTGGAGGGTGGTGCAGGAGATTGGGCCCCTGCTACCCACATGGGAGACAGATGGAGTTGCAGGCTCACGGCTTCGGATTGGCCTAGTCTGGCTGTTGCAGCCATTTGGGCAGTGAACCAGCAGATGGATGATATTCTCTCTCTCTCTCTCTCTCTCCCTGTTATCTGTCTTTCAGGTAAATAAATAAGTACATAATTTTTTTCTCTAAAGTAGAACTCCTAATTTCTCATTCACACTTGCTCTCCATAAGACTTTTCAACCTCAGTGCATTACTTAGTTGCTCAACCCCAAAACCTGGACATCACACTTGAGTCCTCCCTTTCTACTCCTCTGTCATTCCATTTTGTGAGCACATGAGAATGTTGGGAGAGCCTAACAAGCTACGGAATCTAACCTTCTTTCTTGAAGGCCTCCCAGAGCAGGATTTTAGGAGCCCGATTGGTCAGGGTCAGAAAGAGGGTGATCTTGGGGCTGGCGCTGTGGCGCAGCAAGTTAAAGCCCTGGCCTGAAGCACCAGCATCCCATATAGGTGCCAGTTCTAGTCCCGGCTGCTCTACTTCCAATCCAGCTCTCTGCTATGGCCTGGAAGAAGCAGAAGATGGCCCAAGTCCTTGGGCCCCTGCACCCATGTGGGAGACCTGGAAGAAGCTCCTGGCTCCTGGCTTCAGATCAGCTCAGCTCCGGCCATTGCAGCCATCTGGGGAGTGAACCAGTGAATGGAAGACCTCTCTCTGTCTCTACCTCTCTCTGTAACGCTGTCTTTCAAATAAATTTTTTTAAAAATCTTTAAAAAAAAGAAAGAAATGGTGATCTTGCTTTTTATTTCCCAAGCATGTTCAAGGATAATAGTTTTGAGAACTGAGCAGATGACGGACTTAAATAGCTAATGAGAGGCCTGCGCTGTGGCGTAGCGGGTTAACACCCTGGCCTGAAGCACCAGCATCCCATATGGGCGCCGCTTCTAGTCCCGGCTGCTCCTCTGCCGATCCAGCTCTCTGCTATGGCCTGGGAAAGCAGTAGAGGATGGCCCAAGTCCTTGGGCTCCTGCACCCGCGTGGGAGACTGGGAAGAAGCTCCTGGCTCCTGGCTCCTGGCTTCTGATCGGCGCAGCTCCAGCTATTGCGGCCAATTGGAGTGAACCATTGGATGGAAGACCTCTCTCTCTCTCTCTCTCTCCCTTCCCCTCTCTCCCTCTCTCCCTCTCTGTGTAACTCTGACTTTCAAATAAATAAATAAATAAATCTTTAAAAAAAGATTAAAAAAATAGCTAATGAACTTCTTCTGATTATTAAGAACAGTTAATGGACTCCTATGCTGTGTTTATTATTAATGAGAAGCATTAGCAAAATATCACGCACCAGTAATATGCATATACATAGCTTTTCTTCATAATAGGTATTAATTCTGATTTTCCTTCTAGTTCTTTGCTAAGGAGGGAAGACGATTAGACCCCTGTCTAATCATAAAGGGGAAAAACATGGATGGGGGACCATGTGGGAAGGAAATTCAGCTTTGTTTGAAAATCTACGTGTCTTTTTAAAAAGATTTTTATTTATTTGAAAGTCAGAAATAGAGAGAAGGAGGGAGATATATAGCTTTCATCTGCTGGTCCACTCCCCAAATGGCTGCAATAGCCAGGACTGGGCCAGGAACTTCATCTGAGTCTCCCACATGGGTGCAGGTGCGCAAGTACCTTGGCCATCCTTTGCTGCTTTCCCAGGTGCATTAACAGGGAGCTGGATTGGAAGTGGGGCAGCCAGGACTTGAACCAGTGCCCATATGGGATACTGGCACTGCAGGTGGAGGCTTAACCTGCTATGCCACAGTGCTAACCCTGAAAGCCTGTGTGTTTTAACACTCACTATATTTAAATCCTTGATAGCAAGGGCTGTGCCTGGATCCTGAGCACCTGACACATAGTGTGGGAGCTCAATGCATGTTTCAATGGCAACTGTTAAATTGCCTTATTTAATCCCGGCAACACCTCTATCAAGTGACTGTTTCAATCCACATTTTACAGATTTGGATAGTGAGGCTTAGAAAGTTTAGTAGCTTGCCCGTTGCTCAGCCTTAGAACTTAACCATCTGCAGCTGGGTGCTTCTCTCCTGTGGAGGCTAGGCCGTGCTTTGTGTGATGCTTTGTACTACCTCTGGCCTCTAACCACTAGATGTCAGTAGCGTGCATCTCCTTTCCCCACATTCTGACAACAAAAAATGTCTCTAGACATCGCTTGCTGTTAAAAATCACCCCTGATTGAGAACGTTGGCTTTCAAAACTCGCAAGATAAGGTCGGTGCTGCCCAGGAGCCTTCTTATACTCAGTTACTCCTCTCCAGTCTTTTCGCCTACAAACTCATTGGCAGACAACCTGTTGTGAGTACGAATTGACCTTGGCCAATTCTAAATTTGTGCCATTTATACCCTTCCCTCCTCTGTTAAGGATTTCCTTTTTCCTCTCCCTGGCATTTCCCCATCTCCACCTCAGCCCTTTCTCTCCTATGGGCCAGAGTTGTGTTTGGCGTGAGAGCAGCACCCTAAGAAAATTAGAGTGGCAGTCATTCGGAGTGTGTTTGAATTTTCTGATGAAACCCGGACCCTTTCTGCTACCAAACTTTCCCCCAGGCCCTGAGGCTAATTGACCCTCTCCCCCACGTCTCTGCTTGCCTGCCATAGTTTCCTTTGTCACTGAGAGATGCCAGTCATAATTGTGGAATTGCATCCATGGTTAAAAAAATGTGGTGGAATCAGATTTATCTGAATCCAAGGCCTTTATTTTACCTCTGACATAGTGGTCCTCAAACTTCAATATTGAGTAGAATCCCTTGGAGTTCTGGTTGCCAGAGTCAGAAAAACAAACACCCCCCCCCCCCAAGATTTGAGTTTGAATATGTGTGCCCAAAATGTTGCAAACATTTATTTAAGTATATTTATTTATTTACAAGGCAGACAGAGAGAGACAGAGATCTTTCATCTGCTGGTTCACTTCCCAAATGCCCACAAAAGCCACGACCAGGAGAAGTCAAAGCCAGGAACCAGGAACTCCATCCTGGTCCCTGCCAAGGGTAGCTGAGACCCAAGTCATCATCTATTGCCTCCCAGGGTATGAATTAGTAGGAAGCTGGATTAGAAGCAAAGATGGGACTCAGTCCCTGGCCATCCAATATGAGATGTGGGCGTCCCAAGTAACATTTTTATTTATTTATTTTTATGTTGTCTGTGGGGGGCATCTTCCATCCACTGGTTTACTCCCCAAATGCCTGCAAAAACTGGAGCTAGGCCAGGCCAAAGCCAGGAGCCTGGAACTCAATCCAGGTCTCCTACATGGGTGGCAGGGGCCCAAGGACCTACGCCTTCATCTACTGCCTTCTCAGGTACATTAGCAGGGAACTGGATCAGAAGCAGAGCAACCAGGACTTGAGCTGGCACTCAGGGGATACAGATATCCCAAGCTGCAGTTTAACCTGCTGCACACAATGCCAGCCCTTGCTGTACAATTATAATGAGGCCCTTTGCATGATGCCAACATGCATGAATTTATTTATTTTTAATCAAATATTGGATCATGCTAGTCTAATACTTGTTCTTTGATTTCATCATCAAATTTGGACATCTTCCCAAAGCATTGCATGCAGATCTAATTCCTTTTAAATTAAAACATAATTTATGGAGCGAGCACTTAGTGAAGCAGTTAAGAAAGACGCCGATTAAGATGCCCTATCAGAGTGTCTGGGTTTGATATCTAGCACCGGCTCCTGACTCCAGCTTCCTGCTAATGCAGACTCTGGGAGGCGGTGATGGTGGCTCAAGTAACTGGATCCCTGCCACCCACCTGGGAGACCTAGATTGGACTTTTAGATCCCACTTTCAACCTACTTGGCCCAGTCCCATTTGTATTATAGATATCTGGGGAGTGAGAAGCTCACTCTCTCTCTGCCTTTCAAATAAATAACTTTTTTAAATTGTTAAAAATAAAAAAGAAATTAGGGGCTGGCGTTGTAGTGTAGCAGGTTAAGCCTCCACCTGTGATGCTGGCAAAACCATATGGGTAACAGTTTGAGACCCAGCTGCTACACTTCCTATCCAGCTCTCTACTAATGTGCCTGGGAAAGCAGCCGAAGATGTCCCAAGTGCTTGGGCCCCCGAACCCATGTGGGAGACCTGGATAGAGTTCCATGATCCTGGCTTCAGCCTGACATAGACCTGGCTGTTGGAGACATTGGGGAGTGAACCAGTGAATAGGAGATATTCACTCTTTCTCGTTCGCTCTCTCTCTCTCTCTCTCCCCCTCCCTCTTTGTCATTCTGCCTTTTAAATAAATAAATCTTTTTAAAAATGAAATCACTTGACCTGTATCTCCCATTTGCAATTTTACTCTCCAGAGACAATGTCTTTTGCTGATGCCTGTCCTGCTTGATGCAACAATTTCAGACGTAATTCATTTACACTACCTCCTGCCTCCACACACTACTACAATTTTTGTAGTTACATTAGATTATCCTTGTAACATTAAGCAAGGGAATTTTGTGGTTTTTTTGCCTGTCAAGAACAAGTAATTGTTACCTGTTGACTTCCCATTATATAAGGAGTTATTAATTTCCCAACTGTTCTCTCCACCTCTCTTCCAGCTCCATATTAGCTATATCTTTTTTTAAAACAACATTTACTGGGCCGATGCTGTGGCACAGCAGGTTAACACCCTGGCCTGAAGCACCAGCATCCCATATGGGCACCAGTTCGAGACCCGAATGTTCCACTTCCAATCCAGCTCTCTGCTATGGCCAGGGAAAGCAGTAGGAGGTGGCCCAAGTCCTTGGGCCCCTGCACCTGCGTGGGAGATCTGGAAGAAGCTCCTGGTTTCAGATGGGCGCAGCTCCGGCTGTTGCGGCCAATTGGAGAGTGAACCATCGGATGGAAGTTCTCTCTCTCTGCCTCTCCTCCATCTGTGTAACTCTGACTTTCAAATAAATAAATAAATAAAAGATTTGCTTTATTTATTTGAAAGGCAGAGTGACAGAGAGAAAGGGTGAGAGAGAGAGAGAGAGAGAGAGAGAGAGAGATCTGCTCGTTTACTCCCCAAATTCCACAACATTCAAAACTGGGCCAGACTGAAACTCAGAGCCAGGAACTCAATCCAGGTCTCTTAAATGGGCGGCAGGGATCCAATTACTTGAGCCATCTTCTGCTGCCTCCAAGGGTGTGCACTACCAGGAAACTGGAATCAAGAGCAGAACCAGAACTCAAACCCAAGCACTCTGATATGGGATGTGGGTGTCCTATGTAACAATTTAACCACTACACCAAACACCTGCCCTGGATGAGGCTACTTTAAAAAAAAATAGGGGACCGGAGCTGTGGCATAGTGGGTAAAGCCACCGCCTGCAGTGCTGGCATCCCATATGGACCCCGGTTCAAGTCCTGGCTGGAATTGTGGGTCTCCCGGGTGGGTGGCAGGAATCTAAGTACTTAAGCCAGCATCTTCTGCCTTCTCAGGTGCCTTAGCAGGAAGCTGTCTCTAAAGAAGAGGAGCTGGGACTTGAACCAGCACTCTGAAATGGAATACATGTGTCCCAAGTGATGGCCTCACCTGCTGCACCTCAAGGACCTTCGCCATATAAGTTTAGTAAATAAATAAATACACACAGATACTTGTAGCACTAAGACTCAATGAAAGTTCTAAGTAAGAGAATATAGTATATAATCACTAAAAATGGAAGAAGAGTAGACAGGATATTAAAAAAAGTTTTAATTGTTTTTATAATCATATTGGTGGTGGGGCCTGTTATTACAGATAAAGCAAAGAAGTCATTTTGAACTTTCTTAATCTTCTATCTCCTTGAGAACTATGCTTCTCACATGGGGGAAAAAAGGAGATTCGATGTGAGACAGTTAAGAGAAACTCTGTAGACCTGAATTTGAATTAAAAAAAATCAATATGTACCCATGAGGCATTATTTTCCCTTAAAAAGTTTAGAAACATTGACCAGCTCATCGAGATTATGGCCTTGAAATATCATTTCCCACAAAAAAGAAACTAGGGCTTTTTGAAAAAGCAGCTGATTCCAGGTCTGGGACAGGAAATGTGCAATATAAGCCTGAAGTAGCAATTATGTTTAAATCTACGAGTTTATAATGATTCTGTTTTATAAATTGCTGAAATTTTTAGAATAATAGGGAAACAACTCATTATTTTGAAAATGCTAAAGGGACAAGCATTTATCATGCTTTTCCTTAACAAAAAAATACCACTGGACAACCAAATAACAGATGCGGGCATGTTTCTCTTTATTCCAGCAAATAAAAGATGAATAATAGAATTCAAATATCACCATTTTACAAACCATAATGATTGAATAGATCTAGGCTTTGAGAATTAAATGGCTGCTAATATCACAAAAAAAGAGACAACTAGACATTATGTGCCTCTTGATGAGAGAATACAAAATCAACTATGAAGTAGTCTTGTCAAAAACCTCAAACCTGAATCTGATCAAGACTGTATAGATTCAACTACTAACAAAGAAAAAACAGTACAGAGACTATGGGAAACTATATGGTGAGGAGACAATCAGCGAAATCCAGACTGGGACACTCTGCAGCTTAAATTACCCAATTTCAATAAAGTGCAAAAGGGAAAAAATTGAGAAACTTGTAGATTAAAAAAATAATAAAATTCAATTATAGCTGTGTAGACATCACATTTGGATGATAAGAACAAGGGAGTGAGCAGTTGATAGGGTGTGGGCATGGTTTCTGGAATATCTGGCAAAGTTCTATTTTATGACATTGCTGGTATTTATAAGGATGTTTATCTTAAAGCAGTTACATTAGGTTATACATGAGTGTTTTTCTAGTTCACTATGTTTTTCATATTCCATAGTAAAAAGGGTTTTAAATGAAAACTCAGTAAACAAGTATAATAGCAGATTGGACAGAGCTAGAGAGAAAATAAAATGTCAGACAATTCAGGAAAAAATAAATATAATGCAGCTCAAAGAGACATAAAAAATGTGGAAAAAATATTAAACAGAGGTTGAATCTTGAAGAATAGTATGAGGTCTAATACAAATATAATTTGCATTCTAAAATAAAATTTGCATTCTAAAAGAAAAAAATGGGTGGGGAGAAATATTACATGGACAAATAATAGCTGAAAAATATATAACTGAAGAAAGACACACCAATCTATAGATTCAAGAAGTCAAATGAATCCCAAGCAAGAAAAACAAAAGTGAATACATACCTAAATACATCATAGTGAAACTACAGAACATTGAAAACAAAGACAGATAACCTTCAAAGGGAATTACACACTGGTGGATGACTTCTCAAAAGCAACGATGGAATCCAGATGACAATGGAACAATATTTTAATATGCTGAGAGGAAACACTTGTCAACCTAAAACTCTATGCCTGGCCCCCATCTCAAAAATCCCTGAATACATGGGCAAAATAAAAATATGTTCTGGGGCCGGCGCTGTGGTACAGCGGGTTAGCACCCTGGTCTGAAGCGCCGACATCCCATATGGACGCCGGTTCGAGACCTGGCTGCTCCACTTCCAATCCAGCTCTCTGCTATGGCCTGGGAAGGCAGTAGAAGATGGCCCAAGTCCTTGGGCACCTGCACCAATGTGGGAGACCCAGAAGAAGCTCCTGGCTCCTGGCTTTGGATTGGCACAGCTCCGGCTGTTTCAGCCAACTGGGGAGTAAACCAGAGGATAGAAGACCCCTCTCTCTCTCTGCCTCTCCTTCTCTCTTTGGGTAACTCTGACTTTCAAATAAATAAATAAATAAATTTTTAAAAAGTATGTTCTATAAGAACTGACAATTTATCACCAGAAGATCATAATTAAAGAACTACTAAAGGATTTAGGGGCCAGTATCATGGTATAGTGGGTTAAGCCACCACCTGTGATGCTGGAATCGCTTACTAGAGCACTGGTTCAAGTCCTGGCTGCTCCACTTCCAATCCAGCCTCCTGCTAATGCACTGGAGAAAGCAGCAGAAAATGGCCCAAGTACTTGGACCCCTGTCATCCACGTGGAAAACCCAAATGAAGTTCCAGGATCCTGGCTTTGTCTTGGCCCAGTCCCAGGTTTTGCAGCCATCCAAGGAGTGAACTAGTGAATGGAGGATTTTTTTTCTCTCTCTCCCTCTCTTTTTCTCTCTGTCACTCTGCCTTTCAAATAAATAAATACACCTTATTTTTAAAAAGAAACCTAATGTATATCAGGAAGAAAAAAAAAGATATCCAAGGTGGAAGGTCTGAGATGCAAGAAGAAATGGAAAGTCAAGAAAGTGGAAAATATGTAAGGACTCTCAAAGAACACTGATGCATAAAAAAGTAGTTATAATTCCCTGGGAAACTTTTAAAACAGAAAGTAAGAAGACATGACAATAATAGCATATAAGTTTAAAGTAGATCAATGCATTTGGATGAAACTGTCTTCAAATGATCATTCACAAAGATTTTTTTTTCTTTTGACAGGCAGAGTTAGTGAGAGAGAGAGAGACAGAGAGAAAGGTCTTCCTTTTTCCATTGGTTCACCCCCCAAATGGCCGCTGTGGCCGGTGTGCTGCGCCGATCGGGAGCCAGGAGCCAAGTGCTTCCTCCTGGTCTCCCATGCGGGTGCAGGGCCCAAGCACTTGGGCCATCCTCCACTGCACTCCCGGGCCACAGCAGAGAGCTGGACTGGAAGAGGAACAGCGGGACAGAATCCGGCGCCCAACCGGGACTAGAACCCGGTGTGCCAGCACCACAGGCGGAGGATTAGCATTCACAAAGATATTCTAAGGGGTATAAGGGACACAAATAGTTAAGGGAATCAATTTTTAGATACTTAGCTTTTTTAAAAAAAATTATTTATTTATTTATTTATTTGAAAGAGTTACACAGAGAGAGGAGAGTCAGAGAGAGAGAGAGAGAGAGAGAGAGAGGTGTCTTCCATCCGATGGTTCACTCCCCAGATGGCTGCAATGGCTGGAGCTGTGCTGATCCGAAGCCAGGAGCCAGGAGCTTCTTATGTGTCTCCCACGCGGGTGCAGGGGCCCAAGAACTTGGGCCACCTTCTACTGCTTTCCCATGCCATAGCAGAGAGCTGGATCGGAAGTGGAGCAGCAAGGACTCGAACTGGCGCCCATATGGGATGCTGGCACTGCAGGCGGCGGCTTTACCTGCTATGCCACAGTGCCAGCCCAAAGTTAAAGCTTTAATGTATACATTTTGGCAAGGGCAGAGAGGGAGGCATACACAATTCAGCTCCAATTAGTAAGTTTGGCTGGATATAAAAATATTTGGCTTGCATTTCCTTTTTCTTTTTCATTTTATTTTAAAGGCACAGAGACAGAAAGTGAGAGAGCATGCAAGAAAGAGCTCTGTATCCAGTGGTTCACTTCCCAAATGCCCGCAACAGCCAGGGCTGGGCCAGAACATATCCAGAAGGCTGGGACTCCATCCAAATCTCTCACGTGTGTGGCAGGGACCCAAGTACTTGAACCATCATCTGCTGCCTCCCAAGGGAGTGCACTAGCAGGAAGCTGAATTAGAAACTGAGGAACTGGGACTTGAACCAGACACTTCAATATGGGATGCATGCAATCCCAATGTCCTAACTGCTGCACCAAATGAAAGGTAGAGATATTAGGAGAGAAGGAGGGAGGGAGGGAGGGAGAGAGAGAGAGAGAGATTCCATCCTCTGTTTTCTTCCCCAAATAGCCCAAATAGCCACAGTGGCTGGGACTGGGCCAGACTGAAGCCAAGAGTTTCTTTTGGGTCTTCCACGTGGGTGCAGGGGCCCAAGCACTTGGGCCATCTTCCACTTTTTTCCCAGGTGCATTATCAGGGAGCTGGATGAGAACTGGAGCAGCTGAGACTTGAACCGGTGCCCATATGGGATGCTGGTGTCGCAGGCAGCAGCAGCTTTTACCCACTAAGCCATCACACTGGCCCTTGTTTTTGCTTGTTTTGAAATAGTAGGTGATAGTAGGTGATTATAAAACACGAAATGTTTTATAATCACATATTTCTGCCATGTTTTCATTGTCAATTTCCTCATTCTCTTCTTTTTCTTATAATAAAAACAACCTGGATGCTTGCTGTTGCTCATTTTTACATGATTTTTTAAAATACATTTTAGGAGGCTCGATTCATATTTTCTAAATTCATGACTTTAGCGCCCCCTTCTGTTGCTTTTGTGTAGTTCTCGTAAGTGTGCCAGCTTCCTTTCTGGGACATCCTGGTACTGCCGCTCAGCCACTTTCATCTCTTCTCTCGCTATGCTGCTTAGTTTGGATCCATTCCCAACAAGCTGGTTACTTGTGAGAGCTGACGTGATTCACATTGCTGCAGAAAGAGCGTGTTCCAACCTCTTTAGGTCTCACCTGCTGCTGGAAAAAGGAGAACGTTTCCCAGTTTCAGCTGCTGTTTGCAAAATGGCCTTCTGAGTTTGCCAGTGAGTAACTTTGGCTATTGGGGTATCTCTGGTCTTTTGCTTACCTCCTTGCTTCCCTCAGTTTTCTTTTGTACAATTGCTAATATCACATATATCTCATAGCTATTGGTAACTTTTATCCCTTTCTCATATTTGGAATTGATGGCAGTACCTTGTCACTTAGCTTTGTTAGAGGTATTGTCATGGGTTTTTGGTTTTGCTATCCTGTTTTCTCTTTTTTTTTTTCTGGAGGTAATGGAGGGAAATTTAAAAACTATGCCACCTCTACCACCTCCAAAGAATCCTCCTATCCATTAAGTTTTATAAAAGAATGATTGATTGATTTGAAAGGCGGAGTGACATAGAGAGAGGGAGACAGAGAGAGAATCTTTCATCCACTGATTCACTCCCCAAATGGCCACAGTGGCCAGGGTTGGGCCAAATACAAGCCAGGAGCTGGAAGTCCAATCTAATCTCTTACGTGGGTGGCAGAAGCCCAAGCACTTGGGCCATCCTCTGCTGCCTTCCCAAGTGCATTAGCAGGGAGCTGCAGCGGAAGTAGAGTAACCAGGACTCAAGCTGACCATGCAGGGGACACAGCCATTGGCTGTGACTGAAAGTGCTCCAGCTCAGAAAGCGAATTTGTTAGATGAGATAGGCAGAGACTTCAGATCCGGGACAGGCAGGGCCTGCGCTATGCCCCTAATAAGCAGGAAGCAGCTAGAGAAGATACGATGATTCTACGCCCTTCAACAGCCCATAGGATTAAGGGAATGGAGTCTCTGGGGGTGGGGAATAATACAGACAGGCAGATAGGATACATTGATTAGATATGTGAGCTGGAAGACCACGACTTCACCATACCCCGTGTGATCTCATGCCCCTACCTGACCACACCTGTATGCCCACCTGCCAATCAAGCTACATAACCACTCCCCTTTGGAAGTGGATAAAAGGCCTGGATCACAGTGGGCCCAGCCCTTGTTGCCCTGTGTCTTCAGGGTTCGCGGCCTCCGGGCCGCTCACTCTCCGCCTTTGGTTCGCTGCTCATGCTAAGCTAATTGTGGCTGCTCATAACCAGGTGCTTGCTCCACGTGGCTCCTGGCCTTCTCTCTGCTTGGTATGGTCCCAACTTAATTTTCTAGACCTTTCTTTCTCCCTTAGATAGAGCCCTCACTCTCCTATGCATTTCTCTCACTGAATAAAATCCTTAAAATTAAAATAAAAAAAAATAGGAGGCAGAGGAGGCCTTCCCCACACACATCTCAGCCTGGGCCTTGTGCCTGGTCTATACTGTGAATGGGGGGCACATGGAGTTGAGGGGGAAAAATAAAAGAGGACCAGGAGTTGTTTGGATCTGGAATGATCTAACTAGTCCCTGTGTAATACTGAGCTAAAACCTGTTTGGTTAGCCATTTGATTGTTAATTTGTTGTCTGGGGCTTGTTTCAGAACTGATTTAATAGTTCCCTCCCAGGTGAATTTACCCTTTTTGGGAGCCTGGTGACCTTCCCTTTCTCTGCCTTTGGGGCATCTTGTGAACTCTATCTTTTTCTTCTTCCACATTTCAACTTTTGCACACTTCCACTTTCTTTGTTTCCTGCAGCTGCTTTTGTCTCTTTCCCGCCAGCGCCCCCACCTCTGCTGCTCGCTCACCCTGAGTCCTCTCGTTCCTCTTCCCTGGGAGCCAAGCTGTAGGCATTGAGGTTTTCCTCCCCAGCAGCCTCTTCTTCAGCCACCTTTCCCCTTTTTGGATTTCCTAGGCTTCTGATACCTTGAATTTTTCTTGGGCCAAGTCCAAGCCAGGACCAGAACTCCATATGGATCTCCCATATGGATGATAGGGGCTGAAGCACTTGGACCATCATCTGTTGCCTCCCAGGTTGTGCCACAGTGCTGGCACCTTTATCTTTTATTCTTCATCACCTTGACTTGCTCTACCATGGCATCATTCATTTTGCTAAAGTTTGCAGTTCGAGGTGGGGGGGTAAACCCAGAAGCTTTTTCTTTTCTTTTTTTCTTTTTTAAAGATTTATTTATTTGAAAGGCAGAGTTACACAGAGAGAGAAAGAGGCAGAGAGAGAGAGAGAGAGAGAGAGAGAGGTCTTCCATCTGCTGGTTCATTCCCCAATTGGTCACAACAGCTGGAGCTGCGCTGATCTGAAGCCAGGAGCTTCTTCCAGGTCTCCCACGTGGGTGCAGGGGCCCAAGGACTTGGGCCATCTTCTACTGCTTTCCCAGGCCATAGCAGAGAGCTGAATCGGAAGTGGAGCAGCCAGGTCTCGAACCAGCGCCCATGTGGGATGCCAGCACTGCTGGCAGCAGCTTTACCTGCTGTGCCACAGTGCTGGCCCCGAGATATGGCTCCTTGAAATCATTAATAGTTTCTTGCAAGTTACTCAGTCTACCCGTTGATTGGAAACAATTTCATTCCTTTTTTTAAAATTTATGTTTTATTTATTTTAAAAGGCAGAGTTACAGAGAGAGGAGGAGAGACAAAGAGAGATCTTCCATCTGCTGGTTCACCCCCCAAATAGCTGCAATGGCCAAGGTTGGGCCAGGTTGAAGCCAGGAGCCCAGAGCTTCTTCCTGGTCTCCCACGTGAGTGCAGGTGTCCAAGGACTTGGGCTGTCTTCCTCTGCTTTCCCAGGTACATTAGTAGGGAGCTGGATTGGAAGTAGAGCAACCGGGACTCAAACTGGCTCCCATATGGGAATGCCACAGCGCTGGCCCCAACAATTTCATTCTTGAAGACACTCTTTCAGTAACATGGGTTTCTTGTGCTCATTTAAGCTTATTGCTTTCCAGGCCTACTTTACAGTTAGCATCCTGACATTTTTTTTTCCTTCACTGGATTTATGAGTTAAATCAACTACTATTTCTTGTTTCCTACATCCTTTTCTTTTGTGGATTTACCCTGGTTTTTATTCATTTGAGAGGTAGACTTACCGACATAAGGAGAGACAGAGAGGTCGGTCTTCCATCTGCTGGTTCACTCCCCAAATGGCTGCAACAGCCAGAGCTGGGCAAATTCCAAGCCAGGAGCCAGGAGCTTCTTCCAGGTCTCCGATGTTGGTGCAGGGGCTGAAGCACTTGGGCCATCTTCCACCGCTTTTCCAGGCCATAGCAGAGAGCTGGATTTGAAGAAGTGCAGCTTGGACATGAAAGGTGCCCATATGGGATGCTGGCGCCACAGGCGGAGGCTTAGCCCACTGTGCCACAGCGCCAGCCCCTAGAGTACGTCTTTAAGTAACATGCCAAGAAAGAATTTGCAGGAGGTATTATTTTGAGTCTTAGCATTTCTGAAAATAACTTTCTGTACTCATATTGGATTATTTGGCTAGATTTTAAATTCTAATTTCAAAATAATTTTCCCTCTGAATTTTAAGGTGTTATTCTAACATCCAGAGGTTGCTAATGAGAAATGGGATTTTGTTTCTTTTGGGGTGACCTTTTTCTTTCAGGAAGCAGTTACAATTTTCTATTTCGCATAGTGTGAAAGCAACGTAATGTGTACACACGAGTCTTTTCCCCCCCTTTGGTCTTGGTAGGCGCTTTCAATATTCTCCTCTGTAAAGTGTCTCTGTTCCCTCTTGGCTTAATTCTGCAGGCTTGTCCTGGCTTTTGTTCTCATGATGCTGTTTTGCTTCATATTTCCGGTGGTCCTTTAACAAAATTTTCATTTTATTTGAAAGGCAGAAACACACACACACATACGGGGGTGGGGGAAGAGAGAGAGAGAGAATCTTCCATCTGTTGGTTTACTCCCCAAATGCCTACAATGGCCAGAGCTGCATCAGGCTGAAGCCAGGAGCCCAGAACTCCATCTGGGTCTCCACATGGGTGGCAGGCGCAATCTACTGCCTTCTCGATGTGCACATTAGCAGAAAGCTAGATTAGAAGCAGAGCAGGGACTTGGACCAGGCACTCAGATACGAAAGTTTCCCATCCCAAGCAGCATCTTAACCTCTCACCAAACACCTGCCTCTTCTGGTCCTTGATGGCCTCTTCACGTTTAAAAAATGAAAAGAGGTATATGTGTTTGACCTAGCAGTTAAGATGCTGCTTTGGACACTCACATCCTATAGGAATGCCTGAGTTCAAGTCTGGGCTTCACAGCTGATTCCAGCTTCTTGCTAATGCACACCCTGGGAAGCAGCAGGTGATTGGCTTAAGGGATTGGGTCCCCACCACCCATGTGGGAGATCTGGATTGAGGTTGCTGCAGGCATTTAGGGGGTATGAACCAGTGAATGTGAGCTCTCCTCATCTGTCTGCCCATCTTTCTGTCTCTCTGTCTTTCCAATAAATACATGGACAAAATGTGTGTAGATCCATTTTATCAGTAGGTCTCTCCCCTCAACAGGGAGTCTATCTGTCTAACTGATCGGTTACCCAAACTTCTCTTTAGACTTGGATTAGGGAAGCTACCTTTAGGCTGAAGGGCCCCAAGTGCCAGACTAAGAAGAATTTTCATTTGCTCTGGGGCACCTACACTATCTTTTAGTTTTTTCTAGGCAGTTTGTTTCATTTCTGTTGAGTCCTCCAGTTTTCTTTCTCTCTCTCTCCCTCTTTCTTTCTTTCTGGCTGGAAGGTAAAGATGTGATTAACTATGCTAAATATGGAGATGATGGGTGAGGGAATCATGGAGAGCCAGTGTAGCATTTGTCTCATAAACAGGCTTTCTATTTGCCCCCTACTTTTCAGACTCCCTCCTTGCTTTGACCTTGAGTACTTGCCAGCTCTGAAATGGGAACCTGTCTGGGATTCTGCTAGGCACATTGGCTCCTTCCATTCTGTTCATCAGCTGTTCATCAATCTTCCAGAAATTTGTTAAGCCCATCTTCTTCACCGTTAAGGGCTAATTCCTTTGTTACCATTTTAATGGGATGTCAAGGGGGAAGGCGATAAGCACAGATCTTTGGTCAGACATCTTCAATTAGAACTCTCTTATCTTTATAAGGTAGACCTTTGTGTGGCTATAATATAGTTTATTAAACAACCAAGTGATGGGCATTTGGGTTCTTTCCAGTGTTTCACTATACAAGCAATGGTCCAATGGATATCCTTCATACTTAAATCATTGGGTACCAGTACAAGTATTTCTGGAGGATAAATTCATAGAAAGAAAATTGGTAGCTAGTGCCAAATTGTGCTTTTAATATGTTGATCCTCTTCACGCTCCAACGGGAGTCTCTTCTTCCCCACATTTTCACAGTACTGCTTAAAATGAATCCTTTTCCATCTTTGCCAATCAGATGGGCACAGAATCTGCTTTCTTGTTGTTTTAATTTGTACTTCTTAATTATAACTGAGATTGAGCATATTTCATTAGCCAATTCCTTCTCTGAATTGCCTATCGATGTCCTTTGCCCATATTGTTTATCTTTTTCCAGTAAATGTGTAGAATCTTCTTTTATATCATGGATCACAACTCTGACTCTGGGTTTACATTATTAGCAAGTTTGGACTTTGTAGGAGGGAGCAAAATTAAGCAAACTTATTTACTACAGGATTTTCATTTTTGAAAAATATTTATGTATTTATTTGAAAGGCAAAGTTACGGGGTGGGGGAAGAGAAAGAGAATCTCATCCCAAATGGCTGCAACGGCTGGGGCTGGACCAGGCCGCAGCCAGGAGCCAGGAGCTTCATCTGGGTCCCCTGACTCCGCCCCATGGGTGTAGAGGCCCATGGACTTGGGCTATCTTCCACTGCTTTCCCTGCATTAGCAGGGAGCTGGATTGGAAGTGGAGCAGCTGGGACTTGAACTGGCACCCATATGGAATGCTGGCACCACAAGCGGAGGCTTAACCTTCTACACCACAGCACCGGCCTCTACTCCAGTATTTTCAAAAAGTGTTTACCATGACAATGTACATTGTAAAGAAGTGAATTCAGTTTGGAACATTTTTCCATACTGATCTGACCATAGAAATACTTTTCCATGGCAGGCATTTGGCACAGTTTAAGTCACTGTTTGAGACTTGTGCATCCAATATCAGAGTGCATAGGTTTGAGTCTCGGCTCTGCTCCAGATTCTAGCTTCCTGCTAATATGCACCCTCAGAGGCAGCAGGTGATGGCTCAAGCAAGTCCTTAGGTCCCCGGCATCCATGTAGAAAACCTAGATTAAGTTCCAGGCTCCTGGCTTTGACCTGGCCCAGTCTGGCTGTTGTCAGCCTTTGAGGAGTGCATCAGTGAATAGGAAATATCTCTCTTCCTTTCAAATAAATAAATATAATTTTAAATGAAATCATTTTCTTGGAGTATATTGAGGAACTAACTCTGTGGGATTGGTTCTGCCAGTAATTAAGCTCACTGAGAGGAAGGACTATGTGTCACATTCCATTATGTATCCAGCATCTGGTACCTAGCAGGCAGTAAATAATCAGCAAATACAAGTGCACTTCAAGCAGTTTATGGAAAGTAGAATTATAAATCTGAATTAATTTTGGTGCAAAAAACATTTTTTGGTGCAAAAATTATTTTTCACACTACAATTTCTTTCAAACTACGTGGAAAATGTGGAATAAACTATGCGTGGATTTCTAATGACGTTTTTGTACCAAAATATGCTCATACTTTTAATTTCATTTTTTCCATGAACTCTTTGAAGTGCCCTGATATTTCTTGAATGAATGAGTGAATTTATATAGTAATGCCTAATAACTTAGTATTTTTTACACCTTAATATGGTCCTCAGACAATGTTCAAGATGTAGAATTTCAGCTAATCTGAAAAATTATTGACTTTAAGAGGTACCCTTATATTTATGCACTATTAGAAGGAAGAACACACTGGCAATTAAATTAAAACAAAGACATTTTAGAATTTGGAATCTGTATTTTATAATTATTTCATGTTCTCTTTAAGGTTTATTTAGAAATGCATTTTTATCGTACAATGCCTCTTGCACATGAGATATAAAGAACACTGGATTGGTGAAGGTTTTTTTTTTTTTTTTTTTGGACAGGCAGATTTAGACAGTGAGAGAGACAGAGAAAGGTCTGGTGAAGGTATTTCTAAAACATCTCCGCAGTTGCAATCAGACACTTCGGAATTGCTTTTTCAGTCAGCCAACATGTTTTAGATTCCCTGTGTGAGGTTATTCTCATTGTCATTATAAGAACATCGTTGATTTCTGGGGAGAAAACAAAGCATTCTCCTGCTGTTTTTCCTGTAAGTTTCTGAAAGCCATTGCGCTTTGAATGCTAGTGCTTTCCTGATCTCACCAGAAGGTGTCAGGCAATGACAACTACATCGCAACTGTTGCCAGGTCGCCTGCAACTGTGAGATTCCTTTCAGTGTACGATGCATCCTATTTTCCGAAATTTTAAAATGAAGAAAAGTGCATCCTTGGACAAAGGAAATATGCTGTTAGATATTATCACACTGAGCTCTTCCTGAGTTCTGTGTTTATCTTCAGCTAAATTTAATTTTCTCCTTTCCTGCATAGCCCAGCTTCTCAGAAGAGTAGTCTGTCTTCACTCTCTCTCTCCTTCCCTTCCATCCACTCTTTCATCCATGGCTTTCTGACCCACATCACTCCAGGGCATCTGTTTTCAGTCCTTAGACACTTTCATTCAGTGCCAAGACAAGTCACAGGCTCTTCGAACTAGATGCTCTCCTAATCCTTCCCCCTTTATGGGGCAAGCCATCACGTATTTGACTGTGATCTGTGGCCCTCTTTTCATCTCTCCCTTTTAAGATACATTTTATTCAAATCCATGTCCTAGTTTCTTCAGCCAGTCCTCAGGTGATGAGGTTATGTGACAAGGTTTATCTTAGTTGCCTTGAGCTGAACTTGCCTTGTAGTTTGCAGGGCCCCCAAGGGAAATGCATGACCCACCCTTCCCCCCATGGGAACCACAGGACCTAGCAGTCCTTTTCTTAATCTTCGGCAGCAGAAATACTCTTTCAACCCTTCCCTCACCTCTCTTTGCAGCTTGCCTGCGCCCTCTCTCCTCCCTGCCATTTGAAGATGTCCTTGCCTCCCCTTCATAAAGAAAATCAAAGCCAAGTGCTAGCTCCCTATGTCACGATTAAGCTGCAGTGGCCGGAGGTGGGCCGATCTGAAGCCAGGAGCCAGGAGCTTCTTCCGGGTCTCCCAAGCACTTGGGCCATCTTCTATTGCTTTCCCAGGCCATCGAAGAGAGGTGGATCGGAAGTGGAGCAGCCAGACTGATCCCGTCCTGCTTATTAATAGTTTCCAATATTAATAAGCTTGTAGGCTCTTGCCACGTATTCAGAGAAGTATTCTGAATACTGGCTCAAATAGACCAGACGACATGGTAAGTTTTTAAGTTTTTTATTTAGTGAGAGAAATGTGCGGGAGAGTGAGGGCTTAATTTAGGGGAGAAAGAGAGACCTAGAAGCCAAGTTGGGTCCATACCAAGCAGAGAGCAGGCCACGTGGAACAGGCATGCAGGCAGGAAGGCAGAGAGCAGGGCCCTAAAAGGGCAGGGCCACCAAGGCAACAAGTGCTGCAAGGGGCTATAAGGGAGGGGCCCACCGTGTTCTAGGCCTTTTAGCCACTTCCAAAGGGGAGTGGTTATGTAGCCTGATTGGCAGGTGGGTGTACAGGTGTGAGATCACACAGGGGCGTGGTGAAGGTATGGTCTTCCATGCTCACAGACCTAATCAATTTTAGCCTATCTGCTTGCCTACATCAGGACTTGAACCAGCACCCACATGGGATGCCGGCACTACAGTATGGCAGCTTTACCCGCTAAGCCACGAGGCCAGCCCTGATTCAGCTATGTTCCTCTCAGCCTTTCCTGCTTTCCTCCTTCGGTTAAAGGCTAATCCTTCTACCTGCGTGCAGAATCCTCCATCCTCCCATCTCCACAGGGGCCTGGCTAGGTCAATATGATGCCATCTCTGTCTTTAACCTTTGCATTCCCATCGCAGTTTCCTGTCAGCAGCCAGTAAACATGCTTTTGTAGCTACTGTCTTGTGAGACAAAAAGCATGCTTCGTTAATTCCACATCCACTTTTAGTTCAATTTATTTTCTTCCTTGTTTTTCATAGCCAAACTTCACTTACATTTCTTAACATTTCTTTTTGGCTCAAAATTCAAAAGGTATAAAAGGACATACTAGGAGAAAATGTCCCTCCTATTCTATTCCATTCTTGTGTATCTTTTTAAGGCCCAGCCCTATTGCCCTAAGACATCCATTGTGTGTAATGAATAAACTTATCTCTCATGCATCTGGAATGGACTTAGTTATGCACAGTTCTTGGAAGAATTGACAAAATAGTCACACAGATAGTTTTCTATAGGGCCTTATTCTCTGAGCCCTGGTTGAGAAAAGCTTTAGAGTTAAACTGTGCATGTACAATACGTATCCCCCCCCCTTTTTTTTTTACAAAAAAGTACATGTTTTACACGCTGTCTTATGTATCTTTTCATTGAACAATATGTATTTGAGACCTGTATATGTATATCTATCTACTGATCAGATATATAAACAGGTGAATTTAAACAGCCTCCCTCATTTAAAAAAAGTCACCTGTATCCTTCAAACAATAGTTTTTAGAGCTATAATTCATATACCATGTAATTCACCTGTTTAAGTATGCAGTTTACTGATTTTTAGTATATTTACAGAATTCTTCACTTGAGAACATTTTTAGCTCTTGAAAAAGAAGCCTCATCCCTACTAGCAATCATTCCTCATTTTTGCCCAACTCTCCCAGTCCCTGGCAACTGCTAATCTACTTTCTGTCTCAATGGATTTGTCTGTTCTAGAAATTCATGTAAGTGGAATCATACACTGCATGATCTTTTATGACTGGCTTCTTTGATTTAGTGTGCAGTTTTTAAGGTTTGTGTTGTGGCACATTTCAGCTCTTTATATTCAATAATTTGTTTGAATATTCAATAATTTGTTTGACAGAAATGGAGAGAGGGTGGGGAGAGAGGTCAGTCTTCCATCTGCTGGTTCACTCCCCAAATGGCTGCAACGGCTGGAGCTGTGCCGATCTGAAGCCAGGAGCCAGGAGCTTCTTATGTGTCTCCCACGCGGGTGCAGGCGCCCAAGGACTTGGGCCATCTTCTACTGCTTTCCCAGGCCACAACAGAGAGCTGGATTGGAAGAGGAGCAGCTGGGACTAGAACCGGTGCCCATATGGGATGCCAGCACTGCAGACAGCGGTTTTACCCACTACACTCCAGCACCGGCCCCTCAACAATGTTTTTTAATTTTCAGAGTGTAAGTTTTTTTTATTTCTTTTGATAAATTTATTCTTAAATATTTTGTGTTTTGATGCTGTTATAAATGGAATTGTTTTCTTATTTCATTTTCAGTTATTTATTGCTCCTGTATAGAAGTGCAATTCTTTTTTGTATATTGATCTTCTACCTTACAACCTGGCTGAACTCATTTATTAGCCCTACTGGTTTTCAGTGGGTTTCTTGTTATTTTCTATATGCAAGGTAATGTCATTAGCAAATACAGATAATTTACTTCTTTCTTTCCAATCAAGGTGCCTTTTAATTCTCGCCTCGTCTAGTCTAGCTTCCCCTCCCCTCCCCTCCCCTCCCCTCCTCTCACCTTTCCTCTTCTTTCTTTTCTTTCCCACCATCCCCCAAGCCCCCAACTTCTCTGGCTAGAACTTCTAAACCAATATTGAAAAAATGTAATATGAGTAGTAAAAGAAAAGGCCACCACAAAACACACCAAACACTGGAGTTGGGGAAAAGGCTTATTATTGTCGGGTGGGGGGAAATCCGACAGGCTGCCTCGTGCACAGAGAGAACAGCAGCCTGTACTGGGAGAACAGGTTTTATACAGCTTTGCAGAGGTAAGGAAGTGGGAGTGGCAAATCTCATTAGGGTGGGGGTGGAGCTGACGCTTGTGATTGGGCCATTTGGTCACCTGGCTTCCAGCAATGGCGGTGGTGGTGGGGCTAGAGCCTAGAATGGTGTCTGGGGCATAGATGGCACCACAGAAAAGACTGTGCCATTTTACTAACAAGTAGACATTGTCATCTTGTTCCTGATCTTAGAAGAAAAGCTTTTCAAGGGCTAGTGTTGTGGCACAGTGGATTAAGCAGCTGCCTATGACACTGGTATCCCTATGACTGCTGGTTGGACTCCCAGCTCCTCCACTTCCAATCTGGCTCCCTGCTAATGCTGAAAAGGCACTGGAAGATGGCCCAAGTACTTGAATCCCTGCTACCCCTGTGGGAGGCCTGGATGGAGTTCCAGGCTCCTGGCTTCAGCCTGTCCCAGCCTGGCTGCTGCAGTCATGTGAGCAGTGAATTATCAGATGGAAGATCTCTCTTTGTCTTCCTCTCCCTGTAATTCTGCCTCTCAAGCAACTAAATCTTTTTAAGAAAAAAAGTAAGAAAAACCTTCAACTCTTTTTTTTTTTTTTTTTTTAGCAGTAAGCATGCTAGCCACGTTTAATGAAGAGTACATCTTGTAGACCAGGCAGGCATCTCGGTAAAGAACTGAGAGCCCAGTCTGCATTCAGAGTGGAGTTTTTATGGACATGAGTATGCATCCATATTTCTCCTTCCCTCCTCTCTCTTCTGGAAAATTGTTTGGTGGAGGGCTTTCTGGTGTGTAATTCCTGAAAACCCTCCCAAGATCTTATCTGTACATTGTTATTGGACCTAACAGCTCCCTTGGTGCAAGGCAAGGAGAGATTCCTTCAAGGGAGATTCCCTTAGGCTGCCCCCAGGGAGTGGGTTGGAAACCGCCTAACAAGGTTCTTGAACAAGAACAATACTTTAGGTATGTAACTGCTGGTCAGGCTTCTACATTTTTCCTTGTTGCACTGAACAGCAATTCCCACTTTCTTCCAAAAATTCCCATCTTCTGTCCCTCTTACATACCTAGGCTAATGTCTACTTAGGTACTATAGCATTTCCTCCCCCCCAAGAGAAGTTACCCATAATCTTAGGATGGGTAGCATGGGTAAAGATCCATATTCTATATTTTCTTCAAACTGGCACACAGATTTAGAGCTGCTTATGGATTTTATTCTCTTGTTGTCTGTCTTATGGTGTCTGAGGGTGGCCTTGACAAAGATTGTCTTGTACCCTACAGAAGGCTGATCTCATTGTCCAATGGAATAGGCTGGAAACCCTACCACATGATCATCTAGAGCTGGATGGCCCATATTTACAGCTCTCATTCTCTCCTGGCTGGCTCTGCCAAATATGTTACCTGAGCTGGTTACTCACAGGTTCCTGTCTTCATGCAAAAAGAATTCAGACATGGGACAGAGTAGCAGTAAAACATGACGGCCAAGTTTAATAAAGACAGTATACTAGCTGTGGGTTTTTGAGTGTTCTTGAGGACTGCTTCTTCCCTGGGCTACATCTTTGAACTTCTACTCTGGAGATTGAGGTAGAGACAGTGGCTTGCTTCTCTTGAGGTGTCATACTTGTTTTATGAGCAGGGCATTGGGAACAGCCAGTAAACTTTGGCCTTGTTTTTTTAAATATGTATTTATTTTTTTAAAAGGCAGAGTTACAGAGAGAGGAGGGGAGAGAGAGAGACACAGAATCTCCCATCCACTGATTCACTCCTTAAATGGCTGTAATAGGCAGGGTTGGCCAGGCCAAAATCAGGAGCCTGGAACTCCATCCAGGTACCCTGTATGGGTGGCAGGGGCCCAAGTACTGGGCTATCTTCTGCTGCTTTCCCAGGTACATTGGCAGGGAGCTGGATTTGCAGTGGAGCAGCTAAGACTTGAACTGGCATTCATATGGGATGCCAGAATTGCAGGTAGCAGCTTAACCTGCTGCACCACAAGGCCAGTTCCAGCCTCTGGCCTTATTGTCTTGCCAATGTAGAACTTTGGCCCTACAAGATAGATGAGTAAGGACCACCAAGGCTGCAGTATTTTTGTCTTGTTATACCCGGGTAAGCTTCAGTGCTATGAGTGGGGATTGGTTGGAGATAGGGACCATGAACCTATTGGCCTTAAGCATGAAGAATTTAAGCATTTTCTGTTGGAGCTAGGAGTGATTGAGAGACACTAGAGGCTTGCTTTTTCTGGAGACATACCAGAGCCCTTGACTGGGACCTGAGAGGAGAGGAAGTCCTGTGTTCTTGCTCATGTCTGGCAATAGTGGAGGTTCCATCATGCAGAACGGGAGTAGGGGAGGGTGTGGGTGGCTGCTTCAGTGTCACACACTCTTGTTCTTCCCACTGAGATTTAGTACGTTTTCTTGAATGAATATTTTTTCAATTGCTCTATGTTCCTAGGACAGTTTCCAGAGAGTTTAGATGTGTGTGTGTGTGTGTATGTGTGTACGTGTTTGTGTTGAAGTAATTTTTACTAGGTGGGGGAGGAGTTCTGTGGCATCACTCACACTGCCATTTGGAAGTGGAACCTTCCTTATTAAAAATATTTATTTAGGGCCAGCGCCATGGCTCACTTTGCTAATCCTCCGCCTGTGGTGCCGGCACCCAGGGTTCTAGTCCCGGTTGGGGCACCGGATTCTGTTCCGGCTGCTCCTCTTCCAGTCCAGCTCTCTGCTGTGGCTCAGGAGGGCAGTGGAGGATGGCCCAGGTTCTTGGGCCCCTGCACCCGCATGGGAGACCAGGAGGAAGACCTGGCTCCTGGCTTCGGATTGGCACAGCGCTGGCCATAGCGGCCATTAGGGGAGTGAACCAACAGAAGGAAGACCTTTCTCTCTGTCTCTCTCTCACTATCTATAACTCAACCTGTCAAATAAAAATTTAAAAAATGTATTTATTTATTTATTTATTTATTTATTTTCATTCTTCATTTGAAAGGTAAACAGAGAGATAGAAACAGAAACAGACAGACAGAGATCTTTTATCTGCTACTTCACTCCCCAAATGCCTGAACAGCCAATGCTGAGCTAGGCTGAAACTGGGAGCCCAGAACTCCAACTGGGCCTCCCACCTCAGTAGCAGGAACCCAGGTACTTGAGCCAGCACTTGCTGCCTCCTAGGCTGTCTGTTAGCAGGAAGCTGAACTGGAAGCCAGGATGCAAACTTAGGCACTTGGATATGGGGTACAGGTGTCTCAACTACTGTGCCAAAAGCCTGCACCCTCCTCATTTTTAAAATAACTACATTGTGGCCGGCGCCGTGGCTCAATAGGCTAATCCTCCGCCTTGCAGCGCCAGCACACCGGGTTCTAGTCCTGGTCGGGGCGCCAGATTCTGTCCCGGTTGCCCCTCTTCCAGGCCAGCTCTCTGCTGTGGCCAGGGAGTGCAGTGGAGGATGGCCCAAGTGCTTGGGCCCTGCACCCCATGGGAGACCAGGAAAAGCACCTGGCTCCTGCCATCGGATCAGCGCGGTGTGCCGGCCACAGTGCGCCGGCAGCGGCGACCATTGGAGGGTGAACCAACGGCAAAAAGGAAGACCTTTCTCTCTGTCTCTCTCTCTCACTATCCACTCTGCCTGTCAAAAAAGAAAAAAAAAAAATAACTACATTGTGTTTCACTGAAAGGACTATACTGCATTTAATTCCATACAGATTGACATTTAGATTATTTGAAATACTTTGCCTTTAAAAGCAATGTTGCAGGGAACAGCATTGTAGTGCAACAAGCTAGGCTGGCAATGCCTGCAGCCCTTGTCCAAGTGCCTGTTCTAGTCCCAGCTACTTTGCTTCCAATCCAGCTTGCTGCTAACATGCCTGGGAAAAGCAGCAGCAGATGGCCCAAGTGCTGGGTCTGCCATCCACGTGGGAGACCTGGATGGAGCTGGTGGCTCCTGGCTCAGACCTGGCTGTTGATGCCATCTGGGGAGTGAATCACGGGATGGAAGATTCACTCTCACTCTCGCTCTTGCTCTGCCTTTCAAATAAATAAATAAAAATCTTAAAAAAAAAGAAAATGTTGTAGGGCAAGCATTTGGCCTAGTGGTTAAGATCAGTTAGGATGCCCCTGCCCCATATAGCAGTGCCTGGGTTTGATCCCTGGCTCCCGATCTGACTCTGGCTCCTGACTCCAGCTTCCTGCCAATGCACTACTCTGGGAGGCAGTGGTGATGGCTCAAGTACTTGGGTTCTTGCCATTCAAGTGGGAGGCCCAGTGGGAGTTCTGGGCTCCCAGCTTCAGCCTAGCTCAGTCCTGGCTGTTGCAGGCATTTGGGGACTGAACCAGCCCATGGGAGATTTCTTTCCTCTCTCTCTCTCTCCCTCTAAAATAAATAAATAATTTTTAAAATGTTGTAATTAATAAGCTTTTAAATATGCTGGCATATCTATAAGGTAAATTTCTTTTGCTGGGTCACAGATGTTGCCAAGTTGCCCTCTGTTAAAGGTTTGTACCAGTCAATGTGGGAGTATCTATTTCTTCATATTCTGGTTGTCATAGTGTGTTACCAAAATTTTTGGTCTTTGCTAACCTCATGTGAAAATATTTTACATATAACTTTACTTTGTATTTTTTCTGTTATAAGTGAAGCTAAAGATGCTCTCAGGAGATTATCAGCCATGCATTTTCTTTATAGTTCACTGTCTATATAGTCTGTTCTTTGTTCAACCGGGATGGCTGAGTGGGCATTTAGCTTAGCAATTGAGATGCACATGTCCCACATCGGAATACCTGGGTTTGATTCCTGGCTCCAGCTCATGACACCAGTTTCCTGCCAAACCAGACCCAGGAAGGTAATGGTAATGGATCAAGTAATTGGATTCCCACCACCCATGTGTAGGAGATCTGAATTGCATTTCTGGCTCTGGCTCTGGCCTAGGCCTAGCCCTGGTCATTGTGGCCATTTGGGGAGTGAATCAGAAGAAGGAATCTGTGTGTGTGTGTGTGTGTGTGTGTCTGTGTGCACTTCTCAAATAAATAAAATATTAAAAATTTTAAAAAGCAAAATAAAATAGGTATGATGGTCTTTTCCCATTGATTTGTAGGAGCTCTTTGTACATTAGAAAAATTAGCTATTTGTCATATGTATTGCAAATTATTTCATTCAGTGTATCCTTTTAAATTTTGTTATTTTGGACTTTTGCCATTTAGAAATTATTTTGGGGACTGATTTTATGGCACAGCAAGTTAAGCCATTGCCTTTTGTTTTTTTAAGATGTTTTTATTTTACTTGAAAGTCACAGTTACAGAGAGAGAGAACTAGAGAGAGAGAGAGAGAGAGAGAGAGAGGTCTTCCATCCACTGGTTCACTTTCCAATTGGCCACAACGGCCAGAGCTAAGCCGGTCTGAAGCAAGGAGCCAGGAGCTTCTTCTGGGTCTCCCATGTGGGTGCAGGGGCCCAAAGACTTGGGCCATCCTCTTCTGCTTTCCCAGGCCATAGCAGAGAGCTGAATCGGAAGTGGAGCAGCTGAGTCTCAAACCAGCACCCACATGGGATGCCGGCACCGCGGATGGCGACTTTACCCATTACGCCACAACACCGGCCCCAAGCCATTGGCTTATAAGTACCTGTTTGAGTCCTGGCTGTTCTGCTTCCAATTCAGCTCCCTGATAACGCACCTGGGAAAGCAGCAGAAGATGGCCCAAGTGCTTGCGCCCTGGCTACCCATGTGGGAGACCCAGATGGAGTCCCAGGCTCCTGGTTTTGACCTGGTCCATCTCTGGCCATTGTGACCATTGGAGAGTGAATCAGCAGATGGAAGATTCTCTCTCTCTCTCTCTCTGTAACTCTGCCTTTCAAATAAAGAAATTAGTCTTTTTTAAAAAAGGTTTATTTATTTATTTGAAAGGCAGAGTTGCTACACACACACACACACACACACACACACACACACACACACAGAGAGAGAGAGAGAGAGGTGTCTTCCATCCACAGGAGCTGGGCTGATCCGAAGCCAGGGTCCAGGAGACTCTTCTGGGTCTCCTATGTAGGTGCAGGGACCCAAGGACTTGGGCCATCTTCTACTGTTTTCCCGGGCCATAGCCAAGAGCAAGATTAGAAGTAGAGCAGCCAGGACTTGAACCATGTGGCATATGGCATATGGTATATGGAATGCCGGCACTGCAGGTGGAAGCCTTACCCACTACGCCACAGTGACGACCCTTAGTCTTTTTTTTAAAAATAAAATCATTTATTTTAAAATTTTTTACTGGGGCCAGTATTGTGTCATAGCAAGTTAAGCCTCCACCTGTGATACCAGTATCCCACATGGGCACCTGTTTGAGACCCGGTTACTCCACTTCCGATCTTGCTCCCTACTAATGTGCCTGGGAAGGCAGCATAAGTTGGCTCAGATGCTGGGGCCCCTGCACCCACATGGGAGATCTGGAAGAAGCTGCTGGCTCCTGGGTTCAGTCTGGCCCAGCCCTGGTTGTTGTGGCCATTTGGGGAGTGAACCAAAGGATGGAGGCCCTCTTTCTCTCTTTGCTTCTCTCTCTCTGTGTTAAAAAAAATCACTTATTTGAGAAGGAGTGGGGGCAGAGAGAGACCTCCTATCTGCTGGTCCACTCCCCAGTGCCCACGACAACTGAGGCTAGGCTAGGGCCAAAGCCAGGTCTGCTGCCTCCCATGATCTTCTCTAGCAGGAAACTGGAGTCAGGAGCCAGAGCTGAAGAGTCAAACGCAGGTACTGCCATGTGGGACTTGGGCATCCTAGCCAGCATGGTAAATGCTAGTGCCAGGCTCTGGATTGTGCCCTGGCCCAGCCCCAGCTGTTGAGGCCATTTGGGGAGTGAACCAGGGGATGGAAGACCTTTCTGTCTCTTCTCTCTCTGTCTGTAACTCTACCTCTCAAATAAATAAATAAATAAATAAATCTTTTTTTAAAAAGATTAACCTAAATTTCTACCTTAAGAAACTAAAAACAAAAAAAGCAAAGTCAACCCAAAGAAAGGAAATTTATTAAAAAAATGAGATTTTTTTTAGGATACTGAATTGGTGATAATTTGTTACATAACAGTAGAAAACTAATACACTTCAATTGTTAACCCATTTAGAGCTTATTATCATTGAGTACTTTCAGATTGTCTTCACCTCATCTTAAATCAGTTCACTGCATCTTATCCCCGTGAGAATACCAAGTTTTGAACTGAACATGACTTTTTAAATATTTATTATGATTAAAGATTTTATATTAAATATTCCAAATCTCTCTTGATTTGGAACCATTGTGCTAATCTGTAGATTATTTGATAGGTGTCATCTCTTCTGTGATCTCTCCCTGGATGGCTTTCCCCTGCCTTTCTGTAGATTTGCTATCCTTTGAGCTCCAGCACTTAGCATAGTGCACTGTAATTATCTGCTTACGGCTCACCTTGCCACACTAGACTGTGAGCTCCTGGAAAACCTGGACTTGACTTTTCACTTCTTAGCCCAATGCCTGACATGTAATAGAAGGTCAATAATTCTTTCTGTCGTATAAGTCAAATGAAGAAAGAAGTGATCAATAACAGGAAATGCTTTGAGGACTTCAACAGAAGATGTCTAAGGAAAATGTTATTTGAGGTCTCCACAAAAAATGCAAGCAAGCCCTTCTAAGGTGAGCACTGCCATATTCTCTCACTTAGGGAGAGAGTTATTACTTAAGACCCTCTCTCCGCCCATTGCAGCTTATGGTGGTGCCTTCCCTAACCTGTCTGTTCTTGACAAGGTTCTCATGACAAAAACCACTGGAGCTTGAGTATCTAGGACAGGCGACATACTGTTTCTACAGAGTAGGGAATCTCGCAAGCTCCTCCTGTTCCTCTAATCTATACCAATGTTTGGTTCCCACTTCATGATGGTGAGCTCCCGAGGGTAGGAAATGAAAACAAGAAATGTTGGGGCTGGTGTTGTGGCATAGCTTGTAAAGCCATTCCATTTGAGAGCTGGTTCAAGTCCCAGCTGCTCTACTTGCATTCCAGCTCCCTGCTAATGACCAGGGAAAGCAGCAGAAAATGGACCAGGTACTTGGGCCCCTGCACCCACGTGGGAGACCCAGAAGAAGCTCCTGGCTCCTGGCTTCATCCTGGATCAGCACTGGCTGATCAGCACTGTTGTAGCCATCTGGGGAGTAAACCAATGGATGGAAAATTCTCTCCCTCTCTCTCTCACTCTGACTTTCAAAATAAATAAATGTTTAAAAAGAGAAAAAAAGAAATGTCACCCTCTGAGCATAGGTTTTACTTGGACAAGGACATTTCACACGTTTTTATCAAGGAAACATGAATATCTTCCCTATTCTAAGGAAGAGCCTAGGGTAATTCTCAGATCCAATGGAGGGGACCAGGGCTAATCCGGACACCTGGTGTCTAAGTGATAGAAAGGAAATGGATTCACTTAATCGTATCACAATCTGTTTGAGGTTACCAGAAAGTTGGTATTCTATATAAAGAGCAGAAATAATGGAACCCAAAGTGCGAATTAGTCAGTATGTCACTAGGGTTGATGTTGAGAGCAAACACACATTTTTCCGGAATACCAAAAGGGAATTAATTCAGCTATTTACTGAAAAATATGGCAAAGAATTCCAATTTCCTAGTCACTGAAGCATTGTTTATAATGGCAATTTGAGAACAACATAAATTTACAGCAATAGGGGAGCAGTTATTTAGGATACTTTAAAAGAATATTACTGTGGATTTTAAAGAATGTTCAATGACAAGTATGTTCGTTTGTTATGGGTGCCATAACGAAGTTCCAAAGACTAGGTGGCTTAAACAACAGACATTTATTTTCTCATAGTTCTAGAGGCTGGAAGTGCATGATCAAGGTGCTGGGCAGCTTGGTTCCTATTGAGACCTTTTTCCATGGCTTACACGTGACCACCTTCTTGCTGTGTCCTCATATGCTCTATTCTCTCTGGGCATGTGACCCTGGCATCTCTTTGTGTGTCCAAATTTTCCATTTCTCATAATGACACCAGTCATATTGGGTTACAGCCCCTGTGATAGTCTCATTTTAACCCCCTCTTTAAAGACATATCTCCAGGGGCTGACATTATGACACAGCAGGTTAAGTTGCCACTTGTGGCATCCACATCCCACATCTGAGCAATGGTTCCAGTCCTGGCTACTCTGCTTCCAATTCAGCTCCCTGCTAACATGCCTGGGAAGGCAGAGGAAGATGGTCCAAATGCTTAGGCCCTTGCCATCCACGTGGGAGACTTGGATGGACTTCTTGGCTTCTGCCTGGCCCAGACCTAGCCATCGCAGCTATTTAGGGGAGTGAACCAGCAATAGGAGAGCTCTCTCTTTATCTGTCTCTCCCTTTCTCTTTGTGTCTCCTCACTCCCTGTGTTGCTGTGCTGTTCAAATAAATAAAGAACTTTTAAAAAGATCTAATTCCAAATACAGTTGAATTCTCAGGTACTGGCAGTTAGGGCTTCAACACACAGATTTTGGAAGAGCACAATTCAACCCATACAGCAAGAGAAAAATTTTATAATATGATTTAAAAAGCAGAATATAATTTTAATGAATTCCTAATACTATAAACATACACAGGAAAAGATGGGAAGGAAATACTCTCAAATATTAGCAATGGCTTTCTTAAGAGTTTGAGAGTTGTAAGTAATGAAAAATTTTTTTCTTCTTTATCTGTATCTACATTTTTCAAATTATCTACAGTGCACAGGTATTTTATCATGAGAAAATGCAATAAAAATTACATTTAACAATCCAACCTCTTTTTCCTTAGTTTTAAGACTAAATTGACTCACCTTTAAGAATGAAAGACAAGATGAGATAAATGTGGCAGAATAATTGGTATCAGTTGTTCAGTTATAAGTGGAATTTTATTATAAGTCAAGCACTAGTGGGACTGGTTATGTTGATTAGATCTCCTTTCATTTTAATCATTTTAAAATGATGAAGAAAAACACCCTTTTTTAAGTTTGAAAAGCTGGGGATTAGACTCTGGGCTGTGATAACAACACCATGTATTACCTCACAGTGCCCTCATAGAAGAGCTTTCTACCCAGTCCCTACTTTGACATGTAATTGTAAATTTCCATTCAGAGAAGATGTCGACCTGAAAGCACCCGTATAATGTACCTTAAACTTCTATTTTTCTCTTTCTATGGAACCAAACTACACAGGATGTCAAGGCAGGAGCCTCATTTTGCTATAGCCTGCCAGGTTTACCCTACTACCGTATTATCTCACTGCACATAGCCACCACGCTGTCTCCATTTACCTTTATTTTTTTTAAAGATTTATTTATTTACTTGAAAGTCAGAGTTACACAGAGAGAGAAGGAGAGGCAGAGAGAGAGGTCTTCCATCCGTTGGTTCACTCCCAAGTTGGCCACAATGGCCAGAGCTGAGCCGATCTAAACCCAGGAGCCAGGAACTTCTTCCGGGTCTCCCACGCGGGTGCAGGGGCCCAAAGACTTGGGCCATCTTCTACTGCTTTCCCAGGCCATAGCAGAGAGCTGGATCAGAAGTGGAGCAGCCAGGACTCAAACCGGCCCATATAGGATGCCGGCACTGCAGGCAGCGGCTTTACCTGCTACACCACAGCACTGGCCCCTCCAGACACCTTTAGAATCACCTCCACTTTCTATGCATTAGTCATTTCGTGTCTCATTATTGCTACCTTTTAGAGGCTCTTTCTTCCCTCACAACACTCAGCTCTGAAATGTGAGTACTTCTGTCCCTTCTTCAGAAGGAGCTGGTTCATCCAAGTCTACCACCCATCCTCATATGCCTTTTCTCTTATCTACAAGTCCTTGGATCCTGTTGGCTCCCCTCCAGGAGACAAACTTGTGGGATCTGCAATTAAGGAAACAATCTTAAGAGCACTTGGTTAATCCTCTGCCTACGGCACCAGCATCCCTTATGGATGCCGGGTTCTAGTCCCGGTTACTCCTCTTCTAGTCCAGCTCTCTGCTGTGGCCCGGGAGGACAGTGGAGGATGGCCCAAGTGCTTGGGCCCTGCACCCTCATGGGAGACCAGGAGGAAGCACCTGGCTCCTGGCTTCGGATCAGCGCAGCGCATTGGCCGCAAGGCGCCGGCTGTAGTGGCCATTTGGGGAGTGAACCAACGGAAGGAAGACCTTTCTCTCTGTCTCTCTCTCTCACTGTCTAGAACTCTACCTGTCAAATAAAAAAAAAAAAGAAGGAAACATAATCTTAGGTAAAGGACAACATGGTGTTTATTCGAGGGTTGGCATTCCTAATACAGTAATAAGAGCTTGTTAAAAGGCTAATGAGTGGGGTGCCAGCACTGTGGCATAGCAGGTAAAGCTGCTGCCTGCAGTGCCAGCATCCCATATGAGCACCAGTTTGAGTCTTGGTAGCTCCACTTCTGATCCAGCTCTCTGCTGTGGCCTGGGAAAGTAGTAGAAGATGCCCCAGGTCCCTGGGCCCCCGCACCTGTGAAGGAGGCCTGGAAGAAGCTCCTGGCTCCTGGCTTTGGATCGGCGCAGCTCTGGCCGTTGCAGCCAACTGGGGAGTGAAGCAGCAGATGGAAGACCTCTTTTCTCTCTCTGCCTCTCCTTCTCTCTCTGTGTGTAACTCTGCTTTTCAAATAAATAAATGTGTTTTTTATAAAAAAAAAAAGATTAATAAGCAGGAAAGTAGTAGAAAAACAGTGGATAGAATTTGAGCTCTACAAACTTTTGAGAAAGTTTTGAATCAAAGAAAATACTATTCTCTACATAAACATCGTCACTTGGTAAGATACCAGGTGCAGGCATGAGAAGAGGAATAAAATGATCTCTCCTGCATAGTGGGGAACCACATGTATGAACACTATTATTCTTTCAGAAGCACTGTATTAGATATACATGGAGACTTCAAAAAGTTCATGGACAGGATAATTAAAAGATAAGTTTATTTGGTGCAACAAAAATTTAAAATCTGTGCAACCTTTTTAAATACAACACACATTCCTACACACTTTTTGAGGATGCTTCAGATGAAGAGAAGAATATACATACTAACCCCATAGTGAGAGCAGTCAGGGATGGCTCCAGAGAAGTGATGTTTCAGATGAGACTTTGTAGTGCACAGTAAGGTGTTAAGGAGTCAATACATAAATGCCCCCTTTCCCCATCATAGCTTTGAACCAACTGAGAAATAGGGCATAGGAGATAAGGAAATGGAGATCATGAGTGTCAGCCTTCTTGCTAAAGAGTCTGTTGGCTGGACATGGCTTTGGGTCCCTGGCTCAGCGGGCCTTTTAAACACTCTCTGCCCTGAAGTTGACACTCACTCACCTTGTTCGGGAAGCTAAGGCACAGCCAAAGAGAGCAAGTCAGTATGTTTTCACAAGTGACAACCAGAGGGACCGGCACTGGGCATAGTGGGTAAAGCCACCGCCTGCAGTGCCGGTATCCCATAGGGGCGCTGGTTCAAGACCTGGCTACTCCACTTCTGATCCAGCTCTCAGCTATGGCCTGGGAAAGCAGTAGAAGATGGCCCAAGTCCTTGGGCCCCTGCACCCGCGTGGGAGACCCAGAAGAAGCTCCTGGCTCCTGGCTTTGCATTGGTTCAGTTCTGGCCTTTGCAGCCACTTGGGGAGCAAACCAGCAGATGCAAGACCTCTCTCTCTCTCTGCCTCTGCCTCTGCCTCTCCTTCTCTCTCTGTGTAACTCTGACTTTCAAATAAATAAATAAATCTTTAAAAACAAACAAAGTAAATTTAAAAATCTTTTTAAAAAAGTGACAGCCAGAGAGAACTGAGTCATGCATACTCAGTACCTTCTTTCAAGAAAGTCATGGATCACGTTAGTCTATCCTGTTCCGTGGAAATCAGCAGTGAGGAGGCAGAAAAAGACTAGATGTTCACTCCCGAATAGTAGACAGCTATTTGCTCTGACTTGTGGAGATCTGTTCCTCTCTGTCACATACAGTTTGCTCTCCTCCACTCCTGAGTGGAGGAGACCCATGCTTGGCCATTCATGGCACCCCATAACCCTGGGCGAGCTCAGGACTCAGGCAGGGCCAGCCAGAGTCATCAGATAAGAGCTGGTAGATGGACAATAACCATATAGAATCTGGAGAGTCTTTATTTGATATCGCAATGTGCACTAAACAGAAGGGAACAAGGCCAAGTAAGGTTGAGGGACATCTGGCCCACAGGGCTGTATAAGGTCTGTGAAGTCATTTGGTCTGGCCCAGCCAAAGCAATTGCAGATGGGACTCGAAATTCAATACATCTATAGCAGGCTCATTTCTTTAAAAGGCTCATTTATTTATTTGAAAGGCAGAGTTGCAGAGAGGGAGAGAGGCAGAGGCAATGGGAGAGAAGTCTTCCATCTGCTGGTTCACTTCCCAAATGACCACAATGGCCAGAGCTGATTTGATCTGAAGCCAGAAGCCAGAAGCTTCTTCTGGGTCTCCCACCTGAGTGCAGGGGCCCAAGCACTTGGGTCATCTGCTGCTGCTTTCCCAGGCACATTAGCAGGAAGCTGGATAGGAAGTGGAGCATCTGGGACTAGAACTGGCACACGTATGGGATGCTGGTCCTGTGCCATGGTACTGAACCCCCATTCTTTCTTTTTTTTTTTTAAGGCAAACACACACACACACACACACACAGAAACTCCCCAACTGCCTGAAAGTGACATAGGTGGGGGAGGGGGAGACAAAACCAGGAACTGGGAGTTAAATGCAAGTCTCCTGTATGGGTGAAAGGAACCCGGTAACTTGCACTATCACTGCTGCTTTCCAGTGTCTGCATTGACAGGAAGGTGGAATCAGGAGCTAGAGCTGAGAATCAAATCCAGACACTGCAGTGTGGGATACAGACTGTCATCCTAACTGTTGGCTTAACCACTAGACCAAATGCTTGCCCCAAATCCTGTTCTTTTTTTTTAAAAAACTGCTGTTTATTTATTTTCATTTCATTTGAAACACAGGGAGACAGAGTGCTCCTTCATCTGCTGCTTCACTTCTCAAATGCTAGTGAAGTAACACCTTGACAGTAGGGACTCCATTTTGGAGAACTTGAGACTCCAATCTGGGAAGGTGCCCCCCATACCGTGAGACTCTGGTCTGAAACTACGATCTAAAACAGTTGAACAATAGCAGTCCACTACATCACACTTGGCAGAGCATAGAAACCCCCTAGCATGATCGCTCAAGCTTGGAAGTGGATAGGCTGCACCTGGGTTAATAATAAAAATGTAATTTGTCTATGTCCTACACATGATTAAAACCAATACCTGGATTAATGTCAAGATTATAATTAGAATTGTTAAGATTGTAACTAGTATTGTCAAGATTATAATGGATACTAATTTCACATAGGTTTTAGGTCAGCTTGACCCCGGTAACATGTATTCCCCCCTGTTCCTAGCAACCATGAATTCCCCTCCCGATTTTGTGGTTTTTGCCTTTAGAAACGCTGTTGCTTTGGGCTTCAGGGTTGAGAGTTCTTTAGGGCATGAGCCCACTCTCCATCGCCGGCAATAAAGGACCATCAAATTTTATCAATGTGTGGTGCTCCTTTGTTCATACTCGCTCAGGTACAACACTAGCAAGAGCTGGGGCTGTGCCAAGCTGAATCCAGATGCCTGGAATTCAGTCCAGGTCTCCCACATGGTTAGCAGGGACCCAAGTACTTGAGCCATCAGCTGCTTCTTTCCAGGATGCCCATTAGCAGGAAGGCACTCAGATATGGTATGTAGGCAACCCAAGAAATGTCTTAAGTACTGCACCAAACACCTGCCTCCCAACCCCCACCCTCCAAATATTATTGTTCTTAAACTGAGATCTTTCCTTGTACTTTCTAGTTCTATGATTCCGTATAGTCTTTTTTTTTTTTTTTCCTTACGCTACATTGAGTTTGATTTCCAGCACTTGTAATTAAAAAATGTCCAGGATAATATAGTCTTGAAACATGAATCAGCATTTTTAGGCTAGGAAGGAAAGGACATTTCAGATAAAACTAACAGAGTGGGGAGAAGACATTGTGGGGGCTGGCACTGTGGCATAGTGGGTAAAGCTGCCGCCTGCAGTGCCGGCATCCCATATGGGCTCCGGTTTGAGACTTGGCTGCTCTGCTTCCGATCCAGCTCTCAGCTATGGCCTGGGAAAGCAGTATAAGATGGTCCAAGTATTTGGGCCCCTGCACCCACATGGGAGACCTGGAGGAAGCTCCTGTCTCCTGGCTTCAGATCGGTGCAGCTCTGGCCATTGCAGCCATCTGGGGAATAAACCAGCAGATGGAAGATCTCTCTCTCTCTCTCTGCCTTTCCTCTCTGTGTAACTCTTTCAAATAAATAAATAAATCTTAAAAAAAAAAAAAAAGAGAGAGAGAGGGAGAAGACATTGTGGTGCAAGGGGGTAAGCTGCCTCTTGGAACACCTGTATCTCATATTAGAGTGCCTGGGACAGACTCCTGCTTCCGCTTCTGATCCAGCATCCTGCTAATGCAAGAACGGAGGCAGCAGGTGATGGCCCAAGTACTGCCATCCATGTAGCACCTACCCTGCCACCCATGTAGGAGATCCAAATGGAATTCTTGCCTCTTGGCTTTGGCCTGGCCCAGCTCCGATGGTTGCGGACATTTGGGGAATAAACCAGCAGATTGGAGATTTCTCTCTCTCTCTCTTACATTTTAAAAACACAATAAATAAACATTTTGGAAAATATAAGAACAGCACGGGCAAAAGCCTGGGAATTTGAAATATTTAATTATGGCTATCATAATGCCAAATGAGAGAGAGAGCAGGTGTGGGGGGTGGGGATGGACAATGGAAGAAAACATCTTATATGGAACTATGTTGTAAACATCCATTCCTAATAACATAATTTTACAAAATAAAAGGACATTTCTTAATGCAAAGCAGCTTCCAAACCAACAGTCACCACATCTGCTGCCTTTTAAACTGAAAATGAATAAAGATGCCTGTTGTTGCCATTATTATTTAATATCACCTTGGTGTTCTAGCCAGTGCACCGAGATTTAAAACAGAAATGAGAGGAATCAGTATTTGAAGAGACAAAAATACTTGCAGATATGATTATATGCTGAAGTATTCTCCAGATAAGAGAGAGACAAAACAAAAATCAATAGCAATCTTGAACACTGTAAATAATCAGTTAAAAAATACAGTAAGGAGGGGCAGGCGCTGTGGCACAGCAGGTTAATGCCTTGGCCTGAAGCACCGGCATCCAACATAGGCTCCGGTTCGAGACCCGGCTGCTCTACTTCTGATCCAGCTCTCAGCTATGGCCTGGGAAAGCAGTAGAAGATGGCCTAAATCCTTGGGCCCCTGCACCCAAGTGGGAGACCCGGAAGAAGCTCCTTGCTCCAGGCTTTGAATATGCTCAGCTCTGGCCATTCCAGCCAGTTGGGGAGTGAACCAGATTCTGGAAGACCTCTCTCTCTCTCTCTCTCTCTTTCTCTCTCTGCCTCTCCTCTCTCTGTGTAACTCTGACTTTCAAGTAAATAAATAAATCTTTTAAAAATTACAGTAAGGGATCCTATGCATGATACTAAGAAATAGATAAAATATTTTAAACTCAATGAGAGATAACATATAATTTGAGAAAAACTACAAAACTTAAGCTGAGAAATGTATAATTAACAGACATATTTGGTTTCTGGATGAAAATGAAATATAAGAGTATTAGTTCTCCAAATCTGAATTTAGTGTGTTCTCATTCAGAATCCCAGCAAAATTTTTCTTGGAATGAAATGCAGTCAGTTCTCCTATAAGGCAATATACACATTTTTTAAAAAACCACCCAAATATGCAGCATTGAACAATAAAACCCAGAGCGATATGGGTGAAATGGGATCAGAGGCACAACACTGAAAATCTTTGTCAGTGACATGCATGCACAGAAGATAGGAACATAATAAAAACGGCATTTTGCACATATTAAATAAGAAATATATAAATACTACAAGAATATGTCATTTTCTCTGGAAAAAGACCTGAGGTTTTTTTGTGGAAGTGGACATCAAAAGGTTGTAGCTTGTGAAACAGTGGAAGGAGGCTTAGCTGGAATCTGATGGAAAGTTCGCCAGTGTGGATGGTGAACCCATGGAACTGGTAGATGTTGGCAGTATGTGCCTGTATTCATTACGTATTTTCCTTCCTGCGTGGCTTGGGCTCAGTTTTCTGAGTTTTGCCTCCTATTTCCTTCGGACAAAGTTGCACGTTGCATGTAAGCAAAGGCAAAATTCGCATTCTGCTCCAATTGATCCTCCTTATTAGTCACCTTGGAACAAATTTGCATTTTCCAAAGAAGCTTTGTAGCAAGACTGACTATAAAAGGGTTGTTTCCCTTTGAAAATAAACTGCCTGGAGTACTTTATAAAAAGAGCAAATCTTGCCTTAGCAAGTATTAAAACACGGTAAGTATATATTATTTAAAACATTGTGCCGGGAAAAGAAACTGGAAACTACATGAATATATATATATATATGTATATATATATATATACATATATATATATATGCCATCGGTATGGTGGAATACTAGATAGCCATCTCAAAGGGTAAGGTGGGGGCAGATGTTTGGCACATGGATAAAGATACTGCTTGGGATGGCCACATCTCATATCCGAGTGCCTGGGTTTAAGTCCTGGCTGCAACTTCTCCCTGACACAACCTGGGAGGCAAATGGTGATGGCTCAGGTATTTGGATCTCTGCCACCTATGTGGGAGACCTGGATGGAGTTCCTGGTTCTGGCTCCTAGCTTTGTCCTGACCCAACCCTGGCTGTTCTGGGCATGTGGGGAGTGAACAAGTGGATGGAGGATCTCTCTCTCTCTCTCTCTCTCTCTCTCTCTGCATTTCAGGTAAGTAAGAAAATGTAGGCTGGCGCCGCGGCTCACTAGGCTAATCCTCCGCCTAGCGGCGCCGGCACACCGGGTTCTAGTCCCAGTCGGGGCACCGGATTCTGTCCCGGTTGCCTCTCTTCCAGGCCAGCTCTCTGCTGTGGCCCAGGAAGGCAGTGGAGGATGGCCCAAGTGCTTGGGCCCTGCATCCCATGGGAGACCAAGAGTAGCACCTGGCTCCTGCCTTCAGATCAGCACGGTGCGCTGGCCGCAGCGTGCCAGCCGTGGCGGCCATTGGAGGGTGAACCAACGGCAAAAAAAAAGGAAGACCTTTCTCTCTGTCTCTCTCTCTCACTGTTCACTCTGCCTGTCAAAAAAAAAAAAGTATACAGGAAGTAAAGAAGGAAGGAATTTTTAAATTAAAAGGAAGGTGGCCGGCGCTGCAGCTCACTAGGCTAATCCTCCGCCTTGCGGCGCCAGCACCCCGGGTTCTAGTCCCGGTCGGGGCGCCGGATTCTGTCCCGGTTGCCCCTCTTCCAGGCCAGCTCTCTGCTGTGGCCCAGGAGTGCAGTGGAGGATGGCCCAAGTCCTTGGGCCCTGCACCCCATGGGAGACCAGGAGAAGCACCTGGCTCCTGCCATCGGATCATCGCAGTGCGCCTGCCGCAGCGTGCCAGCCGTGGCGGCCATTGGAGGGTGAACCAACGGCAAAAGGAAGACCTTTCTCTCTCTCTCTCTCACTGTCCACTCTGCCTGTCAAAAAATAAATTAAATAATAATAATAAAATTAAAAGGAAGGAAGAAAGAAAGATAGAAAGAAAGGTGATCTATGGGTATTGATTTGGAAAGTAGTCCAAGCATAATTTTAAGAAAAAAATGATAAAGGGCAATATGCTATAATCATATTTGTATTTTTAAAAAGTTATGTATTTGTTGTGGTTTGGATATTAATTTTTATGTTGAAATTCCTCCAAAGACCCACATGTTAAAGGTCTGTTCCTTAGGATGGCATTATTGGGAAGTGGTGGAACCTTCATTCAGATCTCCAGAGAATCTGAGTAGTATAATCAGTAATCATATACTTTAAGTGGTGGGGCCTGGTTGGGAAATCCTTGGGTCATTGGGGTCATGCCCTCAGATGGTAGGTCCCACAAAAAGGTTGTTATGAAGGCCTGGGTTTTAATCCAGCCACTCTCTGTATCCTGACTTGCCACGTGATCCCTCCTCCCCAAATTTTCCACCATTGCCATCTGCTGCCTTCATCAGAGGCCAGATCAAGAGGTGGCCTGATTTTGGACTTGAACCTCCAAAACTGTGAGCCTGATAAACCTTTTCTTTTTGTGACGTTAATTCCTTTGGGTATTTGCTGTAGTAATGAAACGATAACTAAGACAGTGCTTTTGTGTTCCACATACTTTCTTGCTCAGATACAGAATCTTGAAGAAGGAAGCTAAAAAAAACATTAAAATAGTGAGGATATCACACTGGGTAGGGAGGAAGTTTTTACTTTTTATTTTATACTCTATCTCCCATGAACATGCTTGGCCTTTGTAAATTTTAAATTAAAAACTACAGTTGATGTGCTGGCATGAAAGTAGACATAGCTAAATGGAAAAATAGAAAATCCAGAACTATATAATTGTGTGTTTTTTTTTAAAAATTATGGTAGTGTATTTTTTAAAAAATCTATTCATTTGAAAGGCAGACTTACAGAGAGAGAGAGAGAGGGGGAGGGAGAGAGCGAGAATTTTGCATTCGCTGGTTCACTCCCCAAAGGGCCTCATTGACTGGGACTGGGTCAGACCAAAGCAAGGAGCCAGGCACTTCCAAGTCTCCCACGTGGGCAGCTGGGATCCAAGCACTTGGGCCATCTTCTGCTTAAAAAAATCAAGCTATGCATAATTTGAGTAGTATAATACTCACATAGCGTTTACCTAGATTGAACAATTGTCAACATTTTTCACATTTGCTGTTTTTGCTCTCCCTCCCCCTACACACGTACACACACACACACACACACACACACGTTATTTTTATAGAGCCATTTGCAACTTTGTGACACTTCATCCTAAAATACTGTATTCAGTTCATATCTCCTGAGAACAAGGACATCCTCCTACATAACCTCAATACAGTTATCATGTACAAGAAATCAGTACTGATACGCTATCATCTAACACGTGAGCCACATTCAAATTCCTGCAACAGTCCCAATAATGCCCTGTGTGGCTTGTTTTTTTTTTCTTTAACAACTTCCGGTGAAAGAAGGAGCATTTTATAGTGTCATATCCCTTCAGTTCCTTTAATCTAAAACACTCTCTTGGTGAAGCACTAAACCTTTGACTGTAATGTAAATTAAATATATATATATACTACTTTTTTTTTTCTTTTGCCTTTCAAGACCTCTTACAGAGTGCTGGCTAATTGTCTTTTGTCTGGTAGGATGTCTCACAATCTGTGTTTTTCTCATTGCTTCCTCATGCCTAGATCCAGGCTGAATATTCTTGGCAAAAGTATGTCGTGGATGATACAGTGACCTGGATGATACATGTACCTCTCTTTGCATCACACCTGGAAGCATATGATGCCAGTCTGTCCCATTGTTTGTGATGCTAAATTTGATCAAAGTGTTTTCCATCAGATCTCTCCATCCAAAAGTACTGTTTGTTTTAGGCAGAATTTTGGTGCCCACGACCTTCTCCTTTAATGTTAGACCCATGGACATGGTACCTTATATGAGAAAAGGGATTTTGGAGAAGTAATTAAGGTTACCGATCAGGGGCCTTAAAATAAGATAATTGTCTTGACTGTAATCACATGATCCCTTAAGGGTAGAAGAGGAGAAGTGAGAGAGAATCAAAGCAGGAGATTTTGATGCACAGGGGCTTGAAGATGCAGAGGATCATGTAGTCAAAGAAATGGAGACCTCAGTCTTAGAACTGCACGGAAGTGAATTCTGCCCACTTGGACAAGCTTAGAAGTGGAGCATCTAAAAAGCAACACAAACCTGCAGATACCTTGACTGATTTTATCCCGTGAGACCCTGAGCCAAGATCCCTGCCACACAGTTCAAGACTTCTGACCTCTATAAAGTGTGGGATAATAAATATGTGTTGTTTTAAGCCAGTAAGTTTGTAGTACTTTTTCATAGCAGAAATAGAAAACAAATGCAGCTACCTTTCCCCTTACAATTAATGTGTAATCTGCAGGTGGTACTTTGAGATCACATGAATATTCTGTTTCCTAGCACCCAAGGATCCTCTATTGATGATACTTGCCTAAATCAGTTATTACTTTGATGGATGTGAGATGGTGATTTTTTTTCTTTTGTTCCTCATTTGACTTACATTTTTTGCTTATTTTTCATTTCAGCTTTATCGAGGTACAATTGGCCTATAAACATTATCTATGTTTTGACATTGGTATACATTGCGAGGGATCATCATAATCAAGCTAAATTACATAAGGCCAGCCTGTGGTACAGCCAGTTAAACCCCTTCCTGCAGCGCTGGCATTCCATCTAGGCGCCAGTTCCAGTCCTGGTTGCTTCACTTCCTATCCAGCTCTCTGCTCATGTGCCTGGAAAGCAGAGGAGGATGACCCAAATGCTTGGGCTCCTGCACTCATGTGGGAGACCCAGAAGAAGCTCCTGGCTCCTGGCTTCGGAACGCCCAGCTCCAGCTGTTGAGGCCATTTGGGGAGTGTACCAGTGTATGGAAAACCTTTTTCTGTCTCTCCCTTTCTCCATATAACTCTGCATTTTGAATAAAATAAATCTTAAAAAAAATTTAAACAACATATCCATCACCTCACATATTTACTTTTTTTTTAGGTGTGGTGAGAATATTTAAGGTCTACTCTGAGAAATTCCAAGTATATACAAGGATTAATACAGCTTTATTAAGTGTGGTCACCACACTATATATTTGATCTCCAAAACTGCATCCTGAACAACTGAAACTTTATACCATTTGACCAACACTTGAACAAATTTATAGACAGAAAATAGATTTGGAGTTGCTTAGGGCTGAGGGAGGGGATTGGAGAGAAATGGACAGTGACTGGGAATGGATATTGGGTTTATGTTAGGAATGATGAACAATTCTAAAATTTTCAGGATGCGTGCGCAACTCTGACTATCCCAAAATCTGCTGAATTGTACACTTTAAAAAGAGTGAATTTTATGGCATATAGATTTTATCTCTGAGATTGTGGTGTAAAAGAAATTGTACCTATGAGGTCTCCATCCCAGTTTCCTGGGGCTGAATTCCTAAAAATCCTTGGAATCTCCAAAGCACTAAATGTCTTTTTGTATGTTAATGTATGACTGATAGCTGGGGGCTGAATAGTCTCAGGATGGGCGCTGGTTGCCAGGGGAACCAACCACATGACTAGAGGGCTTTCAAGGGGTATTGTTTACATTTTGAGTAATACATTTAATACACTCACTACTCCAAGAAGGAGCTCATCCATTTACTCAACCTTACCTTCCGCTGCTTCCCAACAAACATTGTGTTTGCCAGCCTCCTCTCCACGTGGGCCCCTGACTTCACTTTTTGCTCTCTGTTGGTACAGAACTCATCCATCTTTCCCTTTTCAAGGCTCAGCTTAAGTCCCTGCCGACCTCTCTCCCCTACTTAATACTACAAGAGATCTTCTTTATACAATCAGTTTGTGCTGATGACTTTTCTCCTTGAACATTTACATCATCAATTTGCCAGTCCATCCCATAATCCAATCACCCAAGTTTTTTTTTTTTTAACTTTTATTTAATGAATATAAATTTCCAAAGTACAGCTTATGGATTACAATGGCTTTCCCCCCCATAACTTCCCTCCCACCCGCAACCCTCTCCCCCCCCTTCCATTCACATCAAGATTCATTTTTCAATTCTCTTTATATACAGAAGATCAGTTTAGCATACATTAAGTAAAGATTTCCACAGTTTGCACCCACATAGTAACACAAAGTGAAAAATACTGTTTGAGTACTAGTTATAGCATTACTTCACATTGGACAACACATTAAGGACAGATCCCACATGAGAAGTAAGTACACAGTGACTCCTGTTGTTGACTTAACAAATTGACACTCTTGTTTATGGCGTCAGTAATCATCCTAGGCTCTTGTCATGAGTTGCCAAGGCTATGGAAGCCTTTTGAGTTCACCAATTCTGATCATATTTAGACAAGGTCGTAGTCAAAGTGGAAGTTTTCTCCTCCCTTCAGAGAAAGGTATCTCCTTCTTTGATGACTTGTTCTTTCCACTGGGATCTCACTCGTGGAGATCTTTCATTTAGGTTTTTTTTTTTTTGGCCAGAGTGTTTTGGCTTTCCATGCCTGTAATACTCTCATGGGCTTTTCAGCCAGATCCGCGTGCCTTAAGGGCTGATTCTGAGGCCAGAAGCACCCAAGTTTTTAAAATATTTATTTATTTGAAAGGCAGAGAGAGAGAGAGGGAGAGAGAGGGAGAGAGAGAGAGAGGTCTTCCATCCACTAGTTCACTCTTCAGATGTCTGCAATGGCTGTGGCTGGCAACCTATCTGTGTTTCCCATGTGAGTGGCAGGGCCCAAACATTTGGGCCATCATCCATTGCTTGCTGCTTGCATTAGCAGACAGTTGGACCAGAAATAGAGTAGCTGGGACTCAAACCACAGCTCCCGTATGGAATGTCAGCCTTGTAAGTGGCAGCTGAGCACTGACCCCCACCCAGATTACTATCATATACACTAATACCTTATTCTGCATATGGATCCAGTTCTTATCACATAGTTCCCATTTGCCAGATAGGCAGACTTGGCTTCATAATCTCATCTAAGCATCCCAACCACTCTGTGAAATATGTATATTGTTGTGGGGCTCAGTTCCGTACTACTTCGCTGCCTATGTCATATAGTACATTCAGAAATTGAGGTTCAGAGATGTTAGGTAAATTGCTCAAGACCATAGTAGCTGAACTCAAAATGTGAGCTACGTATAATTCTAAATACTGCACTCCTAACGTGCATATAAATACTAGCTCAGCAGCATTGACTCCCTAATTAGATCCTTAAGACCAGGAGGAGAGGGATTCTGTGTCTCTTCATGGCTACAGGAAATCAGTGCTCAATAAATGCTGAAAATGCTAACTATTCAGAAAGGGTTCTTTTCATGGGTGACACAGTCATAATGGATCACTAAAGGAAAGCAAGCTCTTGGGGCTGGTCCTTGATGCCCCAGATGTCTTGATAGAGGAGCACCACACCTTCACGGCGCTTGGGGCTCCTTTATGAGTAACAGGTGATCGGGCCAGATGACCCAGTGCCATCCTTCCGAGATTCCTCGGCTCCACTTCTGTTTCTTAGGAACTCACAGCCTAAAAGGGCCAGCTTCTCCACTGCGGATTCTTCCTGTTTGGCTTTTCTCACACCCCCACCTCCTCTTCTTGTGCATTTGAATGAGGTATGGTCACTCTGGGAGGCAGGCATTGAATTTCAACAGTCCAGGTTTCTTCAGTGGGGGGTGGTGGTGGTGGTGGTTAACAATAATGATGTTGGGAGGTGGGGCCAGTGAACCTCAGCTTACCCGTCAGTAAAATGGAATTAAACTCCCTCCTCGAATTTCCGGTGTGCTAGCGTAATACTTAGAAACAGCTGGAGAGATTGGGGCCTAGCATTGAGATGGGGTTAATTTTCTGGGCACAGATGGCTTGAAGCCATCTTCCATTCTCTGGCTTCCACAGTTGAGGGTGAGAAGCCGAGAGGTTGCGGTCAGAGGACTTTCCCTATCTGCTGCTGTTGTTGATGAGGGAATCTCGAATACACAAGAAAGATAAGGAGGACTGAGAGGGCATGAGGTGGAGACTGCTGTAGCCCACTCCACCCATCCAGGCCCACCCCCCTCCTCGGCGCACCCCCCCCCCCCCCCCCCGCCCTTCGCATCCCTATCTAGAGTCACTGATCCTAACAAGGTAGAAAGGTAGAAAATCCCGTGGGATCTCTTGCTGGGAAGCCTCTCATCGCCCTGCTCTGTCTGACCAGCGAGACAAACGGCAAAGGCTGCCCTGCGCTTTCTCGCTGCCCGCCACGCCAGGCTTTCAGTGGCCGTGGGAAGCGGTGTGTCAGGCCCACGCAATCCCTTCTGCAAAGCTGAGAAGCCGAGGAGGGTGTGTGTGCGCGCGCGTCCGCCTGGGTGTGTTGTGTGTGTGTCTGTGTGGGGAGGAGGATTGGGGGTGGGATCCCATGACGTTACCGGCCCCGCCTCTGGGTGTATATAAGGGGCCGCTTGGCGCGCAACGACCCTAAGCAGCAGCTTTGAAGCTAGAATCACCCAACTAGGCAGCCCCAACCCAACTCGGCTGAACTCAGCCTACCCGAACCCGATCCGAGACTCTCCGCTCCCTGGGCTTGCACCGGCTCTCTGGTAAGCCTTTGGGGCCGACACGTGTGTCGGAGGGGGGCCTGTGAGGGTCCGGGCATACCTAGGATTCTGTGGCAACCATGGCATGCAGTTGCATCAACGCGGCCGTGACCTGTTGCTGCCGAGACCCCGACCCCGGGAACCAAGAGCTCCCGTCTCCACTCCAGCCCCCGAGTGTTTCTAGATGGGGGCATAAAATCCTGGGAGCTGAGTCTGGGAGCATCGGGCGGAACCTCTTCTTCTAGGTGGAGAGGAGGGTGCGGGCGATCTCAGGCTGCCCTGGGGGCCCTCTCAGGGCGCGTCTCCAAATCTTTAGATGTCGAAGCCCCGCCTCTCTGTTGATGCTTGCAGGTCTGGCTAGCAGGGCGGGAGGAAGTAGGGGAACATTTGCTTACTCCTCTGGACTAGAGCAGCGCCAGGCCAGAGCTGCGGGCTTGGTGAGGAGGGATGGAGTGGAGTCGGTGCTCACTTTGGTTCTGTAGCGGTCAGCCCGCCTGGCCCTCTGGGCGGTCCGGGGCTGTGGCTGTTGGCTGTCCTTGGGGAGAGCACTGCGTAGGGCCAGTGGACACTGGATGTGGGAAGGGGGTCCTCCCTAGAGTTCCTAGCCTGCTCCGAGTTGAGTTCTGTTTAACTCCCGAGGATCTCAGGTGAAGGAGCAGACATGCTAGGTCTCAGGAGTCCTTGGTTGGGGTCTAGGATAAACCCTATTAAGTTACAGCCAATCCGCTGTGTGTGTGTGGGGGGGTGTGGTTTCCAATTGCCTTTGCGAAAATTGGTCCTTCTCAAACCCGTGTGAGACTGATTCCTACTTGGCATATGAAACGTCTGAGGTTAGAGGTAAAGTGGCCTTTATCCCTTCAGGATGGCCGCTGGCTGTTACCCCAGAGCTCCTAGACTTGGCAGAGTGGGTTTTGTAATTCACTTTGAGAGTTGAAGGCTAATGAGCCCTATTGAAGGGCTTTTGTCTTGTTTTTCACCAGATCCTAGCATCCTCTTCAATTCCAGCTAGAATGCTGTGGCAGGCACTTCGCAGATTTGGTCAAAAGCTGGTACGCAGACGTACGCTGGAGCCAGGCATGGCAGAGACTCGCCTTGCCAGATGCCTGAGCACTGTGGATTTAGTGGCCCTAGGTGTGGGCAGCACATTGGGTGCAGGCGTGTATGTGCTGGCTGGTGAGGTGGCCAAAGATAAAGCAGGACCCTCCATTGTGATCTGCTTTTTGGTGGCTGCTCTGTCTTCTGTGTTGGCTGGGCTGTGCTATGCGGAGTTTGGTGCCCGGGTGCCCCGTTCTGGTTCTGCATATCTCTACAGCTATGTCACTGTGGGTGAGCTCTGGGCCTTCACCACTGGCTGGAACCTCATCCTCTCCTATGTCATCGGTGAGATGGTGGGGCAGGGAGGGAGCTGCACAGCCAGCGAATGGGCCCTGGGCCAACAAATGGGAGGGGGCGGGGGATGTGATGAAGCAGAAATGCTCTTTATTATTTACAGGACCTCAATACTTTTGAACCTTGTGCATGTGTTGGGGGTCTGGGAGGGTTGAAGGCATGGAGCAATTGTTCATTCTTACTCACCTCTGTCCTGGTTTCCTTAGAGAGTAGGGATTGGTGTGAGACTGCTCTAGGAAAGGCAGGGAACTTGACCCAGTGTTTCTCTCTGCTCCACCAGGTACAGCCAGTGTGGCCCGGGCCTGGAGCTCTGCTTTTGACAACCTGATTGGGAATCACATCTCCGAGACTCTGAAGGGGACCATCTCACTGCATGTGCCCCATGTCCTTGCAGAGTACCCAGACTTCTTTGCTATGGGACTTGTGTTGCTGCTCACTGGTGAGGCGAGGGGCAAGGTCTAGTGCAGGGGATGGGGATTGATCATTACTGCCAGGGATGACGATGGGGCTTGGGCCTGAGAAGGGCTTGATGGAGAAGATAATAGCGGGGAAGAAGGGAAGCTGGGGAGGATGGTTTGCCCCATATCTCAGGGAGGCAAGCAGAGAAACAGAGCTCGCCCTTAGAGCTTCTTAGGGTCCTACCTGTGTTTCTCCAACAGGATTGCTGGCTCTGGGGGCGAGTGAGTCGGCTCTGGTAACCAAAGTGTTCACGGCGGTGAACCTTTTGGTTCTCGGATTTGTCATCATCTCTGGCTTCATCAAGGGGGATGTGCACAACTGGAAGCTCTCGGAAGAGAATTATGAGTTGGCCAGGACTGGACTCAATGACACCTCTAGGTTAGAGAGTCACCCTTGGTAGGGGGGGAGGGTTGCAGAGCTGGGCGCATGATGGGGGGTGGTGGTGGGGATTCTTGCTGAAGGACTGGGCATGGGGATGGGGAAGAATGCCAGGCTGGGCCTTAAAGACCTAGCTAAGTAGTTTGACATTAGACAAGAGGTGCAGGGCTGGCCCAGCACACCCTTACCTTCTCCATTCCTTCTTCCACTCTAGCTTGGGCCCTCTGGGCTCTGGAGGATTCGTGCCTTTCGGCCTCCAGGGGATCCTCCGTGGCGCAGCTACCTGTTTCTATGCATTTGTTGGTTTCGACTGTATTGCTACCACCGGTAACACAGGCATTTCATTGTGTCTGGGCCTTGGGCACAGTGTGTGCTCGGGCTGCATGCAGATTGGGGGCGGTAGAGGAGCGAGCTTGCTTGCCTGATGCAGAACTTTGTGCCCCTCCCTGTAGGGGAAGAGGCCAAGAATCCACAGAGTTCCATCCCCATGGGCATTGTGATCTCACTGTTGGTCTGCTTTTTGGCGTATTTTGGTGTCTCTTCGGCACTCACCCTCATGATGCCTTACTACCTGCTGCAGCCTGAGAGCCCTTTGCCTGAGGCATTTCTCCATATCGGATGGGCCCCTGCCCGCTACGTTGTGGCTGTCGGCTCCCTCTGTGCTCTTTCTACCAGGTCAGCATCAAATGTTGGTTTGCCTCTGCTGTCAGGAGTCTTGGGTTCTAGTGTTCAGTGGCAGAACCTACCCCCGCTGCAAAGGGCTGTACGGGATGGGGGAGGCAGAGATGCCTTGCAAAGGGCTGGCTGTACCTGGGGTGGGGGTGGGAGGCAGAGAGGCCTTAAACCCACAGGCTGGGGGAGGAGGCTCCCAGTCATCTCATGCCACTCTGGGCAATCTCTTCTCCAGCCTCTTGGGCTCTATGTTCCCCATGCCTCGGGTGATCTACGCAATGGCAGAGGATGGCCTTCTGTTCCGTGTCCTTGCCCGCATCCACACCGGCACACACACCCCCATCCTGGCCACAGTGGTCTCTGGCGTGATTGCAGGTGAAAAATGCTCTTTTCCCCTTCCCCTAATTGTTTAAGCAACTCCTTCCACTTTGCTATTCCTTGATTTCTATACCTCTTATTTTTTGCTTTCTACCCATCCATTTTAGCATTCATGGCATTCATCTTTAAACTCACGGATCTTGTGGACCTCATGTCAATTGGGACCCTGCTTGCTTACTCCCTGGTAGCTATCTGTGTTCTCATCCTCAGGTGAGATTACCTTTCTCTGCATGTTGTGATTTGTTTTTTTAAGTTTTATTTATTTATTTGAAAGAGTGTGGTGCAGTAGGTTAAAGCCCCAGCCTGAAGTACTGGCATCTCATGTGGGCACCGGTTTGAGTCCCAGCTGCTCCTCTTCTGATCCAGCTCTCTGCTATGGCCTAGGAAAAGCAGTAGAAGATGGTCCAAGTGCTTGAGTCCCTGCACCCATGTGGGAGACCTGGAAGAAGCTCCTGGCTTTGAAACAGCTCTGTTCTGGCCATTGTAGTCATTTGGAGAGTGACCCAGCAGAATGGAAGATCTCTCTCTCTCTCTCTCTGTCTCTACCACTCTCTGCAACTCTATCTTTCAAATAAATAAAATGAATCTTTAAAACAAAGACAGAGAGACATAGAGGTCTTCTATCACTCCCCAAACGGCTGCAATGAGCTGATATAGGCTGAACCCAGGAACTGGAACTCCATCCTTGTCTCCCGTGAGCATGGCAGGCGCCCAAACACTTGGATCATCTTCCATTGCTTTCCCAGACTAGAAGCTGGTTGGAAGTGGAGCAGCCAGGACTTGAACCAGCACCCCAACATGGGATGCTGGCATCACAAATGGTGGCCCAATCTGCTGGTTTACTCCCTAAGTGTCTGCAATGGCCAGAACTGGGCCTGGATGAAGCCTGGAGCTGGGTACCCAATCTAGGTCTCCCATGTGGGTGGTAGGAACCCAACTACTTGAGCCACTGATGCTGCTTCCTAGGGTCTTTGTCAGCAGGAAGCTGGAGTTAAGGAGTAGGAGCCAGGAAACAAAGCCAGGCACTCCAGTGTGGGACACAATGTCTTAATGACTAGGTTAAACGCCCACCCTGGTGTGATTTAGGTTTTTGTTCATGGATTAAGAACAACAGGAATCTGTTAATCTGATGTTTCCATCATCTGGGCTTTCCTTAAATCTAGATACCCCTCCCTATACTTAATGAGCTGCTTGGGAAAAGGTTAAGAGTGGTTAAGAGTTGTTCTTTTTTTTCCCCAAAGAAACCTTTTATTTAAGGAGCACAAATTTCATAAGTACAACTTTAAGAATACAGTGATTCTTCCCACTATACTCACCCTCCCACCCCCATTCCCACCCCACCCCTCCCTCTCCCATTCCCAGTCCCATTCTCCATTAAGATTCTTTTTAATTAACTTTATACACAGAAAACCAACTCTATACTAAAGATTTTTAAAAAATTACACACACACACACACAAACAAACTGTTTGAGAGCTAGTTTTAGTTAACTCTCATAATACAACTCATTGAGGACAGAGGTCCTGCATGGGGAGTAAGTGCACAGTGACTCCTGTTGTTAATTTAACAATTGACACTCTTATGTATGACGTCAGTGATCACCTGAGGCTCTTGACATGAGCTGCCTAGGCTGTAGAAGCCTTTTGAGTCCACAAACTCTGTAAGTATTTAGATAAAGTCATAATCAAAGTGGAAGTTCTCTCCTCCCTTCAGAGAAAAGTACATCCTTCTTTGATGGCCCCTTCTTTCCACTGGGGTCTCATTCACCGAGGTCCTTCATGTAGGTCATTTTTTGCCACAGTGTCTTGGCTTTCCATGCCTGCAATGCTCTCATGGGCATTTCAGCCAGACCAGAAAGGAGTTGTTCTTAATACTGCCTTCTTATCCTTGCCTCAGGTATCAGCCTGACCAGGAGGTGAAGACTGGGGATGAAGAGGAGTTGCAGGAGGAGAAGACGCCTGGAACAGAGAAGCTGACCCTTCAGGGACTGTTTTGCCCAGTCAATTCTATCCCCACCACACTCTCTGGTCAAGTTGTCTATGTTTGTTCCTCGCTGCTTGGTGAGCAGTGGAATTTTTCTCTGGGGGTGGCTCTGAGATCAGCACGATGGGGTGAAAGTATGTGGTACCTGGTTACCAAGAAAGAACTAGAGAGGATGACCTTCCTTTGAAGGGGGTGCTTAATATCTTAGGATGTTGGTCTCAGGAGTTGGTTTTGATGTCTCTCAACTTGACTTTTGAAGCTCTATTGCTGACTCTCCTTTGCCTGGTGTTGGCCCAGTGGCCAGTTCCACTGCTTTCTGGAGACCCAGTGTGGATTGCAGTGGTTGTATTGCTCCTGGTGCTCATTACTGGAATTACTGGGATCATCTGGAGACAGCCACAGAGTTCCACTCCCCTTCACTTTAAGGTAAGTGACCTCTCTCTTTTTCCCCAACAAACCAATCATGGGAGAACAGGCTCCAGAGATCCTGGAGGTCTAGGAGAACTAGATGTCTTAATTGGACATAAAAGGGAAAGTAACAAAGGTACCCAGGCCAAAGACATTTTCTCTGACCCTTTTAAGTTCCTTTCTGGTTCCATTTTCCCAAACTCAGCATATTCTTGGAGCCCCACATGAGGTATGGTAAGTGAGTGTCCAGTGAAATACAGAGTAGGAGTAGAGGTTGGACTCTATTCTGGCCCAAGTAGGATATGGGCCTCTCTGCAGATCACCCTATGATATGTACACAGAAGCCTTTACTTTGTTTTTAGGTGCCTGCTTTGCCTCTCCTCCCACTCATGAGCATGTTTGTGAATGTTTACCTTATGATGCAAATGACAGCTGGAACCTGGGCCCGATTTGGGGTCTGGATGCTGATTGGTAGGTATCCACTTGGAAGACTAAGCCTCTGACATGTCCCATCCCAAATCATTCCCTCTTGAGCTCTTGTCAGAGGCCTAGTAAGTCACTACTTCCCCACCTAACAGCTCTGTTTTTCTACCAGGGTTTGCTATCTATTTCGGCTATGGAATCCGGCACAGCCTGGAAGAGATTAAGAGTGACAAACCCTCATTTAAGTCTAGGGCTAATATTCTAGACCTTGATCTTAGCAGTTCCTGTACCCATTAGATTTGACATCATCACACCTGAATGCTGTCTAGTCCCCCTCACAATAAAGGAGCGTGCTCTTGACCCCAGAGAGGGCTAGCTCTCCCTTGTGATGTTGGTGGGGAATACTAATTGCGCTCTGTATTTATCTTGGAGTAAAGGATGTCTTTGCTCTTTCTTGTCTGCCTTTTTTTACTTGCCAACTTTCAAATGATCTCTGTAGTTGCTTGCTGACTTTTACAAAATTATTATTAAAAGAAAGTTAAAAAAAAAGAAACTGTTTCTTACTCTTTGCTACGGATGATCATGAACATGACTTTGAAGGTAGAGAGCTTCAGAGAAGTGTCCCCCCTCTGGCCACCACAAAAAGATCTGTTGTGCCTGTGTATGCTGATTGGCTACTCGGGGTTTGAGGAGGATGGTGTTAGCAGCCCTCAAATCTAGTTCCACTTAAGGAATGATCTTGAGATGGGTTTTCCCCTTGCTACACTAAAGGTTAGGTACTGGATAAGGAGAGTAACACTTGTCTCTGAGATTTGGGGGTGGACTCTGATCTCAGCACTGGCATTGGTTAAAGCCTACACTGAGACTATTGTCTTCTGTCCCACCCCTTCTAGTTGGACTAGTCCCAGACTCCCGTGACTGTCTGGGCAGCAGAAATTTTGGCTGGAGTGTTTGGCACAGCTGGGAGCAGGGGCAGACGGTAGTGGGGTTTGGTAAAGGACTGTGTATGTATGGATCCTGGTTGCTACAGAAGTAGTAGGGGAACAGACTTCAGAGTGCTGCTTAGACCAAAAACTGTTCATTTATCTATTTACTCAACACACATCTATGAGGCCAGGCCTGGTGCTGGCTGCTAGGGTTATAAACATGAATAAAACATAGTCCCTCCCCCTCAGGGAACTCACAACGTAATAAGGGAGACAAGCAGGTAAGCGTGACAAAACAGTGTGACTTGTGGCAGGGCAGGGTGAAGTGCTTGGTGTTCTGGAAGCACAAAGAAGGACACGCTTGCCCTGAGTCTGGAGTGGGTGCTTATGAAGTGGACTGAGGGGAGGGTTTGATTGTGAACAGTGCAGGAAACCACAGGAGTATGAAAAAGCAGATTTTATCTGGGTCATGGCCTACTGTTGAATGTGGCTGGAGGGTTGTGTGTATGGGGTTGCGATGTATATCAAACTAAGGAATTCGGATTTTACTTTGTAAATGATGTGTGGAGGGAAGAGGTTGGGGGGAGTCAATGAAGGATTTCAAGCAGCAGAGTGGTTGGATTTGTTCCTTTGGTGGTAGCAAGGAACATAGCTTAGAGGAGAGTGGGAGGGAGGAGGGAGCTAGAGCAGGGAGCTAATAGCAACTAATGAATGTTTATTATATGCCTGTTACTCCACATGCAATTTCATTTAGTCCTTTCAATGACCATATGAAGTAGATGTAAGGATCATTATTGCTTTTACAGATGAAGAAATACGCTGTAGTTGACAGGCTCTTGGTGACATAACTTGGAAAAGCCAGGGCCGGAAAGCAAACTCAGTTTTGTCTGACTCTGCAGCCTGTGCTTTTTTACTTTTTTAAGACTTAATTATTTATTTGAAAGGCAGTTACAGGGACCCAAGCACTTGGGCCATCCTCAGCTGCTTTCCCAGGTGCATTGGCAAGGAACCAGATCAGAAGTGAAGCAGCTGGGACATGAACTGGTTGCCCATATACCATGCTGATATCACAGGGAGTGGCTTTACCTGCCATGCCACAATGCCGGCCTCCTCTTACTACTATTTTTTAAAAGGTCTGTCTATTTATTTATTTGAAAAGCAGAGTAACTCCTCTGCTTTTGTCCCAAGACAATTGCTAGTCCCACAAAGCTTCTGTTATTCATTGGATGTCCCCTGTGTTAGTGACTCCTGCTATGGATTGGTCTCCCAATTCATGCAGGACTTCATACCCCAAAGTTATAAGTTAATAGTACCAAGAAGGAGGATAGCATTGTGGTGCAGAGTTTAAGCCACCACATGGGATGCCGGCATCACATGTCAGAGTGATGCTTCAAGTGTTGGCTGCTCTGCTTCCAGACTCGTTGCCTGCTAATGCGCCTGGAAAAGCAGCAGAAGATGGCTCAAGTCCTTGAGTCCCTGCCATCCCCATGGGAGACCCAGATACAATTCCGGACTCCTGACTTCAGTCCGGCTCAGACCTGGCTATTGTGGCCATCTGGGGAATGAGCCAGGAGATACAAGATCTCTTTCTGTTGCTCTCTCTATTACACTGCCTTTCAAATAAATAAATCTTTAAAAAAAAACTAAATCAAGAGAAGAAAACTATCTTTGCAACTGATTGTGTGATTTCATTTATATACAAAGAGCTCTTACAAACCAATGAGAAAAGGATGAACAACCAGACAGAATAAGGAAGTAAAGGATGTAAATGATTATCAGAAAAAGAAAGAAAACACTAAAAAAGTAAAAGAAAAGATAATCAGTCTTATAAGTTAAAGAAATGCAAATTAGGGGCCAGCACTGTGGCATACCATATGGTCTCTGGTTCGATTCCCTCTGCTCCATTTCCAATCCAGCTCTCTGCTAATGCGCCTGGGAAAATAGTGGAAGATGGCCCAGGTGCTTGGGCCTCTGCACCCCTGTGGGAGACCTGGTAGAAGCTCCTGGCTTTGGTATGGTGCAGCTCTGGCTGTTGCCATTTGGAGAGTGAACCAGTAGATGGGAGATCTCTCTCTCTTTCCTCTCTCTCTGTAACTCTGCCTTTCAATTAAAATAAACAAAATAAATAAATATTTAAAAAGAAAGAAATGTAAATTAAAACCATTGTGAGAGTTCAGTTTTTACTTTATAGGCTGGCAAAGCAAAGTTAAACAACTAAGTAACTAGGTATTGGGTAAATTCAGGGTAAACAGGCAGTCTCCTGAATGATGGAGCTATCCATTCTCGCAGCTCTTCTGAAGGGCAATTTGGTGACATAAGAATTAAAAATGTTCCTTCTGATTTGACAATCCTATATATAGGAATTTTTAAAGTTTATAGTAGTTTACAGTAACAATAATAGCATAAAACTTGGAAGCTGGGGCCGGCATTGTGGCGTAGCACAGCATCTCATATAGTCGCCAGTTCAAGTCCTGCCTGGTCCACATCTGATGCAGCTCGCTGCTAATGTGCCTGGGAAAGCAACGGAGGATGGTCCAGATGTTTGGGCCCCTGCACCCATGTGGAAGACCTAGATAGAGTTCCAGGCTCTGGGTTTTGCCCTGGCCCAGCCCTGGTCGTTGTGGCCATTTGGGGAGTGAACTAGAAGATGGAGGATCTCTCGCTCTCTCCCTGTGACTTTGCCTTTCAAATAAATAAATAAACCTTAAAAAAAAACCTTAGAAGTTACTTAATGCACATCAGCAAATAATTAGTTAAATAAGTTATAACTTTAATTCAATAGAATATTAATGCTACCATTAAAAAGTAGATAAATTTGTGTATTCCAAAAGGTGATACTGAAAGATCTCCAAAACTCTCTGCTAAATCAAAACAAAACAAAATGAAACCTTATGGTGCAGAATATTTGTGAAAGAACCAAAGAGAATGCATTTCTCTTTTTTCAAGATTTACTTTTTTTTTACTTTTTTTTATTTATTTGAAAGGCAGAGTTACACACACACACCGAGAAAGAGAGAGATCTTCCATCTGCTGGTTCATATGGGATGCTGGTATTGCAAGCAGTGACTTAAACTGCTATGCCACAACGCCAGGCCCTTAAGATTTATTTGTTTAAAAATGTATTCAAAAGGCAGACTGACAGAGAGAGGAAAGATCAATCTTCTATCTGCTGGTTCACTCCTCAAATGGCCAAAACAGCCATGTCTGGGCCAGGCCAGAGCCAGGAGCCAAGAGCTTCATCTGGGTCTCCCTCATGAGTAGAAGGGACCCATACATTGCCTTCCCAGGTACACTAGCAGGGAAATAGATTGGAAGTGGAGCAGTCAGAACCTGAGTTGGCACTCCCATATGGGATACCAGCATCACAAGCTGCGGCCTAACTTGCTGTGCCATATCGCTGGCCCCCCAAGGATATTTTTCTACATAATTTTTTTTTGCTTAACCTCTGGTTTTTCTTCTGTACTTTCTCTATTTTTTTTCCAGAAACAAACATTAGTTTTTCCATTGATCATAATAGTAAAATATTAGGGGAGCAGTATCATTTAATGGATAAACAGAGGAGGAAGACTCGGTGAAGGAGATGAAGAAGGAATGACCAAAGAGATAGGAGAATGGTATGCAAATCTAGGAAGGAAAGAACTTTTCAGGAACAATTGAATGCTGCCTAGAGAGCCAAGTTAAACAAGGTAAGGACAGAACAAGGTTCATTGATTGTGTCAGCGAGGAGGTAACTGATCATTTCAAGAGTCAGGTGGAGGGGGTGGAAGCCATATTGCAGTGGGTTGAATGAGTGAGAGGACAGTGAGGAACCTGACACTGGGCTGTAGGCCAGCATTTCAGGCAGTAGTTGAAAGGAGTTCAGAGAGGTTTTTTTTTTTTTTTTTAAGCTGGACGACTTTTGGGGAAGATATGCTTAAATAAGATTGTAGGCAAAATTGTGCTGCAGCAGGTTAAGCCGAAGCCTGTGAAACCAGCAGCCCATATCCAAGCACAGGTTCAAGTCTCAGCTGCTCTTCTTCTGACCCAGCTTGCTGCTAATGTGCCTTGGCAAGGTGTGGGTAATGACCCAAGTACTTGCGCTCCTGCCACTCCTGTGGAAGATCGGATGGAATTTCTAGTTTCCATCTAGCTTAGACTTAGCTGTTGCAGCTGTTTGGGGGAGTAAATCCGGGGATGAAAGATCTTTCTCTCTCTCTTGCTCTGCTTTTCACATAAATAAATAAATATTTTAAAAAATAAGATTGCAAAAGAGAAAAAAAAAAAGATTGTTGAAAGAGTCTGCTAAGGCCGGCGCCGTGGCTCACTAGGCTAATCCTCCACCTGCGGCGCCGGCACCCCGGGTTCTAGTCCCGGTTGCTCCTCTTCCAGTCCAGCTCTCTGCTGTGGCCTGGGAAGGCAGTGGAGGATGGCCCAAGTGCTTGGGCCCTGCACCCACATGGGAGACCTGGAGGAAGCACCTGGCTCCTGGCTTCGGATCGGCGCAGTGCACCGGCCATAACAACCATTTGGGGAAGACCTTTCTCTCTGTCTCTGTCTCTCTCTCTCTCTCTCTCACTGTCTAACTGCCTGTCAAAAAAAAAAAAAAGAAAGAAAGAAAAAGAAAGAGTCTGCTAATAAATCCCCACATGATGTTTAAATTAATTGCTTCTGTTTTTTTGTTTTTTTTTTGTTTTGTTTTGTTTTGTTTTTTGACAGGCAGAGTAGAGAGTGAGAGAGAGAGACAGAGAGAAAGGTCTTCCTTTTTTTTTGCCGTTGGTTCACCCTCCAATGGCCACCGTGGCCGGCGTGCTGCGGCCAGCACACCGCGCTGATCCGATGGCAGGAGCCAGGTACTTCTCCTGGTCTCCCGTGGGGTGCAGGGCCCAAGCACTTGGGCCATCCTCCACTGCACTCCCGGGCCACAGCAGAGAGCTGGACTGGAAGAGGGGCAACTGGGATAGAATCCGGCGCCCCGACCGGGACTAGAACCCGGTGTGCCAGCGCCGCAAGGTGGAGGATTAGCCTATTGAGCCACGGCGCCGGCCAAATTAATTGCTTCTGAAGCAGAGTGATTCTGTGATTTTGTTCTTTGATCTTTTTTTATTCAATGCAGTGTTTCCCAGACTTTGGCCATCTATGTATAACCTTCATGCATTTTCCTCTATTTGTATTATTCCTTTACTGTGTATTAAAAAAGTCCTCATTTTTAAAAGCTTAAATGCATTCTTAAAAAAAAAAAACAGAAAACATTTTACCACTATTGTAAATGGGAAACAAAGTGTTTTTCTAGTATACATTGAAATGAATACCCAACTATTAAACAATGGCTGTACAACACCTGAATTCATCACACATACCACACTTTGGACAGATCCATGCAGTTAACACACTGAACAATCTCTGTCAGGCACTCTGCTTGAAGATGGAGTAGAAAATTGCTTTAGCTATGGTCTAGTCTTCAGTTCCTCAAGAAGACCGAGATAAAAGTGACCCCGATAAGTATAAAGTAGGAAATGATAAGTGTTTCGAGCTAGGTATGCATGAGGGATCATGAGAATTCACGTGAGCGCATTCTGGCAGGGAGTACTGGGAAGTCTTTGCGGAGGTCCAGCCTTTTAAGCTGAGGCTTAAAGGATAAGTAGAACGGGCGTTTCAGAAACCAGGGGAGGAGGGGGCACATTCCAGGAGGAGGGAAGCTTGCATGAAGTAGGCAGATGAGAACACTGATGATTCAATTTGCTCAAAGCCTAGGATTTTGAAGGAGTGAAGTGGAAAAATAAGACAGGAACACTAGGTTCCAGTGAGACTATTGAAGGCCATTAATTCCAGGGCATGCAACCAAACAGTAAGGAGGTGCACAGATTGAGGTGGACCAAAGGATATTGTAGGCATTTGGGGACTGAACCAGTAGAGAGGCATTTGAAGCATCCCAGTACAAGTCATCATTACACATTGTATACATGTATCCAATTGTCATATTATATCCCATACATATGAGCAATTACATACTATCCAACCAAAAAGAAGTGTGTGGATAACAGCCTTGAAATGTGTGAGGAGAGGAGAGATTCTGTGATTTGGTTCAAAGAATTCCATCTCAGCTACCTAAGTCACGTAGGTGTGCCTTAGGTCTTGCCAGAATGCAGGCCTCTGAAATCACTAATTCCAACACCAACTTCTCAGAACACAATTTCTGAAGCTTTCCCAGCTCACTTGCTCATGGAACCCCACTACAATAATTCTTTAACCTCACGAAGCCTCCAATTCACTGTTCCCCACCCACATATACTTTTTTTCAGTCCCTTCCGATCTTTGCTTGTTCCCTTTCCCACTTAAATTCCAGAATTTATTATCATTTTCATTTTTTTGCAAATGCCTTCCATTTCCTAGGCAATACTCCAGAGGTTCCCTCCACCCCACAGAAGAAACCAAACGTCCCTCTTTTTCCTACCTTCACCTGTTCAGGATCAGTCACCTTGAGAAGGCCCTCGGCAGGCTGAAATTCCTCCTCTTCTCTTGATTTGTCTGCGTTCTGAAACAACTCTTTCTTACCTTATTCACATTCTTCAAATCCCTTCCTCCTACTCTCTACTATTGACTTTGCTTCGTACTTTATTGAAAAAAAAAAAACAAAAAAAAGCAATACATGCCCATCAGATAAGAACTCCTTCATCTTCCTGTGAATTTTTAAAAATGAAAATAGCTTATTTTTCCTTCCCTAATGTTAAAAATATGTGATCCTTGTAGAAACTTTTAAACATGAAGAAAGTGAAAAAAATCTCCCGGGCCAGCGCTGTGGCGCAGCGGGTTAACGCCCTGGCCTGAAGCGCCAGCATCCCATATGGGCACCGGTTCCAGTCCCGGCTGCTTCTCTTCTGATCCAGCTCTCTGCTATGGCCTGGGACAGCAGTAGAAGATGGCCCAAGTCCTTGGGCCCCTGCACCCGCGTGGGAGATCTGGAAGAAGCTCCTGGCTCCCGGCTTCGGATCGGCGCAGCTCCGGCCGTTGCAGCCATCTGGGGAGTGAACCAGTGGATGGAGGACCTGTCTGTCTGTCTCTACCTCTCTCTGTAACGCTGTCTTTCAAATAAATAAAATAAATCTTTAAAAAAACTCCCAAATCCCACCAAAGATATTTTTAATGTTTTGGTAAATATTCTTCAAGATATTTTTGGTTCAAATATACATACAGTTTTACCTGGGTATACATTCTCTGTAAACTTTTTTCCTTAAAATAGAAAACATTTTGTTTGACAGGCGGAAGGACAGAGTTCCCTACTGGTTCATTCCCCAAATGCCCCCAAAGGTGATGGCTAGGCCTGGGCTAGGACCAAAGCTAGAAACTGAGGACTCAATCCAGGTCTCCCACATGGGTACTGAAACGAGAGTACTTGAGCCACTGTCTCCCAGGGTCCACATTAGCAGGAAGCTGGTCAATCGCTGGAGTTTGGTATCCAATAAAGGTACTCCAATATGGGATTTGGTTGTCCTAATCAGTGTCGTAACCACTAGGCTAAATGCCTGCTCCCTTTTTTCCTTTTTTTTTTTTTTTATTTTTTTATTTTTGACAGGCAGAGTGGACAGTGAGAGAGAGAGACAGAGAGAGAAAGGTCTTCCTTTGCCGTTGGTTCACCCTCCAATGGCCGCCGCTGCAGCCGGCGCACTGTGCTGATCGATGGCAGGAGCCAGGATCCAGGTGCTTTTCCTGGTCTCCCATGGGGTGCAGGGCCCAAGCACCTGGGCCATCCTCCACTGCACTCCCTGGCAATAGCAGAGAGCTGGCCTGGAAGAGGGGCAACCGGGACAGAATCCGGCGCCCCGACCGGGACTAGAACCCGGTGTGCCGGCGCCGCAAGGTGCCTTTTTTCCTTTTAAACACAACAGTAGGATGTAGGCATTTCCTTAATTTTATCATTCTAGATAGTTTACACAGCAAAGCTAGAAAAGATTTTTTATTTCTTTATTTTTTACTTATTTTAAAGGTAGACACACACACACAGAAAGAGAGAAAGAGAGAGAGAGACAGAGACAGAGAGAATCTTTCATCTGTTGGTTCACTCCCCCAAATACTCAAAACAGCCAGGGCTGGGCCAGGCTGTAGCGAGGAGCCTGACACTCAGTCCAGGTCTTCCACATGGGTGAAGGGACCCAAACACTTGGGCCATCACCTGCTGCCTCCCAGGGTTCCCCATTAACAGAGGAGCCAGGAATTGAATGGAGGCACTCTGACATGGGATACAGGCATCCTAAGTGATACCTTAACTGTTGAGTTAAATACCCACCCCATAACAAGATTTTTAAAGTTCTGTAACTATTCCACATTATGGCACTATTGTACCATAAGTTGTACAACTAGTCCATTAATGGTGAACCCTTCTGTTTATCTTTTTATTTTTTTAATATTTATTTGAAAGACAGAGTTACAGAGAGAGGTAGAGACAGAGAGACAGGTCCTCCATCCACTGGTTCACTCCCCAGATGGCCGCAATAGCTGGAGCTGCACCAGCCTGAAGCCAGGAGCCAGGAGTTTCTTCCAGATCTCCCACGTGGGTGCAGGGGCCCAAGGACTTGGGCCATCTTCTACTGCTTTCCCAGGCCACAGCAGAGAGCTGGATCGGAAGAGGAGCAGCCAGGACTCCACTGGTGCCCATATGGAATGCCAGCGCCTCAGGCCAGGACTTTAACCCGCTGCATCACAGTGCTGGCCCCTAATCTATCTTTTCAAATTTTTCCTAGAAGGGGAATTATACGGTGACAGAGTATACACATTTAAGATTTAAAAAAAATATATTTATTAGAAAAACAGAGAGAGAGGAAAAACACACACACAGAGATCTTCCATCTGCTGGTTCACTTCCCAAATGGCTGCAACAGCCGGGGTGGGACCAAATTGAAGCCAGGAGCCAAGAACTTCTGGGTCTCCAATGTCAGTGCAGGGGCCCAAGGACTTTGGCCATCTTCCTCTGCCCTCCCAGGTACATTAATGGGGAGCTGGGTCAGAAGTGGAGCAGCTGGAACTGAATGAACACCGATATGGGATGCTGGTATCACAGGTGGCAGCTTTACCTGCTATGCCACAATGCCAACCTCCACAGTTAAGATTTTGATACATTTTGTCAAACTGCCTTCATTCAGAAAAGTTGCAATGATTTGTGTTCCTATCAACAGTGCACAAGCTGCCTATTTTTTTTATCTTGCCGAAGTTGAGGTTTTGTTAGTTCTTTCAACCTTTGCCAATCTGATAGATGAAAAATTTACTGTGTTTTAATTAGCATTTCTGTAATTAATGGTGAGATTGAGTATCTTTTCATGTGGTTATTGGCTATATTTCTTCCTGTGTAAATTGTATGATCAAGTCCTTTGAACATTTACTTATTAGAACATTTGTTTCTTTTTAATTAAAGAACTTTTTTGTGTTAGAGATGTTAACTCTTTATCTGTTACATATGTTGAAAAATCTTTTTCTAGTTCTTGGTTTGTCCTCTAACTTCACCTGTGTGCTATTCAAAAGATTCTATCTATTTAATTTTTTTTTTTAACTTGAGAGGCAGAGAGAGGAGGAGAGAGTCCCAATCCGCCAGCCCACTTCGCAAATGACTGCAATGGCCAGGGAGCAAGGGAACCTGGGGGCTGGGAACTCACTTCAGGTCTTCCTCGTGGGTAGCAGGAACCCAACCACCTGAACCACCACTGCCGCTGCTTCCCAGGGTGGGCATCAAAAGGAAGCTGGAATTAGGAGGCAGTGTCAGGGATTGAACCAAGGCACTCTTATACGAGAGGCTGGCATTCCAACGGGGGTCTTAACTGCTAGGCCAAATGCCCACCTCAGATTTTGTTTTTTATGTACTAAAACTTTTCATAAGTTTTACTTTGTGACTCTAGTGTTCAAATCATGTTTATAGCTTACCATCGTGTTTATAAAACATTCACTCCTTATTTTCTTATAGAAATTTTATAGGGACTGGCGCTGTGGGGCAGTGGGTTAACACCCAGGCTGAAGCACCAGCATCCCATATGGACGCCAGTTTGAGACCCGGCTGCTCCACTTCCACTCCAGCTCTCTGCTATGGCCTGAGATAGCAGTAAAAGATGGTCCAAGTCCTTAGACCCCTGCACCCCGCATGGGAGACCCAGAAGAAGCTTCTGGCTCCTGGCTTCGGATTGGCACAGCTCTGGCTGTTGCGGCCAATTGGGGAGTGAACCATTGGATGGAAGACCTCTCTCTCTCTCTGCCTCTCCTCTCTCTGTGTAACTCTGACTTTCAAATAAATAAATAAAAATTAAAAAAAAGAAATTTTATGGTAGAATTTAATGTTTGATTAATACAGAATTATTTTGGTTTATGAAGGTTTTTGCTTTTTGTTTTCTTACAAATCGCTACCTATTTGTTTCAATGCTTTTCCTTGAATAATTATTTTTCCCTTGATTTGAATAATTCCTATACTGTACACAGTGTCTTCCAAAAGTTCATGGAAAGATGGTATGGAAGGATCAGTTTATTTTGGTACAAATTTGTTTTAAATTCATGCAGAGTTTTCTCATAATATACATTTTCCAAGAATTTTTAGAAGAACCCTATGTATCAGTACATACTTCAATCTATTTCTGGGCTCTGTTCTGTTCATTTTTGTCTGTACTGTTACTACACAGTTTTACTTATAATGGCTTTAATGTTTGGCATAAGAAACCTCTCTTCCATTAATACTTTTGTTTTTAGAATTTTCCTGACTATAATTGCATGTTTATTCTGAAAATCTTTTTCTTCTTTTAACAAGGTTTAATGCTACCTTATTAACTAATTTGCATTCTTGGTTGCTTATTCTGTTTTAATCCACTCTATTAATGAGAGTCTTAATAGGCTCTCATTAGATTCCAATTTGTTCACCCACTTATATGGTATCTATTGCACCATTTCTGCAACATTTTGTTAAAGGATGAGACAGAAAATTTCGAGCTTGTGCTAGGGTAAGGGAAGACAATCCACAGTATGTTAAGTGCTACTTAATGGCATTTCACTACTCATTCTTGGATTTCCTCCTCAATATGCACCTACCTTTTATCTCCTCTCCTCCTTCTCACTTCTCTTCTCCATTTCTCTCCTCTCTTACTTTTTCTTTGTTTTCTCTGAATTCTCATTTGTCTGTAACATCCAGATCAAAAACAAACAAGAAAAGGAGACACACATGCATCAGAAAATTTTTACCATTTTTGTGTATTTTCCTTTGTTCACTGGCCTTTTCAGTGTAGTACTGCCAGCTCAATAGCCTTGACTTTGGATTCATATTTATAATCAAAATAATCAATAGAGCCATGTGATTCCTGTTTGCCTTGTATAATATAATATCCATCCTACCACAGACATTATTAATCATGAAGAACTCTACAATGCATGTGAAAGGCCAGTGTAGGCTTAAGGGCTGAAGTCTAATCATTGCTGTGTTCATTCATCTGTTCATCCATGAACAAGTTATGGTAGAGCCAGGGGCCCGGCTGGGATGATGGATGTCGGAAGTCCTTAGTTTGCCCACTAGGAAATGAGGAATGATAATGGGAACTATCATTTGTTAATGTGCCTACTATACGCCACCTACCTGCTGTGCTAGATGCTTCATGTACATTTATTCCTTTGAACCAAAAGGCAATAACTACTTCTATTGCTATTTTACAAATGAGGAAACTGAGGCACTAAGATTCTAAGAGTTAGCACAAAGTAAAACTGTATGTGGTGTATGGAAGGGTCTGTCAACTCCGAGATATTCTACTTCTGTTTTCCATCACACTTCTTTCCTTAATTTGGCAAGATTAGGAAACAAAGACATACCTGTCGCTCCCCGTCTTCATGGGGGAACGACACTAAACCCTGCCTAGGCTTCATATCCGAGTCACGGCACCATTATGTCGCTCCCCCTCTTCATGGAGGAACGACACCAAACCCTGCCCAGGCCTCATATCCGAGTCACGGCACCATTATGTCGCTCCCCGTCTTCGTGGGGGAACGACACAGGACCCTGCGCTGTTCTTTCTGTCTGCTCGGCCCTCCCCGGGTTTGCTGCTGGTTCTTCCCGGGTTGGCTACTATCCCTTCCACCTCCGTGGAAGGGCAGTTCCCCCTGGCCGCATTCCCCACTTCCGCAGGGGAGCGGCACACCGCCAGCCGGCTCTCTGGGGGGCTGCACAGGTGTTCCTTCAGCTAGATGTTCCCCATAGATGTTCCTGGTGCATGCCGTCTCTCTCCTCCTTTATAGTCCTCCTCCGCCAATCCTAACTCGGCTGCCCACACGCCGAGTACGCTGCTCTCCAATCAGGAGCAAGTCCTACAGTTTATTAGTTGAACTGGAGGCAGCTGTGCGGAAGCTGTTTACTTCTCTCCCAGCGCCATATTGTGGGAGAGCAGATGCATAGAATAAGTCTTAATTCCAGTAACTTAGTCTAGTCCGGATTGCTCCCCACACATACCAAATTGCAGAATACAAAAGAAGAGGAGTTAGTAGCAGTATAGTAGTTGCTCCTTATTTTTGGAAGGCACATCCCAAAAACCCCATCAGATACCTAAAACTGGATAGTAACAGACTGTCTGTCTCTCTCCCTCCACCCCCCACTACTTTTTCCTATACATACATCTTTTAAAAAATATTTTATTTATTTATTTGAAAGAGTTACAGACAAAGAGAGGGAGAGACAGAGAGAGAGGCCTTCCATCTGCTGGGTCACTCCCCAGATGGCTGCAGCAGCCAGAGCTGTGCCAATCTGAAGTCAGGAACCAGGAGCTTCTTTCTGGTCTCCCACGCGGGCGCAGGGGCACAAGGAATTGGGCCATCTACTACTGCTTTCCTAGGTCATAGTGGAGAGCTAAATTGGAAGAGGAGCAGCCGGGACTAGAACTGGTGCCCATATGGGATGCCGGTACCTCAGGTGGAGGATTAACCTATGTCCTGGTGCCAGCCCCTATACATACATATTTAGGATAAAGTTTAATTCTCAAATTAGGCACAGTAAGAGATTAACAACAACAGTAAACTAGAACAATAACTATAGACTTAATAAAAGTTATTTAAATTTAAAGTTACTTAAAACTTATGAATTGTTTATTTCTGTAACTTGCCATTTAATATTTTAGTCTATGATTGAGTGCAGATAACTGAAATCACAGAGGGATAAATGGCAAATAAGAGACTACTGTACTTCCTCTATTTTCCCTTTCTTCTTTTCTTCGTTGTATTATGTGACATAGATGCAGAAAAATATTTTTAAATGTATATTTATTTTCACCCGCCTTTCCCACCTGAAGGACAGGAGGGAGAGGGAGAGATCTTTCATTTGCTGATTTACTCTTCAAATGCTCTTAATAGCCAGCTCTGGGCTCTGCTAAAGCCAAGGGGCCAGGAACTCCATCCAGATTTCAAGCACTTGAGCCAACACCTGCTGCCTCCCAGGGAGCACCAGTAGGAAGCTGGATCGGACTCCAACTGGCAGTCTGAAATAGGATGTGGGTGTCTCATGCGACTGTGTCACAACACCTGCCTCTAGATGCAGAAAATTTTGGAGTGGGAAAGGCGATTTATAAATTCCATCTTTTCCATGATATATGATGACTGTTAAGACTCAGAATCAGAATAGAACTTGGTTAATGTTCTCAGAATTGGAGCCACTGTCTCTCTTCTTCCTCCTGTTAGTTTCACATCTGGCTTGACTGAGGTGTACAAGGCTTAAAAGAAGTGTATTCGAAGGAGGAAGTGGGAGGCTTATTAATGTTGGTCTCCAAATCTGGAGGCACTGATGTCTCTGAGTGAAGATTTCAGTAGAGCCCAACTTTTAATTTCAAACATCATATGTAAATTAAGCTGGGATGTATTTGCCCATATATTGCACCCCCCTCCCTCATTTCTCAAACCTTTTGTTTGGAGATGGATGGGATATGTGAGTTTGCTGTGAACCATCAGGGGGTCATTAAGGAGTTTACTTCAGATTTGATAGCTGCAGGGTAACAAAAATCTGTCTTGAAACATTGTCTTCTTTTTCTCTCCCTCACGCCCACTTCCTCAGCCCCCCTCCCTTGCTTTTGTATTTTTTAAAGATTTATTTATTTATCTGAAAGGCAGGGTTACAGAGAGGCAGGGGCAAAGGCAGAGAGAGGGGTCTTCCATCCGCTGGTTCACTCCCTAATTGGCCGCAATGGTTGGAGCTGGGCCGATCTGAAGCCAGCAACCAGGAGCTTCTTCCGAGTCTCCCACACTGGTGCAGGGGCCCAAGCACTTGAGCCATCTTCTACTGCTTTCCTAGACCATAAGTGGAGAGCTGGATTGGAAGTGGAGCAGCCGGGACTCGAACCGCCATGAAGGGATGCCGGCACTGCAGACGGCAGTTTTACCAGTTACGCCCCAGCGCTTGGCCCCTGCTTTTGTATTTACATCGTATTTGCGTACTCAATGATTCTTACGGAGCATTATCAGTCAGATAACTCTCTGAACTACATCCTCAGGACGTAAATTCTAGACTGGAACTCAAGTCTTCAGCTCTTGCATAGAGGGAAAAGGTCGTAAATGGCATCCCTATAAGGGGAGGAGCTTTCTGAGCCTCTTCAGGGGCTGTGAAAGGAGTGTGTGGAGAGGAAGGACGCCGTAGTCTCAGTGGTCTTAGCCGCGGTGAGTGATTTAGTGGGTAGGAAGGCTGGAGATGGTTTTAGTCGTTTGTTAATTGGCAAGAAGATGTGGCCATTGGGCCAACACTTTTTTGAGTGGCCCCCAAGACAACGGCTTTGTGGACTATCAAACTGTTCATGGCGACAATGCCAAGTTGAAGATGGAGGGGCAAAGACAGCGTTTTTGGGCTGAGATAGAGGAGTGTGAGGACAGTGCTGGGCCACGAAAAGCGGGCCATAGTAGTCATTGTAGCTTCTACAGGACGGTTGGTGGTTGGTGACAATTGGCGGTGGGGTGCTCAAGGTGCTGGGTCAAAATGCGTTCAAACTATGATTGGTTGGGCTGGGGGTAGGGACGAATTTTGAACCAATTAAGAAGTAGCGGTGAGGCTCGTCTAGACCAATCACAGCGTCCTGCTCAGCCCTGCTTCCGGCGCTTCGGGGAAGATTTATGTCCCTTGACAACCTGCTTGCTCTGTCCCCTCCCCCCGCCCTGTTAACTGCCTTTAACGGCCGTTAACTACTTTTAGCGCCCCCCCCCATCCTCCCCCAGGCCCTCAAAGGAGAAGTATCGAGAAAAATTTGACTGGAAAGAAATGTCTTGAGAAAACGGAGGATAATGAACAGGATATGAAATACTTCCTTGTTTTGTAGGCTGAGGCTAACGATTTAAAAATGGACAACAGAGACATGCGTTACATGGACTTTTCAGGTACACGGCTTTACATGGTAGTAAAGGGAATGTTAAGTTGTTGACTGCATTATTTACTGTCTAGATGTATTTTATTAATGAATTTTGTCTTTCGGCGAGTGTGCATAGCTTCAGGTTTTCTCATTTCTGTGCCAGTGACAATGCAGAGGTTTAAGACGCTGGGGGCCTTTTATGAGCTAATGTAGGGAAACAGAGTTCACGATTCCTAACTTGTTTTCTATCAGGATTCTTATGGCATACAAACTACTACTGGTTTAATGTGAAATAGAAATTTGTGTTAAATGTACATTAAAAAAATAGGAGGGGGAGATGGGCCTCGTTGTGGCCTAGTCCCAGGAAAGCCTAGCCATTAGCATCCCATATGGGCCACAGTTCCTATTCTGGCTGCTCCACTTCTGATCCAGTTCCCTGCTAATGCACCTGGGAAAGCAGAGGAAGAGGCACCACGTAATTGGGTTCCTGATCTGCACTTGGGAGACCCAGAGGAAGTTCCTGGCTCCTGGCAGGCCATTTGTAGACATTTAGGGCATGAACCAGCCAATGGACGATGTCTGTCTCTCCTCTCTCTCTAACTCTGCCTTTCAAATAAACACATAAATCTTAAAAACAAACAAACAAGCAACAACAGCACACTGTAGGGTCCTGAAGTGCCCTTCCATAATTGTCAGTGAAAAATATAATTATGCATAGATTTCAAAAATGTTTACACTGGAATACACTTATTTTAATCCTATTTTCTATGAACTTTTTGAAGTCTCCTCTTAAATTATATCTTGTGTCACTTTAAGTCTAAATGTGTTTTGTGCCTAATTCTTTTGAAAGTGGGTAATCTGTGTGTGGTATTTATGGGAACTCCTAATAAACAAAAGCAATTTGATTGACCAGGACAGCAGGGTACTGGGAGAGTTTATAGTACTTGCTTTGTTTCTGGGGAAATGATTAGATCTGTGGTACATTCACATTCACATGATAATGAAATAAGTTGTTATCAAGGTGGCTACAAATCTACTATTTTAAAAAGTTTAGGGGCCAGCACGGTGGCGTAGTAGGTAAAGCTGCTGCCTGCAGTTCTGCCATCCCACATGGGCTCTGGTTCGGGTCCCGGCTGCTCCACTTCCCATCTAGCTCTCTGCTATGGCCTGGGAAAGCAGTGGAAGATGGCCCAAGTCCTTGGGCCCCTGCACCTGTGTGGGAGACCTGGAAGAAGCTCCTGTTTCCAGGCTTTGGATAGGCGCAACTCCTACGCTTGTGACCGTTTGGGGAGTGAGCCAGTGGATAAAGGACTTCTCTCCGCCTCTGCCTCTCTGTAACTCTGCATAATAATAAACTCTGCATAATAAGTAAATCTTTAAAAAATATTTAGGTCAGTATTTTGTAAAAGCTTGTCATGTTAAAACAACAATCAAGCCTTCTTTAAGTTTTATTCTTTAAGTTTTTTTATTCTTTATTCTTTAAGTTTTAATTTAAGATATATTCTCTTAAAGGTATAAACATGAAATAGGGAGTATGAATTTTAAGGATATATTTGAGATCTTGTATTTTACATAGATATTTGAAGCATACAGAAAAACATAGAAATAATATAATGAACACTTGTGTACTTGTCACTGTGTTTTGTCAAATCTTACCAGTTTCTCCTATGCCTCAGTCATTTCACTGTTTCAGAGAACTAAAAGTTTACATGTACCATTTTTATCTTTTAAAATTTCACATAAATTATATTATTTTAAATGGCATTTTCCCCTGCAACTTGTCTGGATTTTGCCTCGCATTGTGTTTTAAGTATTTATCCAGATGGGCATTTAAACTCTAGATCATTTATTTACACTGCTGATAGTACTAGTGTAAATGTATTGTAACTTATTTATTCCATTTCCTTTTTTTAACATATCAGTTATTTTAGATATTTGCTATTGCAATCAACACTACAGTGAACATTGTGATTTTGAGTGTTAAGCAGGAACTTACTAACATTTTTGACCATTACCTGTAGGAAGAAAATGTTTTCCATCATATCTCAGCAAACAAACACTATTATCAAAAGTTGAATGAAACAAGTTTTTACCCCTGTTACATGCAGTGTATTATACTTTATTTTTCATTTAAGAAAGTGCTGAGTATAACCCACTAACTTGATTTACTTCTTCTCCCCTCCATTTTCTTTTTTGCTTATTTTTATTAATATGAAGAGAGAAAATTTCATGTATTTCATAGGTAAACTTCTGAGAAGATAATCATACTTCCCTCCCTCCTTCTTTTCTTCCCTCAATCCTCCTCCTTCTTCCCTTTTAAAAAAAATTTTTGCAAAAACAAAATTTCAGTCCATTATATGATCACAGGATTAATATACAACTAACCGTAATATTCAACAAGTAAAAAAAAAAAAAGACTGTAGTTCCACAGCAGTATAAACAAGGGCTAAAAAAAAAAACCCAAATCTTAAGATGTCCATTTCATTCCTACACATTTTTTGTATTTTATATTAACTGCTTCATATCAAAGAAAACATGATATTTGTCCTTTTGGGACTGGCTTATTTCACTAAGCATAATGGTTTCCAGTTAGATTCATTTTGTTGTGAAAGATAGGATTTCATTCTTTTTATGGCTGAGTACTATTCCACAGTGTATATGTACCACATTTTCTTTATCCAGTCATCAGTTGATGGACATCTGGGTTGATTCCATATCGTAGTTATTGGGAATTGAGCTGTAAAAAATATCAGGTACAAATAGCTCTTTCTTATGTTGATTTAATTTTGGTTGGGTAAATTCCCAGGATTGGCACTGTTGGGTCATATGGTAGATGTATTTTCAGATTTCTAAGGAATCTCCATTCTGTTTTCCATATGGTTGTACTAGTTTACATTCCCACCTACAGTGTTTTAGGGAGCCAGCATTTATTATTTTTTGATTTTTGGATGGTAGCCATTCTCACTGGGGAGAGGTAAAGCCTCATTGTGTGTGTGTGTTTTTTTTTTTTAAAGATTTATTTATTTGAAAGGCAGAGTTACAGAGAGACAGAGGCAGAGAGAGAGAGAGAGAGGTCTTCCATCCACTGGTTCACGCTCCAGATGTCAACAACGGCTGGAGCTGTGCCTATCAGAAGCCAGGAGCCAGGAGCTTCTTCCGGGTCTCCCATGTGGGTGCAGGGACCCAAGGACTTGGGCCATCTTCCACTGCTTTCCCAGGCTATAATAGAGAGCTGGATCAGAAGTGGAGCAGCTGGGACTTACACTGGCACCCATATGGATGCCAGCACTGCAGGCGGTGGCCTTATCTGCTATGCCATAGCGCTGGCACCCTCATTGTGATTTTTTATTTGCATTTCCCTGATGGTTTCCTCAGTGTTTTCCTCCAGGAATTTTATGGCATCAGTTCATAGATTTAGATCCTTGATCCATTGTGAATTGATTTTTGTATAAGATGTAAGGTGGGATTCTTGTTTCATATTTCTGCATGCATGGATCCAATTTTTCCAACACCATTTGTTGAGGAGACTGTCCTTTCTTCAGGGGTGAGGTTAGATAGTTGTATATGTGTGGATAAATTTTGGGGGTTTCTATTCTGTTTCATTCATCTACATGTCTATTTTTGTGCCAGTACCAGGCTGTTTTGATTATAACTGCCCTGTAGTATGTGTTGAAATCTGGTATTGTGGTGCCTTCAGCTTTATTTCTGTTATTTAAGATAGCTTTAGCTATTCAGAGTCTCTTGTGCTTCCATATGAATTTTAGCATCATGCTTTTAGTTCTGAGAAGCGTGTCCTTGGTATTTTGATTGGGATCACTTTGAATCTGTAAATTGCTTTGGGTAGTATGGGCATTTTGATGACAGAATAGATGATGATAGAATAGTAGAATGACTACAATTAATTCCACGAACATAGAAGATTTTCCAATTTTCTTGTGTCTTCTAATTCTTTCTTTAATGTTTTGTAATTTTCATTGGAGCGATCTTTCACATCTGTGGTTAAATTTATTCAAGGGTATTTAAAATTTTTATAGCTATTGTCAATGATACTGATCTTACAAGTTCTGTCTCAGCCATGGCATTGTTTGTGTATACAAAGGCTATTGATTTTTGTGTGTTGATTTTCTATGCTGCAACTTTTCTAAACTTTCTTATGAGTTCCAATAGTCTCTTAGTGGAGTTTTTCAGTTCCTGTATATATGGGATTATGTCATCTACAAACAGGGATAATTTGAGTTCCTCTTTTCTAATTCATATCCTCTTGATTTCTTTTCTTGCCTAATGTTTCTGGCTAAAACTTCCAGAACTATATTCAATAGCTGTGTGAAAGTGGGTGTCCTTGTCTGGTTCTGGATCTTAGTGGAAATGCTTTCAACTTTTCCCCATTCAATATGACGCTGGCTGTGGATTTGTCATAAATTGCCTTGATTGTGTAGAGGAATGTTCCTTCTATACCCAATTTGCTTAAAGTTGTTTTTTTATTATTATTATGAAAGGATGTTGTATTTTATCAAATGCTTTCTTTGCATCTATTGAGATAATCATATGCTTTTTACTGTAAATTTGTTAATGTGCTCTATCACATTTATTGATTTGTGTATGTTGAGCCATCCCTGCATATCAGTGATAAATCCCACTTAGTCTGGGTGAGTGATCTTTCTGATGTGTTGTTGGATTTGATTAACTAGTATATTGTTGAGGATTTTTGCATCTGTGTTCATCATGGATATTGCTTTATAGTTCTCTTGGTTGTATCTTTTTCTGGTTTTTGGAATTTAGGTGATGCTGACCCCATAGAAGGAGCTTGAGAGTATTCCCTCCCTTTGGATTGTTTTGAATAGTTGGAAAAGAATTGGAATCAGTTATTTAAAGGTTTGGTAGAATTCAGCAATGTAGCCATCCGGTCCTGGGCTTTTATTTGTTGGGAGGGTCTTTATTATTGATTAAATCTCCATCTTGGTTATTGGTCTATTTAGGTTTTCTATGTCTTCATGATTCAATTTTGGTCAATTGTATGTATTCATAAACACATCCATTTCTTCTAGATTTTCCAATTTGTTGACGTCTAGCTGTTTGTAGTAATTCCTGATGATTCTTTTTATTTCTGTGTTATCCATTGTATCACCTTTTTCATCTCTGATTTTACTAATTTTGGTCTTCTCTCCCCATCCCACCCCTTTTTTTGTGTATCAATTTTGTTTATTTTTTTCAAAAAAACAGCTCTTCATTTCACTGATCTTTTGTATTGTTTTTGGTTTCAATTTTATTTCTTCTCTCATTTTTTAAAAAAGATTTATTTATTTGAAAGAGTTACAGAGACAGAGAGAGAGAGAGAGAGAGAGAGAGATCTTGCATCTGCTAGTTCGCTCCCTAAATGATTGTAATGACAAGGGCTGGGCTAGGCCAAAGCTAAGGAGCCAGGAACTTCATCTGTGTCTCCCATGTGGGTTCAGGGGCCCAAGAACTTTGGCCATCTTTTGGGCTTTCCCAGGCACATTAGCAGGGAGCTGGATTGGAAATAGAGCAGCCAGGACTCCAATTGGTGCCCATGTGAAATGCTGGCATTGCAGGCAGTGGCTTAACACATTATGCCCAATGCAATCTTCTCTTCTCTAATTTTAATTATTTATTTCCTCCTACTTATTTTGGGTTTGGTTTGTTCTTGTTTTTCCAGGTCCTTGAGATGCATTGTTAGATCATTTATTTGATGCCTTTCCAGTTCCTTGATGTAGGCACTAATTGGTATAAACTTTCCTGTTAATACTGTTTTCATATGTTGTGTGTCATCTTCATTTGTTTCTAGGATTTTTTTTACTTCCCTTTTAATTTCTTCTATAACCCACTGTTCATTCAAGAGCATGTTGTTCAGTCTCCATATGTTTTCATATTTTCTAAATTTTCCTAAATTATTAATTTCCAGCTTCATTCTATTGTGGTCAGAAAAGATACATGGTATGATTTCAACTTTTTGTATTTGTTGAGACTTGTTTTATGGCCTAGCATATGGTCTATCCTAGGGAAAGTTTCATGCACTGATGAAAAAATATATATTGTACATCTATAGGATGAAAAGTTTTGTAGATATCTATTATGTCCATTTGGTCCATAGTGTAGATTAACTCTTGTTTCTTTGTTGATTTTTTGTGTAGTTGATCTGTCCATTTATGACAGTGGGTTGTTGAAGTCCCCCATTATTATTGTATTGGAGCCTATATCTTCCTTTAGATCCCTAAACACTTGTTTTAAATAGCCAGGAGCCTTGGCATTGGGTCCTTATACATTTAATACAGCCACATCTTCCTTTTGAATTGATCCCTTACTCACTACACAATGCCCTTCTTTGTCTCTTTTAACAGTTTTTGTGTTAAAGTCTATTTTGTCTGATTTTAGGATCACTACTCTGCTTGCTTTTGCTTTCTGTTAGTATGAAATATCTTTTTCCATCCTTTCACTTGCAGTCTGTGTATGTGTTTGTTGATGAGGTGTGTTTCTTATAGGCAGCAAATAGATGGGTCTTTTTTTTTTAAAAAAAAAAAAAAGATTTATATATTTGAGAGGCAGAGTTGCAGACAGAGAGAGGGAGGGAGAGGGGTATCTTCCATCTACTAGTTCACTCCCCAAATGGCTGCAATGGCCAGAGCTGAGCTGATCTGATGCCAGGAGCCAGGAGCTTCTTCTGGGTCTCCCACGTGGGTGCAGGGGCCCAAGGACTTGGGCCATCTTCTACTGCTTTCTCAGATCATAGCAGAGAGCTGGATCGGAAGTTGAGCAGCGGGACTTGAACCGGTTCCCATATGGGATGCTGGCACTGCAGGTGGTGGCTTTACCCGCTATGCCACAGCGCCGGCCCCTCTTATTATTTTTTTTTTTTTGTCTGAGTCAAAGATTTGTCTTGTAGTTCAGATATTCTTTCTTCTGTCTGACCAGTCTGTTGTTAATACTTTCCACTGTATTTTCTATTTGACATATTGAATTCTTCATTTCTTATTTATTTATTTATTTATTTTATTTTTTGACAGGCAGAGTGGACAGTGAGAGAGAGACAGAGAGGAAGGTCTTCCTTTGCCATTGGTTCACCCTCCAATGGCCGCCGCGGCCGGCACGCTGCGGCCGGCGCACTGTGCTGATCCGATGGCAGGAGCCAGGAGCCAGGTGCTTTTCCTGGTCTCCCACGGGGTGCAGGGCCCAAGCACCTGGGCCATCCTCCACTGCACTCCCTGGACACAGCAGAGGGCTGGCCTGGAAGAGGGGCAACCGGGACAGAATCCGGCGCCCCGACCGGGACTAGAACCTGGTGTGCCGGCGCCGCTAGGCGGAGGATTAGCCTAGTGAGCCGCGGTGCCGGCCAGAATTCTTCATTTCTAATATTTCAGTTTTATTACTCTTCAATATCTGTGTCTCCTGGCAAAATTTTCATCCATATCATGTATGATTTTTTCATCTCATCTATTTGCTCTTCTGTGTTTTCAGTAATCTTATGATCAGTCTTTTAAATTCCTTTTCAGGCATTTCACCAATCTCTTCATCTTCACATTCTAATATTGATGTATTGTTGTGTTCCTTTTAAGAAGTCATATTGTCCTTGTTATTCATGTTTCATATATTTCTACATTGAGTTTTAGGCATATGTGGAAACACTCGTTTTTCTCCCTTGATGTCTTTTATCTTTGAAGTATTCCTCTGTGGATTAGTGGACTGTCTGCTCCTTCAGTGGATAGACAGGGGCATATGCTGGGTGGGTCACGTAGCTCTGGTCAGTGCTTGAATGTGGGCAAGAGTCCAGGGTGACACCCAACTTGGGCGTGGTAGATCTCCTCTACTGTCAGATTGGGGGAGGGTATGATCATGTCGGCTGGTGTCATATGGCCTCACCTCCCTCTGCCAAGGTTATCAATGCCTGGGGTTAGCACACAGTGGCTACACACCTCACCCACACAAGTGCATGAACCACACAAAGGATCTGTGTGGTCCTCTGTGTGAGTATGGAACCCTCTTGCAATGACCTACCCCAGACACTCAGGGAAATCTGAGCCTCTGAAGCTAGACACAACGACTGCCCAGAGATCCAGCTACACCTCAGGTCATTTTGTGCAATCACAGAATTCCCATAGCCATAGTGTGCAAGGCTCCCACAGTTACAGGGAGCAGGAGATCCACTCTCAGCCTTAGGAGCCCACCCCATCCACGGAGAGAGCAGAGGTGTTCCTAGAGCTGGCTGCCTGAGGTGCTCTGTGTTGGCAGTTTCAGTCCAGGCAGCTGTGATAGAGTGGGGGAAAGGGAGCACAGATTTATCCCTCTGATAAAATCCTGCAATTGCACACATGCGTGAGCTGCTTCAGCATTTACTGGCATTATTAATGATGACGCTTCCTCCCTGCTAGTCACTGGCTGTCTTTGTTGGGGGATGAGGAGAAAGAACTATGTTCCTCTTTCATGGGGTTAGTGGGCACCCTACCTCACACTAGCACTCCGGGCTGGACTCAAAGTCAGTGTGGTCCACAAGGTTCTCCCTCAGGAATATTACCAGTGATGCTGGCTGCCACAGTCTCCTCTCACCTTGCTCCAAGAAGATGGTGTCTTCTTCAGCCCACGGCTGTGGGAGTCACAGGTGGCATCCCCCCTCATGGCTGTGTGTTTGTACTACCCGTGCTGCTGCATGGTGTCTGTCTTCTTTCTGTAGAATTTTCACTGCAAACATGTCTCCCAGTTCTCCCCTGGGAATGCAGTTACTCTGCTTTTCTTCTGTTATCATCCTGTGGTGACAATCAGCATGTCTTCTTCCTATTTAGTTATCGTGGATTACACGTAACTTTTTAAGTTGAGTTTTGTAAAAATGAACTACAAAACACCAGTGATGGCTTTAGTTTATTTCCTTATGGAAAACTGATATAACACCAATCTTCTGCCACAAATCCCAATCCAGATCAAGGCCAAAAAGGAATAGAAGCTGATCTAAGTTATACTTTAAAAAAAGAGATTTATGTATTTATTATCTGAAAAGCAGAGTTACAGAGAGAGGGAGAGGCAGAGAGAGAGAGAGAGAGAGAGAGAGTTTCCATTGCTGATTCACTCCCCAAATGGCAACAGCAACAACTAGGGCTGGGCCAGGTTGAAGCCAGGAGCTTCATCCGGGTCTTCCACACGTGGGTGGCAGAGGCCCAAGTACCCGGGGCATACTCCAGTGCTTTCCCAGGTGCAGTGAACTGGATCAGAAGTGGAGTAGTTAGGGCTTGAACTGGCGTCCATATGGGTGACTGGCACACAGGTTACAGCCTAACCGGCTGCACCACAGTGCTGGCCCCTAAGTTATACCTTTTGTGGTGAAATAAATGCACCTACTTTTCTACGTGGTAGCTCTTCAGCTGTTTGAAGATTCTTACCATGTCCCCTGGCAAGTTTCTTCTTCAGGTTGAGCATTCTTAGTTTGTGCACTTGTTACATGATTTCTAGCCCTCTTATCATTTTGCCTGAAGTTCTCTGAACATGCTCTGTTCTTTGCATATTATTCCGTAAAGTGTAGTACAGAACACTTAAGAACAGAACACAATTTTCTAGGTTTGATATGATGAGCACAAGATAGTCTTCCTCTTTTGATTTAAGGGTGACCATTGTTCTCTTTATGTAAGAATGCAGCTAAGATTGAATTTTTTTTTCACACCACACTGGTGACTGATTTGGAATGCTTTGCCCCCAAAAGCTTCTCAGTCTTTTGAAAATACATATGGCTGTTAAGTTGCATTTTGCCTTTTTAATGTATTGGTACAGTTAGTTTTGAAGCTTTACATGCAGGACTCTACTTTTTTCTTGCATTGCTACAACTGGAGATTTAATTTTTATTTCTGATTACAAAATCTGTGTTATTTGATATCTCTCCTTCTAAGTTTCTTCAAAGAAATCATTGAAGAATTTTTAAATAGGACAGCGTCAAGGATACAGTGTTATGCCATTGAAAACCTCATTTCAAGTTCACATCAATCTGTTAAGCAGCATGCTTTAGGTATGCTGGTTCAACCTGCCTGATTTGCTCTTGTCTATTGGTCTATACTTGGCTGTATCTGTAGGTTTAGATTTTCTGATTGTCTTCTCAAGGGCTCTTCATATATGTACCTCTGTTACCAACTGTCCTGTTCACCTTTGAGGTTACCTTCTAGATACTGAACAAACTTAGATGTGGTTCTGTGCTCCTCTGCTCCTGACCTGCAGCTTCCAGGGATTTAATCATTAAAGTACTTTTTCTCTCTTCTTGTGCACTCTCCCCTTTCCTCCTTCATTCCTCCCCCTTTCTTTCTAAACTTTATTGAGGTATTAATTACAGACAGTAGTTAGCACAATGGTTAGAACACGGTTTGGGACGCATGCATCTCATTTTGGAGTGCGTGAGTTCTAGTCTTGTTTCCCTTTCCCATTCCAGCTTCCTGCTAATGTGTGCTCTTGGAGACAACATGTGATGATGCAAGTACTTGGGTCCCTGCCACCCATGTAGGAGACTCTGAGTTCGGGGTTCTTAGCTTTGTTCTGACACTAGTCCCAGCTTGTTGTAGGCATCTGGGGAGTGAGCTGGCAGGTGGAAGATTTCTCCCCTTGCCCCATCTTCCTGCCCTTTGAGGATTTTTCCTTTTTCAGAAAGAATTAGAATATTCTCATTTCCTTAGAAAATTCTGTTATGCCCCTTGCAGTCAATCTACCTACCACCCTCCACCCAGACAGCCACTGTTCTGATTTCTATCATTGTAGTTTAGTTTATAAATGAAATCATACAGTATGCACCCCTTTTTAATTTTGTCTTTCACTCAGTGTAACTGTCATCAGATTATTCCATATTGTTACATATGAGTAGTTAATTCCTTTTATTGCTTAATAGTATTCCAGAGAATAAATATATGCATTCAGATGCACACTTTTGGCTATATGAATAATGTTGCTATGAATCTTCATGTATAAGGTTTTTTTTTTTTGACAGGCAGAGTGGACAATGAGAGAGAGAGACAGAGAGAAAGGTCTTCCTTTGCCGTTGGTTCACCCTCCAATGGCCGCCGCGGCCGGCGCGCTGCGGCCGGCGCACCGCACTGATCCGATGGCAGGAGCCAGGAGCCAGGTGCTTTTCCTGGTCTCCCCTGGGGTGCAGGGCCCAAGCACCTGGGCCATCCTCCACTGCACTCCCTGGCCACAGCAGAGAGCTGGCGTGGAAGAGGGGCAACCGGGACAGAATCCGGCACCCTGACCGGGACTAGAACCTGGTGTGCCGGCGCCGCTAGGCGGAGGATTAGCCTAGTGAGCTGCGGCGCATGTATAAGTTTTTAAAATAAACTTAGGTTTCCATTTTTCTTGGGGAAACTACTTAGGTTTGCAATTGCTGGAATGCAACATGCTTTTGTAATCAGATTTCAACAGGTTGTCTAGAGTATTTCCTTTTTAGAGGACACTTTTTTTAAAGGCTCAAACTCTTTTTTTTTTTTCAAAGATGTATTTGTATTTGTTTATTTGAAAGGCAGAGTTACAGAGAGAGAGGGAGAGACAGGGAGAGATCTCTCACTTGCTGTGTCATTCCTTAAATGGCCACATTCGCTGGGGCTGGGCAAGGCCAAAGCCAGGAGCCCTGAACTCCATCTAGGTCTCCTACGTAGGTGGCAGGGGTTTAAGCACTTGGGCCATCTGTTGCTTTCCCAGGCATATTAACAGAGAACTGAGTAAGAAGTGGAGCAGCCTGTACTCGAACTGGAGCTCACAAGGGATGCTGGTGTTGCAGGTATAGGCTTAACCTGCTCTGCCACATTAACCCCAGGCTCAAATTCTTACTTCAAGAACCAGTAGGTGGGGCTGGTGCTGTGGTGAAGCAGTTAAAGTTGCCGCCTGCAGTGCCAGCATCCCATATGGGCACCAGTTCGAGTCCTGGCTGCCCCACTTCCAATCCTGCTCTCTGCTATGGCTTGGAAAGCAGTAGGAGATGGCCCAAGTCCTTGGCTCCCTGCACCCATGTGAGAGACCCAGAACAAGCTCCTGGTTCTTGGCTTTGGATTGAGCCCAGCTCCAGCTGTTGCAGCCATCTGGGGAGTGAACAAGTGGATGGAAGACTTCTCTCTCTTAGCCTCTGCCTCTGTCTCTCTGTAACTCTGCCTTTCAAATAAATAAATAAATCTTTAAAAAAAAAAACTAGTAGGGACCCCTGCCACTCACCTGGCCCATCCCCCCCACCCACATGCCTTTCCAATCAGTAAATCTTAAAAAAAGAAGTTGGGAGGGGGAATTCATTCAAGATAACTAGCTTTCATTGAACTCAAAGGATTTTATTTATTTGGAAGTCTTCCCAAGCCTTATTGCTTTTAAATGCCACAATGAGATCCTCAAATTAGGAATGGAAGAATCATTAGGAAATGTACCAAGAGAGGGCCACAGGATTATGAATCATAAGGAGGGGTGGGAATTTGGCACAGAGGTGAAGATGCCCCTTGGTATGTCAGCATCCCGTATCAGAGTTCCTGGTTTGAATACTGACTCCTCTTCCCAACCATCTTCCTGCTAGTGCATACCCTGGGAAGGCAGCTGGTGACAGCTCAAGTATTTTGGTCCCTGGCCACCCATGTAGAAGAATCAGTTTGAGTTCCTCCTTCCTGACTTTCTTGGCTGTTTGGGAGCGTTTGGGGAGTGAACCAGCAGATGAAAGATCTCTCTGTGTCTGGCTCTCTGGCTCTCTGCCTTTCAAATAAAATAAAAATGAGTTTTTTAAGAAGTCATGAGTGTACCTGTTATACAACCTGTGCAGAAATCCTATTGGGATATTGATTGGGGTTGCCTGATTAGGTAGAAATAATACAGTTTAGAAATGAAGAGTTAAATGACCAAAGACCTGAACCTTCTGAGTATGCCTTTACATATCTTTCTAACGATATTTCCTGTAATCATCCTTTACCCTTTTCTCCAACTACTTATGATTATTTCAACCCATTGTGCTTTTCCAGATCTCTGTGCTTCCCCCTTTGGCATGTATTTACGTGATATCTGCCTGGGAATCTTTAACTTACCATTCAAGAGCACCTCCCCGAGGCCTATCCTGCCATTCCTATTTCCCCTCCCTCAAGTTGGCAGAATTACCCAATCCATTCTTTATAGTCCTATAGCATCTTGCATTTGCAGCAGTCACAACACTATATTGTAATTTTCTTTTCATTTTTATTTCCCTTGATAGTGTGATCCTTGTGACGGGATAGACTGCCTTACTCATCTTTATATTCCTAGCGGTAAGGAGACAGTATGGATGCCAGCCAATGCAGAAAGAGTGTAGTTGCCTTGGATTCTTTTCAGGGCTATGCTGTTAATAGCTTTGATCTTGTATAAGTTGATTAACTCCTCTGCGTGTCCTTTCTTTTAGTCAGTTGTAAAATTAGAATGTGTTACTAGCATTTTAAGGTGACTTAAAAACTCTAAAACATTAGTTGATTGATATATTTATATCCACATATATCTCGTGTGGAGATGACTGTAAGCTCTTCAAGGGAGCAGACTATCTTAATTCATGTTGTATCATTGGTGCTTAGCAAAGTATCTGTTTATCACTAAATGTTTAATGAATGAATGGATGACTATAATAATTTTTGTCACTTAATTCATATGGTCCACAAGGATACCAACATGACCACAAGGAATTATTCTAGTTTTGTTTTAAATAATGATGATTTAGAAGTTTTTTTGTGATGATTTAGATGTGATAATGATTTGGTGATAATGATGAAGATTTGTACTTTTTATGATTTGGAAATGCACATGGGCTCAGATAAACTTCTGCTCTGTTGTTCCATGATTGAAAAATAATTCTTAGGGGACAGTGGGCTTTTGTTATATCAGCTAAGAATTTGCTTGCGACATCCACATTCCATATCGGAGTGCCTGGGTTCAAGTTCTGGCTCCATTCCTGACTCTAGCTTCTTGCTAATGTGGCATCCTGAGAGGCAGTAAATGTTGGCACAAGTAGTTGAGTCCCTTGCCACCATGTGGGAGACCCAGATTCAGTTCTTGGCTCCCGGCTTTGGCCTGGCTCAGGTTACAGGTATTTGGAGAGTGAATCAGAAGAAGTTGGGAGATCTTTTTCTTTTTGTGTCTTTCTGCCTTTCAAGTGAATAAAATAAATAAATAAAAATCACAGAGTGCCTAATTATTTGACATTTTCCTCAGGAATCCTCTAAATAACTAGCACATTCTATTAGGGATGGAAGGGCTAGAGATATCTTGTGTGAAAAATTAGCTATTTTTCTTGTGTGGTTGTCCCTTAGTATGTGTAGAAGATTTGTTCCAGGGCCTTCCATGGATACCAAAATCTAAGGATGCTCCAGTCCCTTATATAAAATTATGTTGTGTTTGCATATAACCTACCTGCATCTTCCTGTGTATTTTAAACCATCTCTAGATTGCTTATAATACCTAATATAATGTAAATACTATGTAAATACTTGTTAGACTATATTATTTAGGGAATAGTATCAAGAAAATAAAGTCTGTACATGTTCAGTACAGATGCAGTTTTTCCCAAATGTTTTCTAACTGTGGTTGAATTCACAGATGTGCAATCCCTGGATATGATGTGGTGTGAGCATGTTAATTTCCAATTCAGGTTCTTGTCTCACAGAGATAAAAATTCTATGTGGAAACTAATAACATACACAAATAGGAACAGGATTTGTTTAACAGTGAGGGAGTAAACATACATTCACGCATGAGTGTGAGTTGCCCCAAACAGAGAAATAACTATCACAAATGGGTCAGAGTGTTGGCTGCGAAAGAGAGAGAGAGAGAGAAAACGAGAGCAGTACCTCTCAGTGTGTTCTGTAGTGGAAAGACAACCCTCTTCACCCCCCTCTCTGCCTCCTCTTATGAGGTAGAAGGTGGTGCCTTAATCGGGTATACAAACCAGCTGGTGTTAGCTTGCACCATGGTCTTAGATGTGACAGGTGCATCTTGGGAAGGTGGGTGTATCAAGTCAACAGTTAAAGTGATAGGATTACATTGTAGGATTGTAAGAATTCCAGCTCACCTAAATTTTTACTAGCTGCCTAGTTACACCATATCAGATACAGAGGGCCATGGTAGTATGTGTAGTTCATTAAAACTATAGAGATAAGAAGCCACAAGGAGAGTTGATACAATTTATTTTTTAATTTTTTATTTATTTATTTTTTTGACAGGCAGACTGGACAGTGAGAGAGAGAGAGACAGAGAGAAAGGTCTTCCTTTGCCGTTGGTTCACCCTCCAATGGCTGCCGCGGCCGGCGCGCTGCGGCCGGCGCACCACTCGGATGGCAGGAGCCAGGTACTTCTCCTGGTCTCCCATGGGGTGCAGGGCCCAAGTACTTGGGCCATCCTCCACTGCACTCCCTGGCCACAGCAGAGAGCTGGCCTGGAAGAGGGGCAACTGGGACAGAATCCGGCACCCCGACTGGGACTAGAACCCCGTGTTCCGGCGCTGCAAGGTGGAGGATTAGCCTAGTGAGCCGCGGCGCCGGCTTGATACAATTTAGACATCTTTCTTTCTTCAAAGACCTCTTTGGTTAGAGTTGTTAAAGCGTGGTCAGCATGCTAAACTGCTTCAGCCTTCCACTGTGTTGTTATAGTGCATCTGCTGTGTTACCAACCTTCCCTTGTGTTGTTTCTGGTCTGAATCTTGACCAAGTGTCTCAGCTAAGTCTTTCTTCCAGTACCTAATACATTAGTAGCATCCAGTAAACAGAAATAAATTTATTAATTAAGTTAAAATTGTTTAAATAGATAGAAATAACCTTTGATACCATGGTAGTCAAATAAACCAGAAGATTCTCAGTCAACAATAGCAGGGCTCAGCTACAGAGGATAACAAAAGGCCACAGGATGTAATGAGAATAAAATGGTAATGTATACAGCTGTCTCGTATAGTAGATGCTTAAGGATAGGATTTGTTTGGTAAGTTGAGTTTAGTTAAGGCCTTGAATTTATAGAAATACAAAAGGTGTCGGATACCAACTGCTTTGTAGCATTTCCACGATGTGTATTTGGTTGAGAGGACTGAGTTGTACCCTTTTGAGACATTCCTTTCAGTGTCACTCTAATTGTATCATTTGGACTCTATAAAGTTTAGTGTCTTGAATGTAGTGAAATGGGTTTCCTTCACAGAATCAAGTTGGGAAAAATTTATTTACTTATTTGAGAGAGAGAGAGAAGGGGGGGAGAGAGAGAAAGAGAGAGAGAGAGAGAGAGAGATAATATGAGAATGAATATCTTCCATCTTCTGGTTCACTCCCCAAATGCCTGCAATAACCAGGGCTGGGAAGGTAGAACAGGAGCCTGGAGCTCTATTCAGGTCTCCCATGGGCCATTCCTCTGGTTTCCCAGGTGTTAGCTGTGAGCTGGATGGAAAGTGGTGCAGCCGGGATTCTAGCCAGCACTCTGATAGGGGATGCCAGTCTCGAAGGAGGTGGCTTAACCCACTGAGCCACAATGCCAGCCCCAGCAGATCTTATTCACGTTGCTTGACTGAAACTTCATGCCTGTTGATTAGTAGCCCTTCATTTCCCCCTCCACCTAGCACTGGAAAGTCACTATTCCACCCTTTTATTACTTTGACTATTTTAGATATCTCATGTAAGTGAATTCATACAATATTTTTCTTTTTTTTCTTTTTTTTTTTTTTGACAGGCAGAGTGGACAGTGAGAGAGAGAGACAGAGAGAAAGGTCTTCCTTTGCCGTTGGTTCACCCTCCAATGGCCGCCGCTGCGGCAGGTGCACCACGCTGATCCGATGGCAGGAGCCAGGATCCAGGTGCTTTTCCTGGTCTCCCATGGGGTGCAGGGCCTAAGCACCTGGGCCATCCTCCACTGCACTCCCTGGCCATAGCAGAGAGCTGGCCTGGAAGAGGGGCAACCGGGACAGAATCCGGCGCCCCGACCGGGACTAGAACCCGGTGTGCCGGCGCCGCAAGGTGGAGGATTAGCCTATTGAGCCACGGCGCCGGCCTTTTTTTTTTTTTTTTTTTTTTTTTGACAAATGCAATATTTTTCTGTGGCTGGCTTACTTCACTTAGTATAATGTCCTCAGGATTCATTCATGTTGTTGCATGTTCCAGAATTTTCTCCTTTTTAAAGGTTAAATAAGGGTCAGCACTGTGGCATAGTAGGCTAAGCCTCTGCCTGAGGTGCTGGCATTCTATATAGGAGCTGGTTCATGTCCTGGCTGCTCCTCTTCTGAGCCAGCTCTCTGCTATGGCCTGGGAAAGCAGTAGAAAATGGCCCAAGTGCTTGGGCCCCTGCACCCACGTGGGAGATCTAGAAGAAGCTCCTGGCTCCTGGCTGTTGTGTCCATTTGGGGAGTCAACCAGTGGATGGAAGACCTTTCTCTCTGTCTCTCCTTCTCTCTGTCTGTAACTCTATCTCTCAAATAAATAAAATAAAAATCTTAACAAGTTGAATAGCATACAACCACGTTTTCTTTATCCATTTATCTGTCAGTGGACATTTGGGTTGTTTCCGCGTCTTCACTACTGTGAATAAAGCTGCAATGAACATAGGACTGTTAATATGTCTTCAAGCTCCTGATTTTAGTGCTTGTGAATAAATACCCAGAAGTGGGACTGCTGTATCATGTGAGAGTCCTAGTTTTAATTTTTTTTTAGGAACCTCTGTACTGTTTTCTATAGCAGCTGCAGTATTTTACATTCCTACCAACAGTGTGTAAAGGCTCCAATTTTTCTACATTCCCCACCAACGTTTACCTTTTATCTTTTAGATAATAGCTATCATGAACCATCAAGCGTGAGCTGGTATCTCATTGTGTTCTTGATTGATGTTTTCCTAATGATTAATGATGTTAAGCATTTTTCATGTACCTGTTGGCTGTTTGTATGTTTTTGGAGAAATATTGGGTACTTTTTAATATTTTCTGTCTGTTGAAATTCTTACTCTGTTCATGCATTGTTTTTTTGACAGCATCTTCATGAGAGGCATTTTTAATTCTTTGTTGGGTAAATCATATAACTATTTCATCAGGATCAGTTTCTGGATATTTGTCTTGTTTCTTTGTTTGGAACATGTTTGCCTGGTTCTTCATTTTCCTTGACTCACTACGTTGTTGTCTGTGCATTGGACAAATAAGGCACCTCTTTTAGTCTTCATGTGCTTGCTTTGTACAGTAGACCTCCACCAGTCAGCCTTGCCAGAGATTGCAGCTGCCTCTATCAACTCTTCCCCCCATAGGAAGAAGCAGTTCCGCATGATTTTTGTTTGCTTGTTCTGTGCTGGGACAGAAAAGAGGAGCTGTGGCATCTACCAGCCCAAGTCATGGTCTCTGCTCCCCCCTGAGAAGCTAGACTGTGTTGGATCCATCAGAACTTCAAAACTGGAGAGACAGATGTTCTTAGGGGAGCCCTGGAGAAATTGGGGCACTGGCCACATGGATTAATTCTCTCCCTCTCTTGGGGCAAGCTGAGAGCTGAGGTTTTTTTTTTTTTTTTTTTTTTTTTTTTTTTTTTTTTTTTTTGTCTCTGGTTTGTCGTTTCTGTTTGTCAAGTTTTTCATGGGGTTAGCCTGTGTGGCATCCTTCCCTAAGATGCCCTCTAGGATCAGGACACTGCTCAGATGTAAGATACACTGCTGTGAATAGAGTTCTTGGTACTGTGGTGCGTGCGGTTTGATCTGAGTTCTACATTATGACTCGCTGCTTGAATTCTCTTGTATCACACTCAATTTGTTGTTTGGGACTTCTCAGAACATTGTATAGGAAAAATGATTATCTTCCTGACCACAGATAGAGGCTATGATTTACAATGTGATTTTAGTCTGTGACTCAACCTGTTTGAGTTCGCCATGTCCTTTTAATGCTGATTTGGATATTTTGGCTGCTCTCATTGAAACCAGATTCTGCAGTTAAATGGTGTTTCTTAGCTCACAGTCAGAACTTTGGTGTAGCATGCTGAATGGTCTTGACTCATTTCTTCTCTCTGCTGTTTTTTAGTTGTTTCATAGTTCTGGCTTTTCACTTGTTCCAGACTCTTCCCCATATAACTAGTATAGTGGTGTGTAAAAAATAACAAGTCAGAAACCTGGAGTTTAAGGCCGAACATGCTACCTCCTATTTGTATCACCTTCAAGAAGTCACTTAATTTTGTTGTCTCAGTCTGAACATCTAACAAAATAAAAATATCTCTGTTACTGAGTAGATTTAAGACAAAATGAGAATGCATTTGAAAATATTGAGATTGTAAAGGTCTATTAAAATGTTAATTTCATTGTCATTTTTTGGTTCTTTTCTCGCTAAAGAAAATGCATATAATCATTGTGACCTGGAGTAAAATCTTGAATTTACCCTGGCAGGCCTTTAAGCTGCTTTGGCTTTTGAATGACTGGTTGAGCTGATGGAGGTCACAGCCAGAGACTTGGCAGGACTGTTGATAGATTGTTCAATGTTGCAACAGAAGCTCCCTTACTCAAGGACAGGGGAAATGTTTATTTTCTATTATATTCTACCTAGAATGCTGTCTACCTAATCAGAATTAATTGATAATGATTAGCATAGTTGCCCTCTCCCCCCCAGTTCCAACTAGAATGAATCTCATTTAAGTTAAATTGACTGAAATCATGTTGTAAATCATAGTTTATTTCAGTAGCCAGAAAGATAATTTATCATGTCCCCCTTTGCACAATACAGCATATTGTCTTCGTGTCTGAGGCATGGACTGCATTTACAGAAGCTTTTTCTGAGCTTCTCCCAGAAGTAAATTTCCTTTGTAGTAACTCTTGACCATTCACCTGTATGATTTCTATAATTATAATTTACCCAGCTTTGCTGACTGCATTTTATCCTAAAGGAGAGCAGAGCTGTCATTGCCTCAGCTCGTGTCAGTCAAGTTGCTCAACTGAATGACAGTCAAAATATGTTTTGCAAAGACCAGAATTAGTTTGACAAAAAATGAATTATGTAAAGCATTATCCATTTAAGAGAACATTCACAAACCAAAATTGATGTATTCACAGTCTCATATACCATGTCATCAAAAATTATAATTGGTATTCTATAGTAACACCTTAGTATAGATAGATAGATAGATAGATAATTTAAAAAGGAACTCAAATAAAAAACTTATATTTATATTATTTTCATTTTCTTTTAAAAAATCTGTTTCTAAATAACATACTATCAGTATTTTGATCAAGGGCTATAATATATGCCCCTTGGCTCAATATTTACCTAAAAATCTTATAAGAGTCAAGGTACTTAATATAAGCATTTATGTTAAATAATTTTAGGAGAAAGAAAGAGGTTATCAATATATGTGTAGCATATTTTCCCCAATCCTCATGTAGTATAGGTTAATAAAGATTCTATGTGTTGTAAAAATATTTGAGTATATTTGACATATTGGACATATTTGAGTCTATTTTCTGATGCTTAACTGAAACTATATAATTTTAAAACTTATGTAATTTTAAAGATTTATTTATGTATTTATTTATTTGAAAGGCAAAGTGACATAGAGAGAGGGAGAGACAGAAAGAGAAAGAGGTCTTCCATTTGCTGGTTCATTTTCCATATGGCCTCAACTGGCTGGGACTGGTCGAGCCTGAAGCCAGGAGGCCAAAACTCCATCCAGGTCTCCTACATGTGTGGCTGGGGCCCAAGCACTTGGGTCATCTTCCATTGCTTTCCAAGATGCATTAACAGGAAGCTGGATAGGAAGTGAAGCAGACAGGACTCAAACTGGTGCTCTGATATGGGATACTGGTGTCTCAAGTGGCGGCTTGTCTCAACTGTGGCAAGTCACAGTTTTGCCACAATGCTGGCCCCGAAATTATATTTTACTTTATTATAACAATCATTTTCCTGGCACAGTCTTAACCATGGTGTTTTTTTGTTTTTAAGATTTATTTATGGGGCTGGTACTGTGGCATAGTAGGTTAATCATCTGCCTGTGGCACCAGCATCCCATATGGACTCCAGTTCGAGTCCCAGCTGCTCCTCTTCAATAAAGCTCCCTGCTGATGGCCTGGGAAAGCAATGGAAGATGGCCCAAGTCCTTGGGCCCCTGCACCCCATGTTGGAGATACTGAAAGATGCTCCTAGTTCCTGGCTTCGGATTGACCCGGTTCTGGCCATTGTGGCCATTTGGGGAGTGAACCAGTGGATGGAAGATCTCTCTCTGCCTTTCTCTCTCTCTCTCTCTCTCTCTCTCTCTCTGTAACTCTACCTCTCAAATAAATAAATAAAATATTTTAAAGAAGATTTTATTTATTTATTTGAAAAGCCAAGTTATGGGGTGGGGTGGAAGGGGAGAGACCTTCTATCCACTAGTTCACTCCTTAGATTGCCACAACAGTGGGGGCTGAGCCAGATGGAAATCAGGAACCAGAAACTCCATCTGGGTCTCCCATGTGGGTGACAAGGGCACAAGTACTTGGACCATCCTCTGCTGCTTTCCCAGGTGTGTTAGCAGGGGGCTGGATTGGAAGTGGAGCAGTTGGGACTTGAACTGGCACTCATGTGGAATGTCGGTGTTGCAGGCGGTGTCTTAACTTGCTGCACCATAAAACACCAGCACTAAAACTGTGTTTTAAAAATTATTTATTTTATTTATTTGAAAGGCACAGAGATACAGAGATAGACAGGTAGGTAGGCAGACAGACAGTGAGCTCCCATCTTCTGGCTCACTCCCCAAATGCCTTCAACTACTGGAGCTGGGTCAGTCCAAACCCAGGAGCTAGGAACTCAATACAGGCTCCCCATATGGGTGGCAACAACCATATAGCTTGAATCGTCACTGCTGTTTTCCAGAGTATACATTACCAGAAAGCTGGAGCCAGAACCAGAGATTGAACTCAGGCACTGCAGTATAAGATGTGGGCATCCCAAACCACATTTTAACTGCTAGGCCAAATGCCTTTCCCTTATTTTTAAATCTGCTACAATAAACAATAAATCAGCTATAAAAATGTTCACTTGAGCTGTGATGGCTCAAATGAATTGGTCCCTGACACACACATGGGAGACCTGGATTGAGTTCCTGGCTCTAGGCTTTAGCTTGGCCCAGTCCTGGTCATTGCAGTCATTTGGGGAGTGAAACAGCAGATGGAAGCTTTCTCTATCTGCATGTCTCTCTGTGTGTGTCTCTCTAGCCTCTCAAATTTTTAAAAAATGTTTAACAGCTTAAAAATCTTTTGGATGATGCTTTTATAGTATTTTTCTGAATATTAATAACATTCCTGCTCGTTTAATGCTCAGGAATGTTTCAAGAAATTAGCGGCATGTAGCTATAGACGCTACTGTTATACTACTTCGGAAAAAAAGTCAAATTTCTTTTTTTTTTTTTTATTTTTTTTATTTTTTGATAGGCAGAGTGGACAGTGAGAGAGAGAGACAGAGAGAGAAAGGTCTTCCCTTGCCGTTGGTTCACCCTCCAATGGCTGCCGCTGCAGCCGGCGCACCGCGCTGATCTGATGGCAGGAGCCAGGATCCAGGTGCTTTTTCCTGGTCTCCCATGGGGTGCAGGGCCCAAGCACCTGGGCCATCCTCCACTGCACTCCCTGGCAATAGCAGAGAGCTGGCCTGGAAGAGGGGCAACCGGGACAGAATCCGGCGCCCCGACCGGGACTAGAACCCGGTGTGCCGGCGCCGCAAGGTGGAGGATTAGCCTATTGAGCCACGGCGCCGGCTCATAAAGTCAAATTTCATAACAATGAAGAGGATCAATTGTAATTCTACCTCATTCTTTTTTATTTATTTATTTGACAGGTAGAGTGGACAGTGAGAGAGAGAGACAGAGAGAAAGGTCTTCCTTTTGCCGTTGGTTCACCCTCCAATGGCCGCCGCGGCCGGCGCACCGTGCTGATCCGATGGCAGGAGCCAGGTGCTTCTCCCGGTCTCCCATGGGGTGCAGGGCCCAAGTACTTGGGCCATCCTCCACTGCACTCCCTGGCCACAGCAGAGAGCTGGCCTGGAAGAGGGGCAACTGGGACAGAATCTGGCGCCCTGACCGGGACTAGAACCCGGTGTGCCGGTGCCGCAAGGCGGAGGATTAGCCTGTTGAGCCGCGGCACCGGCCTCTACCTCATTCTTACATTTTAAGGAATTTCATGGCTTAGTAAGGTTCAGCCATATGGACTATCTAGAGCTCAGACTGTTTAGAAATTGGTTACATCATTTGTATAGATTCAGTCAGTGGTTGATGTTGCTAACTGAACTTGCCATTTTTTCCCTTCATAAATTAAGATCAAGACTTTAGAGCCAGCATAAGTTATTTATGTCTGTCTAATGCTTGAAAATTTTAGGAAATATTTCAGTTTTACGGGACACATATTTAGGTATCCCATCCGAATATTTGTATTTCCTAGTTTTGAAGATGTTTTAACTTATATTTTGTCATTGTAAGATTACCTTTAATAACATTACTCTTTATGAAGTCAATGCGTTTTATTTTCTGAGAATAAACAATGATGATAAAATTATTTTAAAAAGACCCCCCAGGAGACACAAATTTTATTTGAAAATTGTACTCTACCTTTAGCTGAAAAAAGCCCCTTTCTCCAATTTGGTTTTGTTCTAAGGATCATTTCATGCTACATGTGTTTGACCAAAAGAGTAAAAGGGGGAATGATCTGTTACTTTTAGCCAGTGGTGATAGTTCATGGCACATTTATCATCTCTTGTTGTTTCAGAGCTTGTTATAAACTTGTTAAAAGGAAGCACATCTATTGGACCCGAGGCAATTGAGAGACTTTTTTCTGATGTAGGAAATATCAACAGACAGTCTATAGCTGAAATACAGGATAATCAGGTTAGTATAAAAATAATTTCATTTATGATAAGTTTTGGTGACATTTTAACTAATGTATAATAGTTTTTCATGCTAAATCATATAGAAATTTTTTGAATGCTCAAACTTAATGATATACTTATGGAAAATAGAGTTTTAGAATCTAATAGAAAAGCAAGTACTTATGTTTAATATTAATTAATTAGCTTTAAAAAAGATTTATTTATTTATTTAAAAGAATGACCAAGAGAGAGGAAACAGCAGAAAAGGATCTCCCACTTGCTAATTCACTCCCCAAATGGCTGCAACAGCCAGGTCTGGGCCAGGCTGAAACCAGGAGCCTGGAACTCCATCTGGTTTCTCACATGGGTGGCATATTTTCTTTCTTTTTTTTTTTTAAAATAAAGATTTATTTATTTGAAAGGCAGAGTGACAGAGAGAGGGAGGGAGGGAAAGAGAGAGATCTTCTATTTGTTGGTTCACTCCCTAAAGGACCACAACAAACCAGGACTGGGCCAGGCTGAAGCCAGGAGCCAGGAACTCCATTTCTCACATGGGTGGCAGGGGTCCAAGTACTTGGGCCATCTTCCACTGCTTTTTCAGGCACATTAGCAGGAAGCTGGATTGGAAGTGAAGCAGCCAGGACTGGAACTGGTGCTCTGATATGGGATGCTAGCATCAGAAGCGGCCATTTAACCTGCTGCTCCACAATGCCCTCCCCTGTAATATATGTTATTTTTGCTCAAAATCGCTTTAGCTATTTGGAGTATTTTGTGGATCTATACAAATTTTAGTAGTGTTTTTTTCTGTTTCTGTGAAAAATGTCATTGGTGCTTTGATAGGGATTGCATTGAATCTGTAAAGTGCTTTGGGTAGTAGTTTTGGAAATGTTTGAAATTTATTTTCTTTCTAAAAAGCCTGATTTTCATACTATTGATTTCTGTTTGCTACATATATTTACTGTGTTTATAATTACATATTTCTTGGGGCCTGCGCTGTGGTACAGCATGTTAAAGCCTTGGCCTGAAGTGCCGGCATCCCATATGGGCGCTGGTTCAAGACCCAGCTGCTCCACTTCCAATCCAGCTCTCTGCTGTGGCCTGGGAAAGCAGTAGAAGATGGCCCAAGTCCTTGGGCCCCTGCATCCACGTGTGAGACCCAGAAAAAGCTCCTGGCTCCTGGCTTCGGATCGGCACAGCTTTGGCCATTGTGGCCAATTGGGGAGTAAACCATCAGATGGAAGACCTCTCTCTCTCTCTCTCTCTCTCTCTCTCTCTCTGCCTCTCCTCTCTCTGTGTAACTCTGACTTTCAAATGACTAAATAAATAAATGTTAAAAAAATTACATATTTCTATATGCCTAGCACAGAACCTGCCACACACTGTTTAATACACATTTGTTGAATAACTATGCACTTTATAACTTTGAAATATTTAAAATCACAGTTCAACTTACCTTTTCTACACAATATGGAAAAATACCAAAAATTTAAAATCATAAAGTAATATAACTATACAGAAAATTTTTTAAGGATTTATTTATTTTACTTGAAAGTCAGAGTTACACAGAGAGAGGAGAGGCAGAGAGAGAGAGAGAGAGAGAGAGAGGTCTTTCATCCGCTGGTTCACTCCCCAGTAGGCTGCAACGGCTGGAGCTGTGCCGATCCGAAGCCAGGAGCCAGGAGCTTCTTCCAGGTCTCCCACGTGTGTGCAGGGGCCCAAGGACTTGGGCCATCTTCTACTGCTTTCCCAGGCCATTTCAGATCAGAAGTGGAGCAGCAGGGTCTCAAACCCGCACCCATATAGGATGCTGGCACTGCAGGTGCTGGCTTTACCCGCTACGCCACAGTGCCGGTCCCAGAACATGTTTTAAAAGGAGAAAAATTCATGTATAATCATACCACTCCAATATAATTGCTCACTTTTTAACATATATTTAATAACTTCCATACTTAAAATTTATATAGTTGTATAATATATATGTAATGTTTTTGATATCATAAAGGATGATATCCTTTTCCCAAGATTTTATTAAGAAATATTCAGATTAGTTTATGTAGTTAGTCTTTCAAGACTTTGCCTTCATCAAATATCCATCAGGCTGACTTTATGCCAGGAGGCATTGAAGGTATTGAGGAAACAAAGATGAAGTGTGTTCTCAACCTGAGGAAGTCTAGTGCAAGGTCAGCAAGTCACAGCTCTAGGTTTGGCCATCTGCTTTTGCAAATAAATTTCTATTGGAACATAAAAAAGAGAAATATTCAGACAGAAAAGTTGAAAGAATTTTGCAGCGGTCATCTGTGATGCTGCAGTTGTATGCATTTTACAATATTATTACATATCCATCTGTTCATCAACCATCTTGTTTTTTGTATATATTTCGAAGTGAGTTGCCAACATTGGTACAATTTCCTCGTAAATGGTTCAGCATGCATCTCATTCACTAAAGCTCAATATTTTACTATAGCTCTTTTTGAGGTACACTTACATATGTGTGATTGTACAATTTCTTACTTTGCTCTTTTCGCTAGATACATAAAAGACATCTTCTCATGTTTAAAGCATAATTTCCATGACTGCTGTTTTAAACAGCTGAACAATACTCCATAGAGGGTGTTTATTATACTTCAACTCTGTATTTTTATATTATTGAATATATTCCTGATTTTCTATTATAAATAGTGATGTGGGAATACTATGAAGTGTAAGGATCATCCCCATTCTCCACATTTGGGACTATTTCCTTAGGATAAGGCTTCGGAAGAGCAGCTACTAGGTCAAAAGATGTGAACAGGGATGGGTGTTGTGGTGCCATTGCCTAGGACACCTGCATCTCATTTTGGAGTGCTGTTTGAGTCCCAGCTCCTCTGCTTCTGATCCAGCTTTGTGCTAATGCATCCCAGGAAGCAACAGATGATGACTCAAGTGATTGTGCCCTTGCCACCCACGTGGGAAACCCAGATGGAGTTTTGGATTCCTGGCTTGGGCCTGGCCCAGTCCTGGTTGTTGCAGGCATTTGGGAAGTAAATCAGCAGGTGGACGAACTCTATGTCTTTTTGTCCCTCTCTTGCTCTGCCTTTCAACTAAAATAAATAAATGAACATTAAAAAGATACGAGGGCCGGCGCTGCGGCTCAACAGGCTAATCCTCCGCCTAGCGGCGCCGGCACACCAGGTTCTAGTCCCGGTCAGGGCGCCGGATTCTGTCCCAGTTGCCCCTCTTCCAGGCCAGCTCTCTGCTGTGGCCCGGGAGTGCAGTGGAGGATGGCCCAAGTGCTTGGGCCCTGCACCCAATGGGAGACCAGGATAAGTACCTGGCTCCTGCCATCGGATCATCGCGGTGCGCCGGCCGCAGCGCGCCAGCCGCGGCGGCCATTGGAGGGTGAACCAACGGCAAAGGAAGACCTTTCTCTTTGTCTCTCTCTCTCACTGTCCACTCTGCCTGTCAAAAAAAAAAAAAAAAGATATGAACACTTTTTTTTAACAATTAACTACTTTATTCTACACTTTGCTCTTTTTTTAAAACTTTTATTTAATAAATATAAATTTCTGGGGCTGGCGCCGTGGCTCACTCCGCCTGTGGCGCTGGCATCCCATATGGGCGCCGGGTTCTAGTCCTGGTTGCTCCTCTTCCAGTCCAGCTCTCTGCTGTGGCCCAGGAGTGCAGTGGAGGATGGCCCAAGTGCTTGGGCCCCTGCACCTGCATGGGAAACCAGGAGGAAGCTCCTGGCTCCTGGCTTCTGGCTTCAGATTGGCACAGTTTCGGCCGTAGTGGCCATTTGGAGGGTGAATCAATGGAAGGAAGACCTTTCTCTCTGTCTCTCCCTCTCACTGTCTATAACTCTACCTGTCAAATAAATAAATAAATCTTTAAAAATAAATAGATAAATATAAATTTCCAAAGTACAACTTATGGATTATAGCGGCTTTTCACCCCATAACCACCCTCCCACCCACAACCATCCCATCTCCCACTCCTTCTCCCATCCCATTCTTCATCAAGATTCATTTTCAATTATCTTTATATACAGAAGATCAATTTAGTATATACTAAGTAAAGATTTCAACAGTTTGCACCCACACAGAAACACAAAGTATAAAGTACTGTTTGAGCACTAGTTATACTGTTAATTCACATAGTACAACACATGAAGGACAGAGATCCTACATGGGGAGTAAGTGCACAGTGAATCTTGTTGTTGATTTAACAATTGACACTCTTATTTATGATGTCAGTAATCACCCGAGGTGTCGCTCCCCGTCTTCGTGGGGGAACGACACAGGACCCTGCGCTGTTCTTTCTGTCTGCTCGGCCCTCCCCGGGTTTGCTGCTGGTTCTTCCCGGGTTGGCTACTATCCCTTCCACCTCCGTGGAAGGGCAGTTCCCCCTGGCCGCATTCCCCACTTCCGCAGGGGAGCGGCACACCGCCAGCCGGCTCTCTGGGGGGCTGCACAGGTGTTCCTTCAGCTAGATGTTCCCCATAGATGTTCCTGGTGCATGCCGTCTCTCTCCTCCTTTATAGTCCTCCTCCGCCAATCCTAACTCGGCTGCCCACACGCCGAGTACGCTGCTCTCCTCCAATCAATAGCAAGTCCTACAGTTTATTAGTTGAACTGGAGGCAGCTGTGCGGAAGCTGTTTACTTCTCTCCCAGCGCCATATTGTGGGAGAGCAGATGCATAGAATAAGTCTTAATTCCAGTAACTCAGTCTAGTCCGGTTGCTCCCCACAGATCCCCCTTTCTTTTTATTTTTTGGCGTTGATACGCGCCTGTCTTCGGTGTCCCGCGGCACACACTCTGCTCTACTTGCTAGAGTTGCCACAGGCTCTTACAAGTCCTATCAATCAGGCAAACCGAATCCGGGTCCTCTCTTCGCCATGTTGTGAGGAGGTTTTTAGGCGCTGATGCGTGCCTGTGTTCGGTGCCCTGCAGCGCATGCTCTGGTCGAGCCTGCAGGGGCTTACAAGCCCTATCAGGCAAACCGAATCCAAGCCTTCTCATTGCCTTTTTGTGGGGAGGCCTTACTGATGTTAATTCGTGCCTGTCTTCGGTGACCTGCGGCGCATAAGCTGCTAGCCGCCGCAGGTGCTCATCGTGCTCATCGCCTCACTTAATCAGGCAGACCGAATCCAAGCTCTCACATTGCAGTGTTGTAGGGAGGCCTTTCTATTTCTCTATTTCTCTATCTCCGGGCATTCCTATTTCTCCCATTTTACTTCTATCTTCCAGCATTCCTATTTCTCTCACTTTGCTTCTAAACTTCTATTTCTCTTATCCCTGCAGCTTCCCGGCTCTGCGCCGCTTCAGCCAGCGCCTCTCTCATCTGCGCGGCTCCGCTTTCCACGCCCTTCGCGTCTGCACCACGGCCTACGCCAGCCCCGTTCCCTATCTATTCACGCCCCGTGCTCTCTCTGCACGCGGCGGCTTCCGCGAGTAACACAGCGTAGCTTACGTGTCCGCCACTAGCATTCAATCTAAGTTCCCCGGGCTAGCCTGGCGAATTCAACCCAGCTTACGTCTCCGCCCCACGATTTGGCTTCCCGTCCTTTGCTCCCCGGGCTAATCAGACGGATCCCAATCCGGCTTACGTTTCAGCTTCTGGTTTCAACTTTTCGCCCCCCATTCCCGGGCTAACTTGAGAATCCCAAAGTGGCTTTCGTATCCGCCTCGGCCTGCCCCCCGCGGCTTCAATTTCCCTAACATTTTTCTCTACCCGGTATGTTTCCCCAAGCTTTCCTCCAACAATACTCCTCCCTCATTTCTCCTGGCCTCTCCCCACAGTCCGCATCCGAGTCTGTTTGTTCTAGCTTTCACTTTCGCTTTTGACCTTAGAGATTTCTCCCAGCTTTCCCCCGTAGTCCGTATCTGAATCTATGCCTAGGCTTTCAACAGCTTCCTCCGGCACCTCTTTTGTCCGGCTTTTCCCTAGGCTGTTTGCTAGTCTCTCTCTCTCCGGTATAGTCCGCATCCGAGTCTGTTTGTTCTAGCTTTCACTTTCGCTTTTGACCTTAGAGATTTCTCCCAGCTTCCCCCCGTAGTCCGTATCTGAATCTATGCCTAGGCTTTCAATAGCTTCTTCCGGCACCCTTTTTCGTCCGGCTTTTCCCTAGGCTGTTTGCTAGTCTCTCTCTCTGGTATTTTCCCAGTTCTTCCCGTTTCTTCCCTCCTAAGTTTCATATCCGTCCTAAGTTTCCTATCCGAGTCACGGCACCATTATGTCGCTCCCCGTCTTCGTGGGGGAACGACACAGGACCCTGCGCTGTTCTTTCTGTCTGCTCGGCCCTCCCCGGGTTTGCTGCTGGTTCTTCCTGGATTGGCTACTATCCCTTCCACCTCCGTGGAAGGGCAGTTCCCCCTGGCCGCATTCCCCACTTCTGCAGGGGAGCGGCACACCGCCAGCCGGCTCTCTGGGGGGCTGCACAGGTGTTCCTTCAGCTAGATGTTCCCCATAGATGTTCCTGGTGCATGCCGTCTCTCTCCTCCTTTATAGTCCTCCTCCGCCAATCCTAACTCGGCTGCCCACACGCCGAGTACGCTGCTCTCCTCCAATCAATAGCAAGTCCTACAGTTTATTAGTTGAACTGGAGGCAGCTGTGCGGAAGCTGTTTACTTCTCTCCCAGCGCCATATTGTGGGAGAGCAGATGCATAGAATAAGTCTTAATTCCAGTAACTCAGTCTAGTCCGGTTGCTCCCCACACCGAGGCTCTTGTCATGAGCTGCCAAGGCTATGGAAGCCTCTTGAGTTCACCAACTCCAATCTTAATTAGACAAGTTCATAGTCAAAGTGGAAATTCTCTCCTCCTTTCAGAGAAAGGTACCTCCTTCTTTGATGGCATGTTCTTTCTGCTGGGATCTCACTCACAGAGATCTTTCATTTAGGTCATTTTTTTTTTTTTTGCCAGAGTGTCTTGGCTTTCCATGCCTGAAATACTCTCATGGGCCTTTTAACCAGATCCAAATACCTTAAGGGTTGATTCTGAGGCCAGAGTTCTGTTTAGGACATCTGCCATTCTATGAGTCTGCTGTGTATCCCGCTTCCCATGTTGGATTGTTCTCTCCTTTTTAATTTTATCAGTTAGTTTTAGCAGACACTAGTCTTGTTTATGTGATCCCTTTGACTCTTCTTCTTAAAATTTTTTTTGACAGGCAGAGTGGACAGTGAGAGAGAGAGACAGAGAAAGGTCTTCCTTTGCCGTTGGTTCACCCTCCAATAGCTGCCACGGCCAGCGCACTGCGGCCGGCGCACCGCACTGATTCAATGGCAGGAGCCAGGTACTTATCCTGGTCTCCCATGGGGTGCAGGGCCCAAGCACTTGGGCCATCCTCCACTGTACTCCCTGGCCACAGCAGAGAGCTGGCCTGGAAGAGGGGCAACCAGGACAGAATCCAGTGCCGGCGCCGCAAGGCGGAGGATTAGCCTAGTGAGCCGCGGCGCCGGCTACGTGCTTCTTTTTTTAAAAAAATATTTATTTTATTTATTTGAAAGAGTTACAGAGAGAGGTAGAGAGAGAGAGAGAGAGGTCTTCCATCCGATGTTTCACTCCCAGATGGTTGAACGGCCGGAGTGTGCCAATCTGAAGCCAGGAGCTTCTTCCGGGTCTCCCATGTGGGCGCAGGGGCCCAAGGACTTGGGCCATCTTCTGCTGCTTTCTCAGGCCACAGCAGAGAGCTGGATAGGAAGTGGAGCAGCTGGGACTCGAACCGGCGCCCAAATGGGATGCTGGCACTTCAGGCCGGAGCTTTCCACAGCACCAGCCCCAAGTGCTTATTCTTTTTTAAAAATAATTTTCTAGTGCTCAAATGTCCTTGTAACTCTTTTAAAAATCATTTCTTTTTTAAAAGATTTTTATTTATTTATTTATTTGAAAGGTAGATTTATAAACAGTGAGAGAGACAGGGAGAAAGGTCTTCCTTCCGTTGGTTCACTCCCCAAATAGCCGCAATGGCCAAAGCTGCTGGAACTTTGCTGATCCGAAGCCAGGAGCCAGGTGCTTCCTCCTGGTCTCCCACACAGGTGCAGGAGCCCAAACACCCGGGCCATCCTCCACTGCCCAAACAGGCCACAGCAGAGAGCTGGACTGGAAGATGAACAACCGGGACTAGAACCAGTGCCCATATGGGATACTGGCGCCACAGGTGGAGGATTAACCTCGTGCACCATGGTGCCGGCTCCTAAAAAGAATAATTTCTTTACTTTTTATTTAAAAAGCAGAGATAGATTGAGAGAGAGAGAGAGAGAGAGAGAGAGAGAGAGAGAGAGAGAGAATCTTCCATTGGAATGCTCTGAACAGCCCGAGCTGGGTCAGGCAGAAGCCAGGAGCCTAGAACTCAATCTGAGTCTCCAACATGAGTACTTGAGCTGTCACTTGCTGCCTCCCAGGGTTTGCAGTAGCAGGAAACTGGAATTGGAAGTGAAGCTCGGACTTGTACAGGGCACTCCAGTAATGGGATTTGGGAGTCCAAGCAGCATTTCAATTGCTGTGTCAAATGCCTGTTCCTGAGTGTTTATTCTTTATGTAGCATTTTGGCAGGTAATATAAGTGCTACTTAAGTTGTATAAAGCATGGTCTTTGGTATCAAGGGTCCTGGTTAGGAAATAAGAATGAGAAATAAAACATTAAATGGTACAAAGCAGTGTAACTGATTGCTAACTTGTGTGAAAATTAAGGAATATAGGAATTTAGAGAAGACATAGATGAATGTAGGCTGTAATGGTTGGTGAAGTTTGCTGCTGAGATTGAACTGCATGTGAGTTATATAAAGACAACTGGAGGAGGTACAGCATTTGAAGCCAACAGTATAAATAAAGATATACATATAGGAATGAAGAAGTTATGTTCAGAGGACAGTGAGATAATTATTCTTACAGTGAGTAACATTTTGAGGGGGGGAAGAGGTAGAATGGGATTAGATTATAGAGGGACTGAAAATGAACCACAATAGTTACATAAGCATAAAACATGCAAGACTGGAAGCATCACTGGAGGTGGACAATATTTTAACTGGCTAAGGGATTGTTTCTCTTTGTCCAGATTGAAGAAATGACAATAAATCTGTGGAACTTGACAGTTATGAGGAGTATAAATTTCATGATAAATGAAGAGCAGAAGGTTAAATGTACGTATGCATTTATTCACTGTATGTTTAATAATGTTCCTGCAGTTTAAATAATGTTTTGACCAGTTCTTAGGTGGAGATTTTAAAGAATTTTTCATTTTATTTGAAAGGGAGAGAGAGGGAGGGAGGGAGAGAGAGAAAGAGAGAGAGAGAGAGAGAGAGAGAGAGAGATCCTCCATCTACTGGTTCACTCTCCAAATGGTTTCTTTTTTAAAAAATTTATTTTTATTATTAATTTGAAAGTCAGAGTTACACACAGAGAGAAGGATAGGCAGAAAGCAAGGTCTTCTACCCACTGGTTCGCTCCTCAATTGGCCACAATGGAAGGAGATGCACTGATCCGAAGCTAGGAGCCAGGAGACTTTTTCCAGGTCTCCCATGTGGGTGCAGAGGCCCATGAACTTGGGCCATCTTCTACTGCTTTCCCAGGCCATAAAAGAAAGCTGGATAGGAAGTGGAGCACCCGGGACTAGAACTGGCACCCATATGGGATGCCGGCTCTGCAGGTGGCAGCTTTACCTACTATGCCACAGCGCCAGCCCCTGGATGGTTTCAATGGCCAGCTCTGTGCCAGGCCAAAGCCAAGAGCCAAGAGCTTCATCCGGGTCTCCCACGTGGGTGGCAGACCCACTACAGAAATAAAAGAGGTTACAATTATTCAAACTTCCCTATTTTCAGAGAAAATTAACTATATAATAAAAATGTCTGTATTTTCTACATTATACTTCAGGAACTTTAACATCATCTACAGCAAAGAGAATTAGCACATTTTAGGAGAAAAATATAAAGCTGTCTTGATGTCCTGAGGTTTAGGTTTAGGTCGCAACTATTAGAATTCTTTTGCCAGCATGGTACATATGAGTATTCTGGGAATCAGGTATCTTTAGTGAGTTTTTGGGATTTAACACCTGCAGAAATTAAAATTTGAGAATTAAATATCTTTCTAATTGAAGCATTAAGCAAACGACTCATATAAGTTTCAGATCATTTACTTCTGAAAATTGATTTTTTAATGCCTTTAAAATTGTCATATTTAACAAGCATGAAACTGGCTTGACTTCAATCATCTTTTTTTCTTTATATATGTATATAAAATGAATATTTTGTGTTTATGGGTGTCTAATTACCGTTTTTCAGTATGTCATATTGCTTCCAAGTTGGCATCTATGTGTGATCTTTCAGTGGCTTCAGAAGAAACTCTAAGAAGACAGATTTTCGTAAGTCCTAATTAATGAGTAGAAAATATAAGGTGCAATGAGAGTTATTACTCCAGTGAAAATGGTTGAAGTTAGTATAAGACTAGAAGGAGGTTGAATCTTCTAGTGCTATCTTTTTATGACTAGGATAATTGCTACAGTTAAAGATCTTGGCAGTGTTATAGTTGTTATGACAAACATTTGATGAACTAAATATTGGACTTAAAATTTTGGATTGATCTATTATTTTTTTTTTGCTTTTACCTAAAAAGAAAACTCCCTAGCCTAGTCTTGGAACTTGAGTGGTGTTGTATGTTTTTTTTTATATTTATTTATTTGAATTGGCAGAGTTACAGAGGTGGGGGGCAGGGAGTGAGAGACAGAGAGATCTTCCATCTGCTGATTTATTTCCCAAATGCCTACCTCAGCCTGAGCTGGGCCAATCTGAAGCCAGAGTCAGGTCACCCACGTGGATGCAGGGGTCCAAGTATTTGGGCCATCTTCTGCTGCTTTTCCAGGCGTATTAGCTGGAAGCTGGATCGAAAATGGAGCAGCTGGGACTTGAACTGATGCCCGTACGGGATGCCAGTACTGCAGGCAGTGGCTTTATGGGCTACACCACAGCACTGGCCTCAAGTTTTTTTTTTTTTTTAAGTGTAAACATTGTTTATTTATTTGAGGGGCAGAGAGAGAATGAGAGTGAAAGAACACTGCCTTCCCTTAATTCATTCTCTATCTACCCACAATGGCAGAATGTTGGCTGGAGCTGGGCTGGGGTCAGACCAGGCTGGGAATGTAAACCATGTGGGTGGCAGGAACCCAATTACTTAAGCCATCATTGCTGGTTCCCAGGGTCTGCATTGGCAAGAGGCTGGTGTCAGGAGCTGGAGCTGGGAATTGAATCTAGGTACTCTCATGTGAGATGCTGGTATCTTAATGGTTAGGCTAAGCATCTGCTCCCTGGAATGATATTATTTAATTTTTTTAAAGATTTATTTATTTTACTTGAAAGTCAGAGTTACACAGAGAGAGGAGAGGCAGAGAGAGAGAGAGAGAGAGAGAGAGAGAGAGAGAGAAAGAGGTCTTCCATCCTATGGTTCACTCCCCAGCTGACCACAATGGCCGGAGCTGGGCCGATCTGGAGCCAGGAGCCTCCTCCGGGTCTCCCACGCGGATGTAGGGGCCCAAGGACTTGGGCCATCTTCTAGTGCTTTCCCAGGCCACAGCAGAGAGCTGGACAGGGTGTGGAGCAGCCGGGTCTTGAACCGGCGCCCATATGGGATGCCGGCGCATCAGGCAAGGGCGTTAACCCACTGCGCCACAGTGCTGGCCCCCTGGTATTATTTAATTTTAAAAAGTTTTTCTGATGAAAAATTTAAAGCATTGAGTAAATAAGGGAAAGAATATGGGATTTGAAGTCTTAAAACCTAGGATTTAATTCCAGCTCTGCAACTTAGCAGCTATGTGACTTTGAAAGATGACTTAATTCTTTCATTTGTAAAATGAGAATAATATTATTACCTTAGAGTGTTATAGGGTTAAAATTTTTTTGTGAGAAATGCTTTGAACACTATGAAATGTGTAGCTAAGTATATAATAGAAGTATTCCTCTATGTAAATGCTATGACAACAACCTGATAAATCCCATATTATATGTGATATAATAAAGCTGAGTTGAATACATGGTTAATCTTGTGTTCTTCCCTCCTTTCAAAGATTGTAAACATTCTGATGCCTTCAAGCAGTTGTTTTGTCCAACTTTTATAGCTGTTTTCAGTAGGAGTGTCAGATTGAATCAAGGTGTTCCATCGTGGCTGGAACTGGAAGTCCTCCTCTTGCATTCTGTTTTTTTAAAAAAGTAATGCCTTTTAAACAATTATTTTCCCCCAAACAATATATGCATGCTTATATAAAATTAAACTGACTAAATCGATCTTCTATATATAAAGATAATTGAAAATGAATCTTGATGTGAATGGAATGGGAGAGGGAGCAGGAGATGGGAGGGGTGCGAGTGGGAGGAAAATTGTGTGTGGGGGAGCCATTGTAATCCATAAACTGTACTTTGGAAATTTATATTTACTAAATAAAAAAAAGAAAATAAATAAAATTAAACTGTTGAGACATAATAAAAAGTAGTAGTTTTCTGCTACCTCCTTCTCTATCCACTGTCTTGCTTCCTAGAGGCAAGTACATGTTTTTAGTGGAAAAATATTTTTCTCTGTGTTCTAAAATGATATTTTATTATAGAAAACCTCAAACACACACACACACAAAACAGATAAGATGATTTCTCCATTACTCATCATTAAGCTAGCGTAATCATCAACTCATGGCCATACTTGTTTCTTTCATATCTCCTCCAATGGCAACCCCTGACCCCATTGGATTAATTTTTTTTTTAAATTTATGGGGCATGAATTTGGTGCAACAGTTAAGAAGATGCTTGGCATGCCCACATCCGTTATTAGAGTCTCTGGGTTTGAGTCCTGGCTTCATTCCCAGTTTCAGATTCCTGCTAATGTGTACTTGGATAGGAAAATCTAGATGGAGTTCTGAATTCCTGGCTCCTGGCTTCAGCCTTGATCAGCTTTAGCTGCTGTGGGCATTTGGTGGTGAACCAACTAAAGGGTGATCTCTGTCTGTCTCTCTCTGTCCCTTTGCCTGTTGAACAAATAAAATTAAAAGAGATCTCCCATCTATACTGGTTGACTCTTCAAATGCCCACCACAGCCAAGGGCTGGGCCAAGATGTCAGGAGCCAGAATTCAGTCTTGGTAGGTCTCCTGTGTGGGTGTCAGGGACCCAAGGATTTGAGCCAAGGATGTACGTTAGCAGGAAGCTGGAGTTGGAGCTGGGACTTGAACCTAGGAACTCCTATATGGGATGTGAGTGTCCCAAGTGGCATCTTAACTGCTATGCCACATACCCACCCTGTTGGATTATTTTGAAGCAAGTCCAACATGTATGATTTTGTCTATAAATATTTCAGGATGTATCTTTAAAATATGTGGTATCATTTTATTAAACAAAGTCAATACCCATTATCATACCTGTTAAAATCTAACAAATGTTTCCTAAAATTATTAGCTATGCAGTCCTTCTATTCCCCTGCACCCACTTGGTTTCTTAGAATCAGGAGCAAAGAAAGCCCATACCTTTGTATTTTGTTAATATGTCTTTTTCTATCCACACATATCTCCTTTTTTTTCATTTGCTGAAAAACAAATTAATTTGTTGAGGAAATCATGTTGTTTGTTTTATAGAGCTTCCTAAATTTTGAGTTCTGATGATTTTGCCTTCACAGTGTCCCCTAATATAGTCCTTTGTTCTTGAAACTGATAGATCTAGAAGCTTGTTTTGATTCAGGTTTGATTTTTGTCAGAAAAATTTATAGACAATATGTTGTGTTTATATCAGGAGGCACTGATAGCCACTTAGCTCTTTTTTGTTCTGTTAGTGCCTTTTGATGATTATTGCCCTGGGTCCGTTTTTCTGTAAGGCTTTGCATACTCTAATTCTGCATTCCCTCTTTGTTTATTAGCTGGAATAGAGAGAGACTCCCCTATCTGCTATTTGGTTACTCTGAAGTACAGTTTGTATAAGACAGATTAAATGCTTGTTTCTTGTCTTTTACTTAATAGTTTTCAAAATAATGAATTGGCTCCCTAACATCTTCAAACAGTGACCAAATAAATAAGTTTTAAAAATGTATCACTGGGATCAAATTTGTGGTGCAGTGGGTTAAGCCACCACTTGTAACATTTTAAAGCACTGATTTGATCGTAGTTGCTCTACTTCCCATCCAGCTCCCTGTTAATGTGCCTGGGAAAGCAGAGGAAAATGGCCCAAGAACTTGGGCTCTTGCCATCCCCTTGGGAGACCTAGATGGAGTTATAGGCTCCTGGCTTTGGCCTGGCCCAGCCCTAGCTGTTGCAGCCACTTGGGGAGTGAACCAGTGGCTGAAGGATCTTTCTGTTTCTCCCTCTCTCTATTACTCTGCCTTTCAAGTAAGTAAATAAATCTTTTAAAAAGTATCATTGTGAATTCATGTATTTTAACATAGTTAATGAATTTCCATCCATTGTAGTTATTATTAATCTTATTGATGCACAGTGTTCTATCTTGAGCCTATTAGTAGGAGCCTCTTTAACTGGTTCTGAGTCCTTTTGACATAACCGCAGTAGTCTTAATAGTTTTTTTTTTTTTATTCTTGATAGATGAAGTGTCTGGGCTTATCGTGTATATTTCCTGCCCTAGACTTGGATTCAGGCATTCCTCCAGTCTTGTTTCTTTTTAGTGGAGAATGCTATTTAGAAATCACTGGGGGCAGCGAGTTAAAGCCCCAGCCTGCAGTGCCGGCATCCCATATGGGCACCAGTTCGGGTCCTGACTGTTCCTCTTCTGATTCAGCTCTCTGCTTATGGCCTGGGAAAGCAGTGGAAGATGGCCCAACTTCTTGGGCCCTTGTACCCACGTGGGAGACCTGGAGGAAGTTCCTGGCTCCTGGCTTCAGATCAGCTCAGCTCTGGCCTTTGTGGTCATTTGGGTAGTGACCCAATGGAATGGAGGACCTCTCTCTCTCTCTGACTCTACCTCTCTCTCTGTAACTCTTTCAAATAAATAAAATAAATCTTTAAAAAAAAAGAAATCACTGGATAGTACAAGTTCTTATTGCAGTTGCATTGGTGACTGTTTCTAGACCTTCTTAGTGAAGAGAGCTATAAAATCTATTTAAAAAAACAGAATGAGGTCATACTTCTATTTACAATTGATATTTAGGATGATAAAGTTTTTTTTAGCTTCTTTGGTTTTCTATATGCATCTCTTTTCTTCAGCATAGTCCGTCTTGGCACCCAGCATCATTAATATAATGAACATTTGTTTCAAAATATAGCAATATCAGTATTATTACTAATTATATGATTTCCAAAAATGGTTTAATAATTCATCAGGGATGTACAGTCAAAATATTACCTTAATATTATTAAAATAGAAGTTAGTTTAAATAATTCCTTTCCCTGTGATTTAGCTAGCATCTTGATGCACAGTTAGGTCCATTAGTTGCAATTTTCTTTTGATTTATAATGATAATTTTTAAAATTTTGATTGAATTTCATTGTGTAATTATGTAGAATCTTTACATAATTTCAAGGACAAATCTAACAAAAGTATATTCAGATATGTTTAGCTTTTCTATCTATCCCTTCTGCTCTGTTTCTTCTTTTTTGTAGATAGCCATTTTATTTTATGGTTTATTTTTTTAAATAGAAGCAAATAGGTATATACTCATTTTCCCTCCCCTAGTTGCTATTTTTAAAAAAAAATATTTATTTATTACTTGACATGCAGAGTGATAGAGAGATACGCGTGCATGCACACACACATACACACACACACAGATCTTCCATCTGTTGGTTCACTCCCCAAATGGCTGCAACAGCTGGGGCTGACCAGGCTGAAGCCAGGAGCCCAAAACTCCTTGAGGGTCTCCCATGTGCCCACCTCTAGTTTCTTAGATCAATGGTAATATTCCAATATATATTCTTCTGTACCTTATTTTTTGCTCCATTTAACCATTTAGCATTATGTCTTAAGGATCATTTTATAGCAATGTATATGAGAGATCCCTCATTTTTATATTTATATAATTTTTTTTTGACAGGCAGAGTGGACAGTGAGAGAGACAGAGAGAAAGGTCTTCCTTTGCCGTTGGTTCACCCTCCAATGGCCGGCGCGGCCGGCGCGCTGCGGCCGGCGCACCACGCTGATCCGATGGCAGGAGCCAGGAGCCAGGTGCTTTTCCTGGTCTCCCATAGGGTGCAGGGCCCAAGCACCTGGGCCATCCTCCACTGCACTCCCTGGCCACAGCAGAGAGCTGGCCTGGAAGAGGGGCAACTGGGACAGAATCCGGCGCCCCGACCGGGACTAGAACCTGGTGTGCCGGCGCCGCTAGGCGGAGGATTAGCCTAGTGAGCCGCGGTGCCGGCCCTATTTATATAATTTTTGAAAAAAGATTTATTTATTTGAAAGGCACAGGTGATACAGGGGGAAAAAAGAGGGAAGGGGAGAAAGAGAGAGAGCTTCTATCCTTTGGTTCATTCTCCAGATGCCTGTAACAGCCAGGGCTGGACCAGGCTGAAGCCAGGAGCCAGGAACTCCATCTAGATTTCCCACGTGGCAAGAACCCAGGTATTTGGGCCAGCATCCACTGCCTTCCTAAGGACATTAACAGAAGGTTGGGGCTGAAGCAAAGTAGCCAGGACTCGAATTGGCACTCCAATATGGTATGCAGGTGTCCCAGGTGGTAGCTAAATCTGCTGTGCCATAATGTCTGCCTCTAGTTACATAGTTTTCTTTTTTAAATTAAAAGTGTTTAATAATTTTTAAAATTTTAATATTTAGCAATTTTTAACATTTTCCACAGTCACTTCATATCTACATATTATATTATATGCATACACATTCTGTTTTTTCTTGTAAACAGGGATATTAATATCACAAAATGTGGGATTCATGACAATGGTCATAATGTGGGGTTAGTTACATAATTTTCCATTGATGTGTATATCTTACCTGTATTCAGCCAGTCCTCTGTGATGGATATTGGGGTGCCTCAGTGAATTGCCTTGTGCATATATCTTTGCCAGTTTTTAAGGCTATTACTTGTAACCACTTTAGTTTTCACTCTTGTGGTTACTTCCATTATTTTAATCATGCTTGTATACTTGTACCACTATAATTACTTTGGGAGGACTACTATAACAAAATATCAGAGGCTGGGTGGCTTAAACAATAGAAATTTGTTTTCTTACTGTTCTGGAAGCTTCATGATTAAAGTGCCAGTGGATTTGGTTTCTTCTGAGTACTCTTTCCTTTACTTGCTAATGTCCGTCTTCTCTGTCCTTACATAGCCTTTCCTCTGAGCATGATCATTGCTTGCTTCTCATTATGTGTGTAAATTTCCTCTTCTTATAAGGATACCAGCCAGATTTCATTAGGGCCCACCCTAATGGCCATATTTCAGCTTAGTTACCTGCTAAAGACTTTATTTCCAAATACAGCCACATTCTCACATTCTGGGGTGATGGAGGTTAGGACTACAACATAGAATTTTGAGCGGACACGGACATGATTATGCCCATAACCATAACTAATTCTTTTTTTAAAAAAGATTTATTTATTTATTTATTTGAAAGAGTTACACAGAGAGAGAAGAGGCAAAGAGAGAGAGAGAGAGAGAGAGAGAGAGAGAGGTCTTACATCTGATGGTTCACTACCCAGTTGCCTGCAATGGCCAGAGCTGTGCTGATCTGAAGGCAGGAGCCAGGAGCCTCTTCCAGGTCTCCCACATGGGTGCAGGGGCCCAAGGACTTGGGCCATCTTCTGCTGCACTCCCAGGCCACAGCAGAGAGCTGGATCAGAAGTGGAGTAGCCGGGCCTCGAACCGACGCCCATGTGGGATGCCTGCGCTTCAGGCCAGGACATTAACCCTCTGTGCCACAGTGCTGACCCCCATAATTAATTCTTGATTTATAAGGTTTATACATAAGCTGATTTCTGTTATAATAGATGAGGATTTATCTAATACTTTCTTATATTACTTCTAAATTTTTGCTAGTTATATGAGGGAACTTTGAAAAATTTGTTTAAAATTGAAATTAAAAGACAAGTTTAAGACATTGGCAGTGACCAAAACTGCTCCAGCTCACAAAAAAAATTTGTTAGATAAGATAGACAGAGACTTGCAGACCCAGGACAGGCAGGGTTTGCACTACACCTCTCATAAGCAAGAAGCAGCGATAGAAGATATAATTTACACCCTTCAACATCCCTTACGATTAAGGGAATGGAGTCTCTGAGGGGGAATATTGTAGGCAGGCATATAGGATTAAAATTAATAAGGTTTGTGAGCTCAAAGACCATGCCTTCACCATGTCCCTGTGTGACCTCGTGTCCCTGTCTGACCACACCTGTGTGCCCAGCGGGCAATCAGGCCAATTAACTACTCCCTTTTGGAAGTAGATTAAAGGCCTGGGAAACGGTGGGCCCAACCCCCCCCCCCCTTTTTTTTTGCCTCCTTTTTTCTGTGCCTCCAGGGTGCGTGGTCTTCGGGCCACCTGCCCCAGACTTCCTGGCCAGCATGCTCTTCCACATGGCTGACTCCTGGTACTTGGTATGAACCCAGATTTCGCTCTCTTAGATAGGGCCTTCGATCTCCTATGCTTTTCTTCCACTGAATAAAAAGGCTTAAAACTTAAAAAAAAAAGACAAGTTTATTTTGGTGCAAAAAGTTTTTGAAATCCATGCATATTTTTTTCATAATATGCATTTTCTGCAAAATTTTTGAAGACCCCTCTATGCATACATTTCAACATTTTTTGCACCAAACATCTTTTAATTCAATTTTCCATGAACTTTTTGAAGTACCTTCATATAATACTATTTTAAATTTATCTGATGGTTACCTTTTAAAATTTTTATCTATTTAAAGTTTTATTTCCATAAATTTTGGACATTATATGCTTTCCACTTTGTCCGCCTTGTGAGTATGGTAGTACCTTTACCATTGTCTCTGCCTTCTCTTTTCCCCATTAACTTTCCAATTTCTGTCACCTCTGATTTGCCTTTTTGGTTTTGTTGATCCCAAAGAAAGAAAACTAATAGGAAAGGTTATTGATTGTTACTGTTAATGAACTCTTCAACTTTCAGGGAGAGGTCAACTGCCTTTTGTTTCCACTGTTCTCACTTAGGGCTTTTGTCATATTTTGCATGTTTGGGTGTGATTTTCTGCTTCATCTTATTTGTTTCAGTGATTCTTCATAAATGCAGGTCCATCGAAAATAACCCCTTGTTTTCCAGAACTATTGTTTAAATATTTTTTTAAAGATTTATTTATTTATTTGAAAATCAGAGTTACACAGAGAGAGGAGAAGCAGAGAGAGAGAGAGAGAGAGAGAGAGAGAAAGAGAGAGGTCCTCCATTTGATGGTTCACTCCCCAGAGCTGCGCCAATCTGCAGCCAGGAGCCAGGAGCTTCCTTCAGGTCTCCCACGTGGGTGCAGGGGCTCAAGGACTTGGGCCATCTTCCACTGCTTTCCCAGGCCACAGCAGAGAGCTGGATTGGAAATGGAACAGCCGGGTCTTGAACCGGTGCCCATATGGAATGCCGGCGCTCCAGGCCAGGGAGTTAACCCACTGTGCCACAGCGCTGGCCCTTAAATAATTTTTTTTAAGTTTCATTTATTTGAAAGGCAGAGAGTGCAGGGTCGGGGAGCGGGAAGGGACAGAGATTTTCCGTCCGCTGGTTTACTTCCCAGATGCCTACAACAGCCATGGCTGGGCCTGGCAAAGCCATGAGCCAAGAACTCCATCCTCCTTCCGAGTCTCCCATTAACAGGAAGCTGGATCAGTAGCAGAAGCAGAGGTGACAGTCAATTCCAGGCACTCTGATACGGGATGTAGGCATCCCAGGTGGCAGCTTCACCAGCTGCACCAAGCCTGCCACCCAATACTCATATTGAATAAGAAAAACTATGTATGCATTTTCTCTCATTTTTTTTTTGCTTTCAAACTTTTATTTAATGAATATAAATTTCCAAAGTACAGCTTATGGATTACAATGGCTTCCCCCCCATAACGTCCCTCCCACCCGCAACTATATATTATCATTTCTAGGGACTTAGGATAAGAAGAGTTGGCTGTAATATGTGCTTATTAGTCTTCCATTTTGATTCAGTCCTTGTTTGCTTCCATAGCATTTGTGTATATTACTTATCAATTATTGATTTAGTTATCTGTCAGTTGCAATAATGTGAGCTTCTTCATAGTACCTGGTCTGTAGTGTATACTTAGTAAACATCTGTTAGGTTAATCCAAAATGTTACTAGAAATGACATTAAAAACAGGAACCAGGGTGGGCACTGTGGTACAGTGGATTAAACCAGTTTCAGGTGCCTGCATCCCATATCAGAGTGCTGGTTGAATCCTGGCTACCTCTGCTTCTGATACGGCTTCCTGCTAATGTATCCTTGGAAGCAGCTCAAGTGGTTGGGCCCCTACTTCCCACGTGGGAAATCTGTGTGGAGTTCCTGGCTCCTGGCTTTAGCCTGGCCCAGTCCTGATTGTCGTGGGCATTTGGAGAGTGAAATGGTGGATGGAAGTTCTCTCTCTCTCTCTCTCCCCCCTCCTTTTTAACTAGATGAAAATAAATAAACATTTCAAAAATCCTAGAATGCAGATGTGTTAACTCATATGCTAATATTATAGAACTTTCTTCAATTGTGTGAGACATTAAGTTTTCAGAACTTTCTCTTCCTATCTAAATTATCCCAGAGGTTTTTTTTTTTTATTATTTATTTAGTTGAAAGGCAGAATGACGGGGGAGGATGGTTGAGAGAGAGAGAGAGAGATCAATTGATCTACCATCCCAAATGGCTGCAACAGCTAGGGCTAGGCCAGGCCAAAGCCAAGAGCCTGTAATTCCATCTGGGTCTACCACATGGGTGGCAGAGGCCCAAGTTTTGGAGCCATCGTCTACTGCCTTCCATCTGATACATTAGCAAGGAGCTGGATCAGAAGCGTGGAGTAGCCAGGGCTTAAACTGGCACTCTGATATGGGGTGCAGATGTCCCAAATGGTGACTTTTAAAGTATTCCTGTAGCAAATGTGTTTTAGGCCTATTCTTTTTTTGTTATTATTTTTATTAAGATATTTTTTCTTGAATTATGTAATACAAAGTAGAACACAAAACTCTCCTAAATGCTGACTGTTCCTTTTTGTTTTCTGTAGGTTTTGTGACTGAATATTGATAGAGGAGCATTTTCTCCAATATCCCCCAACCAGTCTGGGGAGATGTGAACTTTAAAAAATTATTTTTCTAACTTTTCTCTTCTAGATGAATATTAAAACAGGAAGAGGCTGGATAGATATTGGAAAAGCTGTGCGTTCTGATGAATTTTTTGAAGCTGCCATTGTTGTAAGTTACCTTTGATTTTTAGCTGTGGCAATTATTAGTAACATCTGTGGCTGTTCTCATCCCCACATTGTATTGCATTTTTATTTCCCAGGGTCTGGAGCACTTATATGTCAGATTAGTGGAGAGGAGTTACACTGAGGCACACGTGATCATTCAGAAGGTGGCTGTGGAGAAGGACCTCTTCAAAGTCTATTCTCACCAAGCAGAGTCAGTAGGTATCATAGGCACACAAGCCTTACTACGGGGGCAAGTTATAGATGTAAATGCAAGAATAATGAGAGGTAATCTATTAGAAGAAAATCAAATGTCACTGGCCATTTATAGGATGCTATATTTGATCTTTGGATCTTGTCTAATGTCTCAAGGAGACATGACTAATGGTGACTGGATCTGTATGGGAGTGAATGGGGGTAAATGACTAATATATATTTTCAACCACTGCATGTAACATCTGTCATTTATTTGTGGCAGCAGCCTTTTCTTGCAACACCTGTCTCCGTGACTGTCTCTTACATTCAGTCTGTCAAATATTCAGTCAAATATTTACTTGAGAAGAGTCTTTTCATTTGCTGTTGTTTTTCATTTACTATTTTTTTTATTTTAAAGATTTATTTATTTATTTGAAAGTCAGAGCTACACAGAGAGAAAAGGAGAGGCAGAGAGAGAGAGAGAGAGAGAGAGAGAGAGGTCTTCCGTCCTCTGGTTTACTCCCTAATTGGCTGCAATGGCCGGAGCTGGGCCGATCCAAAGCCAGGAGTCAGGAGCTTCACCCAGGTCTCCCACGTGGGTGTAGGGGCCCAAGGACTTGGGCCATCTTTCACTGCCTTCCCAGACCATAGCAGAGAGCTGGATTGGAAGTGGACCAGCCAGCACTTGAACTGGCACCCAAAAGGGTTGCCAGCACTGTAGGCGGTGGCTTTACCCACTATGTCACAGCGCTGGCCCCTTGATAATTTTTTTAAAAATAAAGTTTATTTATTTATTTTGAAAGTCATAGTTACAGAGAGAAAGAGGAAGAGACAGAGGGATCTTCCACCTACTGGTTCATTCCCTAGATGGTCACAACAACCAGTGCTGGGCCTGGCTGAATCCAGGAGCCAAGGAGCTTCATCCAGGTCTCCCATGTGGGTGGCAATTACCCAAACATTTGGGCCATCTTCTGATGTTTTTCCCAGGCCATTATTGAGGAGCTGGATTGGAAGTGGAGCTGCTGGGACATAAATTGACACTCGTGTGTGATGTCAGTATCACACGTGGTGGGTGGCTTTGCCTGCCGTGCCACATTGCCGGCCCCTTGATGATGCTTTAAAATATCTCCTGTTATCACACAATGTTCAAAGTTGTACTTTGCCTCTGTTTGCATTGTAGGTTTCCTCATTTTGTTATAGTTAGGTGTGCATTTTCAGTTGACAAAAAGCAGTGATGAATTTGCTTAATGTAATTATGTAATCCTGGAAATGAAAGAGGCACTAAAGTCATCTAGTATAGCCCCCTTTTTTACTTTTTATGATTTTTATTAAGATATGATTTATATACCATAGAATTCACCCATTTACAATGTTTAATTCAGTGCTTTTAGTGTATTCACAAAATCGTTGAGGCCATTTGCGGAGTGAACCAGTGGATGGAAGACCTCTCTCTGCCTCTGCCTCTGCCTCTCTGTAACTCTGTCTTTCAAATAAATAAATAAATCTTTTTAAAATAAGAGAGTACAATGTGAGATAGGGATATAGCTTCATTTACATGTGGTTATCCAGTTGTCCCAATATCATTTATTGAGAAGACTATTCTTTCCAAATTGAGTGATCTTGATACATATATCAAAAACCAATTCATCATAAATGTGGAGGTTTATTTGTGGACTCTTATTTCTATTCCATTGATCACAATGTCTATTCTTTTTTTTAAAATTATCTATTTGAAAGGTAGAGTTAGAGAGAGAGGGAGGGAGGGGAGAGCGTCCAGAGATCCAATTGTTTGCTCCTCAAATGTCCTCAACAGCTGGGGCTAGGCCAGGCTGAAGCCAGGAGCTGGGAATTCCATCAGGGTCTCCCATACAAGTGTCTTGGGGCCCAAGTACTTGTACCATCTTCAGCTACTTTCCCAGGCTCATTAAAAGGACACTGGATCAGAAGTGGAGCAGCCAGGACTCTCTCTCTCTGCCTATGCCTCTCTTTAGCTCTGTCTTTCAAATAAATAAATAAATAAATAAATATTTTAAGAAGGATTAATAACATTAATATGTGGTGTCTCTTTCATAGGAGCATAAGTTTTTGGGAGATCCAGAAATGTAAACATGCATTTCAGCAGGGTAATTGCCTTGAAGTAATGTGGATGAAGTTCTTCAGTAAAACAAAGGATTAGTAGTTTATTTTGATGTGAAAATTAAGAAGATTGTGAATTTTGGGGGAGTATAAAAGGGACATAAAATAGATATTTTAAATTGCAGAGGAGAATGAGATTTTTTAAGGTTTATTTTATTTATTTGAAAGGCAGAGAGAAAGAGAAAGAGAGAGAAGGAAAGAGAGAGAGAAAGGGAGAGAGAGATCTTCCATCCATTGGTTCACTCCTCAAGTGGCCACAGTAGCCAGGGCTGGACTAGATTGAAGTCAGGAGCCAGGAGCTTCATCCAGTTCTCCCACATGGGTGCAAGGGCCCAAGTACTTGGGCCTTCTTCTGCTGCTTTTCTCAGGCCATTAGCAGGGAGCTGGGACTCAAACTGACATCCATATGGGATGCTGGCACTGCAGGCAGTGGCTTTACGTGCTATGTCACAATGCCGGATCCATTTTTTAAGGTGAGAGATGAAGTAATTTTTAGAGGGATACAGTAGGAGGATATGGCATGCTATAAAGTACTTGAGGAATATGATAGAGTCTGTCCACCTGTGTGGGAAATATACTGCAGAAATCAACAAAGGGGAAAACTCAGTTTTATTGAGCATCTACTATATGCTTGACATAGTACTAGGAGCTGTAGTGTTCCTAATTGCTTAGCTGGAGTGAAGGTCCTATTGAAGTTAGCATAAATTCGTAGAGGGTCCATTTAGCATAGTTTACAGTGGATGACAGTGCCCTCTCTCTGTCTCTCTGTCTCTGTCTCTCTCTGTCACATAAATAAATAAATATAAATAAATAGTCTAAACAAAATTTTAAAAGTAAAATACCGTATCTGTTAACTAAATTCTTCAATTCTTAAATGGCTGACCCAAGCCTCTTCTATAAATGCTTAATAAATCTTTACATATTTATTTTTTATTTGAGAAAATCTTGCCTTTGATGGCTCATTCCCCAGATGCCCCCTGGCCCAGGCAGGGTTGGGCCAAACCAGAGCCAGGATTCTTGACCTCAGAGTGGATTTCACATGTGGGTGACAGGGTCCCAGGTGTTTGAGCCGTCATCTGATGCCTACTAGTGTGCATTAGTAGGAAGCTGGAATTGGAAGCAGATCCAGGCACTCTGATTCAAGGCAGTCTGATATGGGATGCAGGCAATATGGAAACATATTTCAAAATCAGAGTCCTAACTGCTGTCCAAACACCTGCTACAGTTTCTGTTCATTTAAGTGTGTTTAGTCATAGGGTGGTAGGGCTAAAGGGAATCCCAGGGATACTGTAGTGCGGTTTCTTCACGAGGAAACTGAAGCCATGAGAGCTTAAGGCTCAAGGTTGCACATAATAAATGGCCAAGTGACTCCTCTGGATTCAAGATAGGATTGCACTGAACTGCCTTTGTAAGGGATATTCGCAGTAGTCAAGACTTTCAGGTTATTGTGAACTTGTTTTAAGGCAAAAGACTTCTGTTTAATTTAATTCCTCGAATGTGGAGATAAATACAAGAGCTATTTAAGTCCGAGAAGCGCCTATTACACATCTGTTATACATGATATAATAACATAAGGTATCACACCAGTTTCTGCATTTCTAGAAAAAGTAAATGACTTCCACTCATTCAGTACTAGCCTTGTGTTACCAAAAATTGTTACTACTTAATTCCTCTGTATTTTGAGCTGGCTATTGTGTTTGACTAGATCAACTAATATTGCTAAAAAGATTAGGGAAAAATAAGGCTTTTCACCATTTTTAAAAAAGATTTATTTTCTCTTTATTTGAAAGAGTGACAGAGAAAAAGAGACACACACAAAAAGATGGAGATCATTTTCCTCTGGTTCACCCTTCAAATGGCCACAAAAATCTAGATTAGCCAAGGCTTAAGCCAGGAGCCTAGAAATCCATGTAGGTCTCCCATATGGGTGGCAGGGGCCCAAACACTTGGGCCATCTTCCAAAGCTTTCCTGGACACATTAGCAGAGAGCTGGATCAGAAGTGGAGCAGCTGGGACTTGAACCTGTGCTCTGATATAAGATGCTGCCATCACAGGTGGTGGCTTAACCCTCTGTGCTATAATGCTGACTCCTAAAAATAAGACCTAAAACAAAAAGATCTTATTTATTTGAAAAGCAGAGTCACACACACACACACAAACACACACACGCACAGAGAGAGAGACAGAGACAGATATCTTTTATCTGCTGGTTCAGTACCCAAATGCCCACAATGGCTGGAATTGGGCCAGGCTGAAGTCAGGAGCCAGAAACTCCATTCAGGTCTCCCACGTGGGTGGCAGGGACCCAAGTATTTGGGCCATCACCTGCTGCTTTTCTGGGTATATTAACAGAATGTTGGATTGGAAGCATAGTATGTGGGACTTGAACTGGTATTCCAATATGGGATGCTGGTGTCCCAAGTGGCAGTTTAACCTGCTGTGCCACGATACTTGCCTCCAAAATAAGACATTTTAACACTAGTTTAAAAATTCTAAAACAGACTTACGGACAAATTCTTTGTCAGTTCATTTTAACTGATAGTTGACATTCTTTTCCTCAGGCAGTTGCTCAAGGGAATTTTCAAAGAGCATCTACATGTGTGTTGCGTTGTAAAGATATGTTGGATAGGCTGCCCAAAATGGTGAGTGCAATTTCTGCATTTATTGTTCAGAAGTTTTAAAACATGCTATATCATATTCTAAGAAGAATTACTACTTCATTAAAACTTTTGGAGATTCTGTTTGAGATCAGTCCACTTAGATGATCTTAGAAATATTTCTCTTTGTTCTGTACAGAAAGGATGTTTGAAAAGGCAATATGGGTTATTTCTTGAAATTTCTTTTATTGTCAATCCATCTGACATTTCTTCCATATTTTGTGTTACACAATGAAAGAAAAACATGAGTTTATTTCCTTGCTGACAAGGTTGACAGCAGTTAATCATGTTACTTCCATCGTATGTTTCTATACTGGGATTGACGATGTGAGAGATTTGATAGGATGAAGTCTGCTTCCTGGACTGGATCTCATCAGAATTCCTAAATTTATATTTTTAAAAGTTTATCTTCCTTTTTCAGTTTTCTCCTCCCATTTCAATGCCTATGCCTGCTTCAGGTTTTACTGTTACGAAGAGAATCCATAACAGATATAGTTAGATATTATGGAGAACATTCCCAGGACCCTATGAATTGTACCTATTTATGAGATTGATCTTACTCCCCCCCCCATTCAGTGTTATAATGTAGAACTTAATTTCCTAAGTAGTTATATATTACCTATTATGCACCAAGCACTCTTTGAGGCTTTAAAAATCTTAAAAGCAATTTTGTTTTTACAGACACATTCTAACACTTGTATAAAGAACTCCTATATACTCTTTGCCCAGAGATTTCCGATTCAAGTTTTACAGATTTCAAATTTCTATAGAAAATTGATTCAATCTAGGATATACACAGTCCCCAGTCTCCTTCAGTCAAGAACATTTCCTCATTCTTGCCTTGACATTCAAGACCTTGACAGTTTTGAAGATTACAAATCATTCTGTAGATGTGACAATCTGGATTTATCCAAAACTTCCTTACAATTAGAACAGTTTATGAATTTGGAGCCAGAAAAATCAGACAAGATTCTGTGTTCTCAAGTCTTCCTGTTGGGTGGTCAGTATTCATTTATCCTTTCGTTGGTGGTGAAAACTTTGAGCTTCTGATTAAGATGATGTCTTCCAGATTTTTCACCATAAATCTATGCATGATGACAATCCTTTGTTGTTCATAGTATTTTAGAAAGTGATACTTTGAGATTGTGAAAAACCTGGTTTTTCATCTCACTTCTATTTATTTATTTACTTGAAAGGCAGGAGTGACAGAGAGAAGGGGGGAGAGAGAGAAAATAGATCTTCCATCTGCTGATTCACTCCCAAATGGCTGCAAAAGTCAGGGCTGGGCCAGGCTGATGCCTGGAGCCAGGGACTCCAATCTGGTCTTCCACATGAATAGCAAGGGTGAAAGTACTTAGCCTATCTTCTTCTGCTTTCTTAGGCACATTACCTGGAAGCTGGATCTAAAGCAACACTCTGATATAGGGTGCCAGCATCACAAGTGGTGCTTAACACTGCACCAGAATCCTTGGAAGTGGCTGCTCCACTTCCAATCCAGCTCTCTGCTACGGCCTGGGAAAGCAGCAGAAGATGGCCCAAGTGCTTGGGATCCTGCTCCCACCTAGAAGACCTGGAAGAAGCTCCTGGCTCCTGGCTTTGGATCAGCTCAGCCCCAGCCATTGCAGCCATTTAGGGAGTGAAGCAGTGGTTGGAAGACCTCTTTCTCTCTGTCTCTCTGCCTCTGCCTTTCTGTAACTCTGACTTTCAAATAAATAAATAAATCTTTAAAAGAAAAGAAACCACAATCAAATTCAAGAACATGAAGGTTTTCTTCATAGTTTTAGAGCATAACTTTTTTTTAAAAAATGTTATGTATAATTCTATTTGGACATCTACCTTTTTCAAAAAAATTATTATTTTTATTTATTTGAAAGGCAGAGAGATAGAGACACAGAGATCTTCCAAACTCTGATGCAATACCCAAAGTACTGGATAGAGTAGATAGACTCAGTCAGGGCTGATCCAGGCTGAAGTCATGAGTCTGGAACTCAATCTGGGTCTCTCACTCTGTGGCAGGGACCCAAGTATTTGAACTTGAACTTGATCAAGTACTTGAACTTGATCTGCTGTCTCCCAGGGTATGCATTACCAGGAAGCTAGATTGGTAGCAGAGTAGCCAGGACTGGAACCAAGCACTGTGATAAGGATCCCAATTGGCATCTTAACTGCTGTGCCAAACACTTTCCCATGCAGAAACTTTTTAGTTTGATGTAATTTCTCTTGTTCATTTGTGGTTTTGGTGCCTGTGGTATTGGAGTCATATCCAAAAACTCATTGCCAAGACAAAAGTCAAGAAGTTTTCCCTTTATGTTTACTTTTAGGAGTTTCATGGTTTCAGGGGTTAAGTCTTTATTTTGGATTGATTTTTGAAAATAGTATGAGATAAAGGTCCAATCTCATTATATTGCATGTTGATGTTTGATTTTCCCAACACCAGTATTGGAAGGACTATATTTTCCATGTGTTCTTGGTATTCTTATTGAAGATCAGTTCTTTGTGAATGTGTGGATTCATTTATTCTGTTGCATTGGTCTCTATGTCTGTTCTTACTCCAGTATTGTCTTAATTACTCTCTCCAGAGAGTTCATGGGAAATGCATATTATGCAAAAAAATCTATATATGGATTTCAGTTTTTTTGCACCAAAATAAACTTGTCTTTTAATTTCATTTCTTCATGATTTTTTGAAGCACCCTTGTATTTTGAATTCTTTGTTCTTCTTGCCAAAGATTGCTTTGGCTATTAGGGGTTTTTTGTTTTCAAATCAGTTTTAGGATTTTTTGAAAAGATTTTACTTATTTATTTGAAACGTAGGGGTTACAAAAAGAGGGAGAGAGAAACAGAGAGAAAGGTCTTCCATCTGCTGGTTCACTCCCCAAATGGCTGCAATGGCTGGGGTTGAGCTGATCTGAAGTCAGAAACTAGGAGCTTCTTCTAGTCTCCTATGTGCGTGTTGGGGCCCAAACAATTGGGCCTTATTCCACTGCTTTCTGAGGCCATAAGCAGAGAACTGGATTGGAAGAGGAGTAGTCAGGAGATGAACCAGTGCCCATATGGGATGCTGGTGCTACAGGTGGAGATGTAGCCTATTATGCCACAGCATTGGCCCCAGGATTTTTTCTTTTTTCCCCCAAAAAAACTTTTATTTAAGGTATACAAATTTCATGCATTTCATAAATACAACTTTAGGAACATAGTGATTCTTCCCACCATACCCATCCTCCCACCCGCACTCCCACCCATCTTCTTCTTCTGTCTCCTATTCCCATTCTTATTTTTTATTTTCAATGAACTTTATACCCATCAGATTAACTCTATAATAAGTAAAGAGTTCAACAAATAGTTTGAAAAAAAAAAAAAAAAACTTCCTCAACAGTCGAGACAAGGGCTGTTCAAAGTCATCACATCTCAAAAGGGTCAATTTCACTTCTATAGATTGCCCTATAATTAGATGCATATATGTTTATTATAGTCACATCTTCCGGTTGAATTGATCCCTTAATCAAAACGTAGTACCCTTCTTTGTCTCTTAACAGTTTTTGTGTTAAAGTCTGTTTTGTCTGATATTAGGATGGTTACACACTAGCTCTTTTTGGTTCCTGTTAGCATGGAATATCTTTTTCCATTCTTTCATTTTCAGTTTGTGTGTATCTTTGTTGATGAGATGTGTTTCTTGTAGATAGTAAATAGAGGGGTCTCTTTTTTTAAACCATTCAGCCAGTTTGTATGTTTTAGCTAGAGAGTTGAGGCCATTTATATTCAAGATGACTATTGATAAATAATGAGTTGGCCCTGCCATTTTTCCATAAATATTCCTATTGTTTACTTTGGATTTTCTTCATACTTTTACTGGGAGATTTTCTGCCTTCACTTTATTTCATAGTGATGACCATGTTTCTGTGTATAGCACATCCTTAAGCATCTTTTGTAAGGCCGGACAAGTGGTGATGAATTCTTTCAATTTCTGTTTGTTATGGAAGGTTTTTATTTTACCTTCATTCATAAGTGAGAGCTTTGCAGGGTTCAATATTCTGGGTTGACAGCCTTTTTTTGTCTTAAGACATGGAATATATCTCAGCAATCTGCTAGCCTGTGGGGTTTCTGATGAGAAGTCAACTGTGAGTCTAACTAGAGATCCTCTGAGAGTAATCTGGTGTTTCTCTTGTACACATTTTAGAGTCTTTTAGAATATTTAGAATATTTTCTTTATGTTTTATTATGGAGAATTTGAATACAATCTTTTCTGGTCATGTCTATTAAGAGTTCTATGTGCTTCCTGTACTTGGACATCCCTTTCTTTCTCCAGATTGGGGAAGTTTTCTGTAATTATTTCACTAAACAGGCTTTCTGATCCATTCTCTGTTTCCATGCCTTCAGGAATTCCTAAGACCCATGTGTTGTGTTGTTTGATAGTATCCCATAAATCTCCAACACTGTTTTTTAATTTTTCTAATTTCTTCTTTTTTTCGTCTGACTGTAAAATTTCCAGAGATTTGTCTTCTAACTTGGATATTCATTCTTCTGCCTCACTGAGTCTATTGTAAAAGCTTTCCACCACATTTTTAAATTCGATCTGCTGAATTCCTGAATTCCAATATTTCATTTATATTTCTCTTTAAAATCTTAATTTCATGGGAAAAATGTTCATTCATGTCATATATGGATTTCTTTAATTCATGGATTTGCTTCAGATTACTTCTAAGTAATCCTATAATTGATTTTTTGAATTCTGTTTCCAGCATTTCTTCAATCTCTTCATTTTCACTTTTTTAAAAAAAAAATTATTTATTTATTTGAAAGTCAGAGTTACACACAGAGAGAGAGAGAGAGAGAGAGAGAGAGAGAGAGAGGGAGGTCTTCCATCCTATGGTTCACTGCCCAGTTGGCCGAAATGGCCAGAGCTGAGCCGATCCGAAGCCAGGAGCCAGGAGCTTCTTCTGGGTCTCCCACGTGGGTGCAGGGGCGCGAGGACTTGGTCCATCTTCTACTGCTTTCCCAGGCCATAGCAGAGAGCTGGATTGGAAGTGGAGCAGCCAGGTCCCAAACCGGCGCCTATATGGGATGCTGGCACTGCAGACCAGGGTGTTAACCCGCTGTGCCACAGCGCCAGCCCCCATTTTCACATTCTAGTATTGCAGTATTGTTGTATTCCTTTGAAGGTGTCATGTTGCCTTCCTAATTCTTGCTCCTTGAATTGCTGTGTTTTTTTAGGGATTTGTAGAGATAACTTTTTGTTTTTTATTTCCCATGTGATGGCTTTTATCTTTGAACTATGCCTCTGTAGCTTAGTGGACTGCTCTTTTAGTGATTACACAGAGGTGTGTGCTGGGTGTAGCCAGGGAGCTCTGTTCAGTACTCCAGGATGAAGGGAGTGTCCAAGGTGACTCCCTTGTTTGGTGTGGTAAATCTTCTCTCATTTTTTTTTATCAGAGGGGAGGTTTAATCTGCTCTGTTGGCATGTTCTCTTGCTCATCTCTTCTCCAAGGAGACCAATGCCTGGGTGCTAGCCCCAGTGGGTACAGTTTTCATCTGCATTGCCACAAGAACCACACAAAGGATCCATGCAGTCCTCCATGTGAGCACAGATCCTGCAGCAATGACCCTCTCCAGGGAATCAGGGAGCACCAAGCATGTGGAGCCACCCTCAGTGACTGCCTAAAGACCCAACCACACTCTGTGCCCTCTCACACATCCACAGTGTTTTTACAGTTCCAGCAGACAAGGCTGCACAGTAATGAGCACCCAATCCCCTGTCATTTCACCCAGTCAAACTCAGGCATCTCCTCTTGACTGGTTGCTGGGCACGTGGACATACGCTACTGCAGCTGTCATGCATGTCCTAAATGGTGCCTGCCTTCTTTCGGCTAGATACAGGATGCCAGTGCCAGGTGCTCAAGGAAAGAGAGATGCCCCCCCCCCTTTTTTCCTTCTAGGTTGGCAGATACACTGTCCCCCACAGGGCTCCAAGCCGGATTCATGCCAGGCTCTTCCTGCAGCTTTATTGCCAGTGGCTTGGGCTACTGCAGTCTGGTCTCACCTCACTCTCCAAAGCTGGTGCTGAGGCTCTTGACTGCTAGGGTCCTGAGTTGTGCATGTGCACACCTTCCAAATAGATCCACAGTGTCCCTCTAATTTGTATGGAGTTTCCTCCACTGCTTTTTCCCTTACACTTCCTTAAGATTGCACTCTTTCTACTTTTTTAACCTATCTTCTCCTAGACTAGAGCATTAAGCTCCCTCCCTATTCCGCCATCTTGGAATCTCTGATTTTTTTTCTTTTTTTTAAGATTTTATTTATTTATTTGAGAGAGATAGTTACAGTTACAGACAGTGAGATGGAGAGACAGAGATAAAGGTCTTCCGTCCACTGGTTCACTGTCCAAATGGCCACAATGGCTGGAGCTGCACCGATCTGAAGCCAGGAACCAGGAGCTCTTCTGGGTCTCCCACACGGGTACAGGGGCTCAAGCACTTGGGCCATCTTCCACTGCTTTCCCAGGCCACAGCAGAGAGCTGGATCAGAAGAGGAGCAGCCGGGACTAGAACCCGGATTAACCTGCACCTCAGCACTGGCCTCTGATTTTTTCTTTCTATCTGTAAAAATGTTACTTGGATTTTGATAGAATTTCTCTTTTTTTTTTTTTACAACCTATGCACATCCTCTGATAGGCTTTATTTATTTTTTATTTTTTTGACAGGTAGAGTTATAGACAGTGAGAGAGAGAGACAGAGAGAAAGGTCTTCCTTCCGTTGGTTCACTCCCCAAATGGCCGCTCCGGCCGGCACTGCGCCAATCCAAAGCCAGGAGTCAGGTGCTTCCTCCTGGTCTCCCATGCGGGTGCAGGGCCCAAGCACTTGGGCCATCCTCCACTGTACTCCCTGGCCACAGCAGAGAGCTGGACTGGAAGAGGAGCAACCGGGACTAGAACCCGGAGCCCATATGGGATGCTGGCACCGCAGGCGGAGGATTAACCAAGTGGGCCACAGCGCTGGCCCCAAGATTTTGATAGAATTTCATTGAATATATAGATAACTTTGTGTAGTATAGAAATTTTTAGCAATATTTCTTCCAATTCACATATACAGATTGCCTATTGATTTATATGTGCATTCTTTACTTTCCTTCATTAATATTTTATTATTCTCAGTTCAGGATCTGGCATTGTGGTGCAGCAGGTTAAGATGCTGCCTGCGACACTGGCATCCCATATAGGCACTGGTTTGAGTCCTGGCTGCTCTGCTTTCTAGCAAGTTCTCTGCTGAGGCACCAGTAAAGGCAGTAGAAATAACCTGAGTACTTGTAGCTCTGCCACCCATGTGGGCTACCAGGATGGAGTTCCAGGATCTTGGCTTTGGCCTGGCCCAGCCATAGCTGTTGTGGCCATTTGGGGAGTGAAGCAGTGGATGGAAGAACTTTCTCTCTCTCTTTCTCCCTTCCTCCATCTCTCCCTTCCTCTCTCTGTCACTTTGTTTTTCAAATAAGTAAATAACTCTTTAAAACTATATACATATAATTCTCAGTGTAGAAATATTTTACTTCTTGGGTTAAGTTTATTCCTAAGCATGAGTATTTTATTCTTTTCGCTGCTATTATAAATAAGTTTGTTTTCATATTTCTTTTTGGATAGTTTGTTGGGTTTCTTAAAAACTTATTTATTTATTTAAAATCAGAATTACAGAGAGAGAGGGAGAGACAGAGAGAGATCTTCCATCTGCTGGTTCTCTTCCCAGATGGCTGCAACAAACAAGGCTGGGCCAGGCCAAAGCTAGGAACCAGGAGCTTCTTCCAGGTCTCCCATGTGGATGACAGGGGCCTGAACACTTGGGCCATCTTCAGCTGTTTTTCCCAGGCCATTAGCAGGGAGTTGGATTGAAAGTGGGGCAGCTAGGACTTGAACTGGCGCCTATATGGGATGCCAGTGTTGCAGGCGGTTGCATTACCTACTATGCCACAACACCAGCCCCAAGTTTCTTGTTAATGTATAGAAATGCCATTGATTTGGTGTGCTACTTTTGTATTTTTTTTAAAAAATTAATTTATTTCATTCTCTTTTTTATTATTTGACAGGTAGAGTTATAGACAGTGAGAGAGAGAGAGAGAGGGAGAGAGAGAAAGGTCTTCCTTCCGTTGGTTCACTCCCCAAATGGCCAATCCGGAGCCAGGAGCCAGGTGCTTCTTCCAGGTCTCCCATGCGGGTGCAGGAGCCCAAGCACTTGGGCCATCCTCCACTGCCCTCCCGGCCACAGCAGAGAGCTGGACTGGAAGAGGAGCAGCCGGGACTAGAACCCGGTGCCCATATGGGATGCCGGCGCCGCAGGTGGAGGATTAGCCAAGTGAGCCATGCCGCCGGCCCCTCGTTCTCTCTCTTTTTTAAGATTTTATTTTATTTGTTTGAAAGGGAGAGAGAGAGAGAGAGGGATATATTTCATCCCTTGGTTCACTTCGCAAATGCCCACAATAGCTGGGGGTGGGCCAGGCGAAAACCAGGAGCCTAGAACTTCATCTGGGTTTCCTACATGGTGGCAGGGGCCCCAGCACTTGGGCCGTCTTCCACTGCCTTCCTAAGTACATTAGCAGGGAGCTGGATCTGAAGTGGAGCATCCGGGACTTGAACTGGCACTCTGATATGCAATTCCAGTATCGCAAGTGGCAGCTTAATCTGCTGGGCCAGAATGCCAGCCCTGATCATGTGGATTTTTATCTTCCTGAGTTTTAAAAATTTATTAAATATTTATTTTTTGTTATTTTATTTTTTATTTTAATGTGATATTAGCATAAAGAAAACAGATTCAGTGTAGTTGATGGATACAATTCTAAGAATATACTGATTCCCTTCCCCTCTCTCCCTTTCCTTCATTTTCTTTCTTTCTTTCTTTCGTTCTTTCTTTTCCTTTCTTTGTTTCCTCCATCCTTCCTTCCTTCTTTTTTAGCTTTTTTAGATAACATATTTTTAATTAACATTACAGTTAGTACTCCACGAAATAAAGAGATCAATAAGTAAGAGGATCCTAGTTCTCTGATAATATAGGCAAGGGCTATAAACAATAATCAAGTGGAAAGATGAGCATTTCATCAACATTTAGTAAATTTTAACAGGATATATTTCTCTTCCAGTTTTTTGACTGTGGTATATCACATTGATATATTGAACCACATCCCAGGGCTAAACCCCACTGGATTGTGATACATAAACCTTTTAATGTCTAATTATTTTTTTGCTGGTATTTTATTGAGCATTTTTTGCATCTGTGTGTTTATCAGGGAAATTGACCTCTAGTTTTCTTTTCTTGTAATGTCCTTGTCTGGCTTTTTTATGAAGGTAATGTTGATCTCATAAAATGAGTTTGGAAGTGTTTCATGTTCTATTTTTTGAAAGAGTTTGAGAAGTATTGGTGTTAATTCTTTAAATATTTAGTAGAATTCAACAGTGAAAGTTTTGGATTACTGAGTCATCATTGGTCTGTGCAGACTTTCTAGTTCTTCTTCTTCTTATTTATTTGAGAGGTAGAGTTGCAGAGAGAGAGGGAGAGACAGAGAGAAAGATCTTCCATCCTCTGGTTCACTCCCCAAGTGGCCACAATGGCCAGAGCTGAGCCGATCCAAAGCCAGGAGCCAGGAGCTTCTTCTGGGTCTCCCACGTGGGTGCAGGGGCCCAAGTACTTGGGCCATCTTCTACTGCTTTCCCAGGCCATAGCGGAGAGCTGGATTGGAAAGTGGAGCAGCCGGGACTCAAACCCGCACCCATATGGGATGCCGGCGCCACAGGTGGAGGCTTAGCCTACTATGCCACAGTGCCTCCCCTTCTGTATTTTTAATTTTGTCTCTTATAACAAAAATCAAAATCCTGGTCCCAATTATCCTTATTATATTGGATTTTTAAAAATTTCTTTGACAGGTACAGTTATAGACAGTGAGAGAGAGAGACAGAGAGAAAGGTCTTCCTTCCGTTGGTTCACTCCCCAAATGGCCGCTCCGGCCGGCACTGCGCCAATCCGAAGCCAGGAGCCAGGTGCTTCCTCCTGGTCTCCCATGTGGGTGCAGGGCCCAAGCACTTGGGCCATCCTCCACTGCCCTCCCCGGCCACAGCTTGGCCACAGCAGAGAGCTGGACTGGAAGAGGAGCAACCGGGACTAAAACCCAATGCTCATATGGGATGCAGGCACCGCAGGCGGAGGATTAACCAAGTGAGCCACCGCGCTGACCCCATTCTATTTGATTATTTAATCACTTACCTGCCTGTTGCCTGCATCTCCTCTTCTATTCTCTGCACTGGAAAGATGCCTTCTCCTCATGGTCTTACTCTCTATTTTGGTCCTCTCCCCTTACATGCCCACCCTCCTCACTCTGCTCAAATTCCTTATGCCAGATCATTATTCCATGCTGATATTTTCTTACCCTATTTGGGCCCTGACTCTGCATGCTTGTTGTCTTGGGTAGATTAATAATATTTTCTTATGCTACAATGATTGTATAGAATCTTAATGGGGAGAGCATTCAGTCCTCAGTGTCTGTCCCTCTGAAAAACTATAAAACTATAGAGATAAATTCCCCAAATACCTGTAATTCAAGTTGCTAATGCTGTAGGCTACTGCCATAGGGATAGAAGGATAGAAGGTACACAATAACTGGACAGTAGTCATTGGTGACTTGACAAGATACCTCTAATCCTTTCAAGATGATTTTGTGAAGTTTCAAAAGAGGCAAAATCCAACTGTAATTCAAGTTCAAGTTAATTAGCTTCTAATTTGAAATATATGCCACAGAACCCTTTTAGATATCTCATGGAAGTGTTGTAAAAGCAAACAATGAAATGGTTAGAAATGAATGATGCATTAGTGTCCAGCTTCTATAAGGTACATAGTAAAATATTAATTACTCAGAATAAGGGGACATAGTGATTTTTCTAACAAAACTTCCTGGCTTAGTGAGAAAAAATTCTTCCATTTTGAGAATTTATTTTAAAAAATGTTTGTATGTACTTACCTTTGTGAATAGAACATATTCATTCTTCCTTGGATATCTGAGACTCTTGTAAGACAGTGTTTGTGATCTGTATACAGGGTTCTAGCAGAAGATACTAAATGGTGTGGCTAGTTGTGAAACACCTCATAGCTCTGAAAATCAGTAAAAGAATGGACGTCAACATGGTCTTAAATGTCCCTTCAATACCAAAATTTCTGGTCTTCAAATTTTACTTTTTAAAACGTGCATTAAAATCTAAAAATTATTTGAAACAAAGGGAGGGAGGGTCTGAGAAAGAGCGAGAGCTCCCATCCTCTGGTTCACTCTCCAAATGCCCCCAACAACTGGGGCTGGACTGAGCTGAAACAGTAGCTGGGAATTCAACTCTGGTCTCCCATGTGGGTGGCAGGGACCCAGTGACTTGATCAGTCATTACTGCCTCCCAGGATCCACATTAGCAGGAAGCTGGAATCAGAAGCCAGAGTTTGGAAGCGAATCCAGGTACTCTGATATGGAACCTGGGCATCTTAACCACTAGGTTAAATGTCTGCCCTTAGTCCTCAATTTGGAGAAAGCCTGGGCCATAGCCTAGGGGTTATGTATGTCCACGGGTATATTTTTTAATAGCAAAAATCTCTGTTAGCAGCTTGTTTACTGAATTCTTTGCCTCTTTCTCCTCAAAATTTGAGTGTGTAATCAGAATTTTATTTTGATTAGTTGGATGGTGTGTTCTGGCTTGTTTTTATCTTGCATTTTTATCTTTAGTTTCCTCTAGAATTTATCTTCAGTGTAGTTTTACCTCATTGTGCAACTTTTATTTACGCAAAGAAAACAGTCAACTGGTCTCTGAAATCCTTTGAAATAATTCATTCAAAATCCAGCTAGATTTAGTTGCTGCTCTGTAGGGACAGAACACTGTAAGGTCTGGACTGCCTAATCTTTATTACAATTTTTAAATTCTCTTTTGTCCATTTGAATTCATCATTTTATGGTCAGATATTTGAAACTTAATGTGTAAGATTTTCTACATTTTTCTCTGTAGTAAAATCCAATCTCATGGCACATAAATGAATTATTCTTTTGGGAATAAAATTCAGTTTTCTGCTTGTTATGTCTAGCTGGCATATAATTGCTTTTCTTTGACCCTTTCCACCCTCTGCTTTGTGTATCTGGGAGAGGGTAACTCACTTAAGGGTATCTACTTGCATTCCAAACTCAAATTCATTTGAGCCTTAAAAATGACTCATTGGAAACTTTATAATGACATGTACTTTTCTGTTAAATACTTTCAGTATATGGGAAGCCTGGCCAGACTTGTTCATGTTCTTGGCTTCAGTGAAACTCTTTATGTAACTATGAGAACATTAATGCTTCTATCAAATATCAGTGCTTATTTTTAGTTCAGGCTATAACTTATTTTTTTAATGTGTGTAGTTCATTTTTATGTCTACGTGTTACATGTAATTTTAATTTTTATTAGGGTGTATGTGTGTGTATAGTCCAAAGGGAAAATTATTCTATAATTCTTTTTACAAAATCATCACCCCTGTTTATCTCATGTAACAGCTACTTTCAGTTATTTTAGCTGGTTCTTTTTTCAAAATAAATTTTATTTATTTGAAAGAGTTACAGAGAAAGGTAGAGACAGAGAGAGATCTTCCATCTGCTGGTTCACTCCCCAAATGGCTGCAAAGGCTGGAGCTGAGCCAATCTGAAGCCAGGAGCCAGGAGATTATTCCGGGTCTCTTACATAGTGCAGGGGCCCAAGCACTTGGGCCATCCTCCGCTGCTTTCCCAGGCACAATTAGTGAGGACCTGGATCAGAAGTGTAGTAGCCAGCGCCCATATGGGATCCGGCATAGCATGGCAGGCTGGGGCTTTAACCCTTCGCACCACAGTGTAGGCCCCCAGCTGGTTCTTTTGATGTTTACCCTCCTATCCCTAAATAGTGTTCTTGTACTGCTGCTTTTTCATTTTTTACTTTTAGATATTATGTATTGACTTCCCACTCTAGAATATGAATTTAGCTCCTGTTTTGCTTCCTTCTACCCCTTACACACATATGCTTGTCGTTCCATCACCTCTACGTAACTAATTATGTATAATTAGTTATACATAATTTTGATTACTGTTTGTACTTTAATGTTTATATAAATATTATACATGTTTCAAACATGCATAAGGCAGTATAATTATTTTTTCTCTCCTGCACGCTGTATTTTTTTTTCATTTTCAATTCTCTTTATATACAGAAGATCAGTTTAGCATACATTAAGTAAAGATTTCAACAGTTTGCTCCCACACAGAAACATAAAGTGAAAAATAATAGATGATTTTTTAAATGATGATGAAATCAGATCAGACCTATTGTCATGTTTAATCCCAGTGAGAGTCAAGTTGGGAATTGATAATTTCTTTTTTTTTTAACAGAAGATCAGTTTAGTATACATTAAGTAAAGATTTCAACAGTTTGCACCCCCATAGAAACACAAAGTGAAATATACTGTTTGAGTACTCGTTATTAAGCCTCAATGTACAGCACATTAAGGACAGAGATCCTACATGAGGAGTAAGTGCACAGTGACTCCTGTTGTTGACTTTACAAATTGACACTCCTGTTTATGGCATCAGTAATCTCCCTATGCACCAGTCATGAGTTTCCAAGGCTATGGAAGCCCCTTGAGTTCTCCGACTCTTATCTTGTTTAGACAAGGTCATAGTCAAAGTGGAGGTTCTCTCCTCCCTTCAGAGAAAGGTACCTCCTTCTTTGAAGACCTGTTCTTTCCACTGGGATCTCACTCACAGAGATCTTTCATTTAGTTTTTTTTTTTTTTTTTTTTTTTTTTTTGCCAGAGTGTCTTGGCTTTCCATGCCTGAAATACTCTCATGAGCTTTTCAGCCAGATCGGAATGCCTTTAGGGCTGATTCTGAGGCCAGAGTGCTGTTTAGGACATCCGCCATTCTATGAGTCTGCTGAGTATCTCGCTTCCCATGTTGGATCACTCTCCCCTTTATTTATTCTATCGGTTAGTATTAGCAGGTACTAGACTTGTTTATGTGCTCCTGCACGCTGTATTTTAATAAGTGATTTTCTCAAATACATAATATTCCATGTACTTAGTATTATTCTCCTCTAATGTTGTATCTTGCCTTTTAATATGTTAGAATATATTAGTTATTTTATCAGTGTCATGAAGAAATCTCTGCCACAGTTCCTTATCTTCTCTCATATGGATAGGTTGCCATTTAAGCATGCTGCTAAGTTATTGTTTTTGAATTTTTCTCCATTGATGTGGGAATTCCCTTCAGCTGGCTCTTAGATTGGATCCCTGTTTCTGGAGTTCTATGTATTTCTTTTTCTGGTTTGACTTCCTCATTTTTGTAGGGCATACCCTCCAGTAGTTTACTGAAAGTGAGATGTAAATTGTTTAAGGACTTTGTATGTCTAAACATATGCTTATTCTCCCATCACAATTTATACTTAGACTGGATATACAGTTTTGGGTTGGAAATGATTTTCCCTGTGTATTTTGAAAGCATCAATTACATTGTGTTGTAGCTTTAGATGTGACTATTAAGAAATCTAATGCCATTTTAATTCTTTTTTCTTCAAGATTATGTGTCCTTTTTGTTGAGATGAAACTCACAAAGCATAAATTAATCCTTTTAAGCTAAAGTGTACAATTCAGTTGCATTTAGTATAATACTTACAATTTTGTGCAAGCATCACGTTTACCTAGTTACAAAGCATTTTTATGGGACTAGCGTTGTGGCCTAGTAGGTAAAGCTGCTGCCTGCAATGCTGGCATCCCGTATGAGTGCGGTTCAAGTCCTGGCTGCTCCACCTCTGATTCAGCTTCCTGCTAATGCACCTGGGAAAAGAAGTTGCCTGGGAAAAGCAGCAGAATATGGCCCAAGTGCTTGGGGTCCTGCACCCATGTGGTTGACCCAGAAGTTCCTGGCTCCTGGCTTGGGTCTGGCCCAGCCCTGGCAGTTGTGGCCATTTGGGGAGTGAACCAGTGAATGGAAGACTCCCTCTATCTCGCTCTCTCTGTTTCTCCCCCACCCCAACTCTGCCTTCCAAATAAATGAAATAAATATTTAAAAAAGCAAAGCATTTTTATAACCCCTAAAGGAAATCTCATACCCATTATAATCATGCTTCATGCTCCCCTCTTACCAGCATCTGGAAACTGCTAATTTGCTTTTTGTCCCTATAGATTTATCTATCATAATGTTTTCATGCTAGAAATATAGCGCTATTCATTTATGCATTAATATGTCTCAAATGTCAATCACTCAATCGACATTTGAGTTGTGAGCAATGCTACTATGAACATTCATGTTTTTCCTTACCCTTTTAAGTTGAGATGAAATTGACATGTTAGATAGTTAACCATTTTAAAGTGAATGATTCAGTGACATTTAGTACATTCTTACATTGCTACCAGCAGTGCACAAGTGTTCCAGTTTCTTTACATTCTTGCCAACACTTGCTATTTTCTTTCTTTTTTAAAACAATATCTATCCTGTGGGTGTGAGGTTGTATCTCATAATTTTAATTTACATTCCCCAAATGATTAGTGATTTTGAGCATATTTTCAAGTGCATTTTGCCTGTTTGTATATCTTGCTGAGAGAAGTGGTGATTCAACTGTTTTACCATTTTCTAAATTATTTTTGTTGTTTTTAAATTTTAGGAAGTTTCTATATATTCTGGGGATTAAACTCTTACTAAATACATGATTTGCAAATATTTTCTCCTATACTTTGAGTTGTCTCTTTATTCTGCTGATACTATCTTTTGATAAACAAAAGTTCTTCCTTTTTATGAAGTCTAATTTGTCTATTTTTTTCTTTTATTGCCTGTGCCTTTGGTGTTATAGCCAGGAAATCATTGCAAATCCAATGTTGTGAAACTTTCTATTTCTTGTTGTGAGAGTTTTATGTCTTATATTTAGGTCTTTGCTCCATTTTGAATTGGTTTTGTATATGATGCTTGGTAAGGGTTCAAGTTCATTATTGTGTATTTGGATATTCACTTTTCCAGGCATTTGTTGAAAAAATTGACCTCTTCCCATTGAATGATATTGACCCCCTTGTCATAAATCATTTTATCATACATGTGAGAGTTACATCTGAGCTCTCTGTTGTATATATTCAGTGCAATTCCTGTCAAAATCCCAAGGATTTTTTTTTTGCAGAAATAGAAAAACTCATCCTAAAATTGGCGTAGAATCTCAAGGGATACTGCTACAGTTTAAATACTGCCCGCCCCACCACAGAATTCATGTGTTGGAAAATGCAGCAGTATTGAGAAGTGGTAGAATTTTTTTTATTGTAAAAATTTATTCAGGAGGTAAATTGAGAGAGAGAGAGAGAGAGAGAGAGAGAGAGAGAGAGAGAGATATTTCCATCTTTTCCATCTGCTGATTGATTCCCCAGATGCCCACAGTGGTCAGAAATAGGATGAACCAAAGCCAGGATCTGAGAACAGAGTCCAGGTCTCCATGTAGGTGTCAGAGACCTAACTACTTGTTTAGAATATTCTAAATCTTTTATTGTCATTTCAGTGTCTTTTCTGCCTTTCTTCATTTCCTCTCTTCCTGGGACTTCTATTTTTTGCAAATATTGTCATTGTCACTTCAGTCTTTTCGTTTTTATTCATTGTTTTTCATGCTTTTTCCTTTCTGCTTTTCAGACTAGGTAATTTCAGTTGACCTATTTTCAAGTTTATTTATTCTTTCTTTTTCTGCTGTATGTAACTGCTTTTGAAACCCTCTAGTGAAGATTTCATTTCGATTATTGTGTTTTTTACCTCCAGAATAAAAATATTTCTCTTTATTGCTATCCCCTATTGTTATCTTAGGTCCTTTTCTTTTAGAAGATTTATTTATTTGAAAGGCAGAGTAACATAAAGAGAATGAGGGAGGGGGAGAGAGAGAGAGAGAGCGCGAGAGCGAGAGAGAAACGGGCTTCCTCTTGCTGGCTCACTCCCCAAATGGCTACAGTAGCTAGGTCTGGGGCTGAAGCCAGGATCCAGGAACTCCGTCTGGGTTTCCCACATGGATGGCAGGTGACCAAGCACTTGGACCACTATCTGCTGCCTTCCCAGGAACATTAGCAGGAAATTGAACTCGAAATGGCACTCTGATATGGGATGCATTCTTTGCAAGTGTTGGCTTAACCTGCTGGACTGAAACACTGGGTGTTTTTCTGTGGTTTCCTTTAGCTCTTTGAGCATATATAAAATAATTGGTTTAAAGTGTTTACCTATTGGGACCAGCATAGTGATCACAAGCTACCACTTGTGATGCTGGCATCCCAGATGAGTGTCACTTTGAGTGCCAGCTGCTCTGCTTCCAGTTTAACTCTCTGCTAATGTGCCTGGAAAAGCTCCAGACAGTGGCCCAAGTACTTGGTCCCTGCCACCCACAAGGGGAGACCCAGATGGAGCTCGGGCTTCTAGCTTTGACCCAGCCCCTGTTTTGGAAATTTGGGGAGTAACCAATGGTTGGAAGATACCCTTCTCTGTCTGTTTCTGTCTCTGTCACTTTGCCTTTCAAATAAATAAAATAAATTTAAAAAACTGTCTCCTTCCTTAGATTCTTAGCCTTTGACATCTAAATGTTAAAAATGTTATTTATTAAGTCCAATGTCTGTCCTTCCTTATTGGACAGTTTCTGTTAACTTTTTTTCTCCCTATGAACGAATCATTCTTTCTTGTTTCTTTGGATGCCTCATAATTTTTTTTTTGTTGGAAAGCAGATAATTCAGTATCATAGTGGTAATTTTGGAAATAAAATTCTTTTCCCTCCTCAAAGTTTGTTGCTGTGGTTTGTTTGCTTAGTGATTCATATAAACCATTGTCTTCATGGCCGGCGCCGTGGCTCAATAGGCTAATCCTCCACCTAGCGGCGCTGGCACAACGGGTTCTAGTCCCATCGGGACGCCGGATTCTTTCCTGGTTGCCCCTCTTCCAGGCCAGCTCTCTGCTGTGGCCCGGGAAGGCAGTGGAGGATGGCCCAGGTGCTTGGGCCCTGCACCCCATGGGAGACCAGGAGAAGCACCTGGCTCCTGCCTTTGGATCAGCGCGGTGCGCCGGCCGCAGTGCGCTAGCCGTGGCAGCCATTGGAGGGTGAACCAATGGCAAAAGGAAGACCTTTCTCTCTGTCTCTCTCTCTCACTATCCAGTCTGTCAAAATAAATAAATAAATAAATAAATAAACCATTGTCTTCTAAAGAGTACATTCTTTGTCTCCTTTACTTTAACCTAATGGTTGATGAAGATTTCCACAAATGCTTAGAGCCAAAAAAAAAAAAAAAAAAAGGGAAACAAAAAGAATTAACTCTCCTTATATTTGCATGTTGGCTCTGTATTAGGATACTGCTTCACTATTTAGTCATACTCTTTTTTAAAATACTTTCCTGAACTGGTGTGCTTATTTCTTTTTCCTCTTAATTTTTTTTAATTTTTTTTATTTATATGAAAGGCAGAGTTACAGAGAGCCAGAGGCAGAGAGAGAGAAGTCTTCCATCCGCTGGTTGACTCCTCAAATGGTCCAGCTCCAGGCCGATCTGAAGCCAGGAGCCAGGAGCTTCTTCTAGGTCTCCCACGTGTGTGCAGGGGCCCAAGGACTTGGGCCATCCTCTGCTGCTTTCTCAGGCCATACCAGAGAGCTGGATCGATTGGAAGTGTAGTGTGGGGAGCAGCCCGGACTGGACTGAGTTACTGGAATTAAGACTTATTCTATGCATCTGCTCTCCCACAATATGGCGCTAGGAGAGAAGTAAACAGCTTCCGCACAGCTGCCTCCAGTTCAACCAATAAACTGTAGGACTTGCTACTGATTGGAGGAGAGCAGCGTACTCGGCGTGTGGGCAGCCGAGTTGGGATTGGCGGAGGAGGACTATAAAGGAGGAGAGAGACGGCATGCACCAGGAACATCTAAGGGGAACATCTGAAGGAACACCTGTGCAGCCCCCAAGAGAGCCGGCCGGCGGTGTGCCACTCCCCTGCGGAAGTGGGGAATGTGGCCAGGGGGAACTGCCCTTCCACGGAGGTGGAAGGGATAGTAGCCAACCCGGGAAGAACCAGCAGCAAACCCGGGGAGGGCCGAGCAGACGAAAGAACAGCGCAGGGTCCTGTGTCGTTCCTCCACGAAGAGGGGGAGCGACAGTGTAGGAGCCGGGATCGAACTGGAGCCCATATGGTATGCTGGCACTGCAGGCTGCAGCTTTATCTGCTATGCCATAGCACCGGCCCCAGTCATGCTGTCACTGGGGAAAAGGCCATGGAAGCCGTGGGGTTCTTGTCTTCATGCAAGAAAGAATTCAGGCATGAGACAGAGAGCGAAGTGATAAGGTTTTACTGGGGATAGGGAATCAGAATGGAAGGGATAAGGAGAGAGTGCCCAGTCACTCGAACTGTGGAAGATTGAGGTTACATGGTTGAATGGAGATAATACACCTGGGCAGGCCAGGCAGGTGGCTCAGCAGAGAGCAGAGAGCTCAGCACTCTGTCTGTTTAGACTCCCAGTTTTTAAGGGAGTCTATTTACTCAATCCCCCTCTTCTCCAGGAAAAAGAATAGGGAGTCCTAGCAGAAGGGTTTGTTGGGCAAAAATTAACAAACTCCTCCCCATATTTACTGGCAGAGCAGAGGGGCTTCCCTTAGGGCATTTGTGAAGGTTTTATTGCCCCATGTTGTCAGGTCAGGTAACTCATTTGGTCCTGAGAGAGAATTCTGGGAGCTTTCCTTTGGGGAAGGGCTGAGACCACCTAGAAGGTGATCAGGGTCTGAGCAGGATTTAAGTGTTTCTGGAGCTTCCACAGTAGGTACTGGTCTTCAGACCCTTCTCACACACACACACAGGCTAATTCTTGACTTCCTACCTAGCAATGTTGTTTATAACTACCTTAGCCATTGCTTCTGGCTTCCACTAAGCCTAAAAATGAGCTGGAGATGAGCTTAGGATCTTTTCAGGTCTTTTCTGGGTTTGTGTCTTGCCCTGGGCATGCACTTAGCTCTCCAGATTCCTTGTTATATGTGTGAGCTTTTCCCCAAAGTAATGCTTCCTGCTGCTTTTCTTTAGGCTTTCAGTGGATGGGTTGCTTATCCCAGTGTCATTTTTTGTTCTAGGCAGTAGTGGCTTATTATTTTGCCTTTAAGTGTTTCCATAGAATGCTCTATGCTTTTCTACTTTGTAAGAATTCTGAGTTAGGAGACACAGGAGCAAGTACCTTGCATTAGTTCTTCTAGGAACTCTAGGGTAGGTCATATCAGGCACAATTCTTTGGAACACAGTCTTCTTTTTCCCTTGGGAACCAGGAGCCCACCTTGGAAATGTGTATTGCCATCTTCAGGGTTGCCACTGTACCAGGGAGTAGGGTGTGCAAGGCTAAATTTTAAAATATCACAAATTTCTCCTGATGTGTTTATTACCTTTTCCTTGGTTCATTGTGTTTGCTTGATTGCTGTAAACCATTGACTATTTTCCAAAGTTCCAGCAAATTTGATTCTGACAGTTTTTGCTCATTTATTCAGTATTTTTTTGAAGGGCATGCCCCTTGGAGTACCCTACTGTGTCATTTTCTCTATTACTTAACATTTTGATTCTTTAAAAATTGTATTTGTTTATTTTCATTTTGCTCTAGAGAAGGGGGGGGAGAGAGAGAGAGAGAGAAATCAGTACCTGAAAACTGTTACTGGTGAATGGCAGGGTTCTTGTCTTTGCACAAGAAAGAATTCAGGCATGAGACAAAGAGTAATGGAAAGTAAAATAGCAAGGTTTATTAGGGAAGGGACATCTGTAAGAACGGATGGGCACCTCTCCAGACAGAACCAGAGAGAGCGTGCCCAGTTGCTCAGACTGGGGGAGAGCGGGATTACATGGTTGAGTGGAGAGATTACACCTGGGCAGACCAGGCAGGCGGCTCAGCAGAGAGGCAGAGGGCTGAGCGCGCAGTCCGGTTGAGGCTGGGGATTTTTAAGGGGATGGGCCTTGCCTTCCCGCCTCTGCTCCTCTTGGAACAAGGACTTTTTGTATGTAAATACTAAAAACTCCTATCTGAGTTTTCCCCCTGAAGTTATCAGACAGGGGGAAGCCTGGAAGGATGGGCAGGACCCTCTGGAGAATCCTCCCAGAGCAGGATATTTGAAATGCAGATATCAGGCAGAAGGGGTGGGGACCCCCACCTGGCAGGTTATCGGGTAGAAGGGAAGGGGCAAGGAAGGGTGCAAATACTGGGCTGCCCCTGAAATGTTATTGGGATGACTTTGAGATGCATATGCTGGACCCAAATGTCTCCTTAGGCCTTTGTCACACACACATAAGCTCATATCTGATTTCCTACCTAACAAAACAGCCAGAACTAAACCAGGCTGAAGCCAGGAGTCTGTAACTTAATCTGGATCTTTCATGTAGGTGACAGGAACCCAACCACTTGAGCTATCACCTGCTGCTTCCCAGGGTTCATAGTAGCAGGAAGCTAGAATAGGAATGTGGGCATCCCAAGTCAAGTACCTCTACTTCAAATGCCTGTCCCACCAATTTGATTCTTGATCATTTGCATGAAACCTACTTTTTCTTTCTGGAAGTTTGTGGAATAATAAGAGTAATCAATACTACCTAATATTACTGTATGCCAGACACTATTCTAAGTGCTTTGCACGTATTAATTAAATGCTATCTTCAGAACCACTTGTGAAGTAATTAGTATTGTTATCATTTCATTATAGATAAAAGACTAGGAGAAGTGTTTTAGTATCTTGCCCAAGGTTGCATCACATGTGATGAAAAGTGATTCAAACCCAGAAAATGTGGCTACAAAGTCCCTGCTCTTAGGCAGTATGCTGTCTTCTTCTTTTGATTACAAATGGTATCCTTCTTGCCTCTAGCATTTTCCAATTGCATGATGTTTTTCTGTATGTGGCTTTGTTTGCATTCATTGTGAAAGGCACTTGGTAGTTCATTCCAATCTGGAAATTCTGTTTTATTACTCATTTTGTTGATGATTTAACTGTCTTCATTTTCTTTTTCTAGAGTGCTTATTAGTTACATGTTAGAGTTCCTTGACTGTTTTTCTAATATTCTTTTCTTCTTATTTTACATCTCTAAATTATTTTATTCTTTTATCTGGGAGGTTTTCTCAGTTTTCCAACCTGTCTCATGAATTTTTCATTTTTGAATTTAAAAAGTTGTATTTAAAAAATTAACAGACATAAAAATTGTGCATATTTATGGAGTACTATGTGATGTTTTGTTACATGTATACTTTGTATAATATCCAATCAGGGTAAACATATTTATCTTTTCAAGCATTTAATATTTCTTTATAGTGAAAGCACCCAAATAAACATTTATCTTTTGAAGCATTTATATTTCTTTATAGAGAAAACACCCAAAATCCTATCTTCTAGGTTTTTATTAATAGAAAAACATACACTATATTAAAATTATCTACAGTCACCTAGCCATGCAAAAGAACCCCAGAACTTCAGAGCTGACATTGTGCCACAGCAGGTTAAGCCACTGCTTATTGATGCCAGCATCCCATATTGGAGTGCTGGCTGGCTGCTCTGCTTCTGATCCAGCTCCCTGCTAATGTGCTTGGGAAAGCAGTGCAGGATGGCCCAAGTACTTAGACCCCTGCCACCCACTTGGGAAACTTAGATGGAGCATGGGCTCCTGGCTTCAGCCTGGCTCAGTTCTGGCTGTTGTGGCTAGATTCTCTCTCTCTCTCTCTCTCTCTCTGTCACTCTGCCTTTCAAATAAATAAAATAAAAAACCCTTAACTTCTTACTGCTCCTATCTAGCTATAAACTAGTACTTATCAATCAGCTTTCATTCCTTCTTCCCTCTCCACTTCCCTTCCCTACATATGACTGATATCATGAAATACTTATTTGTCTGTCTGTACTTGGCTTATTTCAGTCAACATAATGACCTCCAGTTCCATCCATGTTCTTGGAAATGACAAGATTTCATGCTTTTTTGTGACTGAGTAATATTTCACTGTGTATGTATACCACATTTTTCCTATCCAATCATCAGTTAATAAACACTTAGGTTTGTTTCCATTTCTTGGCTATTGTGAATAGTACTGCAAAAAATATGAGAGTTTCAGATGTCTCTTTGGCAGATGGACTTCTATTTCACTTGCTTATATCCCCAAGAGTAGGATTTCTGGGTCATGTGGTAGTCCTATTTGCAGTTTTTTGAGGAACCTCCAAACTATTTTCCACAATGGCTGTACTGATTTACATTCCCACCAATATGGTATACAATGATTCCCTTTTCTGTACGTTGTTATCTTTCGCCTTTTTGATAATAGCCAATCTTATTGGAGTGAGGTGATATTGTGGTTCTGATTTGCATTTCTCTGATAACTAGTGATGGTAAGCATTTTTTCACATACCTGTTGACCTTTTGTGTGTATTCCTTTGAGAAATGGCTGTTTAGATCTACTGCATGTTTTAATTGAATTCTTATTATTGCTTTTGAGTTGATTGAGTTCCTTAATACTTTCTGGTTATTAACCACTGGTCAAATGTATAGCTTACAAATATTTTCTTCCATTGTGTAGGCTGTGTCCTCAGTCTATTGATTGTTTCCTCTGCTATGCCAAAGCTCTTTAGTCTGATGAAATCCCATTTGTCTATTTTTGTTTTTATTAACTGTGCTTTTGTAGTCTGGCCTAGAAAAAACCTTGTCCATTCCAACATCTTGAGTGTTTTCCCTGTGTTTTCTTCTAGTAGTTTCAAAGCTTCAGGTCTCATTTGTATGTCTTCAATCCATTTTGAGTTTATCTTTATACAGGATAAGAGATAGGAGTCTAATTTCATTCTTCTATGTGTGGATATCCTATTTTCCCAACACCATTTATTAAGAAGACTATTATTTTTCCAGTGCATTTTCTTTTTTAAAAATTGATTCTACTTTATTTGAAAGCCAGAGCCACAGAGAGGGGGTAGGGAGAGAGAGAGAGGTCATTTATCTAAGAGAGCTTTATCCCAAAAATGGCCACAACAGCCAGGGCTGGGCCCAAGCACCTATGCCATCTTCCACTGCTTTCCCAGGCACATTAGCAGGGAGCTGTATAAGAAGTGGAGCAGCTTGATTTCCTGCTTCCCGTGACACTTTGGTTCAAGATCTGGAAGCCATGAAGATCTTTGATATGCTAGGAGGGCTCCTCCTGCTTCTTGTGTCTGTTCATGATTTGGAAGACTTGTTTGTAGCCTGTACTGAATTCTGGCTCCAGGTCAAAGTTAGAAGGGCACCTTTTGTGGATGAACTGCAACCACAACCTTATGAACTCTATCTTGGAACTGGCTGTCCTGTAAGGAGAATGTTGCATAGTTACTTTGAGTTCATCTATACACTTACTTCTTGTGGCATCAGAAAATACGAACGCCTATAGGGTATTTTTACTGAGAGTTCAGTTTATTTTTTTTCTGATATTATATATCTCTACTTGAATTCAATTAAAATTAAAATTGCATTCCTCTAAAACAAGTACTAATTACCCATTGCTGTTTCATTGAGTACTGATTGCCCAGAAACCTGTTAAAATAAATTGCAAAATAAGTTCAGCAAGTTACAAAGTGATATTCTCAAAGGTAGTGATCTTCCTAGATTCAAAGAGAAATTCCTTCAAACTCAGTGTCTTTTTACAGTTACGGTTGCCTTTTTCCTAAGAACACCTTAGGCCTGTGATGTCATATTCAGTTGGCCACGTGGGACTTAGTCACTTGACCTAAAACCCAGCAGATTGGAGGGGTGGGGTAAAGAAGGGAAAAAAGAGGAGAGTGTAAGAGACGAGACGAGAGGAGCTAGTGAGGAGAGAAGAGAGAGATGAGAGGAGAGAGCGAGCAGGAGATAAGAGAGAAGAGAAAGGAGACCAGAGGAGGCTAGAGACGAGAGTTCAGTTTCATATGAACCAATATTTCTTTTTTTTTGACAGGCAGAGTGGACAGTGAGAGAGAAAGACAGAGAGAAAGGTCTTCCTTTGCTGTTGGTTCACCCTCCACTGGCTGCCACGGCCGGTGTGCTGCGGCCAGCGCACCGCGCTGATCTGATGGCAGGAGCCAGGTACTTATCCTGGTCTCCCATGGGGTGCAGGGCCCAAGCACTTGGGCCATCCTCCACTGCACTCCCTGGCCACAGCAGAGAGCTGGCCTGGAAGAGGGGCAACTGGGACAGAATCCGGTGCCCCAACCGGGACTCGAACCCGGTGTGCCGGCACCGCAAGGCGGAGGATTAGCCTAGTGAGCCGCGGCGCCGGCTCATGAACCAATATTTCTAAATGTCAGGGGTCATGCCCCAATATCATGCTCTGTCCAAAGAAAGTTTTCATTTACCTTCACATCAAAAGAAGTAGAAAATAATGGTAGTGCATCTAGAGAAACATCTCGAGGGCCAGTGGAAAAGAAAAATTTGACATGACAGAAAATTTTGGGACTCATCCAGGGCCATCATTTGGGAACAGTGTTTCCCTTGGAAGGGTTGTAACTTTTCCTGGTCTTAAGTGGAGGAACTAAGCTATAAATTCTGGTGGTTAAAGCAACCTTATTAACATTGGAATTCTATCTAAGGATTGCACTACTTCTTAGAAGTTGGACTAATGTCTCCGGATACCATCTTCCTTTTTAATGTTCTTTTAAAATGAATTTCAGCTGCTGTATACCATTATGAATTCTTTGGGTGGAGGGCAAAGGAGCTTTCTGAGACTTTTAAATTTGCAATAAAGGCAATAAAAAAAAAAGAAGTGGACAGCTGGGACTCCAAACTGTGCTCATATGGAAAGCTGGCATCACAGGCTGTAGCTAAACCACTGCACCACAACACTGGCTCCCAGTGCATGTTCTTGTCATCTTTGTCAAAGATCAATTTGCTGTAGATGTATAGATTTACTTCTAAGGTCTCTATTCTGTTCCATTGGAAGGAGCTGTTATTTCAATATCATGCTCTTTTAAAAATTTTTTTTTGACAAGCAGAGTTAGACAGTGAGAGAGAGAGAGAGAGACAGAGAGAAAGGTCTTCCTTTTTCTGTTAGTTCACCCCCAAAGTGGCCGCGACGGCCGGTGCATTGTGGCCAGCGCGCTGCACTGATCCGAAGCCAGGAGCCAGGTGCTTCCCCTTGGTCTCCCATGCGGGTGCAGGGCCCAAGCATTTGGGCCATCCTCCACTGCACTCCCGGGCCACAGCAGAGAGCTGGACTGGAAGAAGAGCAACCGGGACAGAACCGGTGCCCCAACCGGGACTAGAACCCGGGTGCCGGCGCTGCAGGTGGAGGATTAGCCTATTGAGCTGCAGCGCCGGCCTATCATGCTCTTTTAATTACTGTAACTTTGCAATATATTTAAAAGACAAGTAGTATCATGTCTCCTGCTTTGTAATTTTTTTAAAAAAGATTTATTTATTTGAAAGACTGAGTTACAGAGAGAGGTAGAGACAGAGAGAGAGAGGTCTTCCATCCGCTGGTTCACTCTCCAGATGGCCGCAACAGCTGGAGCTGTGCTGATCTGAAGCCAAGAGCCAGGAGCATCTTCCGGGTCTCCCATGTGGGTGCAGGGGGTCCACAGACTTGGGCCATCTTCTACTGCTTTCCCAGGCCACAGCAGAGAGCTGGATTGGAAGAGGGGCAGCTGAGACTAGAACCGGCGCCCATATGGGATGCCGGCGCTTCAGGCCAGGGCTTTAACCCGCTGCTCCACAGCGCCTGCCCCTGTAAGTTGCTTTAGATAGCATGCATATTTAAAGAGTTTTGTTTCTTACAGTCTACGGACGTGGGATGTCTTTCCATTTCTTTGTCTTCTTTATGGTTTTTTGAAAAAAAAATTCCCTTTGTTATTATTTTAGAGAGATTTTAGGAGAAAGCTGAGCATATTCAATCTGTTGTCATTAAAAGAACTATGCTGCAAGGCATAGTTCCATGGGATGGAAGACCTCTCTCTCTCTCTCTCTCTCTCTCTCTCTCTCTCCCTCTTCTCTGTGTAACTCTGACTTGCAAATAAATAAATAAATCTTAAAAAAGAAAACCGTTCTGGGGCCGGAGCTGTGGCATAGCGGGTAAAGCCAGCAGTGCCGGCATCCCATATGGGCGCTGGTTCAAGTCTCGGCTGCTCCACTTCCGATCCAGCTCTCTGCTATGGCCTGCGAAAGCAATAGAAGATGGCCCAAGTCTTTGGGCCCTTGGACCCATGTGGGAGACCCAGAAGAAGCTCCTGGTTCCTGGCTTCAGATTGGCACAGCTCCAGCCATTGCAGCCATTTGGGAGTGAACCAATGGATGGAAGACCTCTCTCCCTCTCTACCTGTCCTTCTCTCTTTAACTCTGCCTTTCAAATAAATAGATAAATCTTTTTTTTTAAAGAACTATGCTGTTTTTTTTCTTCCCTGTTTTCTGTTTGCTCTCTCTACTTTTTGTTTCTCTTTTTAGTTTTTCCTACCTTAATCTGGATTAGATGAATGCTTTTAGAATTACTCTTTGATTTATCTCTATTACTTTTACATGCTCTTCTTATAAGGACATAAATCATTGGATTTAGGGCCCGCTTTCATCCAGTATGACCATATCTTGATTGCATCCAGAGACCCTATTTCCAAATAAGGTAACATTCATGGGTTCCAGGAGAACATGAATTTTGGAGGGCACTGTTCACTACAGTATTTAAATTTTTTTTCTTTTTCTTTTTCTTTTTGACAGGCAGAGTGGACAGTGAGAGAGAGAGACAGAGATAAAGGTCTTCCTTTGCCGTTGGTTCACCTTCCAATGGCCGCTGCGGCCTGTTCGCTGCGGCCGGTGCACTGCACTGATCTGAAGCCAGGAGCCAGGTGCTTCTCCTAGTCTCCCATGCGAGTGCAGGGCCCAAGCACTTGGGCCATCCTCCACTGCACTCCCGGGCCACAGCAGAGAGCTGGACTGGAAGAAGGGCAACCAGAACAGAATCCGGCGCCCGGACCGAGACTAGAACCTGGTGTGCCGGCGCCGCTAGGCAGAGGATTAGCCTATTGAGCCACGGCACCAGCCACAGTATTTAAATTTTTTAAAAATTTATTTTCACTTTATTTGGAAGGCAGATAGAGAGCGAGAGTGAGAAAGAGCTCTTTTATTCCCCAAATGCCCACAGCAGCCAGGACTGGATCAGGCCAAAGCAAGGACCCCAGAACTCCATCTAGGTCTTGTGTGTAGGTGGCAGGGACTCAAGTACTTGATCATCACCTGTTACCTCTTAGGGTGCTTATTAGTAGGAAGTGGACCAGAAGTAGAGGAGCTGGTACTCAAATCAGGTACTGTAATATGGAATGTAGGCATCCCAAGCAGTGTTTGAACCTCTGCACTGAACACCTGCCTCCCCAGTACAGTCATAAATAATATATCTTAAATATTATATTTTTAAATATAATGAATATAAAAATATAAAATATTTAAATATAATGAATGTAAGAATGCAGTTTTTTTTAACTTTTATTTAATGAATATAGATTTCCAAAGTACAGCTTATGGATTACATTGGCTCCCCACCCCCAATGACTTCCCTCCCACCCGCAACCCTCCCCTTTCCCGCTCTCTCTCCCCTTCCATTCATATCAAGATTCATTTTCAATTTTCTATATATACAGAAGATCAGTTTAGTATGCATTAAGTAAAGATTTCAACAGTTTGCACCCACATAGAAACACAAAGTGAAAAATACTGTTTGAGTACTCGTTTTAGCATTAAATCTCAATGTACAGCACATTAAGGACAGAGATCCTACATGAGGAGTAAGTGCACAGTGACTCCTGTTGTTGACTTTACAAATTGACACTCCTGTTTATGGCATCAGTAATCTCCCTATGCTCCAGTCATGAGTTTCCAAGGCTATGGAAGCCTTTTGAGTTCACCGACTCTTATCTTATTTAGACAAGGTCATATTCAAAGTGGAAGTTCTCTACTCCCTTCAGAGAAAGGTACCTCCTTCTTTGAAGACCTGTTCTTTCCACTGGGATCTCACTCACAGAGATCTTTTATTTATTTATTTATTTATTTTGCCAGAGTGTCTTGGCTTTCCATGCCTGAAATACTCTCATGAGCTTTTCAGCCAGATCGGAATGCCTTTAGGGCTGATTCTGAGGCCAGAGTGCTGTTTAGGACATCTGCCATTCTATGGGTCGAATGCAGTTGTTTTAAAATGCTTATTTATGTGCTGGCTTTGTGGCACAACCGATTAAGATGCAGCCTGCAACACTGGCATCCCATATCAGAGCCCAGGTTTGAGTCCTGGCTGCTCTGCTTCAAATCCAGCTCCCTGCTAATACAACTGCGAAAGCAGCAGAGGTGGCCTGTGTGTTTGGGCCCTGACACCCAAGTAGGAGACCCAGATGGAGTTCCTAGCTCTTGGCTCTGGCCTGGCTGAACCCCAGCTGTTGTGGCCATCTGGGAAGTGAAGCAGTGGATGGAAGATCTCTCTTTCTGTCTCTTCCCTTCTCTCTTTATTTGCTTTTCAAATAAATACATAAGTATTTAAAAATATTTATTTAACATCCAGCAACTTTGAACTCTCTTATTCTCATAATTTTATCTATGGAGCCTTTCTATTATTTACATTTACAGGTTTTTTTCTGTTTATTTTATCTGTGATCCTGTTGCAATCTATTTTAGATTATAAATTAGTAGAGGACAGAGGCCTTTCTTTAATATGCTTTGTGGAGTAAATAGACATTGAATTGTTATTGAATGATATGAAAGGAGTATTCAGGGAAAGAAAACTTATGATATCTTGTGTAGTGTTAGGGGGATCAGGGAAAACCAAATTTAGAGAGAGGAAAGAAAGGTGTGACTTAGAGGATACAGGATGATATGTAACAGAAGAATAATTATGCCTTTGTCAGGATAGAGCTCCTAGTAGAGGACCTTTAGGCCCAGAGTTAAGAGTTTGTATTTTATTTGGAAGGTGTTTGATAGAACTACTCATTATTATTAGGAAAATCATGCTTTTAAATCTAAAGGTCAATGCAATTATTTACAGTGTAGGTTTTTGATGGGCTTAAGGTTTTTAGACAAGGGACCTGAAAATCCAGGGTAGGAAATCTTATAATGAGAGGAAATGATCAGATAAAGGTTGGAAAAGAGCTAACAGAATGTTATTCACCTAAAAGGAATTAATGAATCAAATAAACCAAATCTGTATTTTTTTTGAGACTTCTCCTGTATCCCCAAACTAGATAATCAACACTGTAAGGTATTGGCATGAAGGCAGAAGATAATGTGTTATTGTTATTAAGAGACAGAGAAGAAAGTGCTTGGAAAATTGGATATATGAGTGTATGTTTGTATCTTAGAGCACCATGAGAAACGACTAATGAGTTACTGTTAATTATTGCTGAGGTATCTGAGAATTAGAAAAGGGTGAGTAAGGGAGGAGTTAGAAAGTAGTCTTTTTTTTTAAAAAGATTTATTATTTATTCCAAAGTCAGAGTTACACACAGAGAGAAAGAGAGGCAGAGAGACAGAGAGAGAGAAAGACAGAGAGGTCTTCCATCTGCTGGTTCACTCCCCAATTGGCCACAATGGCTGGAGCTCTGCTGATTCGAAGCCAGGAGCCAGGTGCTTCTTCCGGGTCTCCCACATGGGACCCAAGGACTTGGGCCATCTTCCAGCGCTTTCCCAGGCCATGGCAGAGAGCTGGATTGGAAGTAGAGCAGCCAGGACTCAATCCAGTTCCCATATGGGATGCTGGCACTGCAGGCCAGGGCTTTACCTGCTGCACCACAGTGCTTGCCCCAGAAGGAAGTCTTAAATCCAGGCAATCACATCCAATTATTGCCACACAATTATAGTTGAACAAAATTTAAAAGTACATATGTTTAAAAAACAGCAGAATCAAAAATTTTTTTAAAATATCGTAGATACTTAAGATTTAAAATGTAAGGTTTGCTTTCTCTGAAGTCTGAAAGCCTAATTTACAAAGGAAGTTGCAGAAAATGAAATTATTTAGATAATTAAAAATAAAAAGCATATATTGAACTGAAAAGTTGATAAAACTCATTTGTAGCAGCAATGGCTAATTGAGTTTATTTATCATCTATGTAGTCTCATCTTGGCCTTGTAAAGTAGGTTTTAGGTTGGCGCTGTCAATTCTGGGCCAATTGGTGTGGCAGTAGCTGGTTATTGTAGAGATCCCACAGATCTTGGAGCTTTCTGTGTGACCAGTATACAACAGACTTACAGAACTACCTTATAAAAACATTATTTGTTTGGGGGCTGGTGATGAGGCACAGTGGGTTAAGCCACTGCCTGCAACACCAGTATACCATATTGGAATGCTGGTTCAAGTCCTGACTACTACACTTCCTATCCAGCTCCCTGCTAATGCCCATGGGAATACAGCAAGCAATGGATGATGGCCAAGTGTTTGGGCCCCTGCCACCTCTGTGGGAGACCCAGATAGAACTCATGATTTTGCCCTGGCTCAGCCCCGGCTCTTTTGGCGATTTGCTGAATCAACCAGCAGTTGGAAGATCTCTATCTCTTTCCTCTCTCTGTCACTTTGCCTTGCAAATAAATAAAACCAATCTTTGAAAAATTATTTATATTTAAGAGGTAGAGAAAGACTTTCAGAGAGAGAGGGAGAGAGAGAGAGAGAGAGAGAAATGCATGAGAGAGTGAGGGTGAGAGCATTCGCCCACTGGTTCACTCTCCAGATGCCTGCAATGGTAAGCGATGGGCCAGAGCCAAAGCCAGGTGCTGGGTACTCAATCCATTTCTTCCCTACGAGTTGTAGGAACTGAACTACTTGAGTCATCATGGCTGCCTCCCAGGGTTTGCTGGCTGCCTCCTAGGGTTTGCATTAGCAGAAAGCTGGAGTCAGGAGCCAGAGCCAGAGCCAGGTATCAAATCCAGGTACTCCAGTATAGAATGTGGGCATCTTAATTGGTGCATTAACCACTGGGATAAATGCCTGCCCCAAGAACTACTTTCCTAATGTTGTTTTTACCATTGTGTCTTTGATTACAAAATGAGATATTAGCATTCCATGGAAGGCTAGAAACATAGTTTTAAACAGATATATATATATATATTTAATCTTAGTACTTCATATCCCATTAGACGTGTTTCATGAGGACTGGGATTTTTGTCTTTTTTCACTGATGTATCTTTAGTGCCTAGAACAGTGCCTAATAGGAAATGCTTAATAAATAGTATTAAATGTGTAAATTAAATGAGAGAATGGAGCAATATTGGCAGCAAAAACATTTTTGTGATATTCAAAAAGTTTGATGATATCTTGATAGATTTTTCAGTCATTTGTGGCTTTGTTTTTATGAGTTTATTATTTTATATTCTTTTTTCCCCCAGGAGAGAAAATGTAAGTACACTTGACGTGATTGTGAGGGTTGAGACAGAAATACTTAGGAAATTGAATAAAGTCTCAATACACATAAATGTTCATCAGAAATTCTGTTTTCTATTTTTCTCTGTAAAAGTTCAGTTTCTGGTCTGTATGTAGCAAGTGGATGTGAGCTACATTATTCCAGTATAGCTGCATAATTGGCATGGCCCTATTTGAACTTACAGAATCTGGGGCATGTAATGAGTTAAGCTGTTTCTGCTGAAGTGTCAAGAATGCTTTTAAATACCTCTGGATTATTGCCAGACCCCACATTACCAAGACTATCCCTTTTTAAAGATTCAAATATACAGTAGTCTGATGTGTTCAGGCATGCATATTGAGCTACTTTCTGAATGTGCTGTAATTCAAAGGAAAACTTTTTTGAAGCAAGACAGGTCTTTACACATTGCTTGTGAATAACTTGCTTCAGATCTTGGGTTCTTAATTGAGGATCTGCTTCTGTAGTCTTAACTCAGGTGAAATTATAAGGGGCTATTTTATACCCATATAATTAAATTCTGGATAGATGGTTTCTATAAATATTGAGGGAATATTTGAATAGATTATCAGAATTAAAAAAAAATTTCCCCTATGCCATTTACTAGTATTTTGAGAGATGACAATTTTATAAAACATGATATTGGTGTAGAGACTGAGATGTTGATTAGCCCATAAGAGAGTCTTTTTCCTATGGCACAATTCACATACTTGTTTCTACCTTTGATCTCGGTGATAATTTATTTAAGACAGTTTTTGTTGTTGCTAATTATTTCTAAATAGATGACTAGATAAGGCTTTGGACACATTTCAGAACTTTAGATAATTCTGAAAAAAAAAAAAAGTCATTCACTCTTCCTCCCATCCCTAGTCGTGATTATATTGTCTTTAAATATACTCTCTGTTCTAATGCTGTTTACTGTAATTGGCAACCTAAAGCAGTGTTTTATCCTGTCCTTCTACTGGACAATGATTGAGTGTCTTGTTTTTTATCACATAGGATCTTTCAATTTCTATTAGTAATCTATTGTAGTACTTTTCCACACATAGTTAATGCCCTAACTTGAATGTTTTTAGCTCTTCTTTATATAAATTGAGAGGTTTTGATCAGGAAATTTATTTTGAATTTGATTTACAGAACACTTTTTTTTTTTTCACTTTATGTTTCTGTGTGGGAGCAAACTGTTGAAATCCTTACTTAATGTATACTAAGCTGATCTTCTGTATATTAAGATAATCGAAAATGAATCTTGATGTGAATGGAAGGGGAGAGGGAGTGGGAAAGGGGAGGGTTGTGGGTGGGAGGGACGGTATGGGGGGGAAGCCATAGTAATCCATTATTCGTACTTTGGAAACGTATATTCATTAAATAAAAGTTAAAAAAAAAAATAAAATGCACAATTGGTGCTAACCTTGAAAAAAAAAAAGCAATTCTTGAAAAATTATTATATATGTGAAAGTGGAAATAAAAACCTTGACCCCTATCTTATGACAATATTTATTAATGGAAGTTCTTATATATATATATATATATATATAAAGTAAGTTCATTAAATTTCTGGAATACTGGATTATATTCTATGACTTTGGAGTGGACAAAGGTTTCTTGGGATGTACAGGCACAGTATTAAAGATAAAGGAAATATATATAAAAAAAAGAACACTTTAAGTATATTTTAAAGATTCTGAAAGCTATAGTTTTTTTTTTAACTTTAAGAAATCATGAATCTTACACATTTCTTAAAATTTTGCAGGCTGGATATCTTCAGATTCTCTGCTACAATTTTGGAGTAGAAATGTACAAGCATCATCAATTTCAAGAAAGTTCTTTCTGGCTTAGGTAATTATAACAATATCAATGTAAATTCAGGAATGTTATAGAGATCAGTTAACATTTACTGTAAGGTAATTTGGCAGTTTGAACCTCTGACTTCAGAAGCCAGCATGCTAAATCTATTTACTCCTTTAACACATATATTGCTTATTATTCTGACATGTTATCAGTTGATGGAAAATATATTATTTTTAAAAATATAACAGCATGCATCCATCTCCCCTATTCCTCCGTTTCTCCATTGGGAATATGGAAAATAGTTTTGTTGATGCTTTGGTACTTATTGTTGTCTTACAACCCCGGAATATAAGACAGGTTGGATATGTGTGTAGGGGTGGGATCAATTAAAATTACTAGTTTCAGATGAATTTTGGTACTTTACTTAATATTTACTTACTCAAATTTACTTAAATTAGTTTACTTAGTCAAATACGTATATATTTAGTGCCTACTGTATGCTGAGCACTATACTAAGATTTGTACTATTGTACTGAATCTGGAAATATAAAGAGAATTTTATAAAAATAAAGCAACTCTGTCTTTCACTGAAAACCTAGGCCCAGCACCGAGTTTGACACATGGTTGATATTCAATAATTATTGGATAAATGAATTTACATGAAAAAATGAATTTTTCCAGAAATGTCACATAAGGTGTTTTGAATATCAGAGGATACTGGAATAAAATATGTCAAATCAGCTCACTAAATATTTACTGTTTCTCAGTACAGGGATAGTTCTAGTTTTTTGGAAATACTACTATGATTATTTTAAATATATTCTATCTATTGTGAAAATTAAATTTGTTATTTAAGGAAATAAATGCAAATATGATCATTGAAATTATAGTACTCAATGGGCCTTATATGTTGCTAACAAAATATTGATGCAAATAAGCCATTTATGTAAAAGACATTTTAGAGTCCCAAAGTTGATCAAACTCTATACCAAGAACTGTGACTGACAGAGCAAGGTTATGCAGTTATAGGTATTAAGTTACCTCAATTTAGACTTCATATACCTGGCATAAATCTGAAAGTTGTATTATAAATCACATTTTAATAAATTGAGTTATTTAAATTTTGCCAAAGAAGCAAGCTAGTTTAGCATGGATTTTACCACAGTTTTCCTTTAAATGAATAACCTGATACAAAGTACATGATGAGTGAGTTCTGTTCCAAGATTAGGCAGTGTTTGGGAGTAGAATACTCACTAAATTTATGATTATCAACCCATCAAAAGACTGGTATGATGAAAAGGCAGGAATGAGGGGATCAGAAGAAAAAAAAGGATACTTGATGCTATGCTTGACTTCTTGGAAACTTAAGACTGGAGATAATCTTGAGGTGTATGCCAAAGTTGAGGGTGAATTAGGAGTCATAAGAATGAGCATTCTCTGGAAGCTGGTCATAAGAGTAGGCTGAGAAACAGCATAACATTGGGTTATTTTTACATATCCCATGAATTATTGCCATCTTATCATCATTTAAAAAATCTGTCTCTCTTTGTTTCTCTGTCTCTGCTTTTCAAATAAAATGAAAATACATAGATTTTTAAAATAAAAAAATCACGATGGTACATAATTGACATTCATATTCTAAGCTAACGACATATATCATATTTTTACTGTATATAGTGGCTGTATCTGTCAGAATATAGTTTGACTGAAAACCACATTTTCATAAAAATCTATGCAATAACAAGTTTATAGAGCACCACTTTGAGCCTTTTGTGTTCTATACACTAAAATGACACTGAAGAAAAACAAAGTTGAATTCTAACCCTAGTTATTATTTATGATTTTAGTCTCTTTGATTGTTTTTTTATGTATTTTATAAAATAACTTCAAGAAAAATTTTCAAGTTTTTGAGAGAAATGATCATGTTTTAGTGTTTAAAAAATTAAAATAACCATCAATATTTTTAAAAACAGGAATTTTTAGCACAGTGAATAATAGTTTTCCTAGTATTAGACCAACTTGCAGTCAAAATTTGTTGTCATCTATGATGGTGTAAAATTGTTAACATTTTGATACTTGCTTTTTAGAATTGTTGTAGAGTTTAAAAATGATGATGCACATATTGTAGAATGTTCAATAACATGCCTAGGAAATAGAAACTCCTCAGTAAATGGTAGCTGCTGGTATCTGTAGGTGATGTGCTTGCTAGTCACTGAAAGTGGTCACTACTGTGGCCACTCTACTAGTTTATTCTAAAATTTATTGTCATCAAAATTAAGCTTGGATTACTTATTGACTTCCCAGAGAAAATGTCATAAACACAAATACCCACATCTTCTATCATATACTGTGAATCTCTGGAGCAATTTTTTCCCACTTTAATTATATCCATGTGTTGAGAAAACTGTTGGAAGCAGTTGGTGATACAAGCAGAAATGAATAGCTGCTAATTAAGCACCCTTCTCTGTAGATTTTATGCCAGAAGGAAGCGATGGAAAATGAGTGTACTTTCTAAAGGCTTAACTCTTTTGAGAACAGTGAATATCTTAGACTAGAGGTACCCATTCAGTATAAAAAGTTCATTTTTACACAAGTGATAATGCAGCAGAATTGCTTGTTTATTAGAATTTTGTTGAAATGGAGGCCTAGATCTACACTAAGCATAAAGGGTGGCAGTGAGTATTGTTTAGAAAGCTCATTTCTTTCCCTTGGTTTCTGTTAATACATCTAAATTCAGGACTTCTCTCGATTTTTGTCTCCTTGACTTCTCTTTTGCTAAGGAACATTCATGAACAGCTGCTGCACTCCTTGCTTTCTGCCACACTCTTTTGATCATGTCACCTTATTATAGATACCACCAATTAAGAGTAGGCTGCTGTGATTATGAATGAAATTGTCATTCCTTCAGCTTACGTCACTGGTTGTGAATGTACCTGCTTCAGTATATTCAATGACAATGACAAATTTTACTAGGCCTTTATAAAATATAAAATTACAGATTTTTGAAATGTGGATATCACCTTTGGAAATAGTATGTTAAAAGAGATTTTTTTTGCTTAATAAAATACCATTCCTTCTTTTCTTGTAGTATTGAGGTCTGATGTCTTCTGGCAAAAGGCAAGCATAAGTAGATGGGAAGAGACTGTTAATAGGGAACATTCCAGAGGCTTTGTTAATGGCTTCTCAGTTACCCTGGTGGAATTTATATTATGTTTATCTTTTAAAGTCCTATCTAATCATTGACCATATGTTATGCCAAATTTGGCTTTTTAGAAAAGGTATACAGAAAATTCACTGTAACAAATTAGTATTCTACAAATAAGAATGGTAAATTAACGTACAAATAAATCCAATTCAAAAGAATTTGGGTTTCCATAGATTTAGCACAAAGACTTGGCAGATTTCTTTTCTCTTGAGAGAAAAATGCCCTAATCCCAAACCTTAATAATTTTCTTAATTCTGAATGATTTTTCCTTTATTTCTAATACTTCTTTCTAACTTTCAACTGTGTTCCTTGGGGCTCCTAGCCTGCAGCAATGTCAGGCATCTCTGTGGCTGGTAAACACCTAGGAGGTTCACTTTTTTCCTTTCACTGTAAGAAGACCTATTTTCTTTTTCCTTTCAGGATTCATTGAGATATAACTGACAAGAATTATATGTTTTACAGTGAACAATAAGTGTTTTATATATACACATTGTGAAATGATTACCACTGTCAACCTAATTAACATATCCATCATCTCACAGTTATCATGTTTTTGTATTGCACAAGTTTAAAATCTACTCTCAGCAAATTTCAAGTACACAATGTAATATTACAATGATAATATTAGTTACAATATTATTACAATATAATATAATAAACGAATAATATTAGTTACGATATTAACTACAGTCACCAAATGGTGACTTAGATCTCCAGAACTTACTCATCCTGCATAGCTGAAACTTTGTACCATCTGACCAACATCCCTGCATTTCCTCCACCCCACCCCTAGATGAACACCATTGTCACCATTGTACTCTTTGCTTCTATAAGTTCAAATTTTTTGATTCCACATGTGAGACCATGCCTGGCCTTCTTTGCTTCTTTGCCTGGCTTATTTCACTTAACCAAAATGTGCTCCAGGCTTACCCATGTTGTTGCAAATGAGAGCATTTCCTTCTTTTCTATCATTTACTTTCTCTCTCTACCTCTCTCCTCTGCGTCTCTTTCTCTCCTCCCCCATTTTCTTTATTCATTAATCCGTTGATGAACACTTGAGTTGGCTTACTGTGAATAATGCTTCAGTGAAGATAGGCGTTTCCAAATCTCTTCGTGATACTGATTTCATTTCCTTTGAATCTGGAAGTGGAATTGCTGGATCATATGGCAGTTCTATTTTAACTATTTTACATACCACCAACATTGTGCAAGACTAATGCCCAGAACTGACAAGAGCAGAGGTTATCTTAGACATGCATGATTCATGATTGCCTTCCTGTCAGGGTGGAGCCTTAGAGTGGGCTTTTGGCAGAGTTGAACTGCTATGCTTCGTTGAAATGCACAGATGTGGGACTCTCCTTGCCTGGGTGGGGTTGTTGGTTTTTTTTTTTTTTTTTTGACTGGAGTTGCTGTTTGATTTCTGTGGTCAGGTATGTCTAGCCCCTCTGCTTCTCTGAAATGGATAGATGTGGTTATTTCTCTGTCACTGGAGTGAGCTTTGACACTGGGCATTTGACAAGGGGCTTAAAATGAGTTGAACTTCCCGCCATGCTTCTGAAGGTGACTAGTCAGTTTTGCAGGTGGGCAGTGAAGTTGGATGGTACTGCTGATTGGTTGCCACCAGGTGGCAGAAACACGGAGATAACACCAAGATTCAGGCGCTGGTCACTGACTTATGCCTCCTTTCTTTGTTTCTGCCTCATCCTAGGCACTCTAGTGATGCTGTTGACTGTAGTTCCCCTTGAGGTGAAACCAGAACTGTCTTCTTAGGAAGCTGGATAACTGCCTCTAGTTCTTTTTTCCCTATGTAGAAACCAAGGGCCCAGGGGGAAATCTTCATGTGGTATTGTTCTGACTGGCAAGAGAGGATGGGGTGGTACCATCAAAAATGAAAGCCTTCTTCCCCTTCTAAATCAGTTTTCGTTCAGATCTGTAGCCCACATGGGTGTCTCAGGCTTGTTTGCAAGTACTGAGGTTTTCAAAAAGATGTACTGTGGCCTGTCATGATTTAGTGGTTTAGGCCATTGCTTGTGACACGGGCATCCTGTATTTGAGCATCGATTCAAGTTCTGGCTGCTCTGCTTCCAATCCAGCTTCCTAATGATGTACCTGGGAAGCCAGCAGATGATGGCCCAAGTGCTTGGGCCTCTGCCACTCACGTGGGAGACCCAGATGCAGTTTGAGCCTGGCCCAGCCTTGACTATTGTGGCCATTTGGAGAATGAGGAAGTAAACCAGTGGACAGAAGATCTCTCTCTCTCTCTCTCTGGTTTCTACCTTTCAAATAAATAAGTGAATAAATTAAAAAAAAAGGATGTTCTGGTCTGTGGACAGTTGTTGAATTTTCTGTGGGGACAGTGGTGGCTGAGGCTTCTTGTTTTGTATTATTGTGCATGCCACCCACTCCTAACTCCTAGTTTGATTTTTTTTAATTCTTCTGTTTTTTGTTTCATTTATTTTTTTGCTCTAGTCTTTATTTTCTTCCTTCTGCTAAACAGGCTTAGTTTGTTCTTTTTTTTTTTTTTTTTTGAAATTTCCTGGAATACAAAGAGAGTGTGTTTGAGATATTTTTAACTTTTTTACTGTATCTCATTATCACAATGAATTTCCTTTTTTGTACCACTTTTGCTGTATTCCATAAGGTTTGGTATGTTGTATTTTCATTTTTGTTGCTCTCGAGGTATTTTCCAATTTCCATTTTTTATTTCTGCTATGAACCAATGGTTGTTGCAGAGTGTATTGTTTAGTTTCCTCATATTTGTGAATTTCCCAGTTTTCCCTCTGCATTGATTTCTACCTTCATCCCATATTGATTTCTAGTTTCTGTGGTCAGAAAATATACTTGATATTATTTGAATCTTTTAAAATTTGTTAAGGCATATTTTTGTGACTTTGCATGTTATCTGTCTTAGAGAATATCTCATGTGCACTTGAAAAGAATGTGTATTCTGCTATTGTTACATGGGTTGTTCTGTCTGTATCTGTTAAGTTTGATTGGTCTATTGTGTTGTTAATTCTGCAACTTCCTTATTGTGCTAGACCATGTGGGCTACTATAGCAGAATGTCATAAACACAACAGAACTTTATTTCTTACAGTTCTGGAGAATGGGAAAATGAAGATCTAGGCATCTGGTGGGGGCTCATGTCTTGGGCAGTTTTCTTTTTCACAGTATATTAGTCCATTTTCCTTTGCTATAACAAAGTACCTGATGTCAGCTAATAGACAAAGAAAAAAGATTTATTTGGTTCATAGTTTTGGAGGTTCATGGGCATGGCATTGGCATTGGCTCAGTTCTGGTGAATACCTCATGGTAGATGGCCTCATATGGTGGAAGCACATGCAGGGGGCGATCACATAGTGAGACAGAAAGCCAAAAAGACTGGAAAGGTGTTGGGCTTGCTCTTTTATTTTTTAGATTAAAAATTTTTAAGTTGAGTTTTATATGAAAGGCAGAACAACAGGAGAGAGAGAGAGAGAGAGAGAGAGAGAGAGAGAGAGAGAGAGAATCTCCCATTTGCTGGATTAATTCCCAAATGCCAGTATCAGCTGGGCCAGGCTGAATCCAGGAGCCAGGAACTCCATCTGAGGCTCCTGTGAGGGTGGGAGGGATCCAAGTACTTGAGCCATCATCTCCTGTCTCCCAAGGTGCACACTAGCAGCAGGAAGCTGAAATCGGAAGTGCAGCTGGGTCTTGAACCCACACACTCCAATATGGGATTTGGATGTCCCAAGCAGTATCTTAACCACTGTACCAAAGCCTGCCTCAGGCTTGCTTTTTTATAACAACCCTCTTTTGAGAACTAACTGGGGTCTCATGAAATCCACCTCAATTCCTTCTGAGGGCAGCACCCCCAGTGACCGCCCACTAGGCTCTACCTCTTTAAAAGTCTCATCACCTCCTAGTATCACCACACTGAGTTCCACACTTTCCAAACCATGAACCCTTGGGGGACAAAGTCAAACCATATACAAATATAACACACAGTAACTTCACATGGTGTAAGTGACTAGAGATTTCTCTTGGACCTGTTTTACACAAACACTAGTTACATTCATTAAGGCTATCCATGACTTAATCGTTTCACCAAATCCCCAACTCCTACTACTAACACACTGATGTTTAGGATTTCAGCATAGGAATTGGGGGGGGGGGATACAAACATTCAGATCATAGCATTTATTGATTTTCTCGGTTGATGATCTATTCAGTATTGGAAGTCGGATTTTTTTTTTCCCGAAGAAACCATTCACTTAATGAATACAAATTTCATAAGTACAACTTTAGGTATATAGTGATTCTTCTCATCATACCCATCCTCCCACTCCCACTCCCACCCCACTTCCTCCTCCCTCTCCCATTCCCAGTTAGATTCTCCATTAAAGAAAAAAAAAAAACTGTTCCTCGACAGTCAAGACAAGGGCTGTTCAAGTCAACGCTTCTCAAAGTGTAAATTTCACTTCTACAAATTTCCTTTTAGGTGCTCTATTAGTTATCACCGATCAGGGAGAACATATGGTATTTATCCCTTTGGGACTGGCTTATTTCACTAACTATGATGTTTTCCAGATTCATCCATTTTGTTGCAAATTACTGGACTTCATTTTTTTAACTGCTGTGTAGTATTCCATAGTGTACATATCCCATAATTTCTTTATCCATTCTTCAGTTGACAGGCATTTAGGTTGATTCCATATCTTAGCTATTGTGAATTGAGCTGCGATAAACATAGGGGTGCAGATAACTCTTTTATTTACAGATTTCATTTCACTTGGATAGGTCTATATTCAGATTTCTGAGGTATCTCCAAATTGATTTCCATAGTGGTCATAAATTGCCTTGATTGTGTTGAAGAATGTTCCTTCTATACCCAGTTTGCTTAGAGTTTTCATCATGAAAATGTGTCATATGTTATCAAATGCTTTCTCTGCATCTATTGAGATAATTATATGGTTTTTGTTCTGCAGTTTGTTAATGTGATGTATCACATTGATTAATTTGCAAATTATGAATCATCCTTGTATACCAGGGATAATTCCACTTGGTCCAGGAGAACGATCTTTCTGATGTCTTGTTGGAATCAATGGGCCAGAATTTTGTTGAGGATTTTTGCATCTATGTTCATCAGGGAAATTGGTCTGTAGTTCTCTTTCTCTGTTGTATATTTTTCAGGTTTAGTAATTAAGGTGATGCTAGCTTCATAGAATTTGGGAGGATTCCCTCCCTTTCAATTGTTCTGAATAACTTGAAAAGAAATGGAGTTAGTTCTTTAAATGTCTGGTAGAATTCAGCAGTGAAGCCATCTGGTCCTAGGCTTTTCTTTGTTGGGAGGGTCTTTATTACTGATTCAGTTTCTGTCTTGGTAATAGGTCTGTTTAGGTTTTCTATATCTTCATGGCTCAATTTAGATAGGTTGTATGTGTCCAGGAATCTAGCCATTTCTTCTAGGTTTCCCAATTTGTTGGCATACAGGTCCTTGTAGTAATTTCTGATGATTCTTTTTATTTCTGTGGTGTTGTTACATTTCTTTTTCCATCTAATTTTATTGATTTGAGTCTTCTCTCCTTTTTTGGTTAGTTGGGCCAGTGGTGTGTCAATTTTGTTTATTTTTTCAAAAAAAATCTCTTCATTTTGCTGATCTTTTGTTTTTTTTTTTGTTTCAATTTTGTTGATTTCTTCTCTAATTTTAATTACTTCTTTTATCCTACTAGTTTTGGATTTGGTTGGCTGTTGTTTTACTAGATCCTTGAGATGCATTGATAGCTCATTTATTTGGTGCCTTTCCAGTTTCTTGATGTTGGCACCAGTTGCTATAAACTTTCCTCTTAACACTGCTTTTGCTGTATCCCATACATTTTGATATGTTGTATTATAATCTTCATTTCTTTCTAGAAATTTTTTTGATTCCCCTTTTGATTTTTTCTATGACTTGTTCATTCAGGAGCATGTTGTTCAATCTCCATGTGTTTTCATTTGATCTAGAGATTCCTGAGTTACTGATTTCCAGCTTCACTCCCTTGTGGTCCTAGAAGATGCATGGTGTGATTTTGATTTTTTGAATTTGCTGAGACTCATTTTATGGCATAGTATGTGGTCAATCCTAGAGAAGGTTCTATGCACTGGTGAGAAGAATGTATATTCTGCAACTGTAGGATGAAAAGTTCTATAGATATCTATTAGGTCCATTTGGACTATAGTGGCGATTAACTCTGCTGTTTACTTGTATTGTCTGGTTGATCTGTCCATTGCTGAAAGTAGGGTATTGAAATCCACCATTATTATTGTATTTGAGTCTATGTCTCCCTTTATATCCCTTAACATTTCTTTTAAATAGCCAGGTGCCCTTGTCATTAGGTGCATATACATTTATAATAGTCATATCTTCCTATTGAATTGATCCCTTAATCATTACATAGTGTGCCCTTCTTTGTCTCTTTTAACAGTTTTTGTGTTAAAGTCTGTTTTTTCTGATATTCAGATGGCTACACCAGCTCTTTTTGTTTCTGTTAGCATGGAATATCTTTTTCCATCCTTTCACTTTCAGTCTGCATGCATCTTTGTTGGTAAGATGTGGTCGTTGTAGGTAGCAAATAGATGGGTTTTGTTTTTTTAATGTATTCAGCCAGTTTGTGTCTTTTAACTGGAGAGTTGAGACCATTTACATTCAAGGTGACTATTGATAAGTAACAACTCTGCCCTGCCATTTTTCCAAAAATATTCTTATTTTTTACTATGAATTTCCTTTGAATTTTTGCTGGTTTTCTTTTTTTTACCTTCTTTCATAGTGGTGACCATGTTTCTGTGCTTCCGTGTGTAGCACATCCTTAAGCATCTTTTGTAGGGCTGGACAGGTGGTGACAAATTCTTTCAATTTCTGTTTGTTATGGAAGTTTTTTATTTCACCTTCATTCATAAATGAGAGCTTTGCAGGGTATAGTATTCTTAATTCACAGTTTTTTTCTCATATATATATATATATATATATATATATATGTATGCATATATATATAAAGAAACCTGTAGGGTTTCTGGTGAGAAATCCGCTGTGAGTCTGCTTGGAGATCCTCTGAAAGTAAACTGGCATTTCTCTCCTGAACATTTAAGAATCTTTTCTTTATGTTTTGCTGTGGAGAGTTTGATTACAATGTGTCATGATGAAGATCTTTTCTGGTCATGTTGATTAGGAGTTATGTGCTTCCTGTACTTCGATGTCCCTTTCTTTCTCCAAATTGGGGAAATTTTGTTATTATTTCATTAAAAAGGCTTTCCAATCCTTTCTCTCTTTCCACACCTTCAAGAACTCCTAGAACCTGTATGTTGCATGGTTTGATATAGTATCCTGTATAGTCCCAACATTGTATTTTAGTTTTCTAATTTCTTCTTATTGTGTTTGGTGTTTGGTATGTCTGTATAATTTCCTGTGCTTTGTTTTCTAAGTCGAATATTCTTTCTTCTGCTTCACTGATTCTGTTGTTAAGGCTTTCCATTGTATTTTTTATTTATTCTATTGAATTCTTCATTTCCAAGATTTCATTTTTATTTATCTTTAAGATCTCAATTTCGTGGGAGAAATTTTCTTTCATGTCATGCGTTTGTGTCTAATTACTTCTAAGTATATCTATGATCAATTTTGTGAATTCCATTTCTAGCATTTCTTCAATCTCATCATCCTCACAATCTAGTATTGAGGTATTGTGTTCTTTTGGGGGTGTCACGTTGTCTTCCTTGTTCTTGTTTCTTGGATTGGTGCATTTGTTATTTGGCATTTGTGAGGATACTTGTTAGTTTCTTTGATTTTTTGCTGTGGTGTCTTTTATCTTTGGACTATGTCTGATTGGATTAGTGGAGTGTCTGCTGTAAGGAAATACCTAGAGTCATATGGTAGGAATGGCCACAGAGCTCTGTTCATTGCTCCAGGATGTAGGGCATGTCTGAGGTGTCACACCCCGGTTTGGGGTGGTAAATCTCCTTTTTTTTTTTTTAATCAGAGGAGAAGTTTCTTCTTGTCTGTTGGCATACACTCAGCTGAGCTCCTATCCTTGAAGGAAACCAGTGCCCCAGTGAGTATATTATTTGTCCACTCTGCCACAAGGACCAGACAAAGGATCTGTGCTGTGCAGTCCTCAGTGTAAGCTCAGATTCCCCAGCAATGTCTGTTGCCAAGTAACCAGGGAGCCCTGATCTTGTAGAGCCTTCTACAGTGGCTGCCCGATGTCCCAGCCACACCTAAGTCCTCTCATGCAGTCTCAGTGTTTTCATAGTCCTGGCACACAGGCCTCCCACAGTCACAAGTACCCAGCCCCCTGTGTATTCTCCCCACCAGACTCAGGAGTCTCCGCTTGGCTGGTTGCTGGGCATGGACACAAGCTGGTGCAGCTGCTACATATGTGTCTGTTGGCTTGTTACAGGATGCCATTGCAAGGTGATTGGAGAGAGAGAAAATATGCCCCCCTCTTTGTTTGTTCTCTAGTTTGGTGGATACACTACCCCCCACAGGGCTCCAAGCTGGATTCCCTCTAGGTTCTTCCTGCAACTTTTTCACTAGTGACTTGTGCTGCTGAAGTCCGGTTGCACCTTGCTCTCCAATGCTGGTGTGGAGGCTCTAGACTGCTGGGGTCCTGAGTTGTGTGTGTCCTTGCCCTCCACGTAGGTCCACTGTGTTCCTCCAATTAACGTAGAGTTTCTTCTGCTGTTTTCTCCCTAACTCTTCTCTGAGACTGCACTCTTTCCACTTTTTTAAAAACTATCTTCTAGACTCGAGCAGCAAGATCCCTCCCTACTCCACCATTGTCAAAAGTGGGATATTGAAGTCACCTACTATTACTGTACTGCTGTATATTTCTTTCTTCAGTTAATATTTGCTTTATATTTGAAGTGCTCTGATGTGCTCTGCTATAACTATTTACAATGTTATCATCTTGGTGAATTGACCTCTTTAGCATGGTATAACAACCTTCTTTGTTTTCTGTGATAGTCTTTGAGTTAAAGCCTATTTTTTTCTGATATAAATATAGCTGTTCCCTGGTCCATTTTACTTGTTATTTGCATGAAATATATTTTTCCATCCCTTCACCGACAGCCTATGTTTTCTTAAAGCTAAGTGACACTTTCATAGGAAGCAAATAGTTATATCATATTTTTTAAGAATCCATTTAGGCTGGCGCCGCGGCTCACTAGGCTAATCCTCCGCCTTGTGGTGCTGGCACACCGGGTTCTAGTCCCGGTTGGGGCGCCGGATTCTGTCCCGGTTGCCCCTCTTCCAGGCCAGCTCTCTGCTGTGGCCAGGGAGTGCAGTGGAGGATGGCCCAGGTGCTTGGGCCCTGCACCCCATGGGAGACCAGGAAAAGCACCTGGCTCCTGGCTCCTGCCATCGGATCAGCGCGGTGCGCCGGCCGCAGTTCGCCGGCTGCGGTGGCCAGTGGAGGGTGAACCAACGGCAAAGGAAGACCTTTCTCTCTGTCTCTCTCTCTCACTGTCCACTCTGCCTGTCAAAAAAAAAAAAAAGAATCCATTTAGCCTTTTTATGTCTTTTGATTGGAGAATACAATCCAGTTACATTTAAATGTATTAAGATAGATAAAGACATTGCTGTTTTCTTAAGTATTTTCTGCATGTTTAGAGTTCTCTTGTTTCTTACTTTCTTGCTCTCTTTCATTGTAATTTGATTATTTACTGTAGTGGTATGCTTTCTCTTTATCTTTTGTGTATCACCTAAAAGTTTTTGTTTTGTGGCTACCATGAAGCTTATGCAAGATACCTTATTGTTGTATTAATCTATTTGAAGCTGATTAACTTTGATCACATACAAAAGCTCTACATTTTATTCCCCCAAGTTGTTTTTGGTTTCACGGTTTATGTCTTTTTATATTTTATATCCATTAACAAGTTAATGTAGTTATACTTTATTTTTGATACTTTTGTTTTAAATTTTATGCTGCAGTTAAAAGTGATTTAATGCATATTTGAGTGTATTCTTACCTTTATAATGAGTTTTCTATTTTCATTTTTAAAAATTAATTTATTTATTTTTATTTTTGACAGGCAGAGTAGACAGTGAGAGAGAGAGAGACACACACACACACAGAGAAAGGTCTTCCTTTTCCGTTGGTTCACCCCCAATGGCCACCTCGGCTGGCGTGCTGAGGCCAGCGTACCGTGCTGATCCAAAGCCAGGAGCCAGGTGCTTCTCCTGGTCTCCCATGTGGGTACAGGGCCCAAGCACTTGGGCCATCCTCCACTGCACTCCCGGGCCACAGCAGAGACCTGGACAGGAAGAGGGGCAACCGGGACAGAATCCGGCGCCCCGACCAGGACTAGAACCCGGTGTGCCGGCGCTGCCGGCGGAGGATTAGCCTATTGAGCCACAGCGCCGGCCAAGTTTTCTATTTTCACATGTTTTCATATTGTTAGCTAGCATCTTCTTGTTTTAACTTGAAGAACTCCCTTTCTCATTTCTTGTAATTCAGGTCTAATTATGATGAAGTCCCATAGCTTTATTTGTTGGAGGAAATCTTTATCTCTCCTTCATTTCTGAAGGACAGCTTGATTGGGTACAGTATTTTTTTGGCAGTTTTTTCCTTTTATCTCTTTGAATATTTCATCCCACCCTCTCCAGGTCTGTTAGGTTTCTGCTGAGAAATCTGGTGGTAGATAATCTTAAGGTTCCCTTTTACGTGACAGTCACTATTTGCTTGTGACTTTCAAAATCTCCCATTTTCTTTGATTTTTTGAAGAAGTTGATTATAATGCATCTCAGTGATGATCTCTTTAATCTGTTTAACATCTTTTTTTTTTTCAACTTCACAAATCTACATGTTCTCTTTTCACTCCAGATTTGGGAAGTTTTCAGTCTTTAGTTCCTTAAATAAACTTTCTGACTCTTTCCCTTTCCATGTTCCTTTCTGTGAATCCTTCTGGGCTTCCCATAACACACACACACACACACACACACACATTTTGCTTGATGGTAATCTGGAAGTTCCATAGACTTTTTTCATACTTTTTTGTTCTTTTTTCTTTTTGTCCTTTTGGTAATTTCAGATGAACTGTCTTTAAGTTTGGTGCATCTTCCTTCAGCTTGACCAAGTCTGATAGTGAGGGTTTCTGTTGTTTTCAGTTTCACCACTGTGTTCTTCAGCTTTAGAATTTTTGGTTCCTTTTTATGGTTTGTTTTTATTGAAATTTTCTTATTTTGTTCATCAGCTTGCAAATTTCATTTAACTATCTGTGTTCCTTTTTTTAATTCACTGAACTTTTTAAAGGTGATTTTTTGAATTATTTGAAAGGTGGTTCTATTTCTTTCTTAAATGTTATTTATTTATTTATTTGAAAGGCACACAGAAGAGCCAGCATTGTGGCATAGTGGGTTAAACCGCCGCCTACAGTGTCGGCATCCCATATGGGCACCGGTTCATGTCTTTATTGCTCCACTTCTGATCCAGCTCCCTGCTAATGTACCTGGAAAAGCAGTAGAAGATGGCCCAAGTCCTTGAGCCCCTGCATCTGTGTGAGAGATCCAGAAGAAGATCCTGGCTTCCTGGCTTTGGATTGTCCCAGCTCTGGCTATTGTGGCCATTTGAGGAGTGACCTTCCTCTCTGTCTCTCTCTCTTTTTCTCTGTAACTGTACCTCTCAAATAGATAAGTACATCTTAAAAAAAACAGAATTAAAAAATGGAGGGAGGGAGGGAGGGAGGGAGGGAAGGAGAGAGGGGAAGAGAGAGAGAGAGAGAGAGAGAGAGAGAGAGAATATCTCCCATCCACTGGTTTGCTTCTTAAATGCCTACAACTGCCCAGGCTGGGCCTGGCCAAGCTAGAAGCTGGGAACTCAATCCTGGTCTCCCACATGGGTGGAAAGGACCCAACTACTTGAGCCGTCACTGCTGCCTCCAGGAGTGTGCCTTAGCAAGAATCTGGAATTGGGAATAGAGCCAGGAATCAAACTCAGGCACTCTAATATGGGGCATAGGCATCCCGAATTGCATCTTAACCACTAGCCTACCTGCAGATTTCCATTTCTTTAGAGTCAGTGACTGGTGCTTTAATTTGTTTCTTTGATGATATAATGTTTCCCTGATTATTATTTTTTAAAAATATTTATTTTATTTATTTGAAAGGCAGAGTTACAGAGAGGCGGTGAGAGAGAATCTTCCATCTGCTGATTCACTCCACAAATGGGTGCAATGGCCAGGGCTGAGCCAGGTGGAAGTCGGGAGCAAGAAGCCTCTTCCGGGTCAACCACGTGCAGGGTGCAAGGGCCCAAATCCTTGGGTTATCCTCTGCTGCTTTCCCAGGCACATTGTCAAGGAGCTGGATGGAAAGTGGAGCAGCTAAGACCCTTAATAGGCACCCATATGGAATACTGGCACTGCAGGAAGTGGCTTTACCTGTTACACCACAGCGCCTCCCCCTCTCTAATTATTCTTGATCCTTGTGGCCTTGCATTGGTGTTTGCACGTTTGAATAAGTGGTCACCTCTCCCAGTCTTTAGGTTGGCTTTAACGTGGAAAGCCTGTCACCATTCTGGATGGGCATCTGGAGGGATTCATGGGCAGACTTGCTGCTGGAATTCTCAGGTGTGTTGGTCTGGTGCCTATGTCTGTGGAGGCCAGTCTGGAACCTATGTCTTTGGGGGCCAGCCTGGTGCCAGGATTCACTGGAGTGGGCCAGTGTCCTGGGTCATCTGGAATCTGAGATCATGTTGTGTGTGTGTGTGTGTGTGTGTGTTTGAACTCCGACAGGCTTGAAGTCTGTGCTTCTGAGGTGTGCCTAGAGTTTGGATCAGTGAGATTGACCTAGAGCCTGATGTCATAAGGGCTGTTTTGGCTCTTGAGTATACCTGTAGCTTGGGGCTATGGGACCAGCCTTATGTTGGGATGGATATGGAGCCTGGGGCCCCAGGGGCAGGACTTGAGCTTTGGGTTCACTGACAAGTCTGGCACTGGAACGTACCTGGTTCCTGGGGCTATTTGGACCAGTGTATGCTGGGGTAGGCTTGGAGCCTATTCCACAGTGGTAGGCCTAAGACTATCCCTTTTCTAATTATGTCAAATGAAATGCAGCATAGAACAATGAAGATGAAAAATAAGTTGCTATGGATACAGTAAAAATAAAGTTTAAAACTTCCTTTTTTCATTAAAGAAGTTATTTTCACCATAAAAATTTAAATATCGGGGCCAGTGCCGTGGCTCACTTGGTTAATTCTCTGCCTGCGGCACCGGCATCCCATATGGGTGCCAGGTTCTACTCCCGATTGCTCCTCTTCCAGTCCAGCTCTCTGCTGTGGCCTGGGAGGGCAGTGGAGGATGGCACAGGTGCTTGGGTTGCCTGCACCCGCATGGGAGACCAGGAAGAGGCACCTGGCTCCTGGTTTCGGATCAGCGTAGCTCCGGCCGTAGTGGCCATTTGGGGAGTGAAGCGATGGAATAAAGACCTTTCTCTCTGTCTCTCTCTCTCACTGTCTAACTCTGTCAAAAAAATTTAAAAAAAGTTAAATATCATAAAAACATGAAAGGTAAAAAAGTTCCCTTAATCATATACTCATAGATGCTCACTATTAGCATTTGGTTTTTATAATTTTTTCCAAAAATCATTTTTTGACAGGCAGAGTTAGTGAGAGAGAGGGAGGCAGAAAGAAAGGTCTTCCTTCCGTTGGTTCACTCCCCAAATGGCCGCTATGGCCAGCGCTGTGCCAATCCAAAGCCAGGAGCCAGATGCTTCCTCCTGGTCTCCCATGCGGGTAAGGGCCCAAGCACTTGGGCCATCCTCCACTGCACTACTGGGCCACAGCAGAGAGCTGGACTGGAAGAGGAGCAACAGGGACAGAATCCGGCGCCCCAACCAGGACTAGAACCCGGGCTGCCGGCACTGCCGGCGGTGGATTAGCCAAGTGAGCCGCAGTGCCAGCCTCCAAAAATCATTTTTAAAACTCTTCATATATTCAATAATATAGAAAAAAGAAAAATCATTGAAATTGATTTGGAAGATTTGAGAAGTTGAGTTTTTTCAAAATGGATTGTAAATCAAGAGAATTAGTGCAATTGAATCAAGCCAAAGACTGTATGGGAAAATTCTTTTTTTTCTAAAAATATTTCTTATTGATTTGAAAGGCAGAGTTAGAGATCTTCCATTTCTTGGTTCGCTCCCCTAATGACTACAATAGCCAGGGCTGAGCTAGGCCAAAACCAGGAGCCTGGAACTCCATCCTGGTTTCTCACATGGATGCAGGAGCCCAAGCACTGGGGCCATCTTCCAGTACTTTCCCAGGTGCATTACCAGGGAACTGATTCAGAAGCAGATTAGCCAGGACTCAAACTGCCATATTGGATGTTGGTGTTGCAGGAGGAGGCTTAACTCACTGCACCACAATGCCAGTCTTGAGAAAATTCCTAATTGATGATCTCTTGTTATATTAGATATAGTGAGATAAATTGAGGGAAGTCACAGGATACATTTGAAGTGGACAATATCCTGGAGAATTGGATAAAACCCTAAATATGTTCTATAAAAAATAACCTACCATTGACTTTAGTAAATGAAAGGTAATAGCCTTATCTCTTTGACCTACAGGTCAGAGACTAGGTGCTTATAAATTCCCAAAGAGGTTATAGGGTATCAGAAATGAGAGTATTTCTGAATTACTCATCTAGGAGCTCTGCTGACTTTCTCCCAATGGAATACACATGGAGCAACATCCTTCTTTTATTGCTACAGTTTGTATTATATATATATATATATTTATTTAAAAGTAAACTCAAGGATAGGGTTTTTGGACGTAAATGAATGATTGGGTAAACAGTATGATGGAGTAATTTTTGAGATCCATTTGCAACACCATTTTTAATTCTCTAAATAATCTGAAACTTGTCTCAGTTGGTAATGTAAGTTGTTAATGTGAGTTGCTATTCAGGAATAGTTTTTATTCTGGATATAGTATTCCCAAGCAAGAAGAGGAATGTGTTCTTCTCCTGCTTAGATAAAAATGTTTTATATGCTTCATGGAATTGGAAGAGGCAAATTCAGCAAAATTGTACTATTACTTCCTAAATCCATATTGCTAAAGTCTAGGGAAACTGGATTATGTAACTTCTGTACTAGACTTAAAATTAGCTATTATATTTATAAGGTAATATTTCAGTATGTTATATTTTGATTTATCATTGTTTAACCTTTATTATTGTTATAGTGAACATGTCATCAAATGTTTATACTAAGAAAATATAAACATATTTATAAGCACAAATATAAATGGTATAAACCCAAAGGAAGTTTGTAACAGTTTTAATGTAACTTATTGTCCATTATTTTCTGTTCCCTTTTCTTTTCAAACACCAGAATTTAGCATTATTATATATCTATATGTGTATATGTAGGCAGTGTGATCTAGGGGACGATATCATAGGTGGCAGAAAAATCTATTACTGGGAAACTAACATTGGATCAGCCAGCTACTATGTGCTACAATGCCCTCACCTGAAAAATAAGCACAATATTATCTGTGTCACAGACTTGTAATAAGGATAACATAAATACCATAGTAGTATTTTGAAAAGTTAAAGGTATTGTATATAATAATATACTATACCAAAATTATTAATTCTAAAAATGATAATATACATGGCCTGTTTTTGATGGAAAATGGAATGTATTAGCACCATCTAGTGGAAATATGATGAATTTTATTATAGTAATTTCAATATAGAATATAATTTAATATCGATAACACTTTAGAGCTGGAAGAAATCTTAGAATCTAGTTGAGTAATTTACAAACTATGTTCTGTGATGTCCTTGATTCTTCCAGAAAAGCATCAGGATCTTCTTTAAGAGGAAAAGGAGTCTTTCTTTCAATTCTTTGAGATTCTCATCTTGCTTCAGATAAGGAAGTTAGGCTTTATTCAGTTTCTTATTTAACATGTCCTTGTAAGATTTTGTTGTAAAAATGATTCACTTGCTTACAAAAGGTTTGAATATGACTAATTTAAGTCAACTTCATCTTTGGACAGATAAAGTCATAGAAATTTTGGCACAACAGATTTTTCCAAGGAAATCTAGCTAGGCCATGGGTCTCTAGTCTTCTATGAATCATCTTCTCCAGGAGCAGTAATGAAGTCCCCTCTTCCATCCTGTTTTAATAATTTAAGTGTTCTCTCTTCTTGGTAAGTGTAGCTAATGGTTTGTCAGGTTTTTTTATTTTTTATTTTTTGAAAGCACTAACTTTTGGGTTTGTTGATTTTTTTTTCTGTTATTCTTCAGTGGTCTATGTCATTTACATTCTTTCTGACCTTTAGGATTTCTTCTCTTTTGTGCTTGCAAGCCTAAAGGTTTAGTTTGCTTTTCCTTTAACATCTTCCTGAGGTGAAAGGTCAGAATATTAATTTGAGATCTTAATCCTTTATAACATTGCTGTTTATAGCTATAAATTTTCCTCTAAGCATTACTTTAGCTGCATCCTGTAAATTGTGGCATTTTGTATTTTCCTTTTCACTCACCTCAAGAAATTTTCTAATTCCTTTAGTAACTTATTATCTGACTCATTGATTGTCTAAATTGTGTTAATTTCCACATTTGCTAATTTCTCAAATCTCTTGTTATTATTGATTTCTAATTTAATTACTTGTGGATAGAGACCATAGTTTATCTGATTTCAATCCTGTTGAATCTACTGTGGCTTTTTGAAGTCCAGCATACGTTCTATTCTGAATAATGTTCCATGTGCACTTGAGAAGAATCCAATATTGAGTGGAATGTGCTATAGATGTGTGTTAGAGTCTAGTAGGTTTATATTGTTCTTCAACTCTTCTACTTACTTTTTAATATTCTGACTAGTTGTCTGATACATTATTGAAAGAGAGTTGTTGGGCTGGCGCTGCAATGGCTCACTTGGCTAATCCTCCGCCTGCGGCGCCAGCACAGTGGGTTCTAGTCCCTGTTGGGGCGCTAGGTACTAGTCCCGGTGGCTCCTCTTCCAGTCCAGCTCTCTGCTGTAGCCCGGGAGGGCAGTGAGGGCAGTGGGGGATGGCTCAAGTGCTTGGGCCCTACACCTGCATGGGAGACCTGGAGGAAGTACCCAGCTCCTGGCTCAGTGCTGGCTGGGGTGGCCATTTGGGGAGTGAACCAATGGAAGGAAGACCTTTTTCTGTCTCTCTCTCTCTCACTGTCTATAACTCTCTCTCTCTCTCTCTCTCTCTCTCTCTCTCTCACTGTCTAACTCTGCAAGGCAAAAAGTTAAAAAAAAAAGAATTGTTGGAGTTTCTGGCTCTTATTGTAAAATTATGTGTCTTTCCCTTCCATTTTGTAACTTTTTTTTTTAGATTTATTTATTTATTTGAAAGAGTTACACAGAGAGAGGAGAGGCAGAGAGAGAAAGAGAGGTCTTCCATCTGATGGTTCACTCCCCAATTGGCCACAACGACTGGAGCTGCACTGATCCGAAGCCAGGAACCAGGAGTCTCCTCTGGGTCTCCCATGTGGGTGCAGGGGCCCAAGGACTTGGGCCATCTTCCACTGCTTTCCCGGGCCACAGCAGAGAGCTGGATAGGAAGTGAAGCAGCCGGGACTTGAACCGGCGCCCATATGGGATGCCAGCACTGCAAGCCAGGATGTTAACCTGCTGCGCCACAGCGCCGGCCCCCATTTTGTAACTTTTTGCTTCATGTATTTGGGGCATTTATTTTTATAACTGGTATATGTTCCTGATGGATTGGTCCTTTTATCATTATAAAATATTGTTCTTTATCTTTTATAATATTTTTGTCTTGAAGTCTAAGTTATGTGATATTAGTATAGCCATTCTAGCTCTCTTATGCTTGTTACTTACATGGTATACTTTTTCCATTCTTTTACTTTAAATTTCTTTTAGATTCAATCTTTGAATCTAAAGTGTGTCTTTTATAGACAACATAAAGTAGGATCTTGTTTGTAGATCCAGTCTGAAAATTTCTACCATTTGATTGTATTCTTTAATCCATTCATGCTTAATGTTAATATTAATATTGTTAGATTATACATGATATGTTGCTTTGGGTACATGCATAAGAGAGATATTCAAAAATCATGGAAAATGCATCTTATGCAAAACTATGCATATAATGCTACACAGTAGTAAAGAAATTAAATCCTGTCATTTGCAACAAAATGGATGCAACAGGAAAACATTATGCTTAGTGAAATAAGCCAGTCCCAAAAGGACAAATAACATATGTTCTCCCTAATCTGTGGTAACTAATAAAGTACCTAAAATTAATCTATAGAAATGTAATTGACACTTTGAGATGTGGTGACCTTGAACAGCCCTTGTCTTGACTGTTGAGGAACAGGTTTTTTTTTTCATACTATTTGTTGAACTCTTTACTTAGTGTAGGATTAATCTTATGTGCATAAAGTTAATTTAAAATAGATCTTAGTAAAAAATAAGCATGGGAATAGGAGAGGGAAGAGGAAGAAGATTGGGAGTGCAAATGAGAGTGAGAGTAGGGCGGGAAGGATCACTATGTTCCTAAATTTGTATTTATGAAATGCATGAAGCTTGTATACCTTAAATATAAAAGTTTTCTGGGTTAAAAAAGAAAAACTATGCATAGATTTTAAAAATTTTTGTTTCAAAATGAACCTATCTTTTGATTCCATTTTCCTATGATGTTTTTGAAATCTCCTTGAATGTTGACCAAAAGTGGTGAGAATAAGCATCCCTGATTTGTTTTGAATCTTAGAGGAAAAGCTTTCAAAATTTTGTTTTTCATGTTCTGTGTGATATTAGCTACGGGTTGGTCACAGATGGCCTTTAGTGTGTTGAAGTACCCTCTTTCTATATTTAATTGGTTGAGAGTTTTTTATTATGGGGTGTTGTATCTTATTAAATGCTTTTTCTGCATCTATTGATCATATGATTTTTGTGCTTGATTCTGTTAATATGGTGTATCACATTTATTGATTTGCATGTAATGAACCATCCTTGGCATCCCAGGGATCCATAGTGAATGCTCATTTTTTTTTTTAATTTGGAGAGAGAGAGAAAGAGAGAGAGAGACAGAGAGAGTGCTCCCATCTGCTGGTTCCTTCTCCAGGTGCCCACAATGGCTGGGGTGGGCCAGGCTGAAACCAGGAGCCAGAAACTCAATCCAGGTCTCTCACATGGGTGTTAGAGACTTACCCACTTGAGCCATTACCTGCTGAATTCTAGGCTACCTATTAGCAGAAACCTGGAATTGACAGTGGAGCTGAGACTTGAACCCAGGTACTCTAATAGGGTACAAGGGTGCCTTAACTGCTACGCCAAATGTCCACACTCAATGATTTTTCAAAATGTGATTTTGAATTTGGTTTGCTAATATTTTATTGAGGAGTTTTGTATCTATGTTCATCAGGGATATTGACCTATAGTTTTTGGTTGTTGTGTCCTTATTTGGTTTTGGTTTCAGGTTATTGCTGGCCTGGTAGAATGAGTTTGGAAAAATTATTTTCTTCAGCTTTTTTGAATAGTTTGAGACAAATTGGTATTAGTTCTTTAAATGTTTGGTAGAATTCAGCAGTGAAACCATCAGGTCCTGGGTTGTTCTTTGGTATTAAACTTTTAATTTATTGATTAAATCTCATGATTGATCTGTTTAGTTTCTTTTTCTCCATGTTTCAGTTTTGGTAGTTTGTATGTGCCCAGGAATTTATCCATTTTTTCTAGATTTTACAATTTGTTGACATTCATAATAGTCTTTTAAAAAAAGATTTGTTTATTTATTTATTTATTTGAAAGGCAGAGAGAGGTAGAGAGATCTTCCATCTGCTGGTTCACTCCCCCAAATGGCTGCAACAGTCAGGGCTGGGCTAGGCTGAATTCAGGAGCTAGGAACTCCATGCTGGTCTGCCACATTGGTAGCTGGGGCCTAATTACTTAGGTCATCATCCAGTGCCTTCTCAGGCATGTTAACAGGAAGCTGGATCAGAAGCAGAGCAGCCAACTTGAACTGGTCCTCTGATATGGGATGGAAGCATCTCAAGCAGTGGCTTAATTTGCTTTGCCCCAATGCTGACACCATAATAGTCTTTTATCCTTTTTATTTCTGTGAAATCAGTTGTAATGTCTTCATTTTTATCTTTGATATTATTTGAGTCTTCTGTCCCTTTTACTTAGTCTACCTAAAGTTTTGTTATTTCTAAAAATCAACTGTTTTAGTGATCTTTTGTATTGCTTTTTAAACCTTTCTTTTTTTTCTGCTGTAATTGTTATTATTTCTTTCCTTCTACTGATTGGCATTTAGTTTCTTATTTTTCTGTGTCCTTGAGATGATGCATTGTTAGGTTAGGTTTTTCATTTGAGCTCTTTCTATTTTTCTGATGTAGGCATTGATTCCTATGAACTTCTCTCTTAGAATTGTTTTTGCTGTGTCCCATAAGCTTCAGTATGTTATGTTTCCATATTGGGACTACTTTATAGGTGATGCATTTCTTATCTCCTGATGCTTTTAAAAGCTTTATTTTTGATAGTTGGATTATTATGTGTTGTGGTAAACTCTTGTTTATGTTGTATTTGATTAGAGATCTCTGCTACCTGGGTTTTGGCTTCTTTTTTCAGACTGGGTAAGGTTTCGTCCAATATTTCTTTAAATATGATTTCTGGCCCTATTTCTCTTTCTTCACTTTCTTTCATTCCTATTATGCCTAGGTTAGGTTTCTTGATGGTATTTTATAATTCCCATGGATCTCCTTCATTCTTTTTTTTCTCCTCTGAATGGGTAATTTCAAATGTTCCATCTTCAAGTTCATTGCTTCTTTCATTAGCTTATTTGAGCCTACTATTTAAATTTTCTGCTGATTGTTAACTTTTGGCCATTGTTTTCTTCATCTCTGGAATTTCTGTTTGTTTCCTTTTAATTAATTTTTATTTGAGAGGTACACACACACACACACAGAGGGGCGGGGGAGAGGGAGAATCTTCTATCTGCTGTTCATTTTCTAAATGCCCACGATGGCCAGGATTGGCTCAGGCTGAAGCCAGGACCTCAGAAGTCCACTCAAGTATTTTACATAGGTGACAGGACCCCAATAACTTGAGCCGTATGTTTTGCTTTCCAGTCTGCTTTATCAGGAAACTGGAGTAAGAAGCTGGAAACAGACATTAAACTCAGGGACTCTGCAAAGCGATATGAGCATCTTAACTACTCAGCTAAATTTCCATCCCTATTTTGGCTATTGAAATTGTTTCTATTTCTTAGTCATGGTTCTCATTTCCTTCATGTATTGTTTTCCAATTTTCACTGAAATTTTTTCCTGTTGATTCTTGGAGTTTACTGAGCTTTAAGAGGATTATTCTGACTTATATTTCTGACATTTCATAGACCTCCCTTTCTTTAGGATTGTTGGAGCTTTGTTTAGAGAATTTTTTTGGAAGTGTCATGCTTTTCTGAGTCTTTATAATACTTGTGTCCTTAAGATGTTAGTGTTCTCACATTTGTGGAGGCAACTACCTTTTCTGCCTTCTACAGGCATTCTTTGGAAGTGATAGACTTTCACTATTTATGATAGCCTATGATTCTACTGGGCCAGCTTGTAATGTCCCTGGTCCTGTAGAGCTTTCTTTCAGGTTTTCCAGGTGGCTGTCGTGTCTCCTTTGCTTTGAATTTAGATGTAGCAGCTGATTTTGTTCTATCAGACAAGAACACTGATTGTGGTCTGCAATTAGGCAGACCACTACAGGGTGGGTCATTGCAGTTGTCACTGATGTAGTTGAGTCACAGGTTGTATTTCTTGACTCTGTGCTGGCCTTGTTCCTTCCTTGGTGGGGTCTGGAGATGGTGTTTGAGGCCTTGAGGAGCAAAGGACACTGTTTAAATTCCCCGGTGTGACAAAACTAGTGCCTACTTTTCTTTGTAGTTCAAAACTTTGGTCTTATCACATCCTGGACAGAGTCTGGGAGTGGTCTTTGTGACCACTGGGGGAGCTTTTTAAACTCTCAGGTGTGGCCTGGTAGTTTTTGGAATATGCTGTGGGGGAGGGGGTCTTCTCTCTCTCAGGGAGGCCTTGGATTATAAATTCATGTTAAACCCAGAGCCTGGTTATCTAAGGATTCAAGCCCAGTAGCACCTTCTACCTTTTCTGGAAGTGACCAGATTGGTTTTACTGCTGGACTGTGTTAGCTAATTGAGGCTTATGGGCTATGATGTTAGCTAGTGGACTGCTACTGATGGCAGGTATGTGGTGGTTTCACTAAAAATTGTATGCTGCTGTCTGTGGCCTCCATCTCCTTGCTTTGTTTCTATCTGGCCTTGGGTGGTCTAGCCTATTCAGTTTTCCCCTAGGTTCCCTATGAGGTAAGATCATAGTGGTTTTCCAAGAAAGTATTTCAGAACACTACAGAAGATAGGTGTCTGTTTTTTCTGTTTTCTTTTCTCTCTGAGAAATCTATAGGGCCTTGGGGTTTCTCTGTATGTGGAGGTGAGTCTCCTGTTAAGAGGGGGAGGGGAAACAGTTCACGTAAGAACCATGTCTCTTATCCTATAAATGTGATTTTTATTCAGTTTTATGAATATGGGGACAATTCGATCTTATTTTCATGTTTTAGGTCTTTCATCAGGGTGTTATTTTCTATGGATAGTTGCTAGCTGATCTATTTGGGTGTGTGGAGGGAGAAAAGAAGGATGGGATTTCCTACTCAGCCATTTTGGTAATTTCATTCTCTGACCATTATTTCTTTAAATATTTTCTGTCCCTTTTCTCTCTTCTTTCTAAGACTTTCATTATCTATCTATCTATCTATCTATCATCTATATCTTTATCTTAATGTGCTTAGTCCCATTCCACTTTTCTCTGAGCCTCTGTTCATTTTTTTCATTCTTTTTTTGTTTCTTCAAATTTGTATAATCTCTATTGCTATGTCTTCTAGTATTTGTTCTTTTGCGTGTTTAGATCTTCTGTTTAGCCCTTCTAGTGAGTTTTTCATTTTAATTATTGTACTTTTCAACTCCAGAATTTCCATTTATTTCTTTTTATAATTTTTATCTCTCATTTGTTGTACTCTTATTTTCTACATTGTGAGTCATTATCATGTCTTTATTTCCTTAAACATGATTTTCCTCTAGTTTTAAAAAATATATTTGCAATAACTTTGAAGTCCTTTTCTACTAAGTGTAATATTTGGGTCTTCTCACAGGAAGTTTCTATTATGGATCACATTTTCTTGTTCTATTGCATGTCTTGTAATATATTGTTGCAAAATAGATATTTGGACAACATATTGTAGCGAATCTAGATATTATTTCACTTCTTTCCAGGGCTCAATGATGTTTTTGTTATTTCTTTGGTCATTTATTCATTTACTCATATAAGTGAACTCATTTGGTAAATTCTCTTAAGTGCTTCACCTCTAATGTCCCTATTCAGATTTTTTCTTCTTGTTTTTATCTTTTTATGGCTACCCTAGAGATTACTCCTGCATCCTTAATGTATTGATCAAAATTTGTACTTAAGTCCACTTAGCCAGTCAGATTTTCACCTTTCTCTGTTAAATGTTGTTTAGGGACTGTTCTCACAGTTCAGGTATTTTATGGTCTTGCCCTGCATTCTGCCAGACTAGTAGATCTCAGATTCCTTCTCTCCACTTATGACTGAGAGAACACAATCTTGGACATGTGCGCACTCTCACAGACTACTAGGTATAAGATTGATCTGATTTTAAGCTTAGCTTCCTTACAGTTATCCTTCAGTTCTGCTTAATGTTCAGCTGCTGTTTGTTCAGAGGTTCTGCTTAAGCCCACTGGACCAATCAAGCTCAAAGCTCTTTATTGATGGTTCTATGTATGCTTTGAGTAATGCTTTCTAGTTAGCCCCTAAGCTGCCTCTGATTGTGTCTGTATACAGTCTAGTACATGTGCACAGTCTTCTGGCCCCACGAGTGGTGTGACCCTAGGGATGTTCTTTGTATTGTTTCTTTACCTATTTTTCTCTGATAACTTTCTTGCTGGCCTGCTGTTTCACTTGGTGATGCTTTCATCATAGAGCTACAAGCCTCCTCTTTTTTTTTTTTTTAAAGCAGAGTTACAGAGAGAAGGAAAGAGAGAGAGAGAGATCGATCGATCAATCGATCTTTCATCTTCTGGTTCACTCCCCAAATGGATGCAATGGCCGGGACTGGACCAGGGAGAAGCCAGAAGCTAAAAGGTTCTTCCAGGTCTCCCATGTGAGTGGCAGGGGCCCAAGGACTTAGGCCACCTTCTGCTGCCTTCCCAGGTCATTAGCAAGGAGCTGGATTGGAAGTGAAGCAGCTGGGACTCGAACCAGCACCCATATGAGTTGATGGTGCTGTAGGCAGTGGCTTAACCCACTGTGCCACAGCGTGGAGCCCACAAACTTCTTTCTTAATTGCTCGTCACCACAATCACCACCATTGTTTTTGACAGTGCCCTTAGGCATGAGCTTCTCCATGCTGAGTTCCAAATAAAATCAGTTTCTCAGGAAGTGATTCAAGGTTCTTCCTCTTTACTGCCTGCTTTCCTTCCTGGGCAGAACTTTTGTGTCACATGACCGGAGCTGGGAAACAGAAGCAGGGCATGCTTTTCATGGAATGTCATCTTTGACCTATGAGTGGATGCTAGGCTCCTGTTCTTCTCAGTGTGCCCTTCTGTCATCAAACCTCTACATTATGAACCAGCTATGGTGAAGGTAATCAGAGACTTAGTATCCTTAACCTGTCACACGTGTGGTAGAGCCCTTATCCTAAAAGTGAGAGGTGAATGAGCAAAGGAAACCAAACTCTATCAGTTACACCTGCCCAAATAGCACTTCCACAGCACAGGCCTAGGAATGGTAAGAAAGGTTGGTAGCCTATCTTTCTTTCTCAAGGTGAAACTAGGGCCTAGCACTCTAGGAGCTGGAGGGAGAAGGAATTTCCATCTTCTTAGCTGCACACATGTGGTGTAGTTTCCATCACGTGGAGCTAGTATGGTTGGGAGCAGATAATAGCTTAAATGCCACAAACTCTCTCGTTTTACGCTTTTTTTTTTTTTTATTCGACAGGTAGAGTTATAGACAGTGAGAGAGACAGAGAGAAAGGTCTTCCATCTGCTGGTTTACTCCCCAAATGGCCGCTATGGCCGGCACTGCGCCGATCTGAAACCAAGAGCCAGGTGCTTCTTCCTAGTCTGCCATACAGGTGCAGGGGCCCAAGGACTTGGGCCATCCTCCACTGCCTTCCCTGGCCACAGCAGAGAGCTGGACTAGAACTAGTTGGAAGAGGAGCAACTGGGACTAGAACCCGGCACCCATATGGGATGCCGGTGCCGCAGGCGGAGGATTAACCAAGTGAGCCACGGCGCTGGCCCCCACAAACTCTCTGTTCATGCTGACATTTAGTTGATGTTCATGAACAAATGCCTTCTCATTTTCTTTATGTACTTAAGTGGTTGTTTGTTTTAATGAATTTTCCAGATGAATGGTTGTTTCACTGGAGAGAGGGTTCAAAGAACTCCTTATGCCACCATTGCAGAATTCCCACCCTCACTGGTTATTTAAAAAACTGGAAGTAGAACTTTTAATGTACCAAAAAAAAAAAAAACTTTAACAGATAGGGCTTACAGTGACTAGGCCAGCATTATATTTTTCTTAGCAAGAGAAAAACTCAGTTTACTCAGTTCAGGGATTTATAATTTTTTTAAAAGGACTATTTCAAAGTACTGTCTTCAGTTTAGTTCAATTTACCAGGATTTTATTTGTATATTTTCTTGGAAAACCATTTTATGGTAAGTGATCTTGTTTTGCTTTTCAGGTTTTAGGTTTTCAAACACTAAGACTAATATTAATATATTATTTGTACTTACAAGAATGTCCCATAGATAATATGGTTTGGTAATTAAAGCAGATAACTGAAAGTCAAATTTCTGTATTCCCCAGCCTCTCATTCTCATGCCATTACCAATCTAGGGTATATTAGAAATCACTTCACTACCACATTGGTTCATTCAGCTGCAAAAGGGAACCCATAGTGGAACAAAGGGTATTGTGAGACTTAATGAATATTGATAACAAATTTGTTTCTGTGATAACAGCTGCATTTATTTTAAAATATATTTGTATCTCTTAGACTTTAAAGTATGTCCATTAGGTAAGAACTTGAATACATATATAAACTATTTTAATGATAGTGAAAAATAAGTATTAACATAATTACAATGGTGATTTATTCAATATCTCCTGAGGAAATGTGGTTTTCCACAGTTAGAAAGTTTTTTTATACAACTGATTTTCATGTATTAATTGGCTAATAATCTATTGTCTAAAAAATAAAAGTTGGAATATAGCATGATTGTGTCTCATTTGTAATATATAATCTTGAGCAATTGTATATAACTTGAAATGACTATATATACACATATATATTTTTTCCTCTTTACTTATAGCCAAAGCTTTGATATTGGGAAGATGGATAGGAATTGTACCGAACCTGAAATGATGGTAAGGATCACCTTAAATATTGGAGAAACAGGTTGACAAAATACATTTTATGGTGTTATAAACCTAGAATAGCTTACTCCAGTTTGTGAACAGATTATCTATTGAGCACATTATTTAACATGTCAGTGCATTAGTTTCTATAAAATTTGTATAATAATATAACCTACCCTATAGGCTTTACACATGTGTTAATGTATGTAAAAATTGGGGCTGATGCTGTGGTGGGGCATGTAAAGCTGCCGCCTGCAGTGCCAGCATCCCATATGGGCACTGTAAAAGTCCTGGCTGCTCCACTTCCAATCCAGCTTTCTGCTGTGGCCTGGGAAAGCAGTAGAGGACAGCACATGTACCTAGGCCCCTGCACCTGCATGGGAGACCCGGAAGTAGCTCCTGGCTCCTGGCTTCTGGATTCGGATCAGCCCAGCTCGGGCTGGTGTGGCCATTTGGGGAGTGAACCAGTGGATGGAAGACCCATCTCTCTCTCTCTCTCTCTACCTCTGCCTCTCTGTAACTGCCTTTCAAATAAATACATAAATCTTTATATATATATATACACATATATATATGTGTGTAAAGCTCATTAAGAAGTGTTTGGCTATATATAAGTTTTAGCTTTTATTATTATATGTTTAAAAATTCCAGATTTTCCCCAACCACTCAGATAGGATTGGCCATGAAAGCTAATTCTAATACTTAATTTAAAAAAATCACAATGATGTGAATAAATCTGATGTAAAATTATTACATGTCCTAGCAAATTGGAATTTTAAAAATATCCATTTGGAGGTGTGCATTTGGCTTGGCAGATAAGACATTGTTGGGATGTGATATCCCATATGGGAGTACCTGGGTTTGAGTCCAGGCTCCACTCCTAATTCCAGCTTCCTGCTAAAGAGAACATTGGGAAGCAGAAGTGCTGGCTCAAGTAGTTGGGTCCCCGCTACCTATATTAGAGACCTGAATTGAGTTCTTGGCTCTCATCTTTAGCCTGGCCCAGCCTGGACTATTGGGGCCATTTTGGGACTGAACCAGCAGACAGGAGCTGTTTCTCTGTTTGTGTCTCAAATAAAATAAATGAATAAATAAATTAAAAATATATATGACCCAAAAAATCTTGAAAAAATACATCTTTGCATTAAATGTAACTGAATACCTATAAGGTGTCCCTAGCACTGTGATATATGGGAAATAAAAAAGAAGCATAAAATGTAGCATCTACTCTTAAACAGCTTATGTTTGAATAATAAAACTAGTACAAGTAAATGTAATGAAATGTTATTCAGGCTTTAAAAGGAAGGAAATTCTGACATGTTAAAATATGAACTGTTGAGCACATTAAACTAAGTGAAGTAAGTCATTCACTGAAAGATAAAATACTGTATGGCTCTACTTTTATGAGGTATCTAGAATAGTCAGATTCATAAGACAGAGAGTAAAATGACAATCACAAGGACTAGAGGTAAGAGGGAATGGTAGATAATTTTTAATGAGTACAGAGTTTCAGTTTTTCAAGGTGAAAGATATTCTGGAGATAGATGGTGATGATGTTTGTATAACAGTGTAAATATATTTAATACTACTGAACTGTATACTTAAAAATGGCTAAGATGATCAATTTTATGTTGTAGGTATTATAACAATTAAAAATACTAATAATATATAGTGATAGTGTCACTTAATCAAATGTTATATAACAATGAGAATCAATACACCAAATAAGTACAACAATATGGATATTCTCCTCATATATAATGTTGACTAAACAAGCCTTAGTGTTAGGGGAGATGATTCAGATTTTTTTTTGAAGATTTCTGTATTTTAAAGGTAGAGTGACAGAGAGAGAGCCTTCCAGGAGCTGGATTGGAAACGGTGTAGCCTTGAGCCAGCACTCCAAGATGGGATGTGGGCATTCCAAGCAGTAGCTTAACTTGCACACTAATATGTCCACCCCCAATTCAGACTTTTAGCACGGATTATATCTGGCTGTTCTAGAATTTTGTTCAAATGGAATGATAAAGTATGTACTATTTTATGTCTGGCTTCTTTTTCTTCCCATTGATTTTGATATTCATCCATTTTGTTATGGCTTGCTGATGTCTTGACCCCTTTATTATTATGAATTAGCTACAATATGAGGGGTCTTCAAAAAGTACATGGAAATGTATATCATGAAAAATTGCATGGATTTAAAAAATTTTACACCAAAAGTAAATTTTTCTTTTAATTCTGTTTTCCATAAAGTTGTTGAAGTAACCTTGTATTTCTCAGAAGTTTCATATTTATTCCATGAAAATGCCCCGGGGGAGCTTGTAAGTTCTTAGAGAGCTGTTCTGCAATAATAATGATATTCAGTAATTTATATGCATTTTGTTTGTTCCATCTTAGTTTTGGAATTAAAAAAGTCAGAGATATGACATCCCAAATATGTTGTTCTACTTTTACGGGGCCTTAATATACTTAGCATATTTTTGTTCTTTTAAAAATGTGATCTATTGATCATCTTTTCCTGGGCCTACCATCTTCATTATATGTAGAGGTAGACTTCATTGAATAGGGTTCATTCTTTCAAATTGTGAATCTTAGTTAAACATGCCCATACTGACTGGAATCACCCCCTGTATCACTGCAGATGTGACTAGAGAAACTGACTTGATTGAGTGATATGTTATCTATTTTAAAATGTACCTGAGTTGGGAGAAATCTTCTCTATAGGAAATTATGTATGTTCCTACTGAAATGATGTTTGGTCCAATAGGTTAATCCCAACTAGGCTGTGAAACCTTTGAGAGAGGGATTGTATCTATTTCTGTCTTTCTATGGAGGCCTAGTACAATGTCACCTATGCAGTAGGTGCTAAAGTGACTAAATTAAATATTTCTGTGCCTTATTTTTAAAAGTGGTAACTATAGAGTACTTTAATGCTAAAGCACTAAATATGGTAACACAATTAAATTATAAATAATCCAGGAATATAACCATTACCGTATGATTCTTAGACAATATTCGGTATGGATAGCATAATGATGAGACATATCCTAAGACATATGTGATTGCTTCAGGAAATACTATATGCTAAAGATAACTTAGTTTGTGAAGATGCTTGTTGTTGTATAAGTGCTATTCAGTAGTTGTACTGTAGTTTAACCTTCATTTAAGTGCTTTCTTTATATCTTTAATTATAGGCTAAAATTCTACGTTTACTAGCTACCACTTACTTGGAATGGGATTACAGAGAATATTACGATAAGGCTCTTAGTGCTATAATCCTGGCAAATAAGGTATAAAAAGTTTTCACTTTTGAATATTAATGATTTTGAAATAATTAATTTAAAATATTTTAGCAGACACATATTTATGGGGTTATCAAAACTATAAAAGAAACACATACTGCATAGACCTAAGAATATCATGTTTGGCTGTGTGTTTCTATTATGTAATGTTAAGTCAAGGTAAATATATCTATCTCCTCACACATTTAAATTTCTTTATAGTGAAAACATCCAAAATTCTACTTTCCACTTTTTAAAATAGAAAAATATACAGTACATTAACATTATCCGTAATTACTCTATGGTGCATTAGAACCCCAGAGCTTCTCCTATCTAACTATAACTTGATACCCATTAATCAACCTTTTACTCATTTCTCTTTCCCTGCTTTCCTCTCTAGCCTCTGGTAATTACCATTATACTTTTAACTTTTATGAGATCACCCTTTCTTTTAGATTCTACATATGAATGAGATCATGCAATACCTCTTTTTCTGTGCTCAGCTTCTTTCACTTAACCTAATGGCCTCCAGTTCCATCCATGTTGTTGTTGATGACAAAATCCATTATTTTTTTATGGCTGAGTAGTATCCCAGTGTGTGTATGTACTAATGTACTGCATTTTCTTCATCCATTCTTTAGTGGATAGACATATAGATTGTTTCCATTTCTTGGGTATTGTGAATAGTGCTGCAGTACATGGGCATGCAGGTGTCTCTTTGACAGTCTGATTTCATTTCCTTTGGATATATACCCAGTAGTGGGATTGCTGGATCATATGGTAGTTCCAGTTTTAATTTTTTCCACAGTGGCTGCAGTATTTTACATTCTCACCAACAGTGTGCCAGAGTTCTCCACATCCTTGTCAGCATTTTTTCTTTTTGATAATACCCAAAATAACTGGAATGAGGTGATATCTCATTGTGGTTTTGATTTGCATTTCCTTGATGATTATTAATGTTGAGCATTTTTCATCTGTTGGCCTTTCGTATGTCTTCTTTTGAGAAATGTGTCTAGATCCACTGCCCATTTTTTTTTTGTTTTTTTTTTTTTTTTAATTTATTTAATGAGCATAAATTTCCAAAGTACAGCTTATGGACCACAATAGCCTCCTCCCCCCCACCGTGTCTTCCCTCCCATCCACAATGCTCCCCTCTCCCACTCCCTCTTCCCTTCCCCTTCACATCACAATTAATTTTCAATTATCTTTATATACAGAAGATCAATTTAGCATATGTTAAGTAAAGATTACCACATTTTGCTCCCACACAGAAACATAAAGTGTAAAATACTATTTGAGTACTAGTTATAGCATTAATTAAACACCTAAGAGTAATTGTGTATTAATTACAGAGCTCAACCAATAGTTTTAAGTAGAATATAAAATGCATCTTTTGCATTGTTGTGGCTTCCCCCCGACCTCCCTCCCTCCCGTGGCCCTCCCCTCACCCACTTCCTCTCCCCTCTCCCCCCTTCATCACGTTTCATTTTCGGTTACCTTCATATACCGAAGATCAATTTAGTATATATGAAGCAGGGATTTCAACAGGTTGCACTCACACAACCGAACCAGGTATAGGGTATTGTTCGACTAGTAGTGTTGTTTTTGAGTTTCATAGATAAACATATTAAGGACAGAGATCCTGCGAGGGGAGCATGAACCCAGTGACTCCGTTGTTGATTTAACAATTGGCACTCTTATTTATGACGTGTGTGTGTGTGTGTGTGTGTGTGCTTTTTAGTTTTTGAGTTCCTCACAGACTGGATATTAACGCTTTGTTAGATGCGTGGCTTATAAATATTTGCTTCCATTCTGTAGGTTGTGTTCTCTGTCAATTGTTTCCTTTGCTGTGTAGAAGCTCTTCAGTTTGATGAAATCTCATTTCTCTATTTTTGCTTCTGTTTCCTGTGCTTTTGGGGTCTGATCCAAAAAAACCCTCTCCCATTCCAGTGTCCTACATGTTTTCCTCTAGCAACTTCAAAGTTTCGGGTCTTACATTGAGGTCCTTAATGCATTTTGTGTTAATCGTTTGTACTTGGTGAGAGACAGGCATGACTAGTGTATTGCCTCCTGATTTGTTCTTGTTACTCAAGGTTGCTTTGGTTCCAGTCCTATGCAAATTTCAGTAGTGCTTTTCTTATTTCTGTGAAAAATGTCAGTATATATATTTTAAAAGATTTAGTTTATATATTTGAAATGCAGAGTGAAGAGAACAAGAGGCAAAGAGAGAAAAAGAGATCTTATGTCTGCTGGTTCACTCTTTAAATGGCAGCAACGGCCAGGACTAGGCCAGGCTGAAGCCAAGAGGCTGGAACTCCATCTGGATCTCCTACGTTGGTGGCAAGGGCCCAAGTACTTGGAACATCATCCACTGATTTCCCAGGCATATGAGCAAGGGGCTGGATTGGAAATTAAGCAATCAGTACTCAAACAAGCACTCTGACTGAAGTGGGATGCTGAGGTTACAAGCAGCAGCTTAACCAACAGTGCCACAACACTGGCCCCTCATTGGCATTTTTGATAAGGACTATATTCAATCTAAATCACTCTGGATAATATGGACATTTTAATTATGTTGATTCTTCCAATTCATGAGCACAAAATGTCGATCCACTCCTTTGTGTACTTTTGTCTTTTCTTTTTTTAAAGATCTATTTTTATTTACTTTAAAGGTAGAATGATGGAGAGAGAGATCTTCCATCCACTGGTTCACTCCCCAAATGGCCACAAGGGATGGGATTGGGCCATGCCAAAGCCAGGAGCCCAGAACTCAACCTGGGTCTCCCACGTAGGTGACAGGGACCCAATCATGGGCCATCTCCCACTGCTTTCCAAGGTGCTGAATCAGAACTGGTGCTCCAGTATGAGATGCCAGCAGTGCAAGTAGCGGCTTAACCTGCTGTGCCACAGTGCTGACCCCTAGACTATTAAATGTGTTGCCATGTAACTTATCATAGTAATCCCTAACAATTCTTTATGTTTCTGTGATATAATCTGTTAAGTATTTGTTTGCATCTCTGATTTTGTGCATTTGAATCTTCTTCCTTTTTTCCTTAGTCTAGCAAGGAGTTCTTCAATTTTGTTTACCTTTTCAAAGAACCAGCTCTTTGTTTCATGGATTTTTTTTTTTAGTATTTTTTCTTAGCCAGTGTGTCATTTATTTATACTCTCCATTTTGCTATTTCTTTCCTTCTGCTGATTTTGGAATTGACTTGTTCTTTTTTTTCTAGTTCCTTGAGGTGCAGTAGAAATTGTTTCTTTGAACTCTTTCTGCTTTTTTTCTTGTAGGCATTGCTTGTAAACGTCCCTCTTCATATTGCTTTTGTTGTATCTAGGTTTTTGGTGTGTCACGTTTCCATTTTCATTCATTTCAAGAAAACTTAAAATTTCCTCCATAATTTCTTCCTTGATTGATTAGTTGTTCAAGGATAAATTATTTAATTTCACTATATTGATGTAGTTTTCAATGTTTTACTTGTTATTGACTTCCAGTTTCATTGCATTGTGTTCAGAAAAGACACTCAGTATGATTATATATATATTTTAATTTTTATTTAATGAATATGAATTTCCAAAGTACAGCTTATGGATTACAATGGCTTCCCCCCCAATAACTTCCCTCCCACCCGCAACCCTCCCCTTTCCCTCTCCCTCCCCCCTTCCATTCACATCAAGATTCATTTTCAATTCTCTTTCTATACAGAAGATTAGTTTAGCATATATTAAGTAAAGATCTCAACAGTTTGCACCCACATAGAAACACAAAGTGAAAAATACTGTTTGAGTACTAGTTATAGCATTAAATCACAATGTACAGCACATTAAGGACAAAGATCCTACATGAGGCGTAAGTGCTCAGTGACTCCTGTTGTTGCCTTAACAAATTGACACTCTTGTTTATGGCATCAGTAATCACCCTAGGCTCTTGTCATGAGTTGCCAAGGCTATGGAAGCCTTTTGAGTTCACCAACTCTGATCATATTTAGACAAGGTCGTAGTCAGAGTGGAAGTTCTCTTCTCCCTTCAGAGAAAGGTACCTCCTTCTTTGATGACCTGTTCTTTTCACTGGGATCTCACTCGCGGAGATCTTTCATTTAGTTTTTTTTTTTTTTTTTTTGCCAGAGTGTTTTGGCTTTCCATGCCTGTAATACTCTCATGGGCTTTTCAGCCATATCCGAATGCCTTAAGGGCTGATTCTGAGGCCAGAGTGCTGTTTAGGACATCTGCCATTCTATGGGTCTGCTGTGTATCTCACTTCCCATGTTGGATCGTTCTCTCCCTTTTTTATTCTATCAGCTAGTATTTGCAGACACTAGACTTGTTTATGTGCTCCCTTTGGCTCTTAGTCTTATCATTATGATCAATTGTGAACAGAAATTGATCACCGGGACTAGTGAGATGGCATTGGTACATGCCACCTTGATGGGATTGAGTTGGAATCCCCTGGTATGTTTCTAACTCTACCGTTTGAGGTAAGTCAGCTTGAGCATGTCCCGAATTGCACATCTTTTCCCTCTCTTATTCCCACTCTTATATTTAACAGCGATCACTTTTCAGCTAAGTTTCAACACTTGAGAATAACTGTGTATTGATTACAGTATTCAACCAACAGTATTAAGTAGAACAAACAAAAAAAATACTAAGATGGATAACGTATTAAGTTGTTCATCAACAGTCCGGGCAAGGGATGATCAAGTCACCGTTTCTCATAGTGTTCATTTCACTTTAACAGGTTTCCTTTTTGGTGCTCAGTTAGTTGTCACCGATCAGGGAGAACATATGGTATTTGTCCCTTTGGGACTGGCTTATGTTACTCAGCATGATGCTTTCCAAATTCCTAACAGGGATCACTTTTCATTTAAAATTTAAACACCTAAGAATAATTGTGTGTTAATTACAGAGTTCAACCAATAGTACTAGAACAAAAACAATACTAAAATGGATAAAGTATTACATTGTACATTAACAGTCAGGACAAGAGCTGATCAAGTCACTGTTTCTCATAGTGTCAATTTCACTTCAACAAGTTTCCCCTTTGGTACTCAGTTAGTTGTTGTTGATCAGGGAGAACATGATATTTGTCCCTTTGGGACTGGCTTAATTCACTCAGCATGATGTTTTCCAAATTCCTCCATCTTGTTGCAAATGACCGGGTTTCATTGTTTTTGACTGCTGTATAGTATTCAATAGAGTACATGTCCCATAATTTCTTTATCCAGTCTACTGTTGATGGGCATTTGAGTTGGTTCCAGGTCTTAGCTATTGTGAATTGAGCTGCAATAAACATTAAGGTGCAGACAGCTTTTTTGTTTGCCAATTTCATTTCCTTTGGGTAAATTGCAAGGAGTGGGATGGCTGGGTTAAATGGTAGGGTTATATTCAGGTTTCTGAGGAATCTCCAGACTGACTTCCACAGTGACTTAAACAGTTTGCATTCCCACCAACAGTGGGTTAGTGTCCCTTTTTCCCCACATCCTCTCCAGCATCTATTATTGGTAGATTTCTGAATGTGAGCCATTCTAACAGGGGTGAGGTGAAACCTCATTGTGGTTTTGATTTGCATTTCCCTAATTGCTAGAGATCTTGAACATTTTTTCATGTGCCTGTTAGCCATTTGGATTTCCTCTTTTGAAAAATGTCTATTGAGGTCCTTGACCCAACTCTTAAGTGGGTTGTTTGTTTTGATGTTGTGGAGTTTCTTGATTTCTTTGTAGATTCTGGTTATCAACCCTTTATCTGTTGCATAGTTTGCGAATATTTTTTCCCATTCTGTCGGTTGCCTCTTCACTTTCCTGACTGTTTCTTTTGCAGTACAGAAACTTCTCAATTTGATGCAATCCCAAATGTTAATTTTGGTTTTGACTGCCTGTGATTCTGGGGTATTTTCCAAGAAGTCTTTGCCGGTACCTATATCTTGCAGGGTTTTTCCAATGCTCTCTAGTAATTTGATGGTGTCGGGTAGTAGATTTAAGTCTTTAATCCATGTTCAGTGAATTTTTGTGTAAGGTGAAAGGTAGGGGTCTTGCTTCATGCTTCTGCACGTGGAAATCCAGTTTTCCCAGCACCATTTATTGAATAGACTGTCCTTACTCCAGGGATTGGTTTTGTATCCTTGATCAAATATGAGTTGGCTGTAGATGTTTGGATTGATTTCTGGTGTTTCAATTCTGTTCCATTGGTCTATCCATCTGTTTCTGTACCAGTACTATGCTGTTTTGATAACAGCTGCCCTGTAGTATGTCCTGAAATCTGGTATTGTGATGCCTCCGACTTTGTTTTTGTTGTACAAGATTGCTTTAGCTATTCGAGGTCTCCTGTGTCTCCATATGAATTTCAGCATCATTTTTTCCAGATCTGAGAAGAATGTCTTCGGTATCTTGATTGGTATTGCATTGAATCTGTAAATTGCTTTTGGGAGAATGGACATTTTGATGATATTGATTCTTCCAATCCATGAGTATGGAAGATTTTTCCATTTTTTGGTATCCTCTTCTATTTCTTTCTTTAAGGTTTTGTAATTTTCATCATAGAGATCTTTAATGTCCTTGGTTAAGTTTATTCCAAGGTATTTGATTGTTTTTGTAGCTATTGTGAATGGGATTGATCTTAGGAGTTCTTTCTCAGCCATGGTATTGCCTGTGTATACAAAGGCTGTTGATTTTTGTGCATTGATTTTATATCCTGCAACTTTGCCAAACTCTTGTATGAGTTCCAATAGTCTCTTAGTAGAGTTCTTTGGGTCCCCTAAGTAAAGAATGGTATCATCTGCAAAGAGGGATAGTTTGAGTCCCTCCTTCCCAATTTGTGTCCCTTTAATTTCATTTTCTTGACTAATAGCTCTGGCTAGAACTTCCAGAACTATATTGAATAGCAGTGGTGAGAGTGGGCATCCCTGTCTGGTACCAGATCTCAGTGGAAATGCTTCCAACTTTTCCCCATTCATTATCCTGTTGGCCATGGGTTTTTCATAAATTGCTTTGATTGTATTGAGGAATGTTCCTTCTATACCCAGTTTGCTTAGAGTTTTCATCATGAAAGGGTGTTGTATTTTATCAAATGCTTTCTCCACATCTATTGAGATAATCATATGGTTTTTCTTCTGCAGTCTGTTAATGTGGTGCATCACATTAATTGATTTGCGAATGCTAAACCATCCCTGCATACCAGGGATAAATCCCACTTGGTCTGGGTGGATGATCTTTCTGATGTGTTGTTGCATTCTATTGGCCAGAATTTTATTGAGGATTTTTGCATCTATGTTCATCAGGGATATTGGTCTGTAATTCTCTTTCAATGCTGCATCTTTTTCCAACTTAGGAATTAAGGTGATGCTGGCTTCATAGAAAGAATTTGGGAGGATTCCCTCTTTTTCGATTTTTCTGAATAGTTTGAGAAGAATTGGAGTTAGTTCTTCTTTAAATGTCTGGTAGAATTCAGCAGTGAATCCATCTGGTCCTGGGCTTTTCTTTGTTGGGAGGGCCTTTATTACTGTATCAATTTCTGTCTCAGTTATGGGTCTGTTTAGGTTTTCTATGTCTTCCTGGTTCAATTTAGGTGGGTTGCATGTGTCCAGGAATCTATCCATTTCTGATAGATTTCCCTGTTTGCTGGCATACAGGTCCTTGTAGTAATTTCTGATGATTCTTTTTATTTCTGTAGTGTCTGTTGTTACATTTCCTTTTTCATCTCTGATTTTATTGATTCGGGTCTTTTCTTTTTTTAGTTAGTTGGGCCAATGGGGTGTCAATTTTGTTTATTTTTTCAAAAAACCAGCTCCTCGTTTGGCTGATTTGTAATATTTTTTTTTGGATTCAATCCTGTTGATTTCTTCTCTGATTTTAATTATTTCTCTTCTCCTACTAGATTTGGGTCTGATTTGCTGCATATTTTCTAGATCCTTGAGGTGAATTGAAAGCTCATCTATTTGGTGCCTTTCCCATTTCTTGATGTAGGCACCTATTGATATAAACTTTCCTCTTAACACTGCTTTTGCTGTATCCCATAAGTTTTGGTATGTTGTGCTGTTATCCTCATTTACTTCCAGAAAATTTTTGATTTCTCTTTTAATTTCTTCTATGACCCATTGTTCATTCAGGAGCATGTTGTTCAATCTCCATGCGTTTGCATATGCTTTAGGGATTCCTGAGTTGCTAATTTCCAACTTCATTCCTTTATGGTCTGAGAAGCTGCATCATATGATTCTAATTCTTTTGAATTTGCTGAGACTTGCTTTATGGCCTAGTATGTGGTCAATCCTAGAGAAGGTTCCATGTACTGCTGAGAAGAATGTAAATGCTTTATGTGTAGGATGAAAAGTTCTGTATATATCTGTTAGATCCATTTGGGCTATAGTGTCGTTTAAATCTACTGTCTCCTTGTTGATCTTCTGTCCTGTTGATCTGTCTATTTCTGGGAGTGGGGTATTGAAGTCCCCCAGTACTATTGTATTGGGGTCTAAGTCTCCCTTTAAATCCCTTAACAAATCTTTTAAATAAGCCAGTGCCCTGTAATTAGGTGCATATATATTGATAATCGTTATATCTTCCTGTTGAATTGATCCCTTAATCATTATATAGTGCCCCTCTTTGTCTCTCCTAACAGTTTTTGTGGTAAAGTTTATGTTGTCCGATATTAAGATGGCTACACCCGCTCTTTTTTCATTTCTGTTGGCATGGTATATCTTTTTCCAGCCTTTCACTTTCAGTCTGTATGGATCTTTATTGGAAAGATGTGTTTCTTGTAAGCAGCAAATAGATGGGTTTTGTTCCTTAAGCCAATCAGCCAATCGGTGTCTTTTAACTGGACAGTTCAGGCCATTAACATTCAATGTGACTATTGATAAGTAGTAGCTTTGCCCTGCCATTTGCCAAAGATATTTTCTGATATATGTTTTGAACTTCCTGTGATCTTTTGGTGTGAGATTTCCTTCATTTACCTTCTTTCATATTGATGACCGTGTTTCTGTGTTTCTGTGTGTAACACATCTTTAAGCATCTTTTGCAGGGCTGGACGAATGGCGACAAATTCTTTCAATTTCTGTTTGTTGTGAAAGGTCTTTATTTCACCTTCATTCACAAATGAGAGCTTAGCAGGATATAATATTCTGGGCTGGCAGTTTTTCTCTCTTAGTTCCTGGGCTATATCTCGCCATTCCCTCCTAGTTTGTAGGGTTTCTGATGAGAAGTCAGCTGTGAGTTGGATTGGAGATCCTCTGAGAGTAATCTGATATTTCTCTCTTGCACATTTTAGGATCTTTTCTTTATGTTTCACTGTGGTGAGTTTAATTACAACGTGTCGTGGTGAGGATCTCTTTTGGTCATGTTTATTAGGGGTTCTATGAGCTTCCTGTACTAGGATGTCTCTGTCCTCCAAACCTGAGAAATTTTCTGCTAATATCTCACTAAAAAGGCCTTCTAATCCTTTCTCCCTCTCCATGCCTTCAGGAACTCCTAGAACCCGAATGTTGGGTTTTTTAATAGTATCCTGAAGATTCCCGACAATATTTTTTAGATTTCTAATTTCCTCTTCTTTTCTTTGGTTTGATTGTATATTTTCCTGTGCTCTGTCTTCTAAGTCTGATATTCTTTCTTCTGCTTCACCCATTCTGTTTTTAAGGCTCTCTAATGTGTTTGTCATTTGATCTATTGAATTCTCCATTTCATTATGATTTCTTGTCACTATCACAGTTTCATTTTCTACTAGTTGTTTCATTTCATTTTGATTCCTCCTTAATATTTCATTTTCACGAGAGAGATTTTCTATCTTGTCCATTAAGGATTTCTGTAGTTCAAGAATTTGTTTTTGAGAACTTCTTGTTATTATCAATTTTTTGAGATCTGCTTCTTGCATTTCTTCTATCTCATCATCTTCATAATCTTGAATTGGGGTGTCATTTCATTTGGGGGCATCATAGTGTCTTCCTTGTTCTTGTTACCTTGGCTTTTGCGTTTGTTTGGCATATTGGAGATATTCTTGTTTTTTTCTCGTTATACTGTGTCTCTAGATTAAGAGGACTGTCTGCTTCTGATGGATCCTTAGAGGCTGTGATGGGTGTGGCCAGAGAGCTCTGGTTCTACAGGGTTAAGGGTGTACCAAAGGTGATTCACCCTGATTGTTCTCTTGCTCGCTCTCGCTGTCTCTGTCTCTCTCTTTCTCTCTCTCTCTTTTTTTTTTTTTTTGACTCAGTTGGGAAGTAATTCCATACAGCTGAGTGGAATTGAGAGTAGTTGATGTATGAAATCTGGCCCCTGTGGGTATTCGTTTGCTTACCAGAGTCAGGTTTTTCTGCTTGGCTAATGAGGGGCACCCGCTTTACATATGGAAAATGATGTGCACCGCTTTACTTACGTAAAATGGCTCCTGTCCTTTGTCTTGCTCGGCTTTGTAAGGTGAGTGGAGAGAGAGGCTAAATATCCGTGTGGGTTCCCCTTATTTATTTGATTTTTTTCTTTCCTCCAGCCAGCCTGGTGAACTTTCCCCAATGGGGTTTCAGGCCTCGTTCTCTTCAGGCTCTTTCTGCCTTTCCCCGCCAATGTCTCGGGTTACCAAGAGGTTTTTTGTCTCACCTCCCCTTCCAGCGCTGGCACCCAGACTCTGCAGCTCCGGCGGCTCTGGTGGCTCAGGCGGCTCCTGCGGCTCGGCTTCCACGCAGTGGGCGACCTTGCTCTCCCCGTAGGTCCTCCGAGTCACAGCCACTAGATCTGGAAGAGTTTCCTCTGCAATTTTTCCCTGATCCTTTTCCTGAGGCTACCGTACCTCCACTTTTATTAAACTATCTTTTCCCGGACTATCGGTGCGCGCCCTCACTATTCTGCCATCTTGGCTCCGCCCCTCTCTGATTATATATTTTTTAATTTATCGAGACTTGCTTTGTGGGCTACCTACTACATGATCTGTCTTGGATCTGTGCTATTGAGAAGAATGTATTCTACATCTATTGTATGAAATGTTTCTGTACCCTATGTGCATGTGTTATTTGCTTCTTTTCTCTTATAATTTTGAGAATCTTTTCGTTATTTTGAATCTTAGATGTCTGTTAGGTCTTATTGATATTGGGTGCAATTTAACTCTGCTGTTTCTTTATTGATTTTCTGTCTGAATAATCTATCCATTTCTGAAAGGGGCATGTTAAAGTCCCCTTACTGTTATTGTATTGAGAACTATCTATCTTCATGTCTGTTAATATTTGCTTTATGTATTTGTTCTGATTTTGGCTGCATATATACCTATAATTGTTATTCCCTCACACTAAATTGAACTCATTTTCATTATATAATGACTTTCCTTGTCTCTTCTTACTGCTTTTTATTTAGAAATCTATTGTATCTGACATGAGTGTGGTACTCCTGCTTTCTTTTGGGTTCTGTTCGCATAGAATATCTTATTCCATTCTTTCATTTTCTGCCTATTCATGTTTTTAGGAATGAAGTGTTTCTTATAAGCTGTATACAATTGGGCCTTGTTTTTGTATCTATTTGGTCACTCTGTCTTTTAATTTGATAATTTAAACCATTTACATTTAAGGTAATGAACAGGTAAGGTTTTACTACTGCCACATTGATAACTTGTTCTCTAGTTTTATTGAAGTTTCTCTCTCTCTCTCTCTCTCTCTCTCTCTCTCTCTCTCACACACACACACACATATACACACAAAACCTTCTTTTGTGGTTAATGGACTTTCTTAGTAAGGTGTTTTGATGACTTGTTTATTATTTCTGGTTATCTATGATAGATTTTTGCTTTGTGGTTACCATCAGACTTACAAAAATCTTTTATTTTTTATAGGAAGCTATTTCAAAAATAAGACATTTAGCATTGGTTATAAACATAGGAAAAGATATAAAAAAAGAAAGAGGTAAAATACTAATAAAGAAATCTACATTTGTATTCCATCCTCCCCTTATTTTTTGAATTTTTGATGTTCCATGTTACCTTTTTTTTAAAGATTTATTTATTTATTCAAAAGCGGAGTAGGGGAGAGAAAGAGAGAGAGAGAGAGAATCCTGCAGGTCTGGAACAAGCTGAAGCCAAGAGACAGGAATCCATCCTTGTCTCCCACATAGCTGGCAGAGGTCTAAGTACTTGGGTCATCTTCTGATGGTTTCCTAGGTGTATTAGCAGGAAGTTTGATCAGAAGCAAAGCCAGGCCTCAAACTGGTGCTCAGATATGGGATGCCAGCATTGCAAACAGCAATTTAATCCACTTTCCCATGATGCCAGGCCCCAAATTATTTCTTTCTATGATGCCTGTATCTTAATATTTAATGCAGTTATTATTGTTTTTAATCTTCACATTAAATGGTTTATATACCCTATGTACAATATTTGAGAATTCTGAGTTTTCTACCTTCTGATATTTTTTCTTCTTACTTGTTAGTGTGTCTTTGTTTCATTTGAAGGATCCTTTTTAGCATTTCTTGTAAGACAGGCCTGGTGGTGATAAATTTGCTCAGCTTCTGTTTGGGAATGTCTTTATCGCTCCCTTGCACAGGAGGAATAGTTTCTCTGAATATAATATTCTTGACCAGCAACTTTTTTCCTTTAGTACTGTGAAAGTCTTATTATGTTCCCTCTTGGCTTGTATGATTTCTATGGAGAAGTCCACAGTCAGGCAAATTGGGACTCCTGTATGTGTTGTTTCTTTTCTTTTATAGTTTTGAGATCCTCTGTTTATCTTTAACCTTGGGGTAGTCTTGGTTGGGTTGAATATAACATGACCTTTGGCCTTCTTGTACCTGAATAGTCGTATTTTTTTTTCAGGTTTGAGAAGTTATCTGTCACTACTTCTTTTAGTATGTTTTTTATCCCTTTGACAGTCTTAAGTTCCTTCTGGACTCCAATAAAGTGGGTATTCGCTCTTTTCAAGTTGTCCCAAAGTTCCTTTAAGCTTTCTTCATGCCTCCTGGTTCTGTTTTCTTTTTAAATTGCATATGTTCAAGTAGTCAAGTTCACTGGTTATTTATTCTGTTTGTTCTCTTCTGTTATTGATCTTTTCTGTGATGTTTTAAATTTTGTTTAGTGTACTTTGCAATTGAAAGCTTTCTGTTTGATTTTTCAAGATTACTTCCATGTCTCCGTTATATTTCTCTGTGAGAGTATTAAATCATTTCTGTGTTCTTTTGAAATTTATCAAGTTTCCTTAAAATGAATATTTTTTAAATCTTTGAATAGTTGAAAATTTCAGTTCATAGATGTTGGGTTTCTGACACTGTATTTTGTTCATAAGGTGAGATCTTGATTCCTGGAAATTCTTGACACTTGTTGGTATACAATGTTATCTACACACTGAGGTATTAGAATTTATAAACGATCTACTTATTTTCTCTGAGCCTGTGGACGCTGCTGACACTTCAGCACTGGATGGTGTCCTAAGTTGAGGAATGCTTCAAGTCCACTTTCAGTGTACCATCTAGTCTACTTCAGTCTCAGAGGACTCCCTGAGCTCAAATTTGCTTTTGATCAACAGTTGTTATGTTGTTCATAATGAACTGGGCTGTTGTCCAAGAAGGGGAGATCACTCGATATAAGCCTCTTCCTGTGGCTGAGGTAACCTAGTCCCATGGCTACCAATGCTACAATGCTAGATTACACCCAGAGCCCACTGCCTACTGAGACCAGTGCAGCCTGGGGGTATGTCCAAAACACACCCTTTTATGGTCTATCTACTGCTGAAGTGGACTTACTGCCTGATGCAACTCCTACCTGCCATTGGTGATGCCAGCTGGTGTATAAGACTGATCAGCTGGAGCCACGGAACTCTACTTGGCACTGAAGCAGTTCCCTCCATCCCGAGGTACCATTAGTGCCTGCTCAATGTTGCGTTTTATCAGCCTGGCGCTGAGTCCTAAAACAATCATGTGGTTCCTTGCTGTCTGCCCAAGGTTGTAGGAGGGGTGATAGAGGCAGTGTGTACAGTTGCCCTGGTAGGCAGTAGGTGGTTCACACCTGGGTTTCATAGTCATCAGGTCCCATGCAGTCCTGGGGATACACACCAGGCCCACATGAAGTTGGTGGTGATATATGTGGAAACAGGTCCATTCCACCAGGGCACAGGCCTGATATTGGGGATAATTCTAGATACTTTGTCCACAAAGTGTGGATGAGGCCTGTTAGATTCTACCTAGTGTTGGGCTTCACTAGTTCAGCATTAGTTCTAAGACATAGCCTTGTGGATTCTTGCCATCTTTCCAAGGTTGTGAGAGGGTGATAAAGACATCCTTTTGGTTTCCCGGACTGGTACTAGGCTGGGACATGCCTAGGTCTCATTCTCAGACCCGCTTGAGGCTTATAATGGCACATGCTGGAATGAGTCTGTCCCATCAGAAGGCAAGTCTCTGCTGGATACTGGGACAAGTCCAGAGACAGTCTGTAAGCATGACTGGAGGGTAGAGACTGTTTGTCTTTATCAGGCAGGAGTCTTTCAGCAGCAGGCTGGGCTCTGAGCTCTAAGGCAAGGTCCTAAGCTCCCTCCCCTGCCATGCTCCACAAAAGCGAGAGTCTTTTTTTAAAACTTTTATTTATTAAATATAAATTTCAAAAGTACAACTTTTGGATTATAGCAGTTCTTCCCCCCATAACTACCCTCCCATCCGCAAACCATCCCATTTCCTACTCCCTCTCCCACCCCATTCTTCATAAAGATTTATTTATAATTATCTTTATATACAGAAGATCAACTCTATACTAAGTAAAGATTTCAACAGTTTGCACCCACACAGAAACACAAAGTATAAAGTACTGTTTGAGCACTAGTTATATTGTTAATTCACATAGTACAACACATGAAGGACAGAGGTCCTACATGGGGAGTGAGTGCACAGTGACTCCCGTTGTTGATTTAACAATTGACACTCTTATTTATGACGTCAGTGATCACCCGAGGCTCTTGTCTTGAGCTGCCAAGGCTATGGAAAGCCTCTTGAATTCGCCAATTCCGACCTTATTTAGACAAGGCCATAGTCAAAGTAGAAGTTCTCTCCTCCTTTCAGAGAAAGGTACTTCCTTCTTTGATGGCCTGTTCTTTCCGCTGGGATCTCACTCACAGAGATCTTTCATTTAGGTCATTTTTTGGCCACAGTGTCTTGGCTTTCCATGCTTGAGAAACTCTCATAGGCTTTTTAGCCAGTTCTGAATGCTTTAAGTGCTAATTCTGAGGCCAGAGTGCTGTTTAGGGCATTTGCCATCCTATGAGTCTGCTGTGTATCCCGAGAAGCTAGAGTCTTGTTCTACTTTCTGCTGGAGGTTGGGAGAGAGGAAGTGGAAGCCACCTGGCTATGGACACTCCAAATAGTCTGCAGATATGGATCTGGAGCAAGGGTCCATGGGGCTCTATACAATTCTGAATTTTATCACAATGTGATTCAATTCCATCTCCCTCCCACAAGTAGGAGGCAGCTCTCTCCAAGGTGGGCTACTTGGAGCTGGGGGAATAGTAACGTGGGCAACTTTTTTCTTCTTGTTTTCTTCAGTGCAACTCTTACTATTATTACACTAAAACCAGGTACTGTGGTCTCTAACCTGCTTTTGTAGCTCTTGTGTAGGTGACTTGGAGTGTGAATAGCCATTCCAGTTGGTGTCTCTGAGGTGATGTACAATGCAGCATCTTACTGAGATGCCATCTTGTTCTACCCTCTTTTTTTAAGTTTTGATTCACATCTTGATACCCAATTTAGATGCTAGCTTCAATATTTCTCTTTTTCTAACAGGTTGTTACAGTATCATCTCCAACACAGAAAGGAAAAATGAAATATTGCTATAGTCAGAATGTGTACCCTTAAAACTCATATGTTGAAATGCCACTCCCCAGTATGATGGTATTAGGAGATGACAATTTTGGGAGATTAGTTCATGAGGTCGAACCCCTTTGGGTGATATTAATGCCCTTATCAAAAAGGTCCAAGAGCGCTTAGTCACCCACTCCACCAGATACTGTTTATGAGGAAGCAGGCTCTCATCAGACACTGAATCTGCTGCTGCATAACCTTGGAGTTCTTGGCCTCCAGTACTGTGGATAATAAATTTCTGTTGTATATAAGCCACTCAGTTTATATTTTGCTAATAGCACCCTGAATAGACTAAAACAAGTATTCCTCTTGAATACCAGAGATAATTTGAGAAACTTTTCTTTAGTACAAGACAGAATAGATTCTTTCCACTGCGAGCTTTTAGGATAAAGATGTAATGGTGATAAAAAAAATACACAGATAATAGGATTTAATTTATAAAGCAACTTTAGTGGTTCACTTTCAGCTCATGCTCATAAATTACATATAAACATGCATATACTTGGACTTCTTAATAAGGAAGACCAGCTGGCTGATGATCCTTTAAAAAGAGATTCAATTATGATCAATATGTTTCACTTAATAAATATACTGACATATTTTAGAAATAATTTCTTCCAATCAGAAGAGAAACATGAAAATGGATAGTTCAATTAACCAGAGTATTAAATTCCCCAACAGTGCATTTATTTCAACTATATTTTCCTGACATTTATGTGATGTGGATGAAGTTACTTAGTGCTGAAGAAAATTCTCTAACATTTAGAATTTTAAAACATTGCAGATATTAATAGACAGGAACATTTTTGAAAATTGCATTCTTTCATTTACTAATATGCAAATCCAAATAACAAACAGAAACTGAGACAACTCAGGAAGTAGCATACTGGCAATATTGCTTCTTGCCAACCTCTCCTTTTTGTTTACTGGATACGTAAGTGCAATTTTTTTAAAAAAAGATTTATTTATTTATTTGAAAGTCAGAGTTACACAGAGAGAGAAGGAGAGGCAGAGAGAGAGAGAGTTCTTCCATCCATTGGTTTATTCCCCAATTGGCTGCATTGGCCAGAGCTGCGCTGATCCGGAGCTAGGAGCCAGGAGCTTCTTCCGAGTCTCCCATGTGGGTGCAGGGGACCAAGGAGTTGGTCCATCTTCTACCGCTTTCTCAGGCCATAGCAGAGAGCTGGATCAGAAGTGGAACAGCAGGGACGCGAACCGGTACCCATATAGGATGCTGGCGCTGCAGGCAGTGACTTTATGTGCTATGCCACAATGCTGGCCCCAAGTTGCAATTTTTAAAAAAGATTTATTTATTTATTTGAAAGGCAGAGTTAAAGAGAGGCAGAGAGAAAGAGGTCTTCCATCTGCTGGTTTAGTCCCCAAATGGCCGCAAGAGCTGGAGCTGCACCAACCCGAAGGCAGAAGCCAGGAGAATCTTCCAGGTCTTCCATGCAGGTGCAGGAGCTCAAGGAATTGGGCCATCTTCCACTGCTTTCCCAGGCCATAAGCTGGATCAGAAGAGGAACAGCCGGATCTTGAACTGGCGCTCATATGGGATGCTGGCACTACAGGCTGAGGCTTTTACCTGCTATGCCATAGCACCAGCCCCCAGAAGTTGCAGTTTTATAGCAGTGATCACTCACCTGAATTGTTCATGACCTATCACATTTGAAAGTTAAATTACTTAACTAACATAGCTTAAATTGATGCAGTATGATTTTAATCTCAATCTCAATATACACTTCTAAAAGGTTTATTTGAGGAATAATTTCAAATTTTCCAAAAAGTTAAGAATAAGAATAGTTCAAAGAACACCTGTATATACTTTAACCAGATTCATCTGTTGTTAATATTTTGAAAGCTTGTTCCTTCGCTCTCTATTGCCCTCCCTCCCTTTCTTCCTGTCTTTTTCCTCTCTCCCCATATCTCTCTATATATTCCCCACAATGACGAACTTTCATTTCTTCTTGCTGATAAAGTATTAGTCTTGTATCAGGTATTGCACTTAACCTGTCATGTCTTTCCAGTCTTCTGTAATCTGGAACATTTCCACAGTCTTTCGTGTAATTGACAGTTTGGAAAAATATGGGAGCCCCCACTTTTTTTTTAACCCAAAGTTCTTTGTTTGGTGTTAATCTGTTGTTACCTCATGATTAGATTTAAAATTATGCATTCCTGGCTGGAATGCTACGTAAGTGTACTGAACTCTTAGGGCATCTTTTTTGAATGTACGTGATAACATGTATTGCTCATTGGGAATGTTGATATTGAGCACCTAGTCAGAGGTGTTGTGTGATTTCTTCAGTGCATACTTAAGTATTTTTTCCCTTAAACTAATAAAAAATTGGTAGGGAGACCTACAGATCATGGATGTATCTTGCTCTCCATTAAAATATCCCTGTAGGGTACCATTCTTGCCTGAACCAGTCTTTATTATAACAGTTACCAAAATAGCCTTTTCTTCTTAAATTTTTTATTTATGTGAGAGGAACAAATTTCTTATATTTCATATTTACAGATTTAAAAGTATAATGATACCCTTCCCACTCACACTTCCACCTTTCCTCTTTCTTTCTTATTTATAAAAATTTTTACAATGACATACTTTTAGTTTATTTTATGATCACAAACTTAACCATCCACTAAATAAAGAATTCAGCAAGTAGTAAGAAGAAAAATCACTGTTCCTCAAGAGTACAGACAGTGGCTGTAAACAGTAATGGAATCTCAAAATGTCAATTTCACTCATATACATTACTTTTTTTAAAGAGTTGTTTTATTTATTTGAAAGAGAGTTACAGAGAGAGAGAGAGAGAGGTCTCCCATCCGCTGGTTCACTCCCAGATGGCTGCAAACGGTCAGAGCTGGGCCTATCCAAAGCCAGGAGTCAGGAGCTTCTTCCAGGTCTCCCACATGGGTGCAGGGGCCCAAGGACTTGGGCCATCTTCTATTGCTTTCCCAGGCCATAGCAGAGAGCTGGATCAGAAGAGGAGCAGCTGGGACTAGAACCGGTGCCCATATGGGATGCCAGTGCTTCAGGCCAGGGCTTTAACCCACTGTGCCACAGCACTGGCCCCCTCATATACATTACTTTTTTTGTATTCTGTATATAAGTTACCACAAATCATGGAAAACGTATGGCATTTGTCTTTTGGGGACAGGCTTATTTCACTAATAATGGTTTTCAGTTGCATCCATTTTGTTGCAGAAGACAGGATTTCATTTTTTTATGGTTGAGTAGTATTCCATAGTGTATATTTACCATGTTTTCTTGATGGACATCTGGGTTGATTCCACATCTTAACTATTGTGAATTGAGCTGTGATAAACATGGAAGTACAGATAACTTGTTCATATGCTTTTATCATTTAGTCTGGGTAAATTCCCAGAAGTGAGATGGCTGGGTCATATAGTAGATCTATTTTCAGATTTCTGGAGAATCTCCATACCATCTTCCATAATGGTTGTACTAGTTTACATTCCCACCAACGGTGTATTAGGGTACCTTTTTCTTCACATCCTCACCAGCACTTACTGTTTTTTGATTTCTGTGTGATAACCATTCTAACTGAGGTGATGCGAAACCTCATTGTGGTTTTTATTTGCATTTCCCTGATGGCTAATGATCCTGAGCATATTTTCATGTGTCTGTTGGCCATTTGGATTTCATCCTTTGAAAAATGCCCATTCATGTCCTTTGCCCATTTCTTAACTGGATTGTTTGTTTTGTTGCTGTTGAGTTTCTTGGGATCTTTATAGATTTTGGATATTAATCCTTTATCAATTGCCTAGTTTTCTCAGCACTCAGCATTCTGTAAGCATGAGCTCTCTCTTCTTTTGTTTAATATTTGTTTACTTATTTATTCTCTGAATTTGTATCTTCCTGCTTTTTCACTTATTTATGATTTATACTGCCTTTGTTCTTTAATAGTTTTAGTGAGGTATAATTGATATACAATGAATGGTGTATATTAAAGTATAAAATCAGATGAATTTTGACAAATGTATATACCTATGAAAAAATAATAATCATAACCAAGATAATGAATGCAGTCGTCTCTCAGTATCCACAGGGGATTGATTCCTGGACCCCAGTGTGTACTAAAATCTGTGAATATTCAATTCTCTTATAGAAAATAGCATAGCATTTGTATATAACCTATGCACATTCTCCCATATACTTTATTTAATTTAAAAAGTTACTTATTTGAGACGCAGAGAGAAAGAAAGTGAGAGAGAGAGAGCTCCCATCCAATTACATTGACTGGGGCTATAGCTGTCTGAAACCAAGATCTGGACAATTCAGTCTCTCACATGCGTAACAGGAACTCAATCACTTGAGCCATTATCCCTGCCTCCCAGAGTCTACATTAGCAGGAATCTGAAGTCAGGAGCCAAAAGGGGGTATTGAACTCAGGCACTCTAATATAGGACACATAAAATGCCTGCCACTTTGTGAACTTTCTGAAGACCTTTCATATGCACGGATTTCAAAATTATTTTGCACCAAAATGAACTTATCTTTTAATTCTATTTTTTCACAAACTTTTTGAAGTACTCTTATACAGTCTATAACAAAATGCAAAGGAATTACTGCACAAAATTCAGAGTGGTGTTTACCTCTGTGGAGAAGTGAGGAGGATGCAAAATGAGCAAAGGTTCATTGGTGGCTTCTAAGGTGGTGGTAATGTTCTGTCTCTTAACTTTTTTTTTAATTACTCAGTGTACTAACATGTTTTATATACTTGTACGTATGTATATTTATATGATATACTTTACATTAAAAAATGCGTGCATGGGGCTGGCGCTATGGGATAGCGGATAAGTCCACTATCTGCAGTGCTGGCATCCCATATGGGTGCCGGCTTGAGAGAGAGTCATTGAGATCTGAATTCAAATCTCAGCTCCACCACTTACCAACTGTGCAACCATGGATAAATTACTTCACTCCACCTGGGCTTCAGGGTCCTCTTTTGCAAAGCAGAATTCACAATACTTACCTTGTACACTTGTTGTATCTGGAGATTGTTCCTTAATAACTCTATTTGGCAAAAAGGGAAAAAAGCAAACAAAAATTTAAAGAAGACTGAAAAATAAAAGCAAGAAAAATTACAGGCCGGCGCCGCGGCTCACTAGGCTAATCCTCTGCCTGTGGCGCCAGCACCCTGGGTTCTAGTCCCAGTTGGGGCGCCGGTTCAGTCCCGGTTGCTCCTCTTCCAGTCCAGCTCTCTGCTGTGGCCCGGAAGTGCAGTGGAGGATGGCCCTGGCCAGTGGAGGATGCTTGGGCCCTGCACCCGCATGAGAGACCAGGAGGAAGCACCTGGCTCCTGGCTTCGGATCAGTGCAGCGCGCCGGCCGTAGCGGCCATTTGGGGGTTAAAACAACGAAAGGAAGACCTTTTTCTCTGTCTCTCTTGCTCACTGTTTAACTCTGCCTATCAAAAAAAAAAAAAAAAAAAAAAAAAAAAAAAAAAAAAAGAAAAAAGAAAAATTACAGAGAAGACAAGGATATTGATGGTAGGGAGAAAGTTGATTAATTTAACAGCCAATCATGGGGCTGGCGCTGTGCTTTAGTGGTGAAAGCCACTGCCTACAGTGCCGGTATCCCATATGGGTGCCAGTTCAAGTCCCGGCTGTTCCACTTCTGATCCAGCTCTCTGCTGTGGCCTGGAAAAGCAGTAGAAGATAGCCCAAGTCCTTGGGCCCCTGCACCTGTGTGGGAGGCCCGGAGGAAGCTCCTGGCTCCTTGCTTTGGATCGGCACAGCTCCAGCTGTTGTGGCCAACTGGGGAGTGAACCAACAGATGGAAGACCTCTCTCTCTCTCTCTCTCTCTGTGTGTGTGTCTCTGCCTCTCCTTCTCTATGTAACTCTGACTTTTAAATAAATACATAAATCTGAAAAAAAAAACAGGCAATCATTCATGACTTCTGAAAGTGTAACTTCAAGATGCAATAATACATAAGGGCTGGCACTGTGGCATAGCAGGTAAATCTGCTGTGTGCAGTGCATGCATCCCATATGGGCACCGGTTCAAGTCCTAGCTGCTCCACTTCCAATCCAGTTCTCTGCTATGGCCTGGGAAAGCAATAGATGGCCAGGCCCTTGGTCCCCTGCACCCACGTGGGAGACCTGGAGGAAGCTCCTGGCTTCAGATCAGCACAGCTCCAGCCGTTGAGACCATCTGGGGAGTGAACCAGTGGATGGAGGATCTCTCTCTCTCTCTCTCTCTCTGCCTCTCTGTAACTCTGCCTTTCAAATAAATAAATAAATCTTTTTTTTCCTGATCAAGGCTCATTTATTGAACAAATCCAGTAGTATTTAAACATGACCAGTTGTTCACAAAAAGGAGCACAAAAGATTTACATATCAAAAAGGCTTTTAAGGTTACAAAGAGTTCCCAATAAGGTTCTTAATTATTGATTACAAGGGTACAATAAAACACTTAGGTGATAAATGCAGGTTTCAGGTGTGACTGATTATCTAAATAAATAAATAAATCTTTAAAAAATGTGCATAATACAGGGCAAATTTTGATAGAAGTGATGATCTGATAATATAATGGAAAGTATCCATTTTCTGAAGCTGTTAAGTAATTAAATCAAAGATAAAAACAGAATGTTAACTTGTGTGGGTATCTCAGACTTAAGGAAAACAGACACTGCCAAGATCTGGAAGATCTGTACATCTCTGAAGGTAAATGAGAATTGTACCTGATCCATATTCCATTGTCCCTGTGGGAAACGTGGCAATGCAATAAATTAAAATTGGTGACCTTAGTTTATTCTTTGTATTGGTGTCACCTATATTTACAAAGCCTTTTAATACTAGTGGTTACTTTTTCTAACTCACACATGAATAGCTATAATTATTTGTTCATGCAGAGACTAATTGGGTTTGTAGAGAGAAAAGTTCTGGTCTGTGGACCTAGAGTGCAATTTTAATGTTAACCAGCTGTTTAAAGATGTGTCCTACCCTGTAAGGCCAAAGAGGAACCAGAGGAGAGATCATAGATGGCTCAAGGAAGGGCCAACTGACAGTGACTTGGAAACATCATTTAGAGTACATTGTTATTAGTGGTTGACATGACAGGCAGATCCTATAGAAAAGAGAGTTCCCTTCTATCTCGTTCTATTTACACAGGACCTTTAGTTATTGCATCTCAAAAGAAAACAGATCTAATGATATTTGGAGTTTCGCTTACCAAGAATATGGCCTCAGATTCACGCAATTTAAGTACTGACCTTGCCATTAAGTATTTGTAACTCAATAGAAATGTTGGCAAGCTGTTTACCTCATATTATTTCATTTAGAAAGAGTACATTAGAAAACATCCTCAGGGATAGACCGGATGTTATTATATGATCTTTTATAATTTTGATCTCCTTTGATCATGAGTCATCCTGCAGTGGTTGAATAAAACAGGCAATCACTTGAAAATTGTCTTTTACATTCCACAGTTATAATATCATTGTGATTTCTTTGTTTGAAATAGGAGCATTTAAGTACAACTGGGCTTTACTTAAAGTTGAAAATCCTCTTGAAAGGCGAAACAGCTAATGAAGAACTCCTTGAAGGTATCATCTTTCTTTGTGAAGAGCATACAATGTTGACATGTTACCACCAATTCGTTGAATATAAGATCTTTTGTAGTATAATTTGATAATGGCAGAGAAGGAAACTGATCACATAGGAATGGGAAAAGATTGCTAGCCAGGAATAAAGAGAGAAGAGAAAGAACAGTAGCAAATTTAAAGAGTAGTAAAAAAACTGAATGAAAGTAATCAATTTTATTTTAGTCCAGTGGGAAATTGCAACTGCCCAGCCCTTCTGCAGTTATCTACCCCCATGAGGAAAGCATACCTATTGATAGGATAGGTAATGCTTTATAATGCTTTACTTTTTGTAATTACTTGTATAAACATTGTTATTTGTTTTCTGTAATTCTCAAGGGACTAGAATGTACATGGCATAAGACAAACATACACATATATATCTTTGGGTCACTGGGCAAGTTTCTTTTCTGTGCTTCAGTTTCTTCATCTTTAAAAAAGAGATAATATTGGTAATATCTACCTCATCATGTTGTTTTAAGAATCTTAAGAGAAAATGTACATAAAACATTTAGTATCCTGGTGCATTGTGTGCAATATGTATTACCTACTATTATAGTTATTATTATTATTACTACTACTGCTATACCTTTATCACTATTACTATTATATAGATGCATTGAGTGAGGCAGAAGTCTATATACACATTGACCCTTAACATATTTCAACTTTATTTAGTCATAAAAATTATTTTCTCTAACTTATTTTAATATGCACATGCTTAAGTATGTTAGTAATCCATAAGAGCTTTATTATTTGTAGTATATACAATTATGTTAGTAAATTACTGATTATCCAATAAATAAAAACAAATTTATGATAATTAGGACAATAATAAAATTTGCAGTAAACCTAAGCTAGTGATAATTCAGTTTTGCTGAATATTTCTGGGACCTCTAAAATTTTTGCCAATCATTTAAGGGACCTTAGAAGCTCAGATTCGTAGAGTCTGCATGTCTAGGTACAGTATCACCCCAGCACACACAAATTGAAAACTGTTACGAATCAGGAAAACTAGTCCACTATTTTCATTAGTGAAATATATCAACTCACTTAACCAATTAAGGGAAAAGTTTTACTCAAACTAATACAATCTGGAGAGACCAGAGAGATTACTGAAGTCACCAACTTTGGAGTTGAACTGGAGTTTCCCATTACACTGTTTATCCAAATGTAGGTAAGTAAGAAACAGAGGTGAAATTGAAGTTATTTTTATTTCCAGATTATTTTTACTTAACTCAATGTAGATACTTCTGATGTTCAGAGTAACAAATTTGCAATGTCAGTCATTGTTTGGTTGCAAATTATAAGACTTCCCTGAGTCCAAGTTTTTTATATTTAAAAATAATAAAATTGATGTTTACTTTTTTGTATTGAGAGAGTGTATGAAATTTGTATTTTTATATTCTGTTCATTTCTTGTGAAAGTATTTTTCTCTTCGAATGGTCAACCTAATTGCTGGGATAAGAATTTCACTAGTATTTTTTGTAGTATAAAAAATGGAAATTTTAAGAGAGTAACACATATTCATTAAATAAATATTGGGAAAATAATAAAAAATTACCCACAGTCCTACCATCCACTAGAATATAAGAGCCTTGGCAGCAAGTTTTGTGTGTCTTGTTCACTGCTGGGCTCCCAGCACTAAGCACAGTGGCTAGCACAGAGAATACTCCCATTAAATTTTGGTTGAATAAATAATTGATTATAAACACTGTCACTTTTAGCAATTTAATTATTTGTTTTCAGTGTTTTTTCTTTAGCTTATTTTGCTTGTTTCACAGAATTGTGACCATATGATAAATATAACCTTGTATTCTAATTTTTCACTTCATATTAGTGCATATTCATTTTTCCATGTGACTTAATAGTCAACAGTTTTAATGTTCACATTAATGGTTTATGTCTACCTCATTGATGGACGTTCAGAGTGTATTTTCTTTCTATCATTGTAATCGTATACTGCTTTGAATATTTTTATTCCTGTATTTATTTCAAATAACTTTTTAGAAGTACAATTTCTGAAGTAAAGGGGAGTAATAACAATTTATTACATACTTAGTGTTAGGTTCTTTGTTATGTAACTTCCCTTTGTTATCTCATGTAATCTTCTCAATAACCCTGAGAGATTGGTATTAACTAAGGTGTAGAAAAATTAAGTAACTAGACTGTCGCCATACAGGTGGGAGGGGGTTTCAAGTTAAGGTTTGTCTGACTTATCTCAAGCTCTTAACCCAAGTGTTTTTAGCATATAAGTGTTACCAAATTGCCTTCCAGAAGGATTATACCAGGTTACTTTGCCATCCATTTAAAAGTATCTGTGTCAGTACCTTCTCTCTAGCATTGGATATTAATACTTTACAAAAAAAGATTTTGATAAATTGTTAAGCAAAACATGGTATATGACAAACATTTACTAGTAGATATTGAATAGAGGAAAATTGTTGAAATTAGCTAAGCTTCCTTAAAAATAAGACTAATATGATTATTTCATATTCTACTTTGTTAGCTCTCAAGGAAATGCAATCTTTTGACATGTCTTTAGACCTCTCTCTGAACGCTGTTAAACTGCTGATGGATCATGACAGGTACAGAAGAATTGATTTTCCTTTCTCTAAAGACTGACATGTGTCTGTGGTTCCCATTAACACATATTTGTGTGAATACATTCATATTCCAAGGGCATAATATTTGCCATCGTACTGATCAACTTAGACCATGGAACTGCTTATTTATTTAGCGAAACAATAGTAATGTCAATTCTAAATTTTACATTAAATTTTTAAAAAAGAAGTTAAAATCAAGAAGGAATGAGATTAGACCTTATACAGTAGAAGTTAGGCTATGTCGACTTACAGACCACAGTCACATAGAACAGGAAGATGTAAGCAGGTGCAGTTCTGCAAGTGATATTCCTCTCTGGCTTTAATTTTGTAGAATCATTAATGTCAAAAGGGACCTCAAAGTTTTTACAGACCTCTTAGACACTGTCAGACTTTAATATCATCAAGAATTGATGGGAAAAATCTTCAAGCATTTGAAAAGATGGTCAGTGTAATCACTTGTCAGGGAAATGCAAATCCAAATCACTATGAGGAACAATTTCACGCTCACTAGGATGGCTTTAATAAAAATGACATATAATAGCATATATTGGCAAGGATGTGTAGAAATTGTAACTATCCTATAATGCTGGTGAGTATGTAAAATGGTACAGCTGCTTTGGAAAGCAGCCTGTCAGTTCCTCAATGAGTTAAATATAGAGTTACCATATGTCCCAGTAATTCTGCTCTTAGGTGTAAACTCCAGAGAACTGAAAGCATTTATCCATGAAACACTTGTATACTATCATTCATATCAGCATTATTTGCAATGGCCAAAAGTAGAAACAACCCATTTGTCTGTCAACTGATAAATGGATAAACAAAATGTGGTATATCCAAAATCATGAAATATTACTTTTCAATAAAGAAACAGAGTACTGATACATTTTACAACATGGATAAGCATTGAAAACATATCAGGTGAAAGAAGCCAGTCACAAAATAATCACATATTGCAAGATTGCCCTTATATGGTTTGTCCAGAATAGGCACATTTATAGACAAAAATAGGTTAGTGGTTGACTAGGTCTGCAAAAGTTGGGGGGGGGGATGGAAAGTAAATGCTAATGGGCATGGAGTTTTTTGAGAAATGATGAAAATGTTCTAAAATTGAGTGCTGGTTGCACAACTCGAGAATATTCTAAAAACCACTGAATTGTATACTTTAAAGAACAAAGCATATGATATGTGAATTATACCTCAATAAAGCTATTATAAAAATAATCACTGGGTAAACCAGATAAAAATATAGAGGTCAGACCCTAGCTTACTTCAGCAAGCCCAGATTTCTATATCCTTTATGAGTTCTACAAATGATTCTGAGAACCATTATTCTAGACCAGAGGTCAACGAACATTTTCTCTAAGAGTTCAAGTAGTAAATAATTTAGGCTTTTCAAACCATAAAGTCTCTGTCATACTTCTTGACCCTATTATACTGTGAAAGTATTCATAGGTAAATATAAATGAATGAATGTGGCTGTGTTCCAGTACAATTTTATTTGTAAAAACAGATGTGTGGTTAGATTTGGTCACAGACTTGACCAATCCCCTACCTGACAGATGAATTCTCCATTGTTTCTTCATTGAGAAGTGATTCAGTCTTTTCTGGTATACCTGAGGAAGAGGGGAGTGCATTATGTTTTTATAAAGTGGGAACAGATGATTCTTCCTCATAAACAATTGATATGTTTCCCAGTAATTTCTAAGGCTCCCCATTCTGCCGTAGGGTAGCATCTAAATCTTTAACTTGACAGGTCTTCTCCAGTTCATTCTGACACTGTTCATGATATGGTCACTTTCTGGGTGTTACTGTCACCCCCAGTCTTAACATGGCAATCACAACTGAACGCAATACTGCAGATGTAATCTCAACAATAGTATATACCTTTTGGATTCTAAAGGTTCTAAACCTGTGCTATCCAATATAGTAGCTGCTAGCCACATGTAGCTTTTTAAATTTGAATGAAAAATTAAATTAAATGATGATTTTAGGTGTAATCATTGGACCTGTTATAAGTCTACCTAATTATATAGCCTGATGTCCTTCATCATATGCACCAAAAATTCATTGAATTCAATTTTAATTATTTTGAAGATTTATTTATTTATTTGAAAGGAAGAATTACAGAAACAGAGAGAAAGAGCGAGATCTTCCATCTGCTGGTTCACTCCCCGAATAGCTGCAATGGCCAGGGCTGGGCCAGGCCAAAGCCAGGAGCTTGGAACTCCGTTTGGGTCTGCACACTGGTGCAGGGGCCCAAGCACTTGAGCCATCTTCCACTGCTTTCCCAGGTGCATTATCAGGGAGGGATCTGGATTGGAAGCAGTGCAGGTAGGACTTGAACTGGCACCCATATGGGATGCCGGCATTGTAGATGACAGCTTAACCCACTATACCCTGTGCCGGCCCCAATTTTTATTTTTTAAAGTTTTGGTTGTTTATACCCTACCTCCTTCCACAAAGAAATTGAACCTTCCTACATATATTTAAACTTTCCTATATGTATTTAAATATAATAAAGCTTTTAAAATTTAAATAGGAAGTTAGAACCCTGTAAAGGGTGAAGCAACCATGCCAAACACAATGGCTAATATAGTTACTGTAATTAAGAATTAAACTTAACCTAAAAATCTGGTTTTCTGGCTTATCTTAAAAAATGGAAAGATATGGAAACACTAAGTAGTGATCAGTTGGAGTTAAGTAGCAATTAACACCTTTAGATACTTCCTTATATTTTCCCATATCCTGATATCATCTTTCTGTGTGCTGTTATTACTCTTGTAACAGATATAGCAGAAAAATAAAATATTTATGGTACCCCACCTATATCTCTAGTCAAAGTAGAAGTGTGAATGTGGCCGACACTGGTATACTGGGTAAAGCTGCTACCTGCAGCGCCAGCATCCCATATGGGCGCCAGTTCGAGTCCCAGCTGCCCCATTTCTGATCCAGCTCTCTGCTGAATGTGCCTGGGGATGGCAGCAGAAGATGGTCCACGTCCTTGGGCCCCTGCACCCATGTGGGAGACCCAAAAGGAGCTCCTGGCTCCTGGCTTCAGATCAGTCCAGCTCTGGCCATTATGGCTATGAACCAGTGGATAGAAGCTCTCTCTCTCTCTCTCTCTCTCTCTCCCTCCCTCCCTCTCCCTCTCCCTCTCCCTCTCCCTCTCCCTCTCCCTCTCCCTCTGCCTCTGCCTCTGCCTCTGCCTCTCTGTTACTCTTTCAACTAAATAAATAAATCTTTAAAAAAATTGTATTGGGTACTATATGATGTTTCAATAGGTATGTTGTGTAACGTCTAATCAGGGAAAATTTATCTGTTTCCTCAAATATTTCACATGTCATTATGGTGAAATATCCAAAATCCTATCATGTGTGTTTAATATGCAAACAAGCAATGTTTGTGTCAAATGAATGCAACTTAAAAACCCATTATGGAAAAAATACAGTAGAAATTATAGCCAGTACACAGAAAAACTGCCTATTGAAAAAATGAATTCAAATAAAGAACCAAAACTTCCACTGCATTTATTTTGGAAAGTGAAAAACACAAATAGTCTTGTTGTAAAATAAAGTTCTGTGGTTATATATTAAGGGAAAAGGTTGCCCAGGAATTAGCTTTTACAGGTGACACATTTACAAAAGACTATCTACTGAGTGAGGCACACAGTGTACTCCTAAGTTTCAAATGCAGATCTAACCAGAAATGCTATTGTTTGGTATGTTAAAGATATGGGTAAGAATTTACTGTGCAGGTTGCTTGAAGAGGATAATTTATTTGTGGTATTTTCTGTTGTCCAAACATAAAGGGTACTTCCCAGTAAGGCATATTTATTGGTGGTGTCAGTGATTCAGTGATATGATAGAACCTTTTTTAAAAAAGATATATTTATTTATTCGAAAGGCAGAGTTACAGAGAGGGGAGAGAGAGAGAGAGAGAGAGAGAGAGAGAGAGAGAGAGAGAAATCTTCCATCTGCTGGTTTACTCCCCAGATGGCTGCAGCAGCTAGGGCTGGGTCAGGCCAAAGCCAAGAACCTGGAACTCCATCCAGGTCTCCCATGTGGGTGGCAGGAGCTTAAGTACTTGGGGCATCTTCTGCTGCTTTCCCAAGCACATTTTAAGAAGCTGTATCAGAAGTGGAGCAGCTGGGACTGGAACCTGCTCTCTGATATGTGATTCCAGCGTTACAAGCAGTGGCTTTAACTGCTGTGCTATAATGCCAGTCCCTGTGATAGAACCTTTGAACATATTGCCTGTAATTTAGGTTTAATATAGATTGGTCAAAATAACTTTTAAGTATGGCTATGAACAATATTTCTGCAGAGGTTATTGTTATCAAAAGCTATGATTTGATCTTAACTCCATGGTAGCAGTGGGTTTTTTTTTTTTTTGAGAGTCCAGAGGGTTTTAAATGTTTGATACCTATGCTGTGAATTCATGGGAATAGGTCCAGCAACTCAAGCTCTTTTCCATTGACTCTCACAAAGTGAACTTCTCTGCGTGGAGCACAACTGTGCTTCAGTTGAACCCAGGTATCTTTTTTTTCGTCTTCTTTCTTTTTTTATTTTAAAGATTTATTTATTTATGTGAAAGACAGAGTGAGAGCCAGAAAGAAAAAACACTTCCACCTGCTTATTCATGCCCCAATAGCCAGGTTTGGCGAGGCCAAAGCCAGGAGGCAGGAACTCCATACTCATCTCCCACTTGGATGGCAGGAGGCCCAAATACTTGGGACTTGGACTGGCACTTGGATATGGAGAGCTGGTATTCCAAGCAGTGGCTTAACCTGCTGAGCCACAATGCCGGCCCCAAGATTCCTTCTTTTTTTCTGATCTTTTTCTTCACATATTTCAGGAAGCAACTCAGCTCTTAGAGTGCTTAATATGTTCAATATGCACATTAATTCTCTTGGCAAGATTCTTGCCCTTAACATGTTTGTTTACAGCAGTGCCAACAGCACACTGGGGTCGACTCTTGCAGCTTTGCCATGGTAACACAGGACATTCCTTTTTGTACAATATGCATTCCCTTGATGTCTGCAATGTCACCTTTTTGTATATTTGTATGCATGTGACTAAAGGAACCATTTTGTTTTTTGAAAGGCCTACAGAACATATGTTGGTGTCTCTCTTTTTCCCTTTGGGTTAGTCATTTTGGTAAATTGTTGGTGGTTCTGGCCTAAAGGATGGTGGCAATGTTTTTCAAGGATGTAAAACTCAAGTATAAGAGGATACTTAGGGACTGGCATTATGTCATAGGGGGTAAAGCCACTGCTTGTGATGCCAGCATCACATATGGGCACTGGTTCAATTCCTGGCTGCTCCACTTTCCATCCAGCTCCCTAATAAATGGCCTGGGCAAAGAAGCAGAAGATGGCCCAAGTACTTGGGACTCTGACACCTATGTGGCAGACACGGAAGAAATTCCTGGCTCCTAGCTTTGGCCTGGCCAAGTCTCGACTGCTGCAGCCATCTGGGGAGTAAACCAGCAGATATATCTCTCCTCCCCAACCCCGTGTGTCTCTGACTTTCAAATAAAATAAACAAACCTTTTTTTTTTTTAAAAAAAGAGAGTATTTCAAAAATTTCATGGAAAATAGAAATAAAAATAAAAATAAAGCTTTGTTGAAATCCTTCCGTGTTTTTTTCATAGTACATATTTTCCATGGACTTTTTAAAAACTCCACATATTGTTTAATTCACCAAGGAACGTGTAGATATAGTATATCATGCATGTATATTAGATAGTCTTCTATGGCTTCACAGAGATTATTGCTTGGTTTGCCAAATGGGATACACGATACAGCTGTTGACTCCACTGCTTGGATTGGAGGTCAGGAGGATTAGGGATTAGCTGTGTAGTGCCTAGCACGTAGTGTTGTCACAGCTTGAGTAGCCCTGGAAGCAGATTTTGAGATTGAGATTGATGTATAGTTAGTTTATTAAGGGGTGTTTTGATGCTCAGCACCTGTGAAGAGAAGTAAAGGAGGAAGGAGTGAATAAAGGGAGAAGTTAGGCTGAGGTATAATTGCAAGACCTCGGCCTTACAAATGGGTAACTCTGATCCACAAAAATTGTCCTCAGTTGGAGTGGGAGGGTCAGATCTTACAGTCTAGTGTTGACTACTCATTGGATGCTGGCCGTGCTGAGAAGGGAGCCTAATCTTGTGTGTGGTAGCTATCTTCAGCCTAGAGCTGAAGAGCAAATGGGAAATAAATACTTCAGTACTGAAGGGGTGATCTGAGCAGTGTAGCATAGCATTTATGACAGGTAGGTGCTGAAGAGATGTTTTCTGAACAGTTGAAATAATTCAGCTTGTTCATATCATCCAAAGGAAAATCACTGCCTCAGCTCATCAACTTGACCTTTCTGGTGAATATGACAACCCATGTAAACACTTTGAATCTCTCTCTGTGAAAGTGCTCCAACATAATTATACAAATGCAAAATTTAATTCATATGTTCTTAGTGAAGTCATTTTTGTGGAAAACTAATTTAGCAAGGAATAATCTGGCTCTTTTTTTTTCTGTACTGAAAGTGGTTTCCAGAGATGGGAGTGATTACCTAAACTACATGCTTAACAATTCTAGGGTTAAAGATTGAATTATTTAAAAAAGTTTTATGGTTTCCAACATTATGATAATGAAAAACATTGCTCATCTTGCCTTTCTCAAGATTACTTATGTGAATAAAGAGCTACAAATTGAAGAACTTAAACTGCAGTGTGGTGTGGTACTGAATCCTAATTAGACAACTCTGGAATTTCAGATGTAGTGGACATTTGATGGTTTTGACCATTGTCCATTCATTCATTCCATCTTCCTCTTGAAGACTAGTGCCCAAATTTCCATTTAGGTATCCTCTTCTCCATATCAGCCCATGTGGACATAGGCATATGGGCATTGAGGAAACAAGTTTTGGGGCTGGCACTGTAGCATAGTAGGTTAAGCCTCCACCTGAGGTGCCAGCATCCCATATGGATGTCATTCGAGTCCCAGCTGCTCCATTTCCAATCCAGCTCCTTGCTAATAGCCTGGGAAAGCAGTGGAAGATGGCCCAAGTGCTTGGGCCCCTGCACCCACATGGGAGACCCAGAAGAAGCTCCTGGCTTCTGATCAGCCCAGCCCCAGCCATTGTGGCCATTCGAGGAGTGAACCAGCAGATGGAAGACCTCTCTCATTGTCTCTCCCTTTCTCTGTCTGTAACTCTGCCTCTCAAATAAATAAACAAATCCTTAAAAAAATGAGTTTCAGATTTCTATTCCCAAATCAACGGAATAATCAATTTCAAAAGGAAAATATGATAAATTAAGTATTCATATTCTTAGATTTCAAATTCAAAGTATGTTCTGTTTTCTTGCCTGATTGTTAATATGCTTATACCATCATTCAGTTAATAGTAAATTTTGATTATGTATTTGGCAGTCGGTTTTTCTTAGTCTCCTTCACTCATTCATGTTATATAGTTGGCCTTTGTATACAGTATAGAAAGTCACATTATATAATGGACAAAACTTTTAATAATTCTGTAGCAAAAGCTTAAGTATCTTTTATACAGAGCAGTTTCTTTTAGTAACAAAAGTGTGCAGAACATTAATTGTTAGAAAGTAAATATATTTCTGCAATAGATTAAGCTTATGCAGTCCAGACCTAGCTTTCTGTTAATTTGCCATGCTGTTTTGTCAGTGAAGCCTTGCTGATTTATATTAGTGCTTCTCAGTGCTTTATATTCATATTAATTATATCAGTATATATTAGTACTTTGTATCAGCATTAAACTTGATATCAGCTGAAGATTTTGTGAAGATGCAGATTCTGATACAGTAGGTCTGGCATGGGCCTGATCTGCACATTTTTTAAAGATTTATTTATTTATTTGAAAGGCAGAGTTACAGAGGGGGAGAGAGAGAGAGAGAGAGACAGAGACAGAGAGAGAGAGAGAGAGGTAGGTCTTCCATCCACTGGTTCTCTCCCCAAATGGCTGCAATGGCCAGGGCTGGGCCAGGCTGAAGCAGGAGCCAGGAACGGGTGCAGGGGCCCAAGTACTTTGGCCATCTTCCATGGCCTTCTCAGGCACACAACCTGGGAGCTAGGTAGGGAGTGGAGCAGCCAGGACTCAAACTGGCCGCCCATGTGGGCACCCATGTAGCCGGAGTGCAACAGCCCTCCTGACTACATCACAGCACTGGGCTCCTGATCTACATTTCTAACAAACTCCTGGATGATGCCAATGCTGTTGGTCTGTGACCCACACTTGCAGTAGCAAGGTTTGGAAATCTAAAAGGGCTCCATAAGTTTTAGTCTCACAAATTTTCTTAACATCTTAATAAGGCAAGTTTATTTGATTCAGAGTCCTGAACTCTTTTACAGCAATTAAGTTACTATTATTTCTTCCTCACCTTGGGCTTTAATACCTTCTTATGAAATTTTGTATCTATTTTTAATTCTATAGACATACCATTAATGAAAATGTTAATATTATCCTAACAAATAACCTGGTTTTAGTTTTTTTTTCTTTCCTTCAACTCTGGTGCATAATTTTTCCTTGTAATCTTGCATAGATAACTTTATGTTGTTGCGTTGAAAGGACTTAGGCCCTTTCTTTGACACTGATGAGGTAGATTAGGAAATTACTGTTCATTCCAGTAATGATACTACCAAATCAGATAATCAAAGTATTTTTAAATTGGAATGAGACTACTAAAACAGAATTAGAAACCTAGAGATAGGGGCTGGTGTAGTGGTGCAGCGGGTTAAGCTGCCACCTGTGATGCCAGCATCCCATATGACTGCCAGTTCAAGTCCAGCTGCTCCACTTCTGATCCACTTCTGATCTGGACTTGAGGAAGCAGCAGAAGATGGCCCAAGTGCTTGAGCCCCTGCTGCCCACTTGGGAGTCCTGGGTGGAGCTCCAGGCTCCTGTCTTCTCCCTGGTGCAGCTCTGGCCATTGCAACCATTTGGAGAGTGAACCAGCAGATGGAAGATATCTCTCTCTCTCTTTCTCTCTCATTCTCGCTCTTGCTCTTTCTCTCTTTATAAATCTCTCTTTCAAATAAATCTTTTTTAAAAAGAGAAACTTAGACATAGTTATTTTGGAAAGCCAATACTCCAAATGAAAATACCTAACAAGAATCAAAGAGATCAGATTGACATTGCCATGCCAAAGTCAAGAACAGAGAGTAGCATCAGGCTTGTGAAGTTAAAATTAAAGTTTTGGAAGTACAGGGGTAGCAAGTTGTGCAAGTTCATCAAGTAAAAATAAAGAGCAGAAAACTTTGCAGCTTAAGTACTTTGTTTCCAACATTTCTGTTGCATAAGGCCTGGTATTGTTTTGTTAATATAATAGTTTTTGAGGGGCCCCGCGCTGTGGCTTAATGGGTAAAGCCGCTGCCTGCAGTGCCAGCATCCCATATGGACACCGGTTCGAGTCTTTTGGCTGCTCTACTTTTGATCCAGCTCTCTGCTATAGCCTGGGGAAGCAGTAGAAGATGGCCATGTCGTTGGGCCCCTACACCTGCATGGGAGACCTGGAGGAAGCTCCTGACTCCTGGCTTCGGATGGTTGTGGCCGTCTGGGGAGTGGAAGACCTTTCTCTCTACCTCTGCCTTTCTGTAACTCTGCCTTTAAAATAAATAAATAAACATTTTTAAAAATAGTTTTTGAATACATTGTTGAATATTATTATAATAAAATATTTTAGAGCCTCTCTGATCCTACACATTAAGTAAGTTCTTGATAAGTTCTGTTCAGAGAAAATGTGATATGATTAATAGAAATTGGGATATGATCAATAGAAAATGTGATATGATTCTCCATGGACTTACACTAGAAAAATAGAAATAACTTACTTCCAAAAATGTTGACCCTAAAATGTAGTAGTAAACTATATTTAGAACTACAGCAAAATTTTAAAATCACGTTTAAATGTAATATATTCTCCTGATAATACAATAATAAATAAGTGGAGTGGATTATAAAAATGGCAAAATGAGTGAGATAATATCCTGATTGTGTAGAAAAGGAGATAGGTACAATATTGAAGACTGATGTTCTCAATAGTAATTTCTTCCTGAGATAGTTCTAAAAAGTTGTTATTGACCACTAGGAGATAAAAGCAAACATTAACTGGCTCCTGGATTTCTGGTTAATCATGTGTTAACATGTAACAAGCCGCTATCTAAGCTGTTAATAAGCGTTCTCACCCTAAATCTTTCATCTCCTCTCCCGTTTAAGGTTGAATATCCATATAATGCACTTTATAGGGCATACAATTTTTTGTTGTAATGAAAATGTTCAATGAATTTATTGTTAGGAATCATAGCTCTAGCTTGTAGAAAATGAAGATGGTACAGAATATATAACCAGTTTGTGAATCTTCAATATATTTTGTTGAGAGAAATCATTTGTGTTCCACTCTCCCACTCCCACCCCCAACCCAAGGGTTGGTTTGACAATCTTTAAAATGGTAAGAGGAGTTAAAGCAATTAATAATAAAAAAAAGACTGGTTACTGGTTCTTCTTAGTGACAGAGTTCCATTTTCCTGAATACATTTGGTACATTGAAGTTCATTTTCTCAAAAATTATGCTTAGTGTACAGTATGTTGTCTGGGGTTTTGGTTGGAGATAAAAAGAAATCTACAAAATAGACATTCCCCTTAATGAGTTTAAAGTCTGCTTTAGTAAATTAAGCATATATTTACTCGATCAGCCAACTGACAATAAAATACAGTATACAAGGATTTTGTAGCATAGGCAGTAAATCATATACAAATTTGGAGGAGGGAACTAAGGATCCCTTTGGGCCTATTCAGCAGAGAAAGCTTTATGGAGGAGGTGAGGACTTAAAAATGGATAAGACTGGGGGCCGGCACCGTGGCTCACTTGGTTAATCCTCTGCCTGCAGCGCCGGATCCCATATGGGCTCCGGGTTCTAGTCCTGGTTGTTCCTCTTCCAGTCCAGCTCTCTGCTGTGGCCCGGGAAAGCAGTGGAGGATGGCCCAAGTGCTTGGGTGCCTGCACCCTCATGGGAGACCAGGAGGAAGCACCTGGCTCCTGGCTTCGGATCGGCACAGTGCCGGCCATAGCGGCCATTTGGGGAGTGAACCAACGGTCTGTAACTCTACCTGTCAAATTAAAAAAAAAATTTAAAAATGGATAAGATTTACATAAAAGGGGTATGAATTTCTGGCTGGAAGATCAGAGTGAGAACAAGGCAGGTTTGTGGATGGTAATTTAATAAAGTAATTAGGATCTTTTATGCAAAGGGCACCATGAGGAAGATAGGCACTACTTTTAGTGAACTTGCAAGTCTAGTTGGAAAGAGAGCATGTGTAAAGATAATAGCTCTAAACATCTCATGGAGAATGGGGATAGCTGACAAATCGCTATAGAAATTCAAAAGAGACCTAGATCATTGTGTGTTGGTGACATCTGAGAGACGACTTTAAAGGGGATTCTTGAGCTGGACTCTGAAGGTGGGAATAGGATTTAGAGAAGTGAAAAAGAGGAGGTAGAACATTTGTAGCAAGGGCTATACATAAATTACTATGGGGACAATATGGCCTGTTCAGAATATGATGATTAATGGATCAGAGAGGCTACAATGTAAATTTTACTTAAGGATGCAATAAAATAGAAAATTAGAGAAGTAAATTGGAAGTCATTTATGAAAATCTTTGAATGTCAGATTAAAAGATTTTATGATATAGGCAAATAGGGACCCATTTGAAGGTTTTCAAATAGGATGGTGACAGGCAATATGGAAGACTTTGAGAGGAGCAAGATTAAAGGTAGGGAGGTCAATTAAGAGTTGTTGCAATTAGCTCAAATACGAAGTAATAAGAAATTGAATTATATTGATAGCAGTGAAAAGTCATTCTTTCAGATTTGAGTTCCTTCAATGTACCAGTCTTTCCTTTTTTTCTTTTTTGCTGGGCATTTTGCATTGAAGATACAGAGATTAAATAATGTATAGTACTTGACCTCAGGACATCTACCTTTAATGGGGGTAGACTGGCTCATAATTATGAAACAAATAAAATCACAAAGTATTTTGCCATTACCAAAGAGAGGCTAGTTTATGAAGACAGAGCTGTTTCAATTTCTGCCTACATATTTGGCATTAGAATTCATATTGTTTTGAGTTAGTTGACTGTCTTGTAGTTTTTTGCATTTTTTCAGCCATCTTAGTGACTAATTTTCAATCACTTGCTGTCTTCAAGACTTTTCTGTTTTCTGTTTCCACTGTGAAACAATGAGCTATACAAATAAACTATAATAAGGAATATTGCTCTCAGAGATTCTAGAATAAGAAATGAACAAGTGATAAAAGTGAAAGATATAATGAAGGAAGAATCAAAAACATCTAACTGGTTATGGGGAAGAGGGGCAAGGAGGCAGAAGAAAGTAAATAGGTGGCAACAGACACAAGATTATTCAGTGTCCTGGAGGTGCTGGTGGTATATAGTATGTAGTATATGATGTAGTATAGTGTATAGGTAGATTATGTTTGAATAGTAAAAGAGACAGAAGGCTGGTTTCAAATTCTTTTACTAGAGACTGTTTGTGCCTCACACTCTGTATATCTGTTTTCCTCATCTGTAACATAAAAGATTATACTAACTATTTTCTAGGGTTAACAGGATTACATGAGATCATGCATATGAAGCATGTAGAAGGAATTGCTCATGGTAAGAATCCATTAAATGTCAGCATTTTTGGTATTTATTTGTTGATAGGCAGTGTTGTGTAGTGGTTTTGAGTATGCTGCTTAGATTTGAATTCTTTGTTCCACCATTAACTAGCTGTCAGGACTTCAGGCAAATTTCAAACTTCTCTGTGCTTCAGCTTCCTTGTTTTTAATTTTTAAAATGTATTGTTTTTTAATTTATTTGAAAAGCAGAGAGAGACAGAGAAAGAGAAATTTCCATTAGCTGGTTCATTCCCCAGATGCCTGTAATAGCTGGGATCTGGCTAGGCTAAATCCAGGAGCCTAGAACTCAATCCAGGTCTCCCATGTGAGTGACAGGGACTCACTTGAGCCATCACTTGCTTCCTCCCAGAGTGGGCATTAGCAGGTAGCTGGAATTGGAAGCCGAACTGGAAATCAAATCTAGGCACTCTCTTTTGGAATGCAGGCATCCCAAGTAGCTTCTGAAGCACTGCACCAAATGCCTGCCCTAGCTTCCTCGTTTTTTTTTTTTTTTTCCAGTTTAATCTTTTATTTATTAATTTTTGAGGTAACACTTTAAATTTGCCTTATAATCATTTTAAAATGGAGATTTTTTTTAGATTTTTATTTATTTATTTGACAGGTAGAGTTATAGACAGTGAGAAAGAGAGATAGAGAGAAAGGTCTTCCTTCCGTTGGTTCACTCCCCAAATGGGGAGCCAGGTGCTTCCTCCTGTTCTCCCATGCAGGTGCAGGGGCCCAAGCACTTGGACCATCCTCCACTGCCTTCCTGGGCCACAGCAGAGAGCCGGACTGGAAGAGGAGCAACCAGGACTAGAACCCAGAACCCATATGGGATGCCGGTGCCGCACGTGGAGATTAACCTAGTGCGCCATGGCGCCAGCCCCTAAGATGGAGATATTAAAGTACTTACCTCATAAGCTTGCTGTGAGGACTAAATATATTAGTATATGCATACTGCTATATTTGTGCCTGATACACAACATTATTTAAAGTTTGCTATTGTTATTATTTGGGGAGCCCTTCAGACTTAATGGTAACTCTTGTATGTTACATGTATTGCAAATATGCTCTCCAGATTGTCTTTCACCCTACAGAGGTCTTAACATCTGATGGAGATGCTGAGTGAAAAAAAACCAGCTTCAGAAGGTCACATGTTGTATGCATCCATTTATGTGACATTCATGAAATAACAAAATTGTACAGATAGAGAATAGATTGAGTGATTGCCAGGGATTAGGGACGATAGTGAAGGGGAGAAAGATGCATTTGACTATAGAGATGTAGAATGAGGAATATCTTTGTAGTGATACGACAGTTCTGTACCCCTTTTTTATAACTTCCTGTGAATCTATCATTATTTTTAAATTAAAAGTTAGCATAAGATATTTCATGCAGTGTTAAACACGCAGCTTCGAATACCTGCATCCCATATTGAGGGCCTGGCTTAGAATCCTGAGTTCTGGGGCTGGCACCGTGGCATAGTTGGTAAAGCTGCAGCCGGCAGTACCGGTATCCCATATGACCCTCAGTTTGAGTTCTGACTGCTCTACTTCTGATCTAGCTCCCTGCTATGGCCTGGGAAAGCAGTGAAAGATGGCCCAAGTGCTTGGGCCCCTTCACCCATGTGGGAGACCTGGAAGAAGCTCCAGGCTCCTGGCTTCAGATCAGCACAGCTTCAGCTATTGTGGCAATTTGGGGAGTGAACCAGCAGATGGAAGACCTCTCTCTCTCTCCTTCTCTGCCCCTGCCTCTCTGTAACTCTGTCTTTCAAATAAATAAATACATCTTTAAAAAAAAAGAATACTATCCCAGTTCTGCATCCAATTTCAGCTTCCTGGAAATTTTTAAGAAATTTTTTTACTAAAAAATTTTTATAGTTAAACAATTTGATGGAATTAGATTTGTTGATTTTCTCTTTTTCTGTTTTTTTTTTAAAGTTATTTTTAAGGAATCCCAATTTCATAAGTACAACTTTAGGAATATAATTAATCCTCTTAAACACAATCCCACCCCTCCTCCTCCATCGTCTCCCTTTGCCGTTCCATTCTCCATTAAGATTCATTTTCAACTAACTTTGTACACAGAAGACCAACTCTGTACTAAGTAAAGATTTCAACAATTGGCACACACACACATAAAAAAAAAACTGTTTGAGAACTAGTTTTACAGTTAACTCTCATAATACAACTCATTGAGGACAGAGGTCTTGCATGAGGAGTAAGAGCACAGTGACTCATGTTGTTAATTTAACAATTAACGCTCTTATGTATGACGTCAGTGACCACCCGAGGCTCTTGACATGAGCTGTCTACGCTGTGGAAGCCTTTGGAATCCACAAATTCCATCAGTGTTTAGACAAGGCCATAAGCAGAGTGGAAGTTCTCTCCTCCCTTCAGAGAAAAGTACATCCTTCTTTGATGGCCTCTTCTTTCCGCTAGGATCTCACTCATAGAGATCCTTCATGTAGAACATTTTTTGCCAGTGTCTTGGCTTTTGATGCCTGAAATGTTCTCACAGGCTTTTCAGCCAGACCAGGAAGCCTTAAAGGCTGATTCTGAAGTCAAAGTGTTACTTAAAGCTATTGTCATTCTATGAGTCTGCAATGTTGACTGCTTCTCATGTTGAAACATTCTCTTCCTTCTCTGTGAGTGAGATCCTGGTGGAAAGAAGGGGCCATCAAAGAAGGAGGTACCTTTCTCTGAAGGGAGGAGAGAACTTCCAATTTGATTATGGCCTTGTCTAAATAAGGTCAGAGTTTGTGAACTTAAGAGGCTTCCATAGCCTTGGCAGCTCATGACAAGAGCCTCAGGTGATTACTGATGTCATAAATGAGTGTCAATTGTTAAATCAACAACGGGAGTCACTGTGCACTCACTCCCCATGTAGGACCTCTGTCCTTCATGTGTTGTACTATGAGAATTACAGTAAAAATAGTCTTCAAACAGTACTCTATACTTTGTGTTTCTGTGTGGGTGCAAACTGTTGAAATCTTTACTTAGTATAGAGTTGATCTTCTGTATATAAAGATAATTAAAAATGAATCTTAATGAAGAATGGGATGGGAGAGGGAGTAGGAAATGGGATGGTTTGCGGGTGGGACGGTGGTTATGGGGGGAAGAACTGCTATAATCCAAAAGTTGTCCTTTTGAAATTTTTATTTATTAAATAAAAGTTTTCTATTAAAAATATTCCTCTCAGTCCTGCAATTATCATTTTACTCATCACTTACATTTTAAAACCAACACAGGTAAAAGTTCGGCATTTTTCAAAAAAAAAAAAAAAAGAAACATTCTCTTCTTTTTAACTCTACCTATTATTATTACCAGGCACTTGATCCTAATTATATGATCACTTTAACACTTAATCCTATCTATATATTCACTTTAACACTTAATATGATCACTCTAATAATTAAGATGGCATTTTTGTCAAGATTAATGGGATTTGGAGTCCCATGACAAGTTTTTAAACTTTACCCTTAGAAGTGAGTCCATAGGAATGTATGCAGAACTATGCAGCTTTACAGTTACAAACTGTACAAACCTCCTCCCTCTCTTATTCTCACTCTAATTTTTTATGGAGATCTATTTTCAATTGACTTCATACACATATGACTAATTCTACATTAAGTAGAGTTCAACAAATAGTAAGCATAAAGAACAAAAAAGTAGAAATTTAAAAAATGAACCTGTTCCTTGACAGTCAAAACAAAGGCAGCTGAGGTCATCCCTTCTCGAAGTGTCAATATCACTTCTACAGATTTCGTTTTAGATGCTCTATTAGTTCTCACAGATCAGGGAGAACATGTGGTATTTGTCCCTTTAGGACTGGCATATTTCACTAAGTATGATGTTTTCCAGATTCATCCATTTTGTTGAAAATGACCAGATTTCATTTTTTTTACCGCTGTGTAGTATTCCACAGTATACATATCCTATGATTTCTTTATCTAGTCTTCAGTTGATGGGCATTTAGGTTGATTCCATGTCTTAGCTATTGTGAATTGAGCTGAAATAAACATGGTACAGATAGCTCTTTTATTTGCCAATCTAATTTCCCTTGGGTGAATTCTGAGGAGTGGGATGGCTGGGTCATATGGTAGGTCTATATTCAGATTTTTGAGGTATCTCCATACTGTCTTCCATAGTGGCTTTACCAGTTTACATTCCCACCAAAAGTGGATTAGGGTACCTTTTCCCCCACATCCTCCCCAGCATTTGTTGTTTGTTGATTTCTATATGAAAGCCATTCTAACTAGGGTAAGGTGAAACATCATTGTGATTTTGATTTGCATTTCCCTGGCAGCTAATGATCCTGAGCATTTTTTCATGTGCCTGTTGGACATTTGAATTTCCTCTTTTGAAAAATGTCTGTTTAAGTCCTTGGCCCATCTCTTAGCTGAGTTTGTTCTGTTGTTGTGGAGTTTCTTGATCTCTTTGTATATTCTGGTTATTAATCCTTTATCAGTTGCATAGTTTGCAAATAATTTTTCTCATTCTGTCTCATTGCCTCTTTATTTTCCTGACTGTTTCTTTTGCCATACAGAAATTTCTCAATTTGATATAACCCCATTTATTAATTTTGGCTTTGACTGCCTGTGCCTCTGCAGTCTTTTCCAAGAACTCTTTGCCTGTGCCAATGTCTTGCAGGGTTTCCACAATTTTCTCTAATAATTTGATGGAATAATTTAGGAGTTTTCAGACGTTAGTTCTTTGCATATTTGCTCTGCCTCACCTTTTTTCCTCTTCCAAGATTCTGATAACAAATGTTACATTTTGTTGTTGTTGTTGTTATTGTTGTCTCACAGGTTGCTGAGACTCCATTCATTTGTTTTTCAGTCTATTTTGTCTCTATTCAGAATGTATAATTTCTACTCTTCCTCTGTCCTCTCCATTCTACTACTGAGCTCATTTGTTGAATTATTATTATGACTTTGATTATTGTATGTATTGGTTTTCTGGCCATTCTAATAAATTACCACAAACTGGGTGACTTAAAACAATAGAAAGTTACTCTCACAACTCTGGAGGCCAGAAGTCTCAAATCCAGGTGTTGATTCATTTTTCATTTTATTGTTTTCTTTGTTGTGCAGGAATTTTTACTTTATACAATTCTATTTGTTAATTTTTGTCTTTGGTGTGTTATACAAAAAGTCATTTCCAGGACAAATGTCAAGGAGCTTGTTCCCTATTTTTTTTTCTTCTAGGAGTTTTATCGTTTCATGTGTTATGCTTAAGTCTTTAATGCTTGTTGACTTGGTCTATGTATATGGTGTAGGGTAAGGGGTAAATTTCATTCTTTTGCATATGGACATCCAGTTTTCTTTCTTTTATTTATTTGAAAGTAAGAGCATACGTTCCCATCTGTTGGTTCAGTCCCCAAATACAGGAGACAGATAGGGCTGGACCAGTCTGAAGATTCTCTCTCTCTCTCTCACTTTCAAATAAATAAATAAATATTTTAAAATAATAATAATAAATAAATAATTTTTTAAAGTGAAGCCAGTGCTCAAACCCTGGCACACTGTTATGGGATGCAGTAGTCCCAACCAATATCCCAATCAGTGCCAATGTCCCAACTACTGGTACAAATGGCTACTCTGAAATCCAGTTTTACAAACCCCATTTAATGAAGAAGTTGTTGGGGTTGGTGTTGTGGCGTAGCAGGTAAAGCCATTGCTTGTAATGCCTTCATCCCATATGGGTGCTGGTTCATGTCCTGGCTACTCCACTTCTGATCCAGCTCCCTGCTAATGGCCTGGGGAAAGCAGCAGAGGATAGCCCATCTGGGGAGTGATCCAGCAGATGGAAGACCTCTCTCTCTGTCTCTACCTCTCTCTGTAACTCTGTCTTTCAAATAAATGAAATAAATCTTTTAAAAAAAAAAAAGGAGGAGCAGCCAGGACTAGAACCAGCGCCCATATGAGATGCCGGGGCCACAGGTGGAGGATTAATCTGCACCACAGTGCTGGCCCCAGATATACTTTTTTAAAAAATTTATTCAACAGGTAGAGTTACAGACAATGAGAGAGAGAGAGACAGAAAGGTCTTCCTTCTGTTGGTTCACTCCCCAAATGGCCACTACGGCTGGCACTGCGCCAATCTGAAGCCAGGAGCCAGGTGCCTCCTCCTGGTCTCCCACGTGGGTGCAGGGCCCAAGCACTTAGGCCATCCTCCACTGCCTTCCTGGGCCACAGCAGAGAGCTGGACTGGAAGAGGAGCAGCCGGGACTAGAACCCACGCCCATATGGGATGCCGGCGCTGCAGGTGGAGGACTAACCAAGTGAGCCACCATGCCAGCCCCATCCCAGATATACTTTTATTATACTTTTCTATGGCTTCTTTTTCTCATGCTGAAATTTTAGCCTCATTGATTAAAAAACAGTTTTATTAATGCTGCTTAAAATTGTGTCTCATTGAACAGAGACTCTGTTGGGTTTCGTTTCCTGGAGGTTATCTGTGAACAATTTAATTCATCAGAAAATTTTGGAAAAGCCCAACTGTTCTACATCGACATACTTTTACAAAGGAAGGAAGAACAGAGAGCCAAGGAGAAGATTGAAGAAATCATTATAGGTCAGTAGGATGCCTGCAGATGTTTTAGAAAGATGTTAATTTGCATATAATTCTAAGATAGATATCAGAGCAGTAGCAAATCCTCAGGTTAACAGATTTCTCCAACTTCCTTTTTTTCCTCCCTAATGGTCTTTAACAGTAATGTTTCACCTGTCAATATTTCATAAGCTGGTAAGCTAGAATAAGAAACTAAGCAGAAGTAACTAAACATCAGCAAAACCAAACCGAGGTTAAAGCTCAAATTGTGGTGGAAAATTGTGTGATCACAAACCTGATTTCACACCTTCAGTTTGATCTCAGATTGGCTGTGTGCCTTTGGGGCAAGTCAATATCTCTGGCCCTTGTTAAACTGCAGGGGTGGGGGGGGAGCTCTGGAGGTGGGGGTGGCTTGAAAAAACCTGAAGATGGCAATGAGATCTGATGTCCTCAGCTGAGCCAGAATCTTCCTGGCTTTGATGTCCCCTGGGTCTTGCATGTCTTCTTTTTCTGTTTTTTTTTTTTTTTTTAAGATTTATTTATTTATTTATTTGAAAGACAGTGAGAACAAGATCTTCCATCCACTGGTTCATTCCCCAAATGGCTGCAACAGCCAGGTCTGAACCAAACCAAAGCCACGAGCCAGGAATTCCATCATGGTCTCCCACGTGGATGGCAGGGGCCCAAGCACTTGGCAATCATCTGATGCTCTGATGCCTTCCCAGTTGCATTAGCAGAAAGCTGCATCAGAAGCAGAGTAGTGAGGACTTGAACTGGCACTCCAATGTGGGAAACAGCAGCTCAACATGCTGCACCAAAATGCTAGTCCCTCTTGCTTGTCTTCTCTTTTTTTTGAGATTTATTTATTTATTTATTTATTTATTTGAAAGTCAGAGTTACACAGAGAGAGAGAAGGAGAGGCAGAGAGAGAGAGAGGTCCTCCATCCGCTGGTTCATTCCCCAGTTGGCCTCAAAGGCCAGAGCTGTGCTGATCCGAAGCCAGGAACCAGGAACTTCCTCGGGGTCTCCCACGTGGGTGCAGGGGCCCAAGGACTTGGGCCATCTTCTACTGCTATCCTAGGCCATAGCAGAGAGCTGGATGGGAAGTGGAGCAGCCGTATCTTGAACCGGTACGCATATTGGATGCCGGCACTGAAGGTGGCGGCCTTACTGGCTACGCCACACTGCTGGCCCCCTTGCTTGTCTTTTTAACTTTAGCATCCTTTTGTGTGGTGCAGTGTTCTATAAACCTCACCTGAAATAAAACAGATTAGATTAGCAGACATGAAGAGTCAAATCTGCTCAGTGCACCCCTTACCCTCCACCTCTCTGCAGAACCTCTATACCTTCAAGAATACAGACACTGTGGTCCTATTCTTCAAACAGTCTCTTCCACAACCTCATGTTTTGAACTCTATGCATGTGTACAGATATAATATGAATGATGGTCAGTAAATGTTAGCACTTTTATTTGAGTATGGATATTCATAAAATGGAATGCTTATGACTTCATAAATTAAATGGAAATTAAAGTATTTATTGTTAACATGTAGGCTTATTTAGATACTTAATGTCATCACCATACCTCAGATATACTTTTATTTAGTTTCTTTTACGCTGAAATAAATTTTAGTGCTATTTATATAAAAAAAAACTAGCTTCATGTCTCCTTGAACAGAGAATCTGTTGGGTTTATTCTGAGTGGTGATTTGTTGCTTTTTTCTTTATTATATTGCTTAAATTTTTATAAGTATGTATCATGTTTTTACAAACATAGAATCACTAATATTTTTAAAGGAAACCACTGGATTAGATGATCTCTAAGAGCATTTTGAACTCTAGATTCTATGAACCATATTTTTCTGATGAAGATTTCTGACCTTCACTGTGAATCCAATTATTTTTAGGCCCCATTTTATAATCTTGGTTATATGGTTTTCCAACTTCAGCATTTTAATGATAGCATATTGGAAATTAGAGGGAGGGTCCACAGGGTAATAAATACTTAACTGACCAGAATGGAGGGGAAAATGCTAGAAGTTTTGTAAAATAGATTCAAATATTTTTAAAAAAATACAGCAGTATATAGTATACAGCAACTTCCAAAGGCATCACTGTGATATGTTAATAATATTTTTGACCTTGAGTAGTCAAACTATATTAAATTATGCTTAAGAAATTTAATTTATTAGAAAGAATAACTTTCCTGTAAATAAAGTAAAAATGTTTTATATTTAAAGAAAGTAAGCTGTCACCTAACTAAAAACTTGATTATATGAAATAACTCTTTTCCTTAAAATTTAAGTTAGGCAAACTTTACTATAATATATAAGGATACACTTATACTCTTGGGGTATTATTAGCTATTTACTCTCATACAAGTATCTTCAACCAAGTCACAGAACAAACCACATGTGCTGACTGAGCTAGAAGGTCAGAGATTCTTAGTGTTCTAATCAAGACTTTTGGGGAAAATTGATAGTTTGCGCCAAAGGGGCAGAAGAGAAGGGCGTATAGAATCCAATTATAGTTGGGACTTTACCTTAATCTAATGTGTTTGAACCCTGTAAATGTCTAGACCAGAAAAAATCAGACACAAGTTACGATTAAAGTAATAAAGTTTATGTGTAAGTGTGGGCTTAAAGTATTTTACAAAGGCTTTAAGGTATAATTGGCCTTTCTTGTGAACTTGATCTGATCTATTTAGTACATAATAGTATAAACACTTCTTATTAATGATTTCTGGCATTGCTGTCTGCTCACTCACAATAACCTTATTAAGGCCCCAGATGATGATCTAATTTGAACGTGTAAAATAAGTTAAAAAGAAACTAGGCTGGAAAACTATCGCAGATTGATGGGGAAATTACTGTGAATCTAGCAAACTCTGATTATATTATATAATCAATTTTGGTAGTAAGCCTAAAATTGATGATGAAATCCTGTCTGGAGCCGATTGTTTTTGTAACCATTACTTAAAGATTATAGGTTCTGAGTATAGTTAGCACTTTTTAATGTAATAGATCCAGATTCTTGTTTTCAAAGCTTGAGTTTCTTTTTCATTAGGTCAACAAGCAGGAAAACAACTGACAACAGAATTAATATGCTTCTTACAAGGCGTTTTGTGGAAAAAAGCTGCCAGAAGTTTTGAGGTTTGAGAATAATCTATTTTCATTCTGTATATACTTTCTCTACTGTAACAGATAACAGTATGCTCATTCTAAAAATCATAGAGCACCAAATAGTTTAATAATTTCTCTGTTCAGATACAATGTATTTAATAAATATTCGTAATGCAGAATGTTAATGCGAATTGTACAAGAGTTCACTCAGTAACAATAAGACATGAGGTGGTCATCGTGATGCGTCAGGTTAAATTGTCATTTGGGATGTGCCTGGAATTAAGTCCACTTCTGTTTGTGATATAGATTTCTGTTAATGCCTGGGAGGCAGCAGGTGATGGCTCAAGTGCTCGGGTCTCTGCTACCCATGTGAAAAACCAGGATGGTTCTAGTCTCTTGGCTTCAGTCTAGCCTAACCCCAGCTGCTGTAGGCATTTAGGGAGTGAACCAGCAGATGGAAGATTCTCTCTCTCTCTCTCTCTCTCTCTCTCTCTCTTTCTCTGCATTTCAAATAAGTAAAACTAAATAAACATTTAATAAACTTGATTTCTTCTCATTGAGTTTACAACATAGGGAAAAGACATCACTGATATTAAGATATAAGAATGTAATTTATTTATTTATTTATTTGAAAGGCAGAAATAGAAGGAGAGAGAAAGAAATCTTCCTTCCACTGGTTCACTCCCCAAATGGCCATGATGTCTGGAGCTGGGCTGATTGCTGTCTCTCTGCCTCTGTCTGTCTGCCTCTGCCTCTCTCTAACTCAGCCTTTCAAATAAATAAGTAATTCTTTTAAAAAAAAGTCATGATAAAGGGCCAGTGTCATGGCATAAGCGGGTTAAACCACCATCTACAACATTGGCATCTCATTGTGGCCATTTGGGGAGTAAACCAATGGATGGAAGATCTCTTTGTATCTCCCCTCTGTCTCTCTATTACTCTGTTTTTCAAATAAAATAAATCTTTTTAAAAAAAAGTCATGGTGCATATGGGTGGACATTTGGCCTCGAAGTTAAGATATCAGCATACCTGAGTTCAATGCCTGGCTCCAGTTCCTGATTCCAGCTTCCTGCTGATGTGGACCCTGGAAGGCAGTGGTGATGGCTAAAGTAATTAGGATCCTGCCATCTGCATGGGAGACCTGGAATGAATTCTTTCTCCCATCCCAGCACTAGTTGTTGCAGGCATTTTGGGGGTGAACCAGCATAAGGTAGCTCGCTCTATATCAGTTAAATAAATAAAAAAGTTTTAGTGCAATGAAAAAAAGTACAAAAATATAAATAAAAAATTTAAACCCCAGGACAGGTATTATGGCACAGTAGTTTAAACTGCTGCTTGGGATGTCAACATTCCATATTAGAGTGCCATTCAATGAAGTTCTGCCGCTTCTGTTTCCAATCCAACTTCTTCCTAATGCATCCTGGGAGGCAGCGAATGATGGTTCAAGTACTTGGGCCTCTGTCACCCACATGGGAAATTCCAGGCTTCTGACTTCAGCCTGGCCCAGTCCTGGTTGTTGCAGGCATTTGGGTAGTGAACCAGTGGATTAGAGTTTCTCTCTCTTTCTCTCGTCTGTCTTTCAAGTAGATAAAAAAAAATACTTTTGAAAGTCAGTATATTTTTTATTATAAAAACTTTTTACAAAACAACCGAGGTTTCTGCAGAAACATATAAAACTAAACATAAATTTTAAGATACAATCATTCATAACTTTTTTATTCTTTTTTTATTCTTATTTTTATTTTTTATTTTTGATGGGCAGAGTGGACAGTGAGAGAGAGAGACAGAGAGAAAGGTCTTCCTTTGCCGTTGGTTCACCCTCCAATGGCCACCGCGGTCGGCGCGCTACAGCTGGCGCACCACGCTGATCCGATGGCAGGAGCCAGGTACTTATCCTGGTCTCCCACGGGGTGCAGGACCCAAGTACTTGGGCCATCCTCCACTGTACTCCCTGGCCACAGCAGAGAGCTGGCCTGGAACAGGGGCAACCAGGACAGAATCCGGCGCCCCGACCGGGACTAGAACCCGGTGTGCCAGCGCCGCAAGGTGGAGGATTAGCTTAGTGAGCCGCGGCGCTGGCCCCATAACTTGTTTATTCTTAAAATTTTGGTGTATGAAGGTATATCAAAAAGTTCATAGAAAATGGAAGTAAAGCCTAAGTTTTGTGGGGCCAAACATTTTGAAATCTGCATATACACAAGGTCTTCAAAAAGTTCATAGAAACTGTGTGTTATGAAAAAACTACACAAGGATTTTAAAATACTTTGCACCAAAGTAAATTTATCTTTTAATTCCACAGAATTTTTTTTAAAAAGATTTTTTTATTTATTTGAAAGTCAGAGTTACACAGAGAGAGGACAGGCAGATAGAGAGAGAGGTCTTCCATCTGCTGGTTCATTCCCCAGTTGGCCGCAGTGGCTGGAGCTGCGCTGATCTGAATCCAGGAGCCAGGAGCTTCCTCCAGGTTTCCCATGCAGGTGCAGGGGTCCAAGGACTTGGGCCATCTTGTACTGCTTTTCCAGGCCATAGCAGAGAGCTGGATCAGAAGTGGAGCAGCCGGGACTCGACCTGGCACCCATATGGGATGCCGGCACTGCAGGTGGCAGCTTTACCCTCTACACCACAGCACCTGCTCCCACAGACTTTTTCAAGTCCTCTTGTAGTTCTTTCTAAGCATAGTATACATATGTTGGTTGGTTGTGCAAATAAAATGAAATATACTTTTTAAATCAAAGTTGTTTTGCACTTCTTTTTAAAGATAATTTATTTATTTGAGAAGCAGAGTTACAGAGAGACAGAGAGGTCTTCCATCCACTGGTTCACTCCCCAAATGGCTGCAGTGGCCAGAGTGGGGCTGATCTGAAACCAGGAGCCAGAAACTTTTTCTGGAAGCTTCTTCTGGGTCTCCCCTCTGGGTGCACAGGCCCAAGCACTTGAGCCATCTTCTACTGCTTTCTCAGTACATCAGCAGGGAGCTGGATCAGAAGTGGAGCAGCTAGAACTTGAACTGGTGCCCATATGAGATGCTGGTGCCACAGGCAGATGCTTAACCTACAATGCTCAGTGCCCAATCCCTGAACTTCTATTTCCAACCAACATAGCAACAGGACTGGTTTATGTCTTTGCTTGAACAACACCCCATCAGAAAAAAAAAAGGAAAAAATACATGGAAAAAAAGATTTCTTTTTTTACCACAGTGAACATCATGCAATAAAGGAAAATTATTCCTGAGGAGATAGAAAATGAGCTACAATTGCACAGCTTACTGCTTTTAGTTTCCAGGCTGTAGCAGAAGTAGAGCCTGGCAAGCATCCTAATTTGGGGAGATGAAGCTGAGAGTCTGAGGATACCAAGGTAGCTAACATGCATAGGACAGAGTACCAGAGAGGAATGCACAGCACAGAGAGAACCCTAGTGAACAGAGGGTCCTCCTCCAGTGTCTAGCAGTGCACTGAGCAGGATGTTTATGGAATGAACCTACCAGAAGCCAGGGAAATAACCTTCTAAAAATATCAGAGGGAACAGTGCACTAACATGTATCTGGGGATAGAGCCTGTTCTTACCACTCAGAATGGAAAATCTCTAATTCATGGGGCATTGGGTAGAGAACTCAGAAGGTCTTGTCTCAATAGTGGAAAATAATTAGTCCTGCACTGAGCCCTGCTCCAGACCCACCTAAAATAACCATAAAAAGTAGGATGTGAAAGAATCAAATTGATCCCAAGGAACTTAATTATTTCCCAAAGCAGAGTCAAGAATATTTATAGGAATACAAAACTTTATAGCTCCTAGCAAGGTAAAATTCACAGTTTCTAGCATTCAGTGAAATACATGCAAAGAGATAGGAAAACACAACCTATAATGAAAAGAAACAATTGAAACTGTCACAAAAGTTAGCATTAAAAGAGAGCAGTAAAATAGCTTTGGTAATACTCTTCCATATATTCAGAAAGTTAAGGTAGATGAGGGACAGAGATTGTGGCACAGTGAGTCCAGCCACTGCTTGGGATGCCCACATCCCATATTTGAAGGCCTGGAATTGAGTCCTGCCTTCACTTTAAAAAAAAAAAAGATTTATGTATTTATTTGAAAGGCAGAGTTACAGAGAGGCAGAGATAGAGAGGTCTTCCATCCACTGATTCACTCCTTAGATGACCTCAACGGACAGAGCTGTGCCTATCCGAAGCCAGGAGCCAGGAGCTTCCTCTGGGTCTCCCACACGGGCTTAGGGGCCAAAGGACTTGGGCCATCTTGTACTGCTTCCCCAGGCCATAGCAGAGAGCTGGATTGGAAGTGGAGCAGCCGGGACTTGAACTGGCACCCATATGGGTTGCTGGCACTGCAGGGATTACCAGCTACCGCATGGTGCTGGCCCCCTGCCTCCATTTCTGATCCAGCTTCCTGCTAATGCGCAGCTGGGAGGCAGCAGATGATGACTGAAGTAGTTTGGTCCCTGCCACCCATGCGGGTGACCTGGATGGAGTTCCTGGATCCTGGCTTCTGCTTCACCCAGCGTCAGCTATTATGGGCATTTGGGGAGTGAACCAGCAGATGGAAGTCCTCTGTCTTTCTCTCTCTTTCTGTTAATCTACCTTTCGAATAAATAAAAATAAATAGATAAGCCTTTTTTAAAAAAGTAAAAGTTAAATAAAGGAATAGAAGATACGAAAAGAACCAAATCGAACTTTCAGAAGTATGTTATAATATCTAGGATGAAATACTTATTGAATAATACTAACATCAAATCACACATTTTAGAAGAAAGGATTTATTTGTGAACTTGAAGAGAAATACATAGGGAAAACTCTTTAAAAAATTAAAAGAGCATCAGTGAGATGAGAGACAATTTCAGGTAGCCTAATACATGCCAAAAACTAGAAACAAGTGAATTGATAAGTAAACTGCAGTATATCCATATAAGGAAATACTAGTCAGTAATAAAAAGGAATAATCCACTGATACATGTAATAACAGGAGGAAATCTTGACATTAATTCATTAAATAAAAACTGATGTTTTAGATGAGTCAATTGTATAAAAGCCCATAAAATGGAAATTAATGAGTAGTTACAGAAAGCAGGTCCTTGGTTGCTTGAACATGAGATGGGATGCTGGAGTGATGAATTCCCAAGGAAACTCACTGCTTTGTCTGTTATATTGCCTTTACTCATAGCTCATACATGGCAAAGTCTGTCAAATTGTACGCTTTAAATATGTGTATCTTCTTGTATACCATTTTTACTTCAGTGAGGTTGTTTTAAAAAAATGATGTTGAGGGCCAGCGCCGTGGCTCACTTGGTTAATCCTCTGCCTGCAGCGCCGGCATCCCATATGGGTGCCGGTTGTAGTCCCGGCTGCTCCTCTTCCAGTCCAGCTCTCTGCTGTGGCCTGGGAAGGCAGTGGAGGATGGCCCAGGTGCTTGGGCCCTTGCACCCGTGTGGGAGACCTGGAGGAAGCACCTGGCTCCTGGCTTCGGATTGGTGCAGTTCTGGCCGTAGCAGCCATTTGGGGGGTGAACCAATGGAAGGAAAATGGAAGGAAGACCTTTCTCTCTGTCTCTCTCTCTCTCACTGTCTATAACTCTACCTGTTAAATAAATTTTTTTAAACTTTTATTTAATGAATATAAATTTCCAAAGTACGATTTATGGATTACAATGGCTTCCCCCTCATACCGTCCCTCCACCCACAACCCTCCCCTTTCCCACTCCCTCTCCCCTTCCATTCACATCAAGATTCATTTTCGATTATCTTAATATACAGAAGATCAGCTTAGTATACATTAAGTAAGGATTTCAACAGTTTGCTCCCACACAGAAACATAAAGTGAAAAATAATAGATGATTTTTTTAAATGATAATGAAATCAGATCAGACCTATTGTCATGTTTAATCCCAGTGAGAGTCACGTTGGGAGTTGATAATTTCTTTTTTTTTTTTTTTTTACAGAGGATCAGTTTAGTTTGCATTAAGTAAAGATTTCAACAGTTTGCACCCCCATAGAAACACAAAGTGAAATATATTGTTTGAGTACTCGTTATAGCATTAAATCTCAATGCACAGCACATTAAGGACAGAGATCCTACATGAGGAGTAAGTGCACAGTGACTCCTGTTGTTGACTTTACCAATTGACACTCCTGTCTATGGCATCAGTAATCTCCCTATGCTCCTGTTAAATAAATTTTTAAAAAATGATGTTGAGTTTTGTAGGAGAGTTAAAGGTAAAGAGAAAAGGAAGAGAAGAGAAATGGAACAAAGTTAAAGAATCAAGCAATTAGGCTCAGGCTAGGGAAAAAAAATCCTTATAGGAGCCTGCATAGACTTCAGGCTTGTGCTGAGATGCTGCTGCAAATCAGAATGGTATTCTAGTTCTCTTTCAGAGGGCTTTGATTTATGTCTTGACTGAGTAAGTGAAAAACTACTTCAGAATTCCCCTTCTCCTATTGATTTTTCCCTTTTTTCCTCATTTACCACTCTTGCTGAATGATTTTTTTCAAATTTCCACTCTCAACCCTGGAGAAGAATCTAATCTTATTTCTAAATAGTCAAGACAGTCTGTCACCTAGTCGGCACAGTTGTTTTTAGTCGAAGAGGTCACTTTATTCCTTGAAGGTCCTAATGACTCCTGGTCCTGATTGAAAACTGTGAAGTTTCTTGATCTGGTACAAGGGACTCATTTATCTCACCTCAGTGTTTATGAGCAATCTCAGTTTTCTTAGATTACAAAAAATTATCAGGCTATTTCTGTCATGTTTTGTCCTAATAGCTTCTTACCATTGACAATGTCAAAATGACTCAAAAGAAAAAAAAACTATTCAAAAATACAGTAGCATTAATTATGATAATGAAAAACCTGGAAATTCACCAAATATACAATGCCAAGAAAACTATGTTTGTTTAAATATTATATGTCCCTTATTAACTAAAAACTACATGGCAATACAGATTTTATGTGTATATAACAAAATTAAGTGTAAAGAATAGAACATGAAAATCTATATAAGTTATGACTTTTAACTGCAAATATAGGAAAGGATAAAGGTAAAATGGAACACAGAAAAGTGCATATAGTTGTATTAATATGGTGAATGATGGGTGTTCTCTTTTAAAATTCCTGTCATTGTTTTAATAACTTTAAAATGGATTTTGGGTTTTCTGGAGGTTGTTAACCACCCTCTGAGACTCTTTTTACCTATGTATGAAATGCATAATGTGAAAGAAAAATAGAGAATATTGATTGCCACTTTATGTAAAGCTTAAATTGACCAAGACTGATCATGAAAGGCACTTAGAATTCAATAGAAAGGTTGTCTAAAACAATGAATACTATCTTTTGTTTTTGTTCAGAGGTGATGGGATAAATTATGGTCAACTGTAAAAATATCTGTGATTTTGTTACTTCTTTTTAAATTCCAGGTGCAAGATTATGAAGATGCCATACACTGGTATAATTATTCTCTGAAGGTTTATGAATCTGATAAAACAGATCTGGACTTGTCCAAATTATATAGGAATGTGGCTTCCTGTTACCTGCATTTGAAACAACTTGATAAGGTCCTTTGATTTATCTATTTTAAGGGGCAGCAAATATTCTTATGTACAGTGGCAGAGAGATAGATGCAGTGTTGTGACTGCATCTATCTGGGGGGAGGGGGAGGGGGAGAGGGACAAGGGGAGAGGGGGGAGGGGGGAGAGGGAAGGGGGAGGGGAGAGGGGCAGGGGAGGGGGAGGGGGGAGGGGGCAGGGGGACAGGGGAGGAGAGGGGCAGGGGGAGGGGGAGAGGGGCAGGGAGAGGGGGAGAGGGGAGTCATGGCTCAGTAGGCTAATCCTCCGCCTGCGGCGCTGGCACTGGTTGCTCCTCTTCCAGTCCAGCTCTCTGCTGTGGCCCAGGAGTGCAGAGGAGGATGGCCCAAGTCCTTGGGCCCTGTGCCTGCACAGGAGACCAGAAGAAGCACCTGGCTCCTGGCTTCGGATCAGCGTGGTGCACCGGCCGCAGCGGCCATTGGGGGGTGAACCAACGGAAAAAGGAAGACCTTTCTCTCTGTCTCTCTCTCTCACTGTCCACTCTGCCTGTCAAAAAGAGAGAGAGAGAGAGAGAGAGAGAGAGAGAGAGAGAATATCTTCTGTCCTCTGGTTCAGTCCTCAGATGGCGGCCAAAATGGCCAAGGCTGGGCCAGACCAAAGCTAGGAGCCAGGAGCTTCATTTGGGTCTCTGACATGGGTAAAAGGACCCCAAACACTCGGGCCATCCTCTGCTGCTTTCCCAGGCACATTAGCAAGGAACAGGATCGGAAGTGAGCATCTGGGACTCAAACCAGTGTCCATATAGGATGCTGGTATTGCAGGCGGCAACTTAACCCACTACACCACAGCGTTGGCCCCAAGATGTGGCTTTTGTACTTGCCATGATTTAATGATTCAGTGGGCCAGGCAGATTGGGAAGGCCCCTGGCTGTACCTAGTTGCAAACATGCCATTTGGGGAATGGGTACATCTGCAGGCCGTTTTGTAGGAGGATATCTAATCAGCTAGTTAATGTAGAAAGAGAACTCAAAGTTCCAGATACTGTGCTAGGCTCTGAGCTTTCAGAGATGCAAGGCATGATCATTTTGAACTCAGCCAAGCAGCTGTTATCAGGGTATCCTAATAGGCAGATAAGCAGATCATGGCAATGAGGGAAATCTAAGTGTTGAAAATGTTCCTTAAGTCAGGTATACTGGTAATTGGCATCATATAAGCATATGGGCAATGAACAGGGCTTCAACCACAGATGTGGCCTCAGAAGCAGTACTGAAATCTTTGAGGTGTGGTAATGGAGGAAGGTAGGCAGGCTAAAAAGAGCAAGCTAGAACCATAACTCTAAAGGGACTGGGATATAAGGGTACTTTTAAGATGAGAGTCCTTGCATAGGGAGCCAGACAGGGATGCCAATTTCCAAAAGAGAAATACAAGGTGACAAGATTCAGTTTTCCCTGGCTTCAGTACTTCTTAAGTCTCCTCTAACTGATGCTAAATTTGGTCCTGGAGTCTAGTATAGGATTTAACCTGTAACTCGGAGTTCAGTGTTAGTAGTGAAAGGGGACAAGGAGAATGAGAGAGCAGGAAACCAGATATATCTTTTTTTTTTTTTTTTGACAGGCAGAGTGGACAGTGAGAGAGAGAGACAGAGAGAAAGGTCTTCCTTTGCCGTTGGTTCACCCTCCAATGGCCGCCGCGGCTGGCGCGCTGCGGCCGGCGCACCGCGCTGATCCGATGGCAGGAGCCAGGAGCCAGGTGCTTTTCCTGGTCTCCCATGGGGTGCAGGGCCCAAGCACCTGGGCCATCCTCCACTGCACTCCCTGGCCACAGCAGAGAGCTGGCCTGGAAGAGGGGCAACCGGGACAGAATCCGGCGCCCCGACCGGGACTAGAACCCGGTGTGCCGGTGCCGCTAGGCGGAGGATTAGCCTAGTGAGCCGCGGCGCCGGCCCAGATATATCTTAATAATATATACTCTGTGTGTAAGTGGATCATTTTAGGCCATACTGTTGATTAAATCAAACATTATTCTGAATGTGGTCAAGGTAACTCTGTTGAGTACTGTTAGTGTATTTCTCCATTGCATCCTTCCTGTCTTGAATTTTAGCAGGCACTGGTTGGCTACTCCTCATATGTGAGGAGTCCTATGCACTAGGACAGATAAAAAGGTGAGAAAAGTCATGCACAATCCGTCATATTTTACTATTCCCACCTTGCCAGTGTCTAACCTTTGTTAATTTTCGTTGCCGCCTTCTTCTTCTTCTTCTTCTTCTTCTTCTTCTTCTTCTTCTTCTTTTTTTACTTCTTCCTTTTAACTCCTTGAGCATTGTTGGGGAAATTTATGAAGGCTTATTCATTGGATCTGCTAAAATTTCATGTCTTTTTGGCTAGACAGTCAGTAATACTGACTGTTGTTGACGTTCTATCCTATGCTCCATGGTACTGATTCCAAACATTTTTTTTCTGTCCTTAAGCCCCCATGACTTCTCTTTTGTTTTAGCTAAAGATCTTATCAGGTAACTGAGCTTCTAGCTACTGACAAAGCTTTCATCAGTTTCCCTCTTTTCCCATTCTGTCTTTTCCCTTATTACTGAGAAAGAATTTCCTCTGGGGACCTAATTCCACAGATCTCAACCATAATTCTTTAATTTTTCCTTGCTGTTTCTTTCCCCTGTCACTACGATTGTTTTGAGATTTCCTCTATCCAGAACCTTCCTTAAACATTGCCATTCTCCTCAAACTTCATTTTTATTTCCTTTCTTTCATTGCCAATGTTCTAACTCAAAAGTACTTTATGTATTTTTTTGATAATTCATTCATTCCAAAGATTTTGATAACTGTCTACATGTTAAGTATTGTTCTAGGCATTGGGGATACAGTAGTGAACAAAGTAGACCCCCCCAACACACTCCCATGATGTTTATGTTCTACTAGGAAAGAGAGATAACAAAACGATCAATAAGTGTTATGATTTGTTACAGAGGTCAGCTAATTTTCCAGAAAGAACCACAGTAAACACTTTGTTTGCAGGCCATACAGTCTCTGCAAAATCAACTCTACTGTTGTATCTGAAAGCAGCCATAAACAATGTCTAAACAAATGGCCATGACTGTGTTCCAATAAAACTTTAAATTTCACAGTACTAAAAGCTGAATTTCAAGTAATCTTCATGTGCCATTAAGTATTCTTCTTTTGATTTATTTCAACCATCTAAAATGTCATCAATCAATCAACAAAATAAAGATGTAAAGTTATTCTTAGTTTGAGGCTGTATAAAAACAGATGGTGGGGGCTGGTGTAATGGGTTTAAGTTGCCACCTGCTTTGCCAGCATCCCATATGGGCGCCGGTTTGAGTCCCAACTGCTCCACTTCTGACCCAGCTCCCTGCTAATGCTCCTGGGAAAGCAGCAGAAAATGGCCTGAGTCCCTGGGCCCCTGCACCCATGTGGGAGACCTGGAAAAAGTTTCTGTCTCCTGGCTTTGGCCTGACCCAGCCCCAGGTCATTGTGCCCATTTAGGAAGTGAACCAGTGGGTGGAAGATCTCTCTGTATCTCTCCCCTCTCTCTGTAACTCTGCCTTTCAAATAAATAAAATAAATCTTTAAAGAAAAAAACAAAAACCAAAAACAAAATGGTGGTCTAGATTTTGCCCAAGGGCTACAGTTTGTTGATTGATCCCTTGTGTATTAGATAGTGATGAGTACTAAAGAGAAAACTAAGCAGAAATGGGTCATATTAAGTATTTTAGAGTTGGGATGTGAATGATTAAAATTTTAGATAGGGTGATTAGGGAAGGCCTCACTGAAAAGGTAGTTTTTTAATAGACACCTGAGGAAATGAAGGATCTGGTTTTGTAGATATCTGGAAAAAGAGCATTCCAGATTGAGGTACTTGCAAGTGCAAAGACCCCGAGGTGTTTGAAGAATGGCAAAGAGACCAGGGTGACTGAACCAGAGAGAACATCAGGGAAGGTGGGAGATGTGATCAGGGAAGTAGTGAGGAAACATATCATGTAAGAAGGATATTGTTTTCCATAGTATAGACATGTGGTATTAACTCTAAGTGAGATGTGGAGCCATTGAAGGTTTTGAGCTGATAATTGATATAGTCTGACATGCACTTTAATAGGATCACTAAGGCTGCTGTGTTGAATAGACTGGGGTGAAAGAGTGGAAGTAGGGAGACCAGTTAGGAGGTCATTGAAATAATTCAAGCAAGTGATGGTGGTGGTATAGACCTGGGCAGAGGCAGTTTGAATATTTAGAAGTGGCTAGATTCTAGGAGATTGTAAAAGTAAAGCCGACAGGATTATCTGACATAACAGACATGACAAGAGAGACAAAGAAGAGACAAGCATGACTCTAAGGTTTTGGGCCTCATTATCTACTCCCCTCCTGGTGATTTTTGCTTCTATAATTCTATAAACTGCTCTTTTGAAAATCATTAGTGACCTTGTAATGATGAAGTCCAATGATCTTTTCTCAGTCCTCCTTGTCCTCTGATCTCTCTGTAGCACAGAACAGTATAACACTGTCAACTACTTCATCCTTCTGGAAGCTTTCACTTTGGTTTCTATAAATCTGCTGTTAATCTTACTGCTTTTGACTGCTTTTCCACTTCTGTGACTGGCTAATTCTCTTTTCAACCAAACATATGTTAGCTATGGGCAGGTACTATGTCTGTCTTTTCACCATTTTATTCCTAGTACCCACAAACATGCTTGGTATTGTAAGTTTTCAAAACACATTTGTTCTAGTCCCGGTTGGGGCGCCGGATTCTGTCCCGGTTGCCCCTCTTCCAGGCCAGCTCTCTGCTGTGGCCAGGGAGTGCAGTGGAGGATGGCCCAGGTGCTTGGGCCCTGCACCCCATGGGAGACCAGGAAAAGCACCTGGCTCCTGGCTCCTGCCATCGGATCAGCGCGGTGCGCCAGCTGCAGCATGCCGGCCGCGGCGGCCATTGGAGGGTGAACCAACGGCAAAGGAAGACCTTTCTCTCTGTCTCTCTCTCTCACTGTCCACTCTGCCTGTCAAAAAAAAATAAAAAAATAAAATAAAAAAAAATTAAAAAAAAACACATTTGTTAAATGCATTTTGGGGGGGGGGGGCAATCTGCTTTATAACCAGAATCCAAAACCGTAGCTCTGAGACAACAAAGGCTGTTTGAGCCCATTTTTATAACTAATTGGAGGACCCTGGGGTCTCTGAACCCGTCTGTTTGCCTGCAAAGTCACCGATTTGACCACGAGGAGCTTCAGGGCCCACTGGCCAAAGCGTAGGGCTGCAGTCAGAGCAAACAGTAATCGAAACCAAACACAAACTCTGGATCAGGTGCGTCAGGCTTGCTGCCGCAAGGGAGGACGTGTCCTTGGCAGCCTCTGGGGACGGAGGGGTGGCTCGGGCCTCTCACGGGGTTTTTAGGCTTACACTGGTGACTGGAAGGGAGAGGAAGGGAGCCAGGGCCAGCCCTGGGTCGGGTGCTGTCAAGAAGCAGGGTGATTTGGCGCCTGAACACTTGATAGTTGCTATCTAGGTTTTATTTTGAAGGTTTTGTTCAATAAAAATGTTAGTTTTCAGTAAGCACAAGGTCTAAACAAAAGGAAATCTTAAAATAATCTGATCTGGAGGCTGGTGCTGTGGTGCAGCAGGTTACAAGGTCACTTGTGATGCCAGCATCCCATATGGGCGCTGGTTCATGTCCCGGCTGCTCCACTTCCAATCCAGCTCCCTGCTAACATGCCTGGGAAAGCAGTGCAGGATGGCTGAAGTGCTTGGGCCCCTGCACCCACGTGGGAGACCCTGAAGAACCTCCGGGCTTCAGCCTGGCTCAGCCCCAGCTGCTGTGGCCACTTAAGAGAGGGAACCAGCAAATGGAAGATCTCTCCCTATCACTGTCTCTAACTCTGCCTTTCAAATAAATAAATAAAATCTTTCAAAAAAAATCTTCCAATTGACACCTATGGACAAAGCACAGGAGCTCTAATGACCGGGGTGTATGTGTGTGTGTGCATTTACATGTATGTGGCATGTGTGTGATGTGTGCCTGTGTGCATGTGCCATGTCTGGTGTATGTGTGCATGTGTATGTGGGTGCATTGTCTGTGGTCTCTGTGTGTGCCCTGTGTGTATCTGTGGTGTATGCATGCATGTCTGTATGTGTGTGTGTGTGTGTGTGTACACAAACACTAGTTTTATTTAAATGTCTCTGAATACATTGGACTGAGAAGGAAGCACACTTCAGCACTCCTGCCACCCCCTAACTAGAACCGCAGGGTTTCTGGTTCTGGAGGTCGGGCGGGCAGCACCCCTGTGCTCCACTGAAACTGAAACCCAAGGCAAAATCTGAGCGAGCAGAGGAGGATGATTCTGGAAACACTCTGTCAAACCATTTCCGGGGCCAAGGATGTGCAGAGCGTGAACAAAAGATTTAGAGGCTTCCCAGCCCAGGCCAGGGGCCACGCACAGAGACAGGAAGTCTGGCAACACATGAGGACGAGGCCTGAGCTGTTTTCCATTTTCAGGATGTAACCTGGCTTCAATCACTGCCCAGAAACGTCCCCAAGCTGGAAGACAGACTTGACGGTGCATTAACAAGACTAAACTCTCGCTTCGTTCTGCTCAAGGCCAGACGGCTTCCCAGCTGACTGGTGCCCGAGCATCTGCGACTAAGCCACAGCGTCAGCCCGACCCCAGTGTTTACTTTCCTGTGACGTGGAACCTGCTGCCCTTAAATGCATTTTTTAATTTAGTCCCTTTTCTTTCTTCTGAAACTCTCTCCTCAATAATCCATCAACTGCTTCCTTTTTAATCTTTTTTTTTTACTTATTTATTTTCATTTTTATTTGGAAGGCACACATACAGAGACAGAGAAACAGACTGAGAGAGATTTTCCATTTGCTGGTTCACTCTCCAAGTGCTCACAACAGTCAGAGCTGGGCCAGACTGAAGTCAGGAGTCTGGAATTCCTTTCAGGTCTCCCACATGGGTGGTAGGGTGCCATTGTCTGCTGCCCCCCAGGATGCGCATTAGCAGGAAATTGGACGGGAAGAGGAGAACCCAGGACTTGAACCAGTCAATTTGATATGGGATGTGGGTATCTCAAGTGGTGACTTAAACCACTGTGCCAAACGCCCACCTCCATCAGCTGTTTTCTTAATTTCAGCTCTCCATTGTGAAATCTGTATCTCAAATCTTAGTCTCTCTCATAGTTCAGATCTACTTTTCTCTAGTTTGGGGGGGGGTACAATGAGCTCTCTGTTCAGTGAAGTCTGGTCAGTTCTGCCTCTGTGATATTCTTGACCAGCTGTCTCTTTCCACATCATCTCATTATTCTAGTCCAAACCATCATTACCTCTAAAACTGTTGTAATAATCTTCTGATTATTGTCACTTGCTCAATAATCTTAAATGGCTCCCTGCAAATAGGAACCAAATTCCTTAGCAGTTAAGGCCCTTCATAATCTATAAATTAATCCCCTTTTGTTTCCTTTACCTGTACAGTAGTTCCTTCTTACCTGCAGGGGACAAGTTTCAAGACCTCCAGTGGATACCTAAAAATGCAAATAGTACTGAGCCCTATATCTGCTATGTTTTTACTGTACATACATATCCATGATAAAGTATAACTTATAAATTAAGTACAATAAAAGATGAATAACAACAAATAACAAAATAGTTATAAAAATATACAGCAATAAAAGTTATGCGAATGTAGTCTCTCTCTCTCTCTCTCTCACTCTTCTTGTGGTGGTGTGAAACGATAAAGGAAGCTCTTTATACCTTCTCTGTGGCGTATTCAGATTGCCAGCAAGAGGGCTGCATAGCGGGTAAAGCTGCCACCTGCAGTGCCGGCATCCCATATGGACACTGGTTCAAGTCCCGGCTGCTCCACTTCCGATCCAGCTCTCTGCTATGGCCTGGAAAAGCAGTAGAAGATGGCCCAAGTGCTTGGGCCCCTGCACCCATGTGGGAGATCCGAAAGAAGCTCCTGGCTCCTGGCTTTGGATTGGCCCAGCTCCGACCCTTGTGGTCACTTGGGGAGTGAACCAGCGAATGAAAGGCCTCTCTCTCTCTGCCTCTCTGTAACTCTACCTTTCAAATAAATAAATAAATCTTTATTTTCATAAAAACAACCTGCCATCAAGACTGTGCTTTAAATAAAAATTAATTTGTGTATTTTTTTAAAGATTTATTTAATTGAAAGGCAGAGCAACAGAGAGAGGCCAGAGACAAAAAAATCTTCTATCCACTGGTTTACTCCCCAAATGGTCGCAATTGCCAGGGCTGGGCCAGGCTGAAGCCAGGACCCAGAAACTCCATCTGGGTTTCCTACATGGGTGGCAGGGGCCCAAGGACTTGGGGTATCTTTTGCTGCTTACCCTGGCACATTAGCTGAGAGCTGGATGGGAACAGAGTAGCTGGGTTGCAAAGCAGTACATATGGGATATGGGATGCCAGCAACACAGTGGTAGCTTAACCCGCTGTGCCAAAACGCTGGCCCCTACTCTTGTGCTTTGAGATCATTATGAGTAAAATAATGGTTGCTTGAGCACAAGACTTGTGATAGTGCAGCAGTCGATTTGATAACTGAGATGGCTACCAAATGTGTAATGGGCAGGTAATGAATACAGTGTGGACATGCTGGACAAGGAAGTGATTCATGTTCCACGTAGGATAGAATGGGACAGCACGAGATTGCTTCTTACTACCCAGATTTGCATGCAAATAAAACTTATGAGTTATTTCTGGAATTTTCCATGTAATATTTTTGGACCATGGTTGACTGTGAGTAACTGAAACTGAAGAAAGCAAAATCATGGATAAAGGAGGGGGGACTATTGTATACTATGTTTGTCTACAGTCGAGGTTTCTTAACCATGATTTATATGCTTTGCTCCCTCAGGACTTTTTTCCATGTTTCTCCATTGCGAATTACTTCTTTCTTACTCTTTGAATTTCCCTTCTCAAAGTCTATCTCCTAATGGTAGTCTTAGCCTCCTAAGGAAATTCCCTTGTCTTGCCTTTCCTCTGAGACTTCCTAACACTTTTGTTTATCCTGAGGTGCTTCTGTCCTACTTTATATTCTTATTATTTGTGTACTTGTCTTAGCCCCTCATTAAACTGCCACTTCCTTGAGGACAAGGACAATATCTTTATTTGCTCAGGTACCTAGCATAGTGCCAAGTACAGAGTAGGCACTCATTACATGAAAGGAATAATAGTAGAGATTCAATAAATACCTGTCAATAAATTTCCTCAGTCCTTGATGCTATGCATAATTGGGAATTAATAGTGATGGGCATCTATGAGTACCCTTTGATTATCATAACTGAATATGATTATATTACTCAAAAGCACATCACTATTATTTTCTGTAGCTCTACTTCTTTCTTTTTGGGGAGAGAAACAGTTTTTCTTTATTTTGCCATAAAATGACATATTGAACCATGGATCAGAAGTTAATTTGGTTGAATCCGAGGAGCTGAGGAATAGATTTATTTGAAATTGTATTAGATTAGGTTACTGATTAGTTCACTCACTTGGCAACATTGCTTTGAGATGACAATACTAAGGATAGGTAATTTCTTTTTTTTTTTTTTTTTTTTTTTTTTTTTTTTTGACAGGCAGAGTAGACAGTGAGAGAGAGAGACAGGGAGAAAGGTCTTCCTTTACTGTTGGTTCACCCTCCAGTGGTCGCCGCGGCTGGCACGCTGCGGCCAGCGCACTGTGCTGATCCGAAGGCAGGACCGGGTGCTTCTCCTGGTCTCCCTTACGGGTGCAGGGCCCAAGGACTTGGGCCATCCACCACTGCACTCCCTGGCCACAGCAGAGAGCTGGCCTGGAAGAGGGGTAACCGGGACAGAATCCGGCGCCCTGACCAGGACTAGAACCCCGTGTGCCAGCGCTGCAGGCAGAGGATTAGCCTATTGAGCCGCGGCACTGGCTGGTTTGTTTTCTAAGTTATATAAAGACAAAACTTTAAGTGGCCAGTATCCATAGAGGTATCACCAGTACTTTGCATGAGACAAAAGTAAAGAATATAGTTTCATAGACACTGACTCAGCCTTTGAGGGAAGTTATAGTACCTCACTTTCATAAATTATTTTTGAGGATTTTTAAGGGTTTAGTTTCAAGTCATGAGCTTGAATAGACTTAAATGTTGAGGAAATGAACTTGGGTTCTAAATGTAGAAGCAATTATCACATATTGATATAGTGGGATTTTGCTGTGAGGTATAATAAAACCTTAATGTTAGTTGACAGATGGATAATGGATTGTTTAATGTAGTCTGTGTATGTTAGTGATAATACACAACTAAGTACTCTTTCTCTCAGTACAGAAATCCCACCCTTAGCTTGCAACAGCAGTGTAGGTACATGGGTGTCATTAGTGCTGCTGTAGGTTGGTAGAACTAAAGCACAACCTCAAACCACAGAACGGCTGTAAGACTTTTAAGTCATAAGTATGAGACTATTTGTAGAATATTTATATGACCTAAAATGAAAACAACTGTGTTTCATGCGTTAGGTATATTGTTTCTATTTACTATGTAAAGTTCCAAAACTCATGCTCTTCCATTATAGAACTAAAAAATTAGCTTGTGGTTAGCAGATGTAAACTGCTGTTGTTCACTAGATGGCACTGTGGCCTCTGATTGTGCTATACCAGCTTCTCATTGATTTTGAAGTTATTCTGTAATGCTTATACAGGTATAGCCTTTCCCACAAATGCAGCTGGGCAAATATAAAGGTTCTAAAGAAAATATGAAACGAAGGTCAATTGTGGGTTATTTGATACAGCTGTAGGTAACAATACCTTAATTGAGGCACCAAGTTAAGTCAACAAATATTTATTGGATGCCTAATCTGTGCCTGGTATTATAGAATAAGTGATTTTTAAAAAGATTTTATTTATTTATTTGAAAGGTAGTGTTACAGACAGTGAGAGGTAGAGACAGAGAGAAAGGTCTTCCTTCTGTTGGTTCACTCCCCAGATGGCCGCAATGGTGCTGATCCGAAGCCAGGAGCCAGGTGCTTCTTCCTGGTCTCCCACGCGGGTGCAGGGGCCCAAGCACCTGGGCCATCCTCCACTGCTTTCCCAGGCCATAGCAGAGAGCTGGATTCGAAGAGGGGCAGCCAGGACTAGAACTGGTGCCCATATGGGATGCCAGCGCTGCAGGCGGAAGATTAACCTACTGCGCCATGGCGCCAGCCCCGACATGATCCATTCTAAGGATGAGATTAAAATATTGAAGCAGACATGAGATGACATGTATGGAATCATTAAAAAATTAATGAAAGACAATGTATGATCAAGTTTCAAATTGTGTGGTGTTCATAATATGATTTTAGAACAGGAATATGAAGATGAGGGCTTTCTTATGATTTTTGATTAAATGTATATATGATCTGAAGCAGAAAAGAATAATTGATATATTGGGAGACAGAATGAGCTCTGAATGGACCTTAACAGGCTGAAATGGTGAACCTGTTCTAATAAGATGAAGACAAACAGAGAGCAACAAAATCTGTGTTATAAGGGATACCCAAAGTCAACCGTACAAGAAAAGAATAAATGAAATTTGGCTTTAACAGCAACACATGTGTAATACTTGGACCTTTTGGTTGACTGTGACACACTCAGCATGAACCAATAACACTAAGAAAGTTCACTCAAATTAGGTTGAATCAATAGGAATACAATTGGCCCACTCTGTATCTGCAGGTACCAATCTGTGGATGCAACTAACCACAACTGAAAATATTTGAGAGTTCAGCACTGTGGCGTAGTAGGCTAAGCCTCTGCCTGTGGCTCCAGCATCCCATTTAGGCACTGATTCTATTCTCGGCTGCTCTTCTTCCAATCCAGCTCCCTGCTTATGGCCAGGAAAGCAGAGTGGAAGGTGGCCCAAGTGCTTGGGCCCCTGCATCCATATGGGAGACCCAGAAGAAGCTCCTGGCTTCAGATCGGCCACTGAGGCCATTTGGGGAATGAACCAGCAGGTGGAAGACTTTTCTCTCTGTCTCTCCCTCTCTCTGTAACTCCATCTCTCAAAGAAATAAATAAAATCTTTCAAAAATTATAAAAAAAGAAAATATTGGAAACAAAAATTGCATCTGTACTGAACGTGTAAAGAATTTTCATTATTCTTTAAACAATACAGTATAACAACTATTTATGCAGCATTTACATTTAATTAGGTATTATAAGTAATGTAGAGATGATGTAAAATATATAGGATGATTGCATAGGCTATATGCAAATACCAAGCCATTTCAAACAAGGGATTTGAGCATCTGCAGATTTTGGTATTTTGCGGGGAATCCTGAAAGCAATATCACAAAGATACCAAGTGATGACTGTATAATGTATTGTACAGAGGGAGAAAAGTAGCAATCACCCTCTAGTCTGCTCTTGTTAGAGAATATCTGAAGTATTGTGTTGGATTGAGGGCCAACACTTTTGAAGGGCAATATTAACAAACACTAAAGTGCCAAGAGGAAAACGCTCAAGAATGATGAGAGCACTGAATGCCATCCTGTTTGAAGAATAATAAAGGAAATATGGAGGCTAAACTTGAAAATGAAGATTTAGGAGGAACAGGAGGGCTTCCCTCTAATATCTGAATGACTGCCAGAGTAAAGGAATTAAATTTATTCCATGTGTGTTTCCACCTACAAGGAGTGAGATTTGGGGTCATAATAAGGAAACTATTTCTAATGACTGGACCTAAATGTCCAAACACATGACAAAAGCCAGCATCTGGGAACTCAGTCCAGGTCTCCCATGTGGTTGGCAGAGAGGTGTACTTGACCCATCGTCTGCTGGCACCAAAGGTGTGCATTAGTAAGAATGCTGGAATCAGAAGCAGAGTCAGGATTCAAACCCAAGCACTGGAATCACACATTTTCAAGCAGCATCTTTTTCCTTTTTTAAAATATTTATTTATTTATTTGAAAGGCAAAATTAGAGAGACAGAGACAGATATCCTCCATCTGCTGGTTTACTCCACAAATGGCCACAATGACGGGCTGGACCAGGCCGAAGTCAGGGGCCAGAAGCTTCATCCAGGTCTCCCACATGGGTGGCAGGGCCCCAGCACTTGGGCCATCTTGGCCATCTTCTGCTGCCTTCTCAGGCACATTAGTAGGGAGCTGGATCGAAAGTGGAGCAGCCAGTACATGAACTGGCGCCCATATGGGATGCCAGCGTCACAAGTGACAGTTCAACCTGTTACACCAGAACACTGGCTCCTCCAAGCAGCTTATGAACTGCTTTGCCAAATGACTGCCTCCATTTGCCTATTATTTAATTGGGTTGTTTGCTTTATAGTTGTTTCATGGTATTAATTATTTATATCATCTGGATACTAACCCCCTTGTCAATCTGTGATTTGAAAGTTTTCATCCAGTCTGAATTATCTTTTCTTTCTTCATAGTGTTTTCTGAAATGAATAAGTTTTTGCATTTTTATTTATTTATTTTTTATTTACTTTATTTATTTGAAGGACAGAGTTACAGAGAGAGGTAGAGACAGAGAGAGGAGTCTTCCATCCGCTGGCTCACTCCCCACATGGCCGCAACAGCCAGAGCTGCGCTGATCCGAAGCCAGAGGCAGGAGCTTCTTCCAGGTGTCCCATGTGGGTGCAGGGGCCCAAGGACTTGGGCCATCTTCTACTGCTATCCCAGGCCATAGCAGAGAGCTGGATCAGAAGTGGAGCAGCCAGGACACGAACCAGTGCCTATATGGGATGCCTGTGCCACAGGCAGAGGCTTAGTCTACTATGCCACAGCACCGGCCCCTGTGATTTCAGCTCTTATGTTTAGGTCTTTGATCTATATTGAGTTTATTTTTATACTTGATGCAAGATAAGGGTCCAAATTCACTCTTTTGTATGTGGATTTTGTTTCCCCCACCACCATTTGTTGAGAAGATTTCTTTTTCCATTGAATGGTTTGGGCACCCTTGTTGGAAATTATTCCACCATATATAAGGTCACTTCAAAAAGTTCAATGGAAAATAGAATTAAAAGATACACTTATTTGTTTTTATTTGAGTGGCAGAGATTGACAGACAGAGAGACCTACCATCTGTTGGTTCACTCCCAAAATACCTACCCAGGTCTGCTGTTTCCCAAATACTTGAGCCATCACCTGCTGCCTCCCAGGGTCTTTAATGGCAGGAAGCTGAATTCAGGAGCCAGAGGTAGATACTGGACTGAGGAACTCTGTTATGGGACATAGTTGTCCTAACCTGCATCATAACTGCTAAGCCAAATGCCCAGCACCCAGTAAGTTTACTTTGACACAAAAATTTTTGAAATTCATGCATGTGAGGAATCTTCAATAAGTTCATGGCAAATGCATATTATGAAAAAACTATGCATAGGTTTGAATTTTTTGCACAAAAATAAACTTATTTTTTAATTTCACTTAGCACAAATGCTTTGAAGTACCCTAGTATGTGAGGGTTTATTTCTGAATTCTTTTGTATATCACATTAGTCTATATGTCTGTCCTTATCCCAGTATTGTACTGTTTGATTACTATAGCTTTGTAGCTAAGTTTCGAAATCAGGAAGTGTCAATCCTTCTATTTAGCTGTTTTTCAGGATTTTCTTTACAATTCATGTTCCCTTGAAATTCCATGTGAATTTTCAGATAGATTTTTCTATTTATGCAAAAATGCACTTTCATTTTTACATAGGGATTGCATTGAATTGGTAGATTGCTTTGAGTGCCTTAAATTCGTTTCCATAGCATTTATCTTTTAATGTGGTAAAAACACGTTGTCTTAGTTTCTTCTTAACTTTCAAGGTTTTTTTTTTCCATTTTTTTCTTGTTCAGTGTGACATTTTTGGCTGTGTGTATTTACTCTTGAGCTTCTTGTTGTTAGTGTTCGCTTCTTCTATTTTTTTTTTTTTTTGACAGGCAGAGTGGACAGTGAGAGAGAGAGAGAGAGAAAGGGCTTCCTTTTGCCGTTGGTTCACCCTCCAATGGCTGCTACAGCCGGCACGCTGCGGCCAGCGCACCGCGCTGATCCAATGGCAGGAGCCAGGTGCTTCTTCTGGTCTCCCATGGGGTGCAGGGCCCAAGTACTTGGGCCATCCTCCACTGCACTCCCTGGCCACAGTAGAGAGCTGGCCTGGAAGAGGGGCAACCAGGACAGAATCCGGTGCCCCGACCAGGACTAGAACCTGGTGTGCCGGCGCCGCTAGGTAGAGGATTAGCCTATTGAGCCGCGGTGCCAGCAGTGTTCGCTTCTGAAATGAATTACTTTTATTTCTAATATTTTCATGAGATCTAGTATCTCATTGCTGAGTTTTCTGATTCTGATTTATGTTTCTCTTTCCTATTTTTATCATTTTCTTAATATCTTTTACCTCATTTTAGAGTAGTTGGTTAGAGTTTTGACCTGTTTTGTGAGCACATTTTTCTGGCAGGTTTTTATTTTCTATGGGAGTGTTTTCTGCTGCTTGGGTTTTTTTCCCCCTACTTTTTGAATTATTTACATTAATGATTTAATGTTTCTCATTTTAATGTAAAATTAGTTTTTCTTAACTTTTATAATGAGGTGGAGTTTTGCAAAATGTCACTCACTTCACAGAGCTTCCTTTTTCTCTTTTTTTTTGGGGGGGGGAGCATATTTTTGGTTTGGTCCAGTCTGATTTGGTAGAGTTTGAAAATACAACAGCTTTCCTTCTGAGATTTCTTGGCTCTGTTCCTCCTTGTCTTTTGATGCAGACCCACACTATCCAATATAATAGCAACTAGCCACATGTAGCTATGTATTTTTAAACTTAAATTAATTCACATTATTGTTGTAAAACTTTATTTCTTCAGTTGCATTAGCCACATTTCAAGTGCTAAATTAAATAGTCATAAGTGTCTAGTGGCTACTGTATTGAATAGCACAGATATAGGGTATTTCTGCCATCATAGAGCTCTATTGGGCAACACTGGTATATATCTTTTCTCTTTCATCTTTGTTGTCTCTGTCCTATTCAATTTTGATTGTACTCTCAGCAGTTTCTTCTCAGTGTAGAGCCTGACTTAAAGGGGGACTTCAGTGGGTCAGGCTTGAAGGTTCAGTGGGTCTTGACTGTTCCAGCTACTTTGCTCTATCTTTGTTCTGAGACCCTTGCACTCATTTAATAATGGAAAAGGCAAATTCTTTGCCAGTTTCAACTGTTGTTCTCAGATTTCCCCATAATGCTCTTCAGTGCATTTCCATGAGCTGTTTGAGGGGTTCTACTTTTCTATATAGTCCATTAGACACTTTGCTTGCTCTTTTTCTCCATCCTGTACAAATGCTGGTATAATGCAGGTCTTGTAGCTATTAGTGCTTTGTCTCCACCCCCTTGTAAAAATAATGGATGGGGATACTTAGTCACTTAGTTTTTTTGTAAATATTGTCTGTGGGTTTTCAATTTTGCCATCTACATGCTCAGTTTGTTTTCATATGAGGTTTCAGAGAAATTGAAAAATATGTTGCCTTCACCACTATATTTCCAAAACTCATTCATACAGTTTATTTTTATATTAATTCATTTATACAACTACCTTACTTAAAGTCTCTCCATAATTTATAATAATTTACTTACAAATTCTGGGCTTTCTACATATTCAGTTATATCAACTTACAATTTTATTTTTTCCTTTTCAATATGCTTTTATTTATTTATTTTTTTTTTTTGACAGGCAGAGTGGACAGTGAGAGAGACAGAGAGAAAGGTCTTCCTTTGCCATTGGTTCACCCTCCAAAGGCCGCCGCGGCCGGCGCACTGCAGCCGGCGCACCGCGCTGATCCAATGGCAGGAGCCAGGTGCTTCTCCTGGTCTCCCATGGGGTGCAGGGCCCAAGTACTTGGGCCATCCTCCACTGTACTCCCTGGCCACAGCAAAGAGCTGGCCTGGAAGAGGGGCAACCAGGACAGAATCCGGCGCCCCGACGGGGACTAGAACCCAGTGTGCTGGCACTGCTAGGTAGAGGATTAGCCTAGTGAGCCACGGTGCCAGCCTCAGTATGCTTTTATATTTCTTGCCTTATTGTATTGACTAGCAAGTATCTTGTTGAATAAAAGTGTTCCTGTGCTAAAAGGGAAAGTTACTATAAATTACCATTAAGTATGATATTTCTTGTGGTTTTACAGATACTGTATTAGTTTTTTTAAGATTTACTTGTTTATTTAAAAGGCAGAGTTACAGAGAGAAAGAGAAACAGGGAGAGACCTTCCATCCACTGGTTCACTCCCCAAATGGCTGCAACACCCAGGACTGGGATAGGCTGAAGCCAGGAGCCAGAAGCCTCATCTGAGTCCCCCATGTGGGTTCAGGGGCTCAAGCACTTGGGTCATCTTCCACTGCTTTCTTAGGCTCATTAGCAGGGAGCTGGATCAGAAGTGGAGCAGCTAGGACTTGAACCAGTGCCCATAGGGATGCTGGCACTGCAGGCCATGGCTTTATCCCACTGTGCCACGTTGCCCACCCCTTGTATATTAGTTCTTATGGGGATGCTGTAACAGTCATAAGCTGGATGGCTTAAAACAACAGAGAAATTCATCCTCTTACAGTGCTGGTGGCTCGAAGTCCAAAATCAAGGTGTCAATAAGGTCATGATTTCCCTGAAGGCTGTAGTGAAGATTCTTTCATTGCCTCTTCCTAACTTCAGTTATTTACCATCAGTCCTTGACTTTCCTTGGCTTGTAGATTCTTCACTCCAATCTCTGCCTCTGTCTTCCCACGGTGTTCTTCATCCAAGTTCAAATTTCCCTCTTCCTTTTGATGTAAAGATTATTTATTTATTTGAAAGGCAAAGTGGCAGAGAGAAAGAAAGATTGTTTATCTGCTAGTTCACTCCACAGGGCTGGACCAGGCCAAAGCCAGAAGCCATGAACACTAGCAAAGTCTCCCACATGGGTGGCAGGGACTGAAGCACTTGAGGCATCATCTGCTGCATCTCAGGGTGCACATTAACAGGAATTTGGGTCAGAAGTGGAGGCAGGACAGGATTCCAGGAACTCTGATATTGGAGATGGGTATCTCAAGAGGTAGTTTAACCCACTGCATCACAGTGTCCTCCTCCAAATTGCCCTCTTCTCGTAAGGATACCAGTCATTGGATTAAGGCTTATCTTATCCAGTCTGGTCTCCTCATAATTTTATTATATACAATTACTCTATTTCAAAGTTGGGTCACATTTTGAGGTTCCATGGTGGGCATGAATTTTGGGGAGACAATATTCAACCCAGTGTAGATACTATGCATCAGAATAGGGGAGTTCTCTTCGATGGCTCATTTCCTAAAAGGTTTCTGTTTTGTTGAGATTATCATACCATTTTTCTCCTTTATGTAATTAGAATGTTGAATTAAATTGATGGATTTTTTTTTGTTCAAACCAACCTTGCATTTCTGGAGAAAGCAATCATAATGTTATTCTTTTCTTCTTTTACTTGATTTTGTTTTGGGTATTTGCATCTGTCTTTATGTGTGAACTTAGTCTCTAGTTTTTCTCTTTCATTTTGTCTGCTGGATTTTGATATGAAGGTTATGCTGACTTCATAAAATAAATTGAAGAGTATTCCTTTCTTTGTCTTATGTCTAGAAATGTTTGTAAAAATTTGAATTATTTCTCATCTAAAATGTGAAGCTATTTTGGGAGTGACATCAGCAAGATGATACAGTAGGAAGCTCTGGGTTCTTCTTCCCCAATAAATACATTAATTCAGCAACAATTTATGGACAGATTCCCTTTGTGACAAATTCTGAAACTGATCAGGTTCCTGCAACCTGTGCAAGTGTGAAACCAGATTCATCAAAGCTGGTTGGGGGATTCAAGAAAACCCTGTCACCAGAATCTCTACCCCCTGGCACAGTGTCATATAATCAAGAAGCAATCTTCTGGTTCCAGCTTCAGTAGTGGGAAAGAAAGAGTTGGTTCACACATGAAGGACCCCAGCTTTTCTCAGGGCCTTGACAAAGGACTAGCTTCTTTTTTAAAGATTTATTTGTGGGCCAGCATGGTGGCATAAAGTAGGTAACGGACTTGGATAGATATTTCTCCAAAGAAGATATACAAATGGCCAGCAGGTACATGAAAACATTATCAACCTAATTATCAGGAAAATGCAGATCAAAAGCGCAATGAGATATCACCACACAGGTGTCAAAATGGTTTTATCCAAAAAGCAAAACAAACATTGATGAAGTTGTAGAGAAATTGTAACCCTTGTGCTTTGAGTTTAATTATCAACTCACCTGGTAGCTACTGTTTGCAGAAGCCAGAAGCCCAGACAGAAGAGCACCAGCAAGGGGATCCACCTACAGGTGTCTCCTCACCCTTAGGAGTCAGATTTCAGACATGGTTCACTCATGGAACCAAAATGTGAAAATTTTAGAGTGTTTTAGTACTTATAGCCCCTGGGGCTTAGGGCATGCCTGGAGGCCACACACATGCAAAGATCAGTGAGTGTAGGCCTAGAGAAAGGGAAGTGATCTGTGGGCCACTGCCTTTATTGGATCCAGGATGTTATTGAAACCGGTTTCCTGGGGGAAATCTTTGGTGGGTTTAAAGCAAGCAGGCACTAGTTCCAGGAGGTTACCCTGTGACTGAGGGGTGGCTGCTTTAAGTTTACAAATGTCTGAATGGTATGTTTAAAGGAATTGAGGAGGCTCTCAAAGTAAGGTTTACTGAGATGCCTACCTGGTCTTTCAGGTGTACTTTCTTCATAATTTCTCTTCATTAAACTTTGTTAGCATGCTTACCACTAAAAATAAATAAAGGAATTAAGGTAAAGTGGGGAGCTTAGCCTTCTGGGAGGAAAAGATGCCTGTTAAGTTTTTATCTCTGACTACCAGCTGAATCTGGGTGGGCTATAGTATCGGAAGCTGTGTCAAGGATGACTGAGCCCTGCTTCTGGTGTGAGAAATTTAAGCTTCTGTTTTTAAAAAGGTTGCCAAAACAACATAAATTTATAAGCATTCACTGCACCTTGGACTTTATTGGTAGGAATGCAAACTGGTGAGGGGTTTATAGAAAATAATATGAAAGTTTATTTAAAAATTAGAACTAGAACTACCATATGATCTAGCAATCCATCTTTTGGGTATGTATCCACAAAATTGACATCAGGGTCTTAAAGAAATTTCTGTGCACCATGTGCATTGAAAGTACTAGTCACAATAGCCAAAATGTGGAAACAACCAGGATGTCCTCAGGCAGATGAATGGATAACAAAATATGCTCTACATAAGCAATGGAATATTTTTTAACCTTAGAAGAAAAGGAGATTCTGCTATATGTGAAAACATGGATGAAACTTAAGGATATTGTGCTGAGTGAAATGAGGCATTTACAGGAATGCAAATACTGCATGATTTCACTTCTATGTAGTATCTGAAATAGATTCATAGAATCAAAGAGGGAAATCATGGTTTTTCAGGAGATGGTGAGGAAGATACTAATCAATGAACATATCATTTCAGTTAAGCAACATAAATGCTGCATTACACATCTAAAAATTTGTTGAGGGTAGATCTCATGTTAAGTACTCTTACCACAATGAAATAAAATTCCTAAAGTAAGTAAAGGGAAGCTATCTAATATTTGAGTCTTCTTTGTGGGAAGATTTTAGACTATTGATTTAATTACATTGATAATTACAGGAGTAATTTGTTTTTCTTGTTATTTATTGTTTGGCAAATTATATATTTTTAAAGATTTATTTATTTATTTGAAAGTCAGAGTTACAGAGCGAGAGGGACACACACACACACACACAGAGAGAGAGGTCTTCCATCCGCTGGTTCACTCTCCAATTGTCTGCAACAGCTGAAACCAGGAGCTTCTCCGGGTCTCCCACATGGCTGCATGAGCCCAAAGGACTTGGGCCATCTTCTATTGCTTTCCCAGGCCATAGCAGAGAGCTGGATCGGAAGTGGAGCAGCCGGGGCTTGAACCGGCGCCCATATGGGATGCCAGCACTGCAGGCAGTGGCCTTACCCGCTAAGCCAAAGCACCAGCCTCAGTGAATTATATTTTCTAAGAATCCATTTATTTTATCTAAATTTTCAACATTATTGGTATAAAGTTATTCAAATACCCTCTTGGTATCCTTTATTTTCCTTCTCTCTTTTTTGTTTATTGTTTTCTGTTATCAGAGATTCATCCATCTTAGTTTTTTGAAAGAATACACTTTTGCCTTTGTGGGTTCTCTTTTTATATTTGCTTTGTATCTATTGTTAGAAAATATTGTTTTCTGGCCGGCGCCGCGGCTCACTAGGCTAATCCTCTGCCTTAAGGCGCTGGCACACCGGGTTCTAGTCCTGGTCGGGGCACTGGATTCTGTCCTGGTTGCCCCTCTTCCAGGCCAGCTCTCTGCTGTGGCCAGGGAGTGCAGTGGAGGATGGCCCAAGTACTTGGGCCCTGCACCCCATGGGAGACCAGGAGAAGTACCTGGCTCCTGCCATTGGATCAGCGCGGTGTGCCGGCTGCAGTGCGCCAGCCGCGGCGGCCATTGGAGGGTGAACCAATGGCAAAGGAAGACCTTTCTCTCTGTCCACTCTGCCTGTCAAAAAAAAAAAGAATATATTGTTTTCTTTATACATTCTTTGGGTTTATCTTGCAGTTCTTTTTATAATTTCTTGAGATGAATTCTTAGCTTTTGAATTTATAATCTTAAAATATATCATGTAATATATTTAATACATATTCTCTAATTACTACTTTAGCTCCAGCTCACACTATTTTAAGTAATTTTTATTTACATATAACACATATAGAAAAAAAAACAAAAATTGTGAGTGTAGAGCCTGATGAATTATCACAAAATGAACCAAACCACTTAATCACTTGGAAAGGAAGAATTATGGCATTACCAGCCTCTCTGAATATCCCTCATGCCTTGTCTCAAGTCTTTATATATAATGTGATGGATAATTTTATATGTCAGTTTGATTGAAGTGATGCCCAGGTAGCTGGTAGTACATTTCTGAGAGTATCTGTGAGGGTATTCCCAGAAGAGATCTGCTTTTGATTTAGTAGCGTGTATGAAGATTCACTTCCACCAATGTTGGTAGGCATCATTCAATCCATGGATAGCTTAGATACAGCAAAAAGATGGAGGAAGGACAAATTCACTCTCTCTCCTTAAGGTGGGACATCCTTCTCCTGCTCTCTGACATAGTATTCCTAGTTCTTGGGCCTTTGGACTCCTGGTAACTTAATTATACCAGCAGCTTTCCTGGTTCTCCAGCTTGCAGATAACATTTTGACAGAGCTAACCTACATAATCATGTGAGCCAATTCCCATAATAAATCTCTCCTTATATATATTTATGTAAATTTAATATATTAAATATATTTATCCTAATAGTTCTGTTTCTCTGGAGATTCCTGATGAATACACACAACATGCATTAGTCCACTTTTTGTTACTTTAACTAAAATACTTGAGAGGAGCTTCTTGGGAAAGAAAAAATTAATCTTAGCTTACAGTTGAGAGGTTACAGTGCAGATTGGGACGTTCCCATAGTCTGGTATCTGACCCAGGCTGGTTATGGCGGGTGAGGAGAAATGATCATGTGGTGAGCAAGGAAGCAGAGACTCAACAGCTAGAACTTGAACTCAAATAATCAACCCTCTAGTGAGAACCACCCTCCAGCAGGCAAGTCCTCAGTGACCTAAAGACCAGCCCCATCTAGCTGCCACAATTAGCTCAAGTCTCCACCCTTAATCTACCAACTATTAACATTAAAAATCAGAATTTAAACATCTTGCATGAGTTTTTTTGGGAGACAATTCCTAATCAAACGGCAGCAGTATTTTTGTTATACAATTCAAAACATTTTCTAATTTTCCTTTGTGTTTGTTTTTCTTTGGTCCATTAATTATGTAAAAATATTATTTCTGAATTTTGAAACACATGGGGATTTTCTTGGCATCTTTTTTAGTAATTACTTTCTAGCCTAATTGTATTGTAATTGATTTCAGACTTTGAAATAGGTTGGCATTTGCTTTATGGCTAGGTATGTGACCAATTTTGTAAATATTATTGTGGACTCTTGAAAGAGATGTGTTTTCTGCAGTCTGGAGACACTATATGTATGTATATGTACATGCTCTTGTATGAATTTATATTGCTTTGAGTCTTCTGTATCCAAACTCTTTATTTTGGATGCTTACTATATCAGTTACTGAGATGAAGTATTAAAATGTCCCATTGTGATTGTGCAATTTATCTATTTCTCTATTTAATTTAGTCATTTTTGCTTAATATATTTGAGGCTGGACTATTTATAGATACAAAATCAGCATTATGATATATTTCTGTTTGTTGAACTTTTTATTGGTTTGAAGTGGTAATCTTTACTCCTACTATTACATTTTGCCTTAAAGTTGCTTTTTACTGATATTAATATATCAACACTAGCTTTCTTTTTGTTAATATTTTTCTGGTATATCTTCTTTAATCTCTTTGCTTTCAACATTTCTGTGCCTATGTTTTAGATGTGCCACTTGTAAATAGCATGTAGTTACATGTTCTTAATACAGTCTGATTGTTCTTATTTTTTAACTGGAATATTTAGGTTTTTTTACACATTCAATATGATATTGATACATTAGAGTTTAAATCTACATGTTACTCATCATTTCTGTCCTGTTTCTTTTTCTTTCCTTTATTGACTTATTTAAGAACAATTTTTTTTAAAGAATAAACTTTACTTTTTAAAATGTATTTGAGAGGCAGAGAGAGTGCATTTCAATCCATTGGATTTTCACACCCCAGATCCCAGCAATGGCAGAAACTGGACCTAGCCAAAGCCAGGCTCTAGGAACTCAATCCAAGTCCCCCATATGGGTGGCAGGAACTGTCACTTGAGCTGGAGTCAGGAGGTAGAGTTCGATATCAAAGTCAGGCACTCAGATATGGGACACAGGTGTCTTAACTGATGCATTAACTGCTAGGCTAACTGCCTGCACCAGCTTTAGTTTTTAGAACAATTTTAGATTTACAGAAACATTGAGTGGGAAGAGTTCCCATGTACTCCCCCACATACTAGTATCATACAAGATAGTTTAAATCCCCTGGGGCTACTCATCCCTTCTTCTCTTCTTCCCACTGATCTTTTTTTTTTAAGACTTATTTATTTGAAAGTCAGAGTTAGAGAGAGAGAGAGAGAGAGAGAGAATCTTCCATCCACTGGTTCACTCGCCAAATGATCACAATGGCTAGGGCTGGGTGAGGTGGAAGCCAGGAGCCAGGAGCTTCATCCAGGTTTCCCACATAGGTGGTAGGGACCCAAGCACTTGGGCCATCCTCTGCTGCTTTCCCAGGCCATTAGCAGGGAGCTGGATCAGAAGTGGAGCAGCTGGAGACTCAAGCTGGTGCCCATATGGAATGCAGGCATCACAGGCAATGGCTTTACCCACTATGCCACAATGCCGCCCCCTGCTACTGATCTTTTTTTTCATCTCCATGGTTTTGCCTGTTCTTAGAATATCACATAATTGGACTCATATAGTATGTAGCATTTGCAGATTGATTTCTTTGACTTAGCAATAAGTGTTTAAGGTTCCTTTCTGTCTTTTCATGGCTTCATAGCACATTTCTTTTTGATGCTGAATGATATTCCATTATCTGAATATATCATAGTTTATCTATTCACTTATTGGAGAACATCTTGGGTACTTCCACATTTTGACAATTATGAATAAAATTTCTATAATCTTCATGTAGGTTTGTGCATAACAGTAAGAACTCAACTTAGTTGACTAAATATCAAGGAGTGTATGGTAAGAGCATGTTTAGTTTTGCAGGAAACTGCCAAGCTATCTTTGTAAGTAGCTATACCATTTTCATCCCTACTAGCAGTGAATGAGTTCCTGTTGCTCCGTATCTCACCAGCATTAGATGTTGTCAGTGTTTTGAATTTTAGCCATTCTAATAGGTGTGCATTGATATTTCCTTGTATTTTAGTTTGTGCAACCTTAATGACATCTTTTTATATGCTTATTTGCCACTTCTGTGTCTTATTGGGTGAACTGTCTCTTCAGATTCTTCAGATTATTTGCTCACTTTAATGATTGTTTCCTTATTGTTGAGTTTGGGTTTTTTTTTTTTTTTTTTTTTTTTTTTTTACAGGCAGAGTGGACAGTGAGAGAGAGAGACAGAGAGAAAGGTCTTCCTTTGCCATTGGTTCACCCTCCAATGGCCGGCGCGACTGGCGCGCTGCGGCTGGCGCACCGCGCTGATCCGATGGCAGGAGCCAGGTACTTCTCCTGGTCTCCCATGGGGTGCAGGGCCCAAGGACTTGGGCCATCCACCACTGCACTCCCTGGCCACAGCAGGGAGCTGGTCTGGAAGAGGGGCAACCGGGACAGAATCCGGCGCCCTGACCGGGACTAGAACCTGGTGTGCCGGCGCCTTAAGGTGGAGGATTAGCCTAGTGAGCCTCGGCGCCGGCCTATTGTTGAGCTTTAAGACTCTTTGTATATTTTGGATACCAGTTCTTTATCATATAAGATGCTTTTCAAATATTTTTTTTTCAATGTGTGACTTCTCTTTTATTCTCTTAATGGCGTCTTTCACAGAACAATTTTTAATTTTAATGAAGTCCAATGTATCATTTTTTTAAATTTCATGGATCATGTTTCTAGTGCTGTTTCTAAAAAGTCATTGCCAAACTCAAGGTTACCTAGATTTTCTGCTATGTTGTTTTCTAAGAGTGTGATCATTTTTGGTTTTACATTTAGGTTATAATCAATTTTCAGTTAATTTCTATAAAAAGCTTATGGTCTGTTTCTAGATCCTTTTTTGCTTTGTTTTGTTTTTGCATGTTGATGTTGGTTTGTTCTGCACCCTATGTTGAAAAGAATATTCTCAACTTTTTTATATTTCAGGTTCCCTCTTGTACTAATGTGAAAATTACATTCTTTTAGTGTCTGTCCTAGAAAGTATGAAATCCTTTCTTGACTTTTCTCCTTGTTTGTAATCTCTCTGTGCTACTCTTTGGCTTATTTATTCTGTTTTATTTTTCATTTCATTAACTTTTTCTTAATCTACTGTTAAACCTGTCCATTATGCTTCCATTTGAGTTATTGTATGTTTCATCTCAAGAAATTCCTTTTTTTAAATCAGCAAGTTTGCATGTTATTGTCTGTTTCCTATAGACTAATCAATGTTCAATTTTTAAAAAAGATTAATTTATTTTTAGTTGGGGGGGGGGAAGGTCTTTTCCATCACTGGTTCACTCCCCAAATGGCTGGGCCAGGCTGAAGCCAGAGCCAGGAGCCTCATCTGGGTCTTCCACATGGGTGGCAGGGGCCCAAATACTTGAGCCATCTTCCACTGCTTTCCCAGGCTATTAACAGGGAGTTGTATCAGAAGTGGAGCAGCTGGGACAGGAACCAGCACCTATATGGGATACCACATTGCAAGCTGTGGCTTTACCAGCCCCGGTATCCAATTATTTAACAACTGGTATGTCATGGGCAATAATTAATTATGATAGATACTAGCTGGAAACACCACTGTAACTGTACCAGTATGTACCATTGAGTATCAACCTACCTATATATATTTTTGAGAATATTTTTTATTTCTTTAACCTTTGAAAGTACAGGTGTTTTATAATGGTTCTGATAATTCCAGTGTCTGCATCTTGAGGATTTGTTCTGCTATCTGTTGTTTCTGCTGATTCTCATTTATAGTGCCTTGTTTCATAGTGTGCTTGGTTATTTTTTAATGTGTACAACTCATGATTCTTGAAAAATTATTTATGGAAATAGTTTGAAACTTAAGGTGAAGGTGCCTTCCTCCAGAAAGGATTTACATTGTTTCTGCAGATGTTTGAGAACAATGTAAAGTAAACTCACGAATTTTTGTCTTTTGGTCTCCCTTATACTGTAATTTGGGGCTGTGCACACGTGAGTCTGCTTGTGTCATACCTCAGGGATTGTTTCTGCCCACCTGTTGTGCTGCCTTCTGTGCAGTACCAAGATAACTTTATTACGGTCCCCTGGGGATGTGGATGGGAGCCAGTTTACTTCTGATTTGGCCTTATTCTGAGTGTGATCCCTTGGGAGTTAATGGGGGTTTCTCTGACCTAGTGAGATCCATCAAAACTAAAGTTAACGTTTGCTTATTTTTGCAAATGCCGCCAGATAAAAGTGGCTTTACTTCTCTACTTACCTCTGTTGGGACCTCACTTTTCCTTAGATTTTGGCTGAGTAATTCCTTTACAATCTTGTCAGTTTCTCTTTCATTCTTTTCTGAAGGAAAAAAAACCCTACAATTCTTAATACCTTTTCCCGTATTTTTGGTAGATTTGAGCAGGAGGTTTGGTCTGACATATTTAACCCTACTCTGGAAGCAGAGCTCAGTGTTTCTTTAGCATTCTAAGAGAGCAGTTCTTTTCAGATTTTTCTGAGAATTCAATCTACATTGGGAGTATCCCTCAGCCACTGTGACTGTCTTAATGATGTTAGTTTAATATGCTAAGGACTTCCTTATAGCCTTCATAAAACCCGTGTTTCTCTTTTCAGGCCAGAGAGGCAGTGACACAAGCTGAACAAGAAGATCCTGAAAACATTTTCACTCAACTTTGTGTATTCAAGATTGCGATTTTGGAGGGCGACTCTAACAGAGGTATAAATGTTATGTGTTACTGTTAATGCAAAGAAGAAATAATCCTCAAAAATAAATAATCCACAATACAATAAAATGACGCACTGTTTTAAGAGAATGAAATTGAATGTATGTTCTATATATAGATACAAAAGTGCAAAAAGAAACTGAAAGATTACATGAAATACAAGATGTGGCACACTAATTGGGGGAGAGTCTTGTCACCGGGTATTTTTTGTACTTTCTGTTAAAAAAGTTTGAAGATCTGGAGAGGGAGAGATTATACTAAAAATCCTTATCAGTTAAGAATTGTTTTTGGGGTATCTTCTTACTCTTCACTTATATGGAAGGTGATAAGTGAAAGATTTGACCTTGAAATGGAGTTCTGTTCACTGAGTGAACAGTGTCAGCATTGCACATGTGACCCATTAGTACCTTTCCATATGGAAAGTGTCCTTTCCATAAAGTTAAGAAAACTCACATGTATTTTAGATTAGATATAGATATGCTTATGCTCAGATATTAATCCCTTCAGCCCTCAGGGTAGCTGAGCAAATTATAAAGTAGTTTGCGCTCCATACTGGCTGCTATTTGTGAAAGAAGCTGGTAAGCTTCAATTAAAATGTCCAGACAAAATTAATACTAATCCAATTAAGCAGCTATTTATGAACACCTACTATGTGCAAGGGACCCTGTTACCTACTCCTTAAGGAAAAAATGATAATTTGTTCTGCACTGAACAAGAAATGTTTCAGAATGGCAAAGTATACCTGTACCATAATTAAGAAGTAGTCAGTTGGAATCAGCGCTGTATCAACGTTAATACTGCTGTCATGTCCATCACTGGTGTTTTTATTAGAGATTTCTGGGAATCAATTTTATTTGATACAGCATGTTAAAGGATCAAAGAACTTGAAACTTTTTACCAGCAGAAATGATAAGAAAATAGATTCCCCAGCAAATCTTTTAACCATAATATTCAAATAAAATTATTTTTAAAATACAGAACCAACTCAGTCTTTCTATTTCTTATCCAGGTATCTGTGACAATTTTTAATCATTGTTTATTGAAGATAAATGTAACAATATTTACCCTTGTTAATATGTGGATCTATGAGGGTTATGTGTGTTAATAATTCTATATGAGTTTTGAAAACTGCATACAGACATGCAACCACCATCACATCCGGACGTAGGACAAAAATTGTCTCCGGCGCCTTTGTTGTCACTCCTCCCCACCATTTTCAGCCCTGGGAATCACTGTTCTCTTTCCTGTCTCTATAGTTTTGTCTTTTCTAGAATCATAAATTAAATCATTACAGCATGAGGCTTTTTGAACCTGGTGCCTTTCACCTAGCATAAAGCATTTTAAACTCACCTATACGATTGTGTATATCCACAGCTTGTTCTTTCTTATTGCTGAATAGTATTCATAATGTGGAAATACTACAATTTTTTCTTTTTAATCCATTCACCAGTTGAAGGATATTTGGATAGCTTCCAGTTTGGGCAGTCATGAATAAAGATGCTATAAACATCTCTTTACAAATTTTGTGTGATAATATGATTTCATTTCTGTAGGGTCAGTGTCTAGGAGTAGACATGTGGGATTGTACAATAAGTATATGTTTAACTTTATTAGAAACTGCCAAACTGTTTTTGTGAAGTTGCTATGCAATTTTACATTTGACCAGCTATATATGAGAGTTCCAGTTGACGCACATGCTCACTTTAAAAAATATAGTCATTCTGATTGTTATGTAGTGGTATATTGCTGTGGCTTTAATTTGTATTTCCATAATGCATAGTATCCAGCAATCATATATCTTCTTTGGTGGAGTGTTTGAACAAATTTTTTGCCCAGTTTTCTATGGGGGTACTTTATTTTATTATTATTGAGTTTTCAGAGTTCTTTATACATTCTAGATACAAGTTCTCTTTTAAAAATTTATTTAGAGGGTGGGGAGTGGGCAATTGGCAAAGTAGTTAAATTGTGACTTGGAACCCCTGCTTTCCTTATAGGAGTGCTTTGTTTGATTCCCAGCTGCTCCACTCCTTTCTTTTTTTAAGATTTATTTATCTATTTGAAAGGCAGAGCTACAGAGAGAGAAGGAAAGACAGAGATAGAGATGTTTCATCTGGCAGTCTACTCCCCAAATGACTGCAATGACCGTGGCTGGGCCAGGCTGAAGCCAGGAGCCGGGAGCTTCCTCTGGGTCTCTCACGTGGGTGCAGGGGCCCAAGGACTTGGGCCATCCTTTGATGCCCTCTCGGGCGTCTAGATTGGAAGTGGAGCAGCCAGGACCCAGACTGGTGCCCATGTGGAATGCTGGCACTGCAGGCCATGGCTTAACCCACTGTGCTATAGCTCTGGCCCCTGCTCTACTTTTTTTTTTTTTTAAAGATTTATTTATCTATTTGAAAGGCAAAGTTAGGAGAGAGAAAGAGAGAGAGAGAGAGAGAGAGAGAGAGAGAGATCTTCCATCAACTGGTTCACTCCCCAAATGGCCACAATGGCCAGAACCAGGCCGGTCTGAAGCCAGGTGCCAGGAGCTTCATCCGGGTCTCCCACGTGGGTGGCAGGGGCCAAAGCACTTGGGTCATCTTCCACTGCTTTTCCAGATGCATTAGCGGGAGCTGGATGGGAACTGGAGCAGCCCAGACACAGTGCCACCTCTCCCCCTTTCTGATATAGCTTCCCACTGTTGAATGTCCTGGGATAATGGCTCAAATACTTGAGTCCATGCCACACTTGTGGGAGACCTGGATGCAGTTTGAGGCACCTGGCTGACCCAGCTCTGGCTGCTGTGGGTATTTGGGGAGTGATCCAATGAATGAAAGATCTCTCTAGATCTCTCTCTTTCTCTCTCCCCCCCCCCCATGCCTTTCAAATAAATAATAAGAAATCTACTCAGCAGTTTTTAAGAATACAATACAGTGTTGTTAAGTGTAGTCATCTTTTTTTATTTTTTTTTATTTATTTGATAGGTAGAGTTATAGACAGTGAGAGAGAGAAAGACAGAGAGAAAAGTCCTCCTTCCATTGGTTCACTCCCCAAATGGTCGCCACGGCCGGCGCTGCGCCAATCTGAAGCCAGGAGCCAGGTGCTTCTTCCTGGTCTCCCATGGGGGTGCAGGGGCCCAAACACTTGGACCATCCTCTACTGCCCTCCCGGGCCATAGCAGAGCGCTGTACTGGAAGAGGGGCAACTGGGACTAGAACCGGCATTCACATGGGATGTGGTGCCACAGGTGGAGGATTAACCAAGTGAGCCACGGCACCAGCCCCAAGTGCAGTTATCTTGATGTACAATAGATCTCTGGGATTTATTACTCCCATCTAATTGAAATTTTGTATCCTTTGACCATCATCTCTACAACTCCCTCTCCCTACTTCCTAGTAACCACCATTCTATTTGCTTCTTTGAGTTGAGCTTTTTAGGTTCCATATTTAGGTGAGATGATGCTGTATTTGTCTTTCTGCACCTGTCTTATTTCACATATAATGTTCTCCAGGTTCACTGATGTTTTCACAAATGACAGAATGGTCTTCTTTTTAAAGGCTGAATAGTATTCCATTATGTATTTATACACCACGTTTTCTTTATTCATTCATCTATTGATGGACACTGAAGTTGATTCCATCTTTTAGCTATTGTGAATTTTGTTGCAATGAATATGGCAATGTAGATATATCTGACATATTGATTTTATTTCCTTTGATTTTATATCCAGCAGAGTTATAGTTGTATCATATGGTAGCTCTATTTTTAATTTTTTGTGAACTTCCAGACTGTTCTCCATAAGAGCTGTACTAATTTGCATTCCAACCTATGCTGTGCAACGGTTCCGTTTCTCTACGTCCTCACCAACACTCGTTACCTTTTGTCTGTTAGATAATAACCATCAGAACAGAATAATGATCATAATAGGCATAAGGTGATATCAATTGTGATTTTGATTTGCATTTCCCTGATAGTGATGTTGAGAAGTTTTTCATATACCTTTTGCCCCTTTGTCCATCTTTTTTTGAGAAATGTCTGTTTAGGCCCTTTGTTCATTTTTAAATCAGGTTATTTGCTTCCTATATATCAAATTGTTTGAGGGGCCAGTGCTGTGGCACAGCGGTTTAAAGCCCTGGCCTGAAGCGCCAGCATCCATTATGGGCACCAATTCTAGTCCTGGCTGCTCCTCTTCCAATCCAGCTCTATACTATGGCCTGGGAAAGCAGTAGAAGATGGCCCAAGTCCTTAGGCCCCTGCACACATGTGGGAGACACGAAAGAAGCTCCTGGTCCCTGGCTTCAGATAGGCGCAGCTCTGGCCATTGCAGCCATCTGGGGAGTGAATCAGCAGATGGAAGACCTCTCTCTCTGTCTCTACCTCTTTCTGTAACTCTGTCTTTAAATAAATAAATAAATAAATAAATAAATAAATAAATTGTTTGAACTCCTTATATAATATGGCTATTAACCCTTTATCAGATGTGTTGTTTACAAATATATTCTATTCCCTCCCTATTTAGTCTCCTACTCTGTTAACTGTTTCCTTTACTGTGTAGAAGAATTTCAGTTTGATATAATCCCACTTGTTCTAGGTTTGCTTTCATTGTCATGCTTTTGGGAACTTATCCAAAAAATTATTGCCTATGCCAATGTATTGAAGCGTTTCCCCTATGTTTTCTCCTAATAATTTTATAGTTTCAGGTTTTACATTTAGATCTTTTAGATCTTTGATGCATTTTAATATGTATAAGGTGAGTGGTTAAGATGCAATCTTCTGGGGTTGATCCTGTGTTGTAGGGGTTAAAGCTGCCTCCTGTAGTGTCAGCATCCCATATAGGTGCCAGTTCAAGTCCCAGCTGTTCCACTTCCAATCCAGCTCTCTGCTATGGCCTGGGAAAGCAGTGGAAGATGGCTCATGTCCTTGGGCCCCTGCACCCACATGGAAGATCCAAAGAAGCTCCTGGCTTTCCAATTGGCTCAGGCCCAGCCATTGTGGCCATTTGGGGAGTGAACCAGTGAATGGAAGACCCCTCTCTTTCTCTACCTTTCCTTCTCTCTCTGTGTAACTCTTTTAAATAAATAAATAATTCTTTAAAAAAGATGCAATCTTCTGCAAATATATATCTAGTTTTCTCGGTATCATTTATTGAATAGATTGTTCTTTGCTTTTTATCTATTTGAGAGGCAGAGTAACAGAAAGACAGAGAGAGAGAGAGAGAGAGAGAGAGAGAGAGAGAGAGAGAATGAATATCTCACATCTACTGGTTTGCTCCCCAAATGGCTGCAATGGCCTTGGCTGGGCCGGGTTGAAGCCAAGAGCCTGAACTCCATCCAGGTCTCCTACATGGGTGGCAGGGACCCAAGTATTTGGAGCCATTTTTTCACTGCTTTACTTTCTCAGAAACATTAGCAAGGAGCTGGATCAGAAGTCAGGACCCCAACCAGCATTCTGATACAGGTAGCTGGCATAGTAAGCAGCGGCTCAACCCACTGCACTACACCACCAGCCCCTCTTTATTTTTATAACACCATCTTTCATGAGAAGAAGTTTTAAATTTTACAAAGAATTTATTTTCTTGTATAGATTGTGTTTTTGATGTTGTATCTAAGAAATCTTTTCCTAACCCAATGTCACAAGAAATTTTAGTTTTGGATTTTACATTTAGGTCTGTGATCCATTTCGAGTTAATTTTTATAGTTGATTCTAGGTGGTCACTGAAGTCCATTTTTTAAGAAATGGTTATCCAATTGTTCCAACATTATTGCTTTAACAAACTATATTTTGTCAATTGAATTACTTTTCACCCTTGTCAAAACTCAGTTGTCATATATTTGTGTGTCTCTGTATTCTGTATTCTGTTCCATTCACCTGATTACCTGTCTACACCATTCTCAGACTATCTTGACTAGTGTAGCTCTGAACAATATGAAATGTAGTGTTTGTCTTCCAACTTTGTTTTCTTTCAAATTTGTTCTGGATATCCCAGGTCCTTTGTGTATCCATATGAATTTCACAGTTTTTCAAGTTTTACACAAATAAATTTTATTGAGATTATAATATATATATATACACACATATATATTAGCGTGGAGAGAATTAATATCTTACATTATTGAGTCTTCCAACTTAGGAAAATTAATTACCCCCATTTACTTAGGTCTTTAATTTCTCAGTGATGATTTCTACTTTCCAGTATACAAATCTAGGCATTTTTTGTCAGATTTATCCCTAAAATATCCCATATTTTATGCACTTTTAAATGACATTTTTAAAAACGTGGGGGAAGAGTATTTAGATTCGCAGTTAAGATGCTAATGAAGATGCCTGCATCCCATATGGGAGTGAGTAATTAAGTCCTGACTCTAGCTTCCTGCTAACACAGACACTGGAGGGCAGCAGTTATGGTTCAAGTGATTGGTTGGGTTCCCACCATCCAGGTGGGAAATCTGGATTTAGTTCTGGGCTCTTGACTTCGGCCTGGTCCAGTCCTATCCACTGTGGACAGTTGGGAAGTGAACCAATAGATGGGAACACTCTCTGTCTCTGTCTCTCTGTCTCTCCTCTTTGTCTCTCTGCCTCTCAAATAAACAAATGAATTTTAAAAGTAAAAATTTCAGTTTCTGATTGGGCGTTGCTAGTATATAGAAATACAAATGACTATATATACATATACATATATGTATATATATATATATATTGCTCTTGTATCCTATAGTTTTGGCAAACTCATTTTAGTTCCAGTAGCTTTCTTTTAAATTCTGTCAGTTTTTCTACATACACAATCATGTTGTCTGTGAATAAAGGCAATTTTACTTCTTCCTTTCTAAACTGGGTGCAATTTAATTTTTCTTGCCTTGTTGTTCTTGTTAGATTTTCCAGTAAAATGTTGAGTAAAAATGGTAAGAACTGATGTTCATGTCTTTTTCCTTATTTGAGGTGGGAAAGCATTCAGTCTTCCATCATTAAGTATAATGTTAGCTATAGGCTTTTCATAGATACCCTTTATCAACTTGAGAAAGTTCTTTTCCATTTCTGTTACCTGAAAGTTTTTATAAGGAATATGAGGTGTTAAATTTGGTCATATGGTTTTTCTGTGTCTATTGAAATTATTGTTTTTTAAAGTCTGTTAGTATGATTAATTACATTGATTGATTTTTCAACTGTTAAACCAATGTTGTATGCCTGGAATCAACTCTACTAGGTCATATAATTTAATTTTCTAACAGTCACGTTAGAATTTTTTTTCTATGTTCATGAGAGTTATTGGTCTGTAGTTTTCCTTTAATGCTTTTGGTTTTGCTATCAGATTAATACTGGTTTTTTAGAATGAGTTCAGAAGTATACCCTTCTTTTCCGTTTTTTGAGTATATGTCCAATTGGTACTTTTTCTTCCTTAAATATTTGGTGGAGTTCACCAGTGAAGCCATTTGGGTCTGGAGTTTTCATTGTGGGAAGGTTTTTAAGTACAAATAAGATTTCTTTAATAGATATAGGGCTATTTGGGTTATCATCTCTTCATCTGGCTTTAGTATTTTGTGTCTTTCAAAATTTGTCCATTTCCTCTAAGTTGATTAAATTACTGGCTTAAAGTTGTTTGTGATAAGATCCATATTATCCTTTTAACAACTATTAAATTTATAGTTGTGTCATCTGTCTTATTACTGTTATTTTTATTTTGTGTCTTCTCTCTTTTCCCATGGTCAGTGTACCTAGAGGTTGATCAATTTTATTGATCTTGAAGAAGCCAGCTTTGGGTTTTGTTAATTTTTACTCTGTTTTTTTTTTCTGTTTTTTATTTCATTTATTTACATTTAAAAAAATAAAGATTTATTTTATTTATTTGATATGCAGAGTGACAGAGAGAGAGATATTTCATCTGCTGGTTCACTCCCCAAATGGCTTCAATGGCCAGGGCTGGACCAGGCCAAAGCTGGGAGCCTAGAACTCCATCTGGGTCTCCCACATGGGTGGCAGGGCCCCAAGCACTTGGGCCATCTTCCACTGCTTTCCCAGACACATTAGTAAGGAGCTAGAGAGGAAGTGGAGCAGCCAGAAGTTGAACCAGTGCCCCAACATGAAATGCCATATGGCATGCCAGCGTTGCAGGCGGTGGCTTAACCCCCTGAGCCACAATGCTGGCCCCTCATTTTTTTTTATGTTTGAATCTTTATTATATTTATTGTTCTGCTTACTTTGTGTTTCATTTTCTCATCTTTTTTTCTAGTTTTCAAAGGGGGAAAGTTCAGGTCATTGATTTAAGACCCTTATTCTGGCCTAATATAGGCACTTAATACTATACTTTTAATTACTGCTTTATTGACAGTCTGCCAATTTTAGTATGTCTGGTTTTATTTCACTTCAGTTCAAGATAGTTTCCAGTTTGAATTTTATTCCTTTTTAAACCCAATTTAAACCCATTTATATTTAACACAATTATTTATAGAGTTAAATTGAAATTTAGCATTTAGGTATTTGGCTTCTATTTGTCCCATCTATTCTTTGTTGCTTTTTCTGTTTTTTTTTTTTCTGCTATCTTTTGAGTAAATTGAGTTTTTATTTATTACATTTATTTTGTTTATTGGACTATTAACTATAACTGTTATTTATTTGTTACTTAAGGTCTATAGTACACCTATTTAACTTATCATAGTCTACCTTTAAGACACATAATGGAATATATTAGTCATTTAATTTATAACTGTTCTGTATTATATTCCATTTTATGGATATACCAAAATGTATGTAGCCCATCCATTACTAATGGAATTTAGGTTCCATATTTCACTCTTAAAAGTAGTGCTGGGTGAACCATCTTGTTAGGATAAGTTGATGGAAATACATTTGCTCAATTGGGAAATTTTCTGATCTTCAAATCTTTCTTGACAGTTGACAGTATAGCAACCATGTGACCATATGAGTATTAATGAATTATTTAAAGATATTAATTATTTTAATATGAGTTACAAATCTATTGTGGTGAAATTAGCCATAGGTAAGTATTCTCTTTGATAAGAGTATCCATTTTCAAATTGCTTTCTTGTTTTTCAGCTTTCCAGGCAATCAGTACTTTAGAGACCTTATTAACAGAAGAAGAAATACCAGATAATGATATGTTTGCAAATAGAGATTCATCTACCTCGCTCCTGACTTTAGCTGCCCAGTTTGCTCTAGAGGTAATTCATTTATATCCATCTACTAAATTTGTACCTCTTCTTTTGAAAGACAATAAATAGAATCGTCATCACTTAAGCAAAGGAGAGACCTTCCTTTACTCTTTGTTTTGTCTTCACACAAACACTGATTGCAGAATTGCCTTATTTCTCTTCATGTCTTTATAATGCAGATAATAGGAAATAAAACGAAGTGAGATAAGAGATTTGTGCCTAAAATAACAAAAAATAGCAAATTGATGGTTTTAAAAAAGAAACTCCAGATTTATAATGTTGTACCACACAAATTTTTTTAAGGTTTATATATTTGAAAGGCAGATTTACAGAGAGGTAGAGGCAGAGAGAGAGGTCTTCCGTCCACTGATTCACTCCTAAAATAGCCACAATGGCTGGAGGTGCGCCGATCCGAAGCCAGGAGCCAGGAGCTTCTTCTGGGTCTCCAACGTGGTTGCAAGTGCCCAAATACTTGAGCCATCCTCTACTGCTTTCCCAGTTCATAGCAGCTAGACTGGAAGTGGAGCAGCCAGGACTCAAATCGGCGCCCATATGGGATGCCAGCACTGCAGGCAGCGGTACACCACAGCGCCGGCCCTTTCACGCAAATTATTTAGAAACTTAACCTTTCTCATCAACTGAACAAACTGGTTTAAATTTCTGTGGATCATTTTTGTCCATAACCACAAACCAACGTTAGCTTAGGTATAATAAATATTTGCACCACTGGTTTTTACTTAATAAGTGCCTACCTTCTTTGAATCTTACTTTCATCATTTGCAAAATAAAGATAATACCCAACTCCAGGATTGTTATGAAAATTAAATGAGAAGATGGCTGAAAATGTGATTTGTAAACTATGAAGCTGGTCTTACTTTACACTTATTGTCTGATCTTTCTCCTATATGAAAACTATCTTCTTGTTCAGAACAGTTTCATAATCGTCTGCTGGCTCTTTGCTGCCTTCTATATCAAATGTAAATTTGTAAACATTCTCTTAAAAGCATATTTGCTTTTAGGTTCCCCAAAACAGAATCTCTGTCATTTCTCATTACAGCACAATTACATTCTGTATCTGCATTTGCCAAGCATTTTTCTTCCTTCAAGAGTTCTATTACTGTACTCATTAAGATCAAAATATAGATCATACAAACTGTATTTATCAAAATACTGATCATCAACTGTATTTATATACTTTGTCAGGATATTGGGCTAGGTACTAGAAATATGCTCCTCAAGAATCTCACAAGTCTGTTTGAACAGAGAGCCATACATTAGCAATGTATGACAGGGTATGGAATAAAGAGCAAATAACCAATATACATGTTAAACATTATGATATTCATAGTAGGAAGAGAACATTAAGAACTGGAATTGATTTGGAAAGACTCTATAGTGGAGGGAAACTCTAAGTTGGACTTTGAAATGTAAGAACATCTCAAAAAGGATGGGATGGTATAAACAAGGCATAGAAAAAGGAATGTAATTGGTTTGGGAGACACTCTGTTCAGTTAAAGGGATGGAAGGTTTAGTCTCTACCATCCCAGATCTTGTGCCTAATGTAATAGTGGCTTATACTACTAAGATTATGATATAGAGGAGGAGTATAAGATAAAGTAGAAGAGATAGTTGTAGCCATATTGTATATATTCTTAAATTCTCTGAACAACAAATGGTGATCTATGTAAAAGTATTACTTTAGGAAAAAGAATTTTGGATGTGCCCAAGGAGTTGAATGGGAAGAAACTAGAGCCAGGGCAGGATGGGAGACTATGGTAATAATCCAGTCTTAAACTGGTAAGAGTCTAAACAAAGTTAGTGAGAGTGAGTTATTAAGCAGGTAAAACATTACTTTCTCTTCTTTTAAAATGAGCTGCCTTATCATTGAATCCATGTACAGCATTCTTCCCCCTGCGTACACATACACAGAGCTAATATGAATATTCCGGGATCTGAAAATGGAAGCAGTCAGGAAGAGAATTTCTAGAGATTCCCACCTTTGTTTACACGCCAGGAATCACAGCATATACTCTGCCTTCTCAGTTACTATCATGGATGAATATCCATGTCCCTTCCCAAAAACTAGTTCCTCAACTTCTATACTTATTTCCATCTCTTGCCTTTTTCCCTCTCTTTGTCAACTTACTGTTATTCTTGCTGAGTCATTCCTGTCACCATATAAACATAGTCATTTATCCTACTCAAACAAACAAAACCGAAAACTCCTTAGGACCTTCCTTTTCTCACCAATTACTGCCCTTTTTAAAAAAAAAAATTATTTATTTGAAAGGCTGAGTTACAGAGAAAGAGGGAGTGACAGATGGAGAGAGAGCCTCCATCCACTGGTTCACTCCCCAAATGCCCACAACAGCTAGGGCTGGGCCAGGCTGAAGCCAGGAGCCTGGAACTCCATCCAGGTCTCCCATGTGGGTGGCAGGGGCCCAAGCACTTGGGCCATCTTCTGCTGCTTTCTCAGGCACATTAGCAGGGAGCTGGATTGGAAGTGGAACAGCTGGGACTCCAACCCATGCTCATATGGGATACTTGCATCATAGGCTGTGGCTTAACCCACAGCACCACAACACTAGCCCCTGCCCAGTTTCTTTTCTTTCCTTCTCTTTGTGACAAAATTCCTCTAAAGAGCTGTCTATACAAGGGAGCTTCAAAATGTTTACAGAGTGGGTAGGTGTTATGACACAGCAGGATAAGCCACCCCTTGTGATGCCCACATCCCAAATTGGAGTTCCTGGTTTGAGTCCCAGCTACTCTACCTCTGATCCATCTCACTGCTAATGTGCCTGGGAAGACAGAAGAAGATGGCCCAAGAGCTTGATCCCCAGCCACCCATGTGGGAGACCTGGATGAAGTTCCAGCCTCCTGGCTTCATCCTGGCCCAGACCAAGCCATTGCAGCCATTTGGGAAGTGAACCAGAGAATGGAAAATTCTCTCGCTCACTTGCTCTCTCTCTCTCCCTCTTTCTCTCTTTCCCTCTCTCACTCACTCTCACTCACTCTCACTCTGGCTTTTAAACAAATAAACTTCAAAAAGGAATCAGGAGTCGGCATTGTGGTGTAGCAGCTAAAGCCACCACCTGTAACACTGGCACCCCATGTGGGTGCTGGTTCATGTCCTGGCTGCTCCACTTCTATCCAGCTCCCTGCTAATGGCCTGGGAAAGCAGTGGACAATGGCCCAAGTGTTTGAGCCCCTGCACCCACGTGGGAGACCCAGACAAAGCTCCTGGCTCCTGGCTTTAGCCTGGCCTGGCCCAGTCATTGTGGCCCTTTGGGGAGTGAACCAACAGATGTAAGATCTGCTTGTGTTTCCCCTTCTCTCTCTCTCTCTCTCTCTTTCTCTCTCTCTAACTCTTTCAAATAAATAAAATAAATCTTTTTAAAAAACTCAGTAGAAAGTTGGACTTGACCAGACTTACAGTTTTACCAAAAGAAAACAATGAAGAAGGACAGGAAGGTTAAAGAACAAAGGAATGGTTATGATTAATTCCCATGGAATTTAAATTGAATGTGGAGGAGAACATTAAGGAGATGAGGGACAGTGAAAAACTGGTAGCATCAATGGCTTGAGATTTTTACTGCCATTGAAGGATTCCTGGAGTCGAGATGATAGAGGGAATGAGTTGGAATGGTTAAGAGGCCTGGTCAGAAAATAAAACATGGGGAACTAAGAGCTGGGATGGGGCACTAGAGTAAAGGAGTAAGGTCCCTAGGTGGCAAAACTTAATGATGGCACTCAGTCTCCAGGTCATTCAAGTGCAGATTTGGTACTGTACAACCTGAGAGTGAGTGCCTTTTTAAATTTTGCATGCTAGGTAATACTTCACATGTCTTACCTGGCTCACCCTAGCCTCAACCCTGACAGAATTTGGAAGGGTCGCAATGATTAGCAATGAGAATCTGGTGAATGACTGTGGCAGTGAATGGCTAAGGTAATTGGCAGAATGGAATTCAATGAACTGAGAGGTTAGGATATTGGGAGGATCATCTATCTATGTACTGAAAATGCCGAAAATTGAGACAGTAGTTTCTGAAGAAAATAGTTGAACAATAGATAAGCTATCAAGAAATGAACTGGGAGATGGTAGATTGCAGCAACAATGAAGCACAGTAGGTAATGTAGTCTGGTGGCAGGGAATTCAAACTTGAGGATTTTAAGGAAGAGAAAGGGAGAATGATTTTTAAATGGTAATGAAGATCAAGAAGGACACCTACTCCATCCACAGGCCTAGAGTTAGAAGGGTAGTGAGGACAAAGGCAACCACCACTTGAGAGGGCTTCAGTGGTAACAACATCTTTGGCAGAAACCTAGATTTCCATTAAAGCAAGAATGTACAAGAAGCTTTCAAAGAAGTTGCTTCTAGAAGAAATTTTGCTGCTAATGTACTGAATTTCAGAGAGCATCATGGAAGGACTGGAGGAGTTGGGGAGAGAGAGGAAAAAACAGGAGAGAATGCACAGAACCTTTCAGCGATTGGAGTGCTGAGCATGAGGGTGATGTGAATGTCTGTGGTTCTTCTGGTTATTACTAATGAACAGGAATAAAAAACATATTAAGAATTAGTGGATTCGAGGCAGTGATGGCAAGGCTATGTTTGTGGTTAGGCAAGTATGGATTTCTGGGGTAAATGTGAACCTTTTATGTTTTTGTCAATGGGTTGTATCTTCATTCTGCCATCTTGCAGTAGCTCTTTTGAGAGTACAAAATGAACATGTTCGTATTTTTTTTTCTTGTCCTGGGCAGAAATATAGATAACATGTTGCTTGTATCACTTTGAGATGTAATTTGATGTATTTGTTCCTTTTAGCATGAACAACAAACTGTGGCAATAAAAGCTTTGGAGTATTTAGCCCAACATTCAGAAGACCCAGAACAAGTTATTGCATCTTTAAAGTGAGTAATTCAAATCCTGTTCAAGTGAGAGGATATCCTCTGTTTATCTTATTCTTGGACTAAAAACGTTGCCAAACTAATGCTGGTGAGATCAATGCCTACTATAACAACTGGTGACCCAGATGCTCAAAGTAAAAAGAACAGTTGAACCTAGTCTTCCTCCTACTCTCTTTCTGGGAAGGAAATTTATTTGTCAATAGGGAATTTGATACACAATGGTGAGATAGCAGAGAGTGAGATTAGTTATGCTAACTACTAGTTACACCTGCAAAGGGAAATGGGAGTCACAGTAAGGAAGAGTCAAAAGGTGTCTTGAGATATTTGCCTGCCTTTAGTCAGATCAATATCTAAAATCCATTCAGGACAGATTGTATTTTCTTTAAAACATTTAGGGTTTGAAACTTTACCAATTCCATTATTTTGTCAATTTCTTATTATGCTGCCAGATCCCTTCAAAGAATAGTGATCCTAGTTTATGTGGGACCCAAGACTGGTGATAGATTGCTTTATGGAATGAGAAATATAAAGATTTATATAACATACGTGATGTTCTAGCATGTGATTTAGGGTGATGATACAACCTGTGGAACCATTTAAGAATTTGTTATAAGCAACACTCTTGTTTTTAAATTCCTTTATTAAATTCCATATTCAAAATGACAAAATTGGTATGCTTTTAGTGCAACCATTAAAATAATACAGAAGTATATAAAATAAAGTTATTCTCCCCTTTTCTTCTCTTTTCTCAGTTCTACCTCCTGGGATAATCAAGGTTAATAATATGGTATATTTGCTTTCACATGTAAGAACCACTTTCTGTATTACTTTATTATACAGGTGTTTGTTTCGTATTGCTCTTCCAAAAGTCTCTCAACTGCAAGAATCTGAAACTAAGTAAGTTATTTCAACAGACATGCAGTATTAATCAATAGGAAAATTACAGTAATTTTCAATATAAGCTTTATATTGAGAGATGGGTAATGCAGTGGCTAAGATTAATGTAGGTTTTGGGACAGTTCTTCCTAGGTTCATATGCTGGCTCTGCTACTTATAAATGTGTAACCTCGAATAAGTTTCTTAACTTTTTTGGCTTCAGTTTCCCCATTTGTAAAATGAGAATAGTAGTACACACCTCATTGGGTTGCTGTGATGACTCAGTGAGTTATGCAATCTAAAGAGAACCCAGAGTATAAGCTGATATATGTAAAATTGCTTAGAGTGCCAGGTACTTAAGTCCTCAATAGTGCTACCTATGACCCAATTATTACATTGCATCTGTTTCTCCTTTTTTATTTTTTAAGATTTATTTATTTATTCAAAAGTCAGAGTTACACAAAGAGAGGAGAGTCAGAGAGAGAGAGAGAGAGGGAGGTCTTCCATCCGAAGGTTCGCTCCCCAATTGGCTGCAGCGGCTGGAGCTGCGGCAGTCCGAAGCCAGGAGCCAAGAGCTTCCTCCAGGTCTCCTATGCGAGTGCAGGGCCCAAGGACTTGGGCCATCCTCCACTGCTTTCCCAGGCCATAGCAGGGAGCTGGATCGGTAGAGGAGCAGCCAGGTCTCAAAACGGTGCCCATATGGAATGCCAGCGCTTCAGGCCAGGACGTTAACCCGCTGCGCCACAGCGCTGGCCCCTGTTTCTTCTTTTCTTATCCAAGGACTCAAGTATAGGCATATCTATTATGTTCCCATAGATCATATAACCTGCATGGCTTACTGATCCCATCAGCCGGGAGTGAAATATTTCTGATCACTTTCTGTAACATAAGATAGCAAAAACTTAACACTCTAGAAGAATTTGGTCACAAATTTTTCTTTCACAAAACTCACCCATGACTTGAAAGAAAACTGTACAAGGTCTTGACTTAGGAATAACTCAAAAATATCACCCATTTTTGCATTCCCTACTTCAACAAGAACTGTATATCTCTATATATCTAGTTTACTTTTGCTTTTCATATTTGCAACTGGAGGCAATATATTTTTCAATTATATTCTGTGACAGAGATAACATTATTTAGATGGCTTATGAACTTTTCTTAAAGATTTATTTTATTTTATTTGAAAATCAGAGTTACAGAAAGGAGAGACAGACAGAGATCTTCCATCCACTGGTTTACTCCCCAGATGGCCGCAATGGCCTGGGGTGTGCCAGGCCAAAACCAGGAACCAGGAGTTTCCCACATAGATGGCAGGGGCCCAAACACTTGAGCCATCTTTGGCTGCTTTTCCCAAGCCATTAGCAGGGAGCTGGAAGGGAAGTGGAGCAGCTGGGACATGAACTGGCACCCATATAGGATGCCAGCATCGTAAGTGGCAGCTTTACCCACTATGCCACAATGCCAGCCCCACTTATTAACTTTTTTATAGTAGCAGTTTTACCAAAGCATGTATGGTATGTATTGCCATTTCTTTCAGGCTTTTTGAGTTCATTAAATATAAGCTCAAACAAACTTGAAACATGAGACAATGGAAATTTGAATAATGACCAAATACTTAATATTAAGAAATTATTGACTTTTAAGTGTGATAATGGTAGTGTGATTTTTTAAAGAGTCCTTATCCCTTAGAGACACATCTTGAAATATGTGTGGGTGAAATAATATAATTTCTGGATTTTGCTTCAAAATAATATGGAAGGGAAGAAGTAGGTGGAGGTATCAGTGAGATAAAACTGATGAGTTAATAATTTTTGAAGCTGGATGAGTAGTATATGAGGATTCATTATACTCATCTTTTAATATTGGAACATCTTTGAGATTTTCAACGATTTAAAAAAAATGTAGGGGGACTGAGACTGAACCTTAATAGCTATTAGATTGTGAGAACTCCCTGAGGGCTAGGACTATTTGTATGCATCTTTATGTTTTTGGAGCCCAGGGCTCTATCTGACACATAATTGCCACTCAATTTATTTAAATTTCTGAATATCAGCTTTATAAGCTCTTTAGCACTGTACTTGAAGCTGCTTCATGTTCTGCTTAATCATAGCACACTGTTAAACAGTTCACTAAAATCAGTTTAGAAACAGGATAAAGGAAGGGATTCTGTTTGACTTAATGGTAAATTATGAAACAGTTTAAAACTATGTCTTCATTGTTCTCAAGTAAATATATAATAGAGTATCTTCTAGCAGTGCTTCCAGATAGAAGTCAGTACTTGATTTAACAAATAGATTAGATTACTTTGTAAATTTTTCTTAAAGCAACTAATTCAATGAGAAGAGTCATGAGGACTGATTTCTAGTTTCAGTTATTTCACTGACTCCTGGTTTACCTTAGGCAATGGCTATTTATTTAACTTTTCTAAGCTATGTTTTCCTCATCTGTAAAATTTTAAAAGATGAATTAGATGATTTTTAAAGCTCTTCTCTGTTCTCAAATTACTGTGGTTTAATTAGCAGTATCTAAGCACTAATGACTCTTGTGTCAAATTTTTAAAGTAGTTTGCTCTTAAGTAGATTACATATCCCTTTTATTTTTTAATATTTCTTTCTTTATTTATTTGAAAGGCTGAATTATAAAGAGAGAGACAGACAGACATCTTCCATCCACTGGCTCACTCCTCAAATGGGTACAATGGCCAGAGCTGGGCTGATGGGAAGCCAGGAGCCTGGAGTTTCTTCTAGGTCTCCCATGTATGTGCAGGGACCTAAGGACTTGGACCATCTTTTGCTGCTTTCCTAGGCCATTAGCAGGGAGCTGGTTTGGAAGTGGAGCTGCCGGGACTCGAACCGGTGCCTATGTGTGATGCCGGCACCACAGGCAGTGGTTTTAGCTGTTATGTATGCACAGTGCTGGCCACTATATATTCCTTTTCACATCTTCATTCTTAGTTGTACTATGTATTTGCATTCATGGGCCTTTCCTAGATGATTTTATACAGATTCACTATATTAAATAATGAAAAAGTCAACTTCAGCTCAGCTGAAACTAAAATTAATAAAATTCACTATAAGAAGTTAATTTATATAAACCAAACTTCTATGATTGATCACTCAGAACGCTGCTATTTTTTCTGAAGCACAGTCTTTATTATATAATTTTAGATCCCCTTCTGATGAGGCCAGTCTTTTCCTTTTAAGTTTTTTCTTTTATTCAAGAGACAGAGAGACAGCGAGAGATGGATAGACAGACATAAGAGAGCCTCCAACTGCTGTTTCACTCCCCAAATGCCTGCAACAGCCAAGACTGAGCCAGGCTGAAGCTTGGAGCCAGGAATTCAATCCAGGTCTACCACATAGGTGGCAGGGACCCAGTTGAGTGAGTCATCATCACTTGCTGCCTCCCAGGGGCTTCATTGTCAAGAATTCATAATAAGGAACCAGAGCCTAGAATAGAACCCAGGCAATTCTATGTGGGATATGCATGCCTTAGCTTCTATGCTAAGTGTTCACCCTAAGTCCAGTATTCTAGTATGCTCTACCGTTCTTCCTGTAAATTTCCCTACTTGAGTTTTCCAGTGATTCCATATTCATTCTTTTGCTTAAACAAAATAGGCTCTTAGTCTTTGTTAAAATTTGTTTTCTAAGTTTAAGCCTTGGGTTTTTTTTTTAGGACAGTTTTGGGTTCACAGCAAAACTGAAAGCAAGGTACAGAGATTACCATATACTCCCTGTCCCCACACATCCATAACCTCCCCATTATCAATATCCCCACCAGAGTAGTACATTATTACAAATGATTAAATAAAATTGACACATCATAATCGCCATAATGTCTGTAGTTTACATCTCTATACTGTATGTTCTATGAGTTTGGATGAAGTATAATGGCATGCATTAATCATTACTGATCATACAAAATGTTTTCACTGCCTTAAACATCCTCTATGCTCCTTCACTGACTAATATTCCATCGTGGGGCCAGCATTATGGCACAGTGGGTTAAACTGCTCCCTGCAATACTGGCATTCCATATCAGAGCACCAGTTTGAGTCCTGGCTGCTCTGCTTTCCATCCAGCTTCCTGCTAATGCACCTTGGAAAGCAACAGAGGATAGAATTCCAGGAGCTTGACTTTGGTCTGGCCCAGCCCTAGCCATTGCAGCCATTTGGAGAATGAACCAGAGAATGGAAGATCTCCCTCTATCTCTTTCTGTGACTCTGCCTTTCAAATAAAGTAAAAATGATTTTTAAAAATATTCCATGGTATGAATATATCATGTTTTATTCATCCATTGACCTACTGAAGGGCATCTTGGTTTCTTCTAAGTTTGGGCAATTATGAATAAAGTTGCTAGAAATATTTATGTGTAGATTTTTGTGTGGTCATAAATTTTCAGCTCCTTTGGGTAAAAACCAAGGAGCACAACTGCCGGATCGTATGATAAGCCTGTTTTTTTTGTTTGTTTGTTTGTTTGTTTTTTGTCAACCTTTAACATAATTAATCTGCCTGACTATTGCCCCAGGTGATTTAAAATCAGATTTCTCATTATAATTTTTGCCTTCTGGCTTATTAAATTTCTCCAGACTGGATTAAATACAGCAGGCTTATTTGGAGCTTTATAACACTGAGGGAATAACAGAGATGCTCTTTGGCTCATCACTCCTGTGGTAGTACAACATTCAAAATCAAAGACACTGTATGTACATCAGTTACTCTCTTAATGTTTTGTAATGAAAGTTCCTCCTGAAGCCAGTGATACCAATCTACAGAATGAAACAACTCCTTCACACCCATTCTCCTTGCTTTCAATAGTTTCTTGGTTTCACATGACCCTGTGTTTACCAACTTCTTTGTGACCAGAAGCCTTAGAGATACATTCTGTTATCTCCTAATAATTTTTCCTTGGGGGGAGTTCTTTGAAGCTAGTGGCCAAAGTTCAGGCTCATCAAAACCTGAGCTTGGGCTGGCATCCTCAAGATCCATGTCATTTCATTATGGCTATTATAGGCAACAATAACCTAGGGATTGAATATTTTACCATTTTCTCGATAGTTTTTATTTCCTATTGTATCCAGTGAATCAACTGCTCTCAATTGGATCCATCTCTAAATTTCAATAGTAACTTTTTGCCTTTAGTAACCAAACACAGTACATACCAGTGGTGACCACGTGGCCACCCAAGTCAATGATTCCTCTTCCTTTGACTTTTCATTCTTTTTTAAAAAATATTTATTTTGTTTATTTGAAAAGGTAGAGTTAGAGAAAGAGAGAGAGAGAGGTCTTCCATCTGCTGGTTCATTCTCCAAATGGCCACAGCGTCCAGGACAGGACCAGGCTGAAGCCAGGAGACAGGAGCCAGGAGCTTCGTCTGGGTCTCCCACATGGGTGCAGGACCCCAAGCACTTGGGCCATCCTCTGTTGCTTTCCCAAGCACATTAGCAGGGAGCTGAATCAGAAATGAAGCATCTGGGACTCACTGCAGGCAGCAGCTTAACCTGCTATGCAGCAATGCTGGCCCGGACCTTCCATTCTTTCTCTTCCCAAACCACACGTTTCCATGAACAAGCAGCTTTAGCAAATGCTTTTCTTGACAATAATTTTGGAGTGTTTTCCAATACCAACAAATGGCACTTTCTACCTGGAGTTAGCGTCAAATCTGCCCCCACTTCACAAGCCAATCATAAATCCAGGCCTCAAATCCAGGATTCCTACAACCGCTTCCTCTGATTTGATAATTTGCTAAAAGGGCTTGTAGAAGTCAAGGTATTCACTTTACTTATGTTTACTGGTTTGTTGTAAAGAATACTGTCGCTCCCCCTCTTCGTGGAGGAGCAACACAGGACCCTGCGCTGTTCTTTCGTCTGCTCAGCCCTCCCCGGGTTTGCTGCTGGTTCTTCCCGGGTTGGCTACTATCCCTTCCACCTCCGTGGAAGAGCAGTTCCCCCTGGCCACATTCCCCACTTCCGCAGGGGAGTGGCACACCACCGGCCGGCTCTCTCGGGAGCTGCACAGGTGTTCCCCTTAGATGTTCCCCTTAGATGTTCCCCTTAGATGTTCCTGGTGCATGCCGTCTCTCTCCTCCTTTATAGTCCTCCTCCGCCAATCCCAACTCGGCTGCCCACACGCCGAGTACGCTGCTCTCCTCCAACCAGGAGCAAGTCCTACAGTTCATTGGCTGAACTGGAGGCAGCTGTGTAGAAGCTGTTTTCTTCTCTCCCAGCGCCATATTGTGGGAGAGCAGATGCATAGAATAAGTCTTAATTCCAGTAACTTAGTCTAGTCCGAATTGCTCCCCACAGATCCCCCTTTCTTTTTATTTTTGGCGTTGATACGCGCCTGTCTTCGGTGTCCCGCGGCACACACTCTGCTCTACTTGCTAGAGTTGCCACAGGTTCTTACAAGTCCTATCAATCAGGCAAACCGAATCCGGGTCCTCTCTTCGCCATGTTGTGAGGAGGTTTTTAGGCGCTGATGCGTGCCTGTGTTCGGTGCCCTGCAGCACATGCTCTACTCTGCTAGAACTGCCTGCAGGTGCTTACAAAACCTATCAGGCAAACCGAATCCAAGCCTTCTCAGCGCCATATTGTGGGGAGGCTTATTGGTGTTGATTCGTGCCTATCTTCGGTGACCTGCAGCTCATACTCTGGTCGAGCCGCCTGTTGGTGCTTACCGCCCTAATCAGGCAGACCGAACCCAAGCCTTCTCATTGCCATGTTGTGGGGTGACTTATTGGTGTTGATAACATGCCTGTTTTCGGTGACCTGCGGCGCATAAGCTGCTAGCCGCCCGCAGGTGCTCATCGCCTCACTAATCAGGCAGACCGAATCCAAGCCTTCTAATTGCAGTATTGTGGGGAGGCCTTTCTATTTCTCTATTTCTCTATCTCCGGGCATTCCTATTTCTCCCATTTTACTTCTGTCTGCCAACATTCCTATTTCTCTCATTTTACTTCTAAACTTCTGTTTCTCTTATCCCCGCGGCCTCCTGGCGGCGCCCCGAGGCTGCCTCTCGGCGGCTTTCCGGCTCTGAGCCGCTTCAGCCCGCGCCTCTCTCATCTGCGCGGCTCGGCTTTGCGCGCACACTCCGCGGTCTCGCACTTAGCCCAGCGTTCCCTATCTACTTGTGCCCCGCACACTCTCTCTGCGTGCGGCAGCCTCCACGAGTCACACAGCGTAGCTCACGTCTCCGCCACTAGCATTCAATCCAAGTTCCCCGGGCTAGCCTGGCGAATTCAACCCAGCTCACGTCTCCGCCCCACGATTTGGCTTCCCGTCCTTTGCTCCCCGGGCTAATCAGACGGATCCCAATCTGGCTTACGTTTCCGCTTCTGGTTTCAACTTTTCGCCCCCCATTCCCGGGCTACCTTGAGAATCCCAAAGTGGCTTTCGTCTCCGCCTTGGCCTGCCCCCCACGGCTTCAATTTCCCTAACATTTTTCTCTACCCAGTATGTTTCCCCAAGCTTTCCTCCAACAATACTCCTCCCTCATTTCTCCTGGCCTCTCCCCACAGTCCGCATCCGAGTCTGTTTGTTCTAGCTTTCACTTTCGCTTTCGACCTTAGAGATTTCTCCCAGCTTCCCCCCGTAGTCCGTATCTGAGTCTATGCCTAGGCTTTCAATAGCTTCTTCCGGCACCTTCTTCGTCCGGCTTTTCCCTAGGCTGTTTGCTAGTCTCTCTCTCCGATATTTTCCCAGTTCTTCCCGTTTCTTCCCTCCTAAGTTTCCTATCCGTCCTAGGTTTCCTATCCGAGTCACGGCACCATTATGTCGCTCCCCCTCTTCGTGGAGGAGCAACACAGGACCCTGCACTGTTCTTTCGTCTGCTCGGCCCTCCCCGGGTTTGCTGCCGGTTCTTCCCGGGTTGGCTACTATCCCTTCCACCTCCGTGGAAGGGCAGTTCCCCCTGGCCACATTCCCCACTTCCGCAGGGGAGCGGCACACCGCCGGCCGGCTCTCTCGGGGGCTGCACAGGTGTTCCCCTTAGATGTTCCCCTTAGATGTTCCTGGTGCATGCCGTCTCTCTCCTCCTTTATAGTCCTCCTCCGCCAATCCCAACTCGGCTGCCCACACGCCGAGTACGCTGCTCTCCTCCAACCAGGAGCAAGTCCTACAGTTCATTGGCTGAACTGGAGGCAGCTGTGTAGAAGCTGTTTTCTTCTCTCCCAGCGCCATATTGTGGGAGAGCAGATGCATAGAATAAGTCTTAATTCCAGTAACTTAGTCTAGTCCGAATTGCTCCCCACAAATACCACTCAGAAGCAGCCAGATGGAAGACATTAATAGGGTAAGGCATTGAGTGGTGGTGGTGCATGGCTTCTGTGCCCTCTTCAGACACACCGCCATTCCCACATCTTAACATGTTCACCAACCTTTTTCCTCATTTTAAATTGGGTTGTTTGTTTCTTATTGTTGAGCTTTAAGTGTTCTTTGTATATTTTGGATGACAGCCCTTTATCATATGTGTCTTTTAAAAATATTTTCTCTCAGTCTGTGGCTTATTTTTTCATTCTCTTGACATTGTCTTTTGTAGAACACAAGTTTTAAAATTTAATTAAATCAAACATATCAATTCTGTTCTCATGGATCGTGCATTTGATATTGTATCTGAAAAGCGATCACAATAACCGAGGTCATCTAGGTTTTCTCCTATGTTATCTTCTAGGAGTTTTATATTTCTGTGTTTTACATTTAGATCTATGATGTGTTTTGAGTTCATAATATTATTAATAATTATAATACCAACACCATTTATTGAAAAGACTATCTTTGCTCCTTTGTCAAAGATAAGTTGACTGTGTTTATTTAGATATATATCTGAGCTCTATATTCTGTTCCATTGATCTATTTGTCTGTTCTTTCACTAATATCACACTGTCCTCATTACTGTAGCTATACTATAAGTCTTCAAGTCATATAGTGTCTTTCCTCCAGCTGGGCTCCTCTTCAGTATTATACACCTTTTGCCTCTCCATATAAACTTAAGAATCAGTTTGTTGGTATCCACAAAATAAGTTGCTGGCATTTTGATTTATGTTGCATTGAATCTGTATATCAAGTTGGGGAAAAGCTGGCATCTTGACAATAGTGGAACATCCTTTCCATTAACTTGGAATATTTCTCCATTTATTTTATTCTTTTTTGATCGCTTTCATCAGAGTTTTGAAGTTTTCCTCATATATATCATGTGTATATTTTGTTAGATTTATACCTAAGTATTTCATTTTGGGATGTGTTATTTTAAATGATAATATGTTTTTAATTTCAATTCTCCTTGTTTATTTTTGGTATATAAGAAAGCAGTTGAGTTTTGTAGAGTAACCTTATGTCCTGCAACCTTGCTGTAATCACTTATTTCTTCCAGGATTTTTTCCCCTTTGGTCAGTTCTTTTGGATTTCCTATGCAGATGAACATGTCATCTGTGAACAAAGGCAGTTTTATTTCCTCATTCACAGTCTGTATACACTTGATTTCCTTTTCTTGTTCTATTGCATTAGCTAGGTGTCTTAGTCTGTTTGAGATGCTGTAATAAAATGCCCAGGTTAAGTAGCTTATAAACAATGGATATTTATTTCTCCTAGTTCTAAAGGTCAGCATGCCAGCAGATTCAGTGTCTAGTGGGCATTTTCTTCTTCACACATGGCCACCATCTCATTTTATTTTTATTCCCTGACAAAGTCTTTACTCTCCTTCACTTTGAAAGAATTTCTCAGGGTACAAAATTCAAGATTGGTGGGTTTTTCCCACTCAAGCACTTTAAATGGTTCATTTTCTTCTTGCTTGTTAGTTTCTGAACAGAAGTCAGATGTAATTCTTATCTTTGTTCCTATGTAGGTAAGGTAGTATTTTCCCCCTTCTGGCTTCTTTAGGAATTTTTTTCTGTATATTTTATTTTCCATGATTTGAAAATAACATGCTTAAGTGTAATTTTTGGCATTTTTCTTGCTTGGTATTCTCTGAGCCTCCTGAATCTGTGGTTTGATGTCTGACATTAGTTTGGGAGAAAGGTTCATTCACTGTTATTTCATTTTTAATTTATTTTTATTTAACTGAAAGAGAGAGAGAGAGAGAGAGAGAGAGAGAGAGAGACCTTCCATCTGCTGATTCAGTCTTAAATGTCTGCAACAGACAGTGCTGGGCCAGGCCAAAGCCAGAAGCCATGAACTCAGTCTTGGTCTCCCACCTGTTTGGAAGCCAACTACTTGAGCCATCACCTGCTGCCACCCAGAGTGTGCATTAGCAGGAGGCTAGAATCAGAAGCAGAGCCAGAACTCCAACTCAGGTACTCTAATATGGGATGCAGGCATCCCAGGTGTCTCTTAACTGCTGTGCCAAATGCCTGACCTTATGATTTCAAATATTTTTTGTTTCAGTCTATTTCTAGTATCCCCATTATATGTGTGATATACCTTTTGTAGTTGTCTCACAGTCCTTGGATATTCTGGTTTATTATTTTTTTATTCTTTCTTTTATTTGTTTTTCAGTTTTGAAGGTTTCTGTTCATATACGCTCTGGCACAGAGATGCATTCCTCAGCTGTGTCTAATCTATTAATAAGCCTATCAAAGGCATTCTCATTTCTGTTTTGGTTTTTTTTTTTTCTTTAACTCTGGTATCTCCTTTTTATTCTTTCTAAGGATTTTCCATCTCTGCTTACATTGCCCATATGTTCATGCATGTTGTCTACTTTATCCATTAGAACCCTTATTGTATTGATCATAGCTGTTTTAAATTTCCGGTCTGATAATTCCAAAATCCCTGCCATGTCTATTTCTAACACTTGCTTTGTCTCTCCAAATTGTGCTTTTTACCATTTAGTATGCCTTGTGATTTTTTTTTTCTTGATAGCTAGACATGATGTACTAGGTAAAAAGAACTGCTATAAATAAGCCTTTTGTAATGTGGTAGTGAGTTGGGGGAGGAAGGAAGTTTTCATAGTCCTGTGATTAAGTCTCAGTCTTTTAGTGACTTTGTACCTCTGACTGTGAACTTCACAATTGCTTCTCAGTTTTATTACCTCCTGTTAGGTGGGACAGAATGGCTAGAGTGGATTTGAGTGTTTCCCTCCCCCCAGGTAGGTTAGGCTCTAATAATACCCTAGAAGATTAGGCTCTAATTATGTAGTTTCTCTGAAGGATAGACCTTGATAAGAATGCTCTGGGACAAGTGTTTGATGCAGTGGTTAAGACACTACTTGGAGGCCGGCACCGTGGCTCAATAGGCTAATCTTCCGCCTGCAGCACCAGCACACCGGATTCTGTCCTTGTCGCTCCTCTTCCAGGCCAGCTCTCTGCTGTGGCCAGGGAGTGCAGTGGAGGATGGCCCAAGTGCTTGGGCCCTGCACCCCATGGGAGACCAGGAGAAGCACCTGGCTCCTGGCTTTGGATCAGCGTGGTGCGCCAGCCACAGAGTGCCGGCCGCAGCGGCCAAGAGAGGGTGAACCAACGGAAAAGGAAGACCTTTATCTCTGTTTCTCTCTCTCACTGTCCACTCTGCCTGTCCAAAAAAAAAAAAAAAAAAAAGACACTACTTGGGATGCCCATATCCTCCTGTATTGGAGTGTTTGGGTTTGAGTCCTGTCTCCACTTCCAATTCCAGCTTCCTGCTAATGTTCACCTTCAGGGGCAGTGGGTGATAGCACAGGTAATTGGATCTCTACACTCACATTTGAGACCCAGATTGAGTTCCAGGCTCCCAGATTCAGCTGGGCCTAGCCCAAGCTGTTACAGGCATTTGGGGAGTAAAACCAGCAGATGAAAGAAGCTCGGTAAATATTACACCAGCCTATTGATACTCTTCCAATTATCTCTCTCTCTCTCTCTCTCTCCCCTCTGCCTTTCAAATAAATAATAAATAAGTAAATAATTTTTTTTAAAAAAAGACTAGTCTGGCATATTTCTAGATGGTTTCTTTTTCCCTCTCATTGTCAGTAAGATGAAAGGATTTTTATCCAGTACTCATTGTGAAAATCTGGATAAACTCCTGGAAGGATAACACAAAATTGTGGAGGTCACCTTATGACTGGACAACCTAGAGTTTTTAACTCTCAGTCCTGTTCATGCAGAGCTTCCAGTGATTTGCCAGTTATGATTCAGGTTTGCTTGCTCCGGCACTGGTTCCCATAGTGTTTTCCTCTCTTGAGTCTCTGCTCCATCCAATGAGCCATAACTCTCCTGTATTCACCTGCCTGTCCACCCAATCTTTGTAGTAGTGTTTTGTCATTTTCCCTTGCCTCTTTTATGGATCTAAGAAGAGTTGTTGATTTTTCAGCTGGTTCAGGTTTTTGGTAATTGTTAAGAGAATGTGGTGGCTTCCATGTTCCTTACACTCAGAACTAGAAGCCAGAAATCCTTTGTTAAAATTTATATACCTTGAAGAAGCTTGACACACCTGGGTAGTAGACTTACAATTGGCACTCACTACATGACCTTGGACAAATAATCTCCATCACTAGGTCTATTTTCTCATCTGCAAAATGAGGGGTCTATCCTAGATAAGTGATTTTGTAAAACACATTCTTCAGAAGCCTAGAGATTCTGTGGCACTACTTCAGAGATTTCTAAGAAGGTGAGAATCCAGGCCTGTACCTACCTCTGGGTTAATCAAAGAGCTCCATTTTAGTTTTTTTCTTATATATTATTAAACTCTTAATGCAATTTTATTTGAAACAAGGGTTCTAGTTCTCACTGTTCAAAATAAGAAAGGTTATAAATCACAGGGATCACCACCTGCTCCCAAATTCTGTGATCCTACAATGTAAAACCTACAATGTAAAATCATTGAAATCTTTTGCTGAGAGTAGGAGTAGAGGTAAAAGCATGTGAGGGTACTGGGGAGGAGTTGTATCCTGTGGTGGGGAGAAAGAGTGTTGAAATGAAAGATTGGAACTTTGAACAACAAACTTCATAATTTTGCAATTTATTAGCCCAGCTGTCAGGCACAAATAGCGTCTCTTTTTAGTTCTTTTCTTCAGTAAAGAACTGAAACAGTTGGAAAACTCTTTTCTTTATTTTTTAGAAAAAAGGAAATGGATAGACTTTTGGCTTGCCTGAATAGAGGTAAATATGTCCTTGGTTATTTTTAGTCCTTCATCTTGCCTCTATCCTCTATTGAATTCTCCAAGTACATTGAGCACACTGACTCCAACCTTATGTTTGAGTTAAGCTTCATGCACCTTATTAGTGTTTGCCACAGGAGTCTATTTTGGTTTCTTCATCCACAAGCAAGAAAGGGTTGTCATCACTAGCATTCATCTCCAAATGTGACTTCCACTGTCTATATTCCAATTTAAGGTAATTTTCTTTCCTTTCTTTCTTCCTTCCATCTTTCCTTTCTACTTGTCTTTCTAATTGCCTCTCTATCCTAACCAACAAATTTAACAGGTGCGAAAAGATCAAGGTGAATAAAAATGCCTTGAATGCTACTAGGTTTTCATGCCCTCTGAATCAAATGCAGATTGTTTACTCTTTTATTTTGCCCTTCTGTCTCCCCACGTCTGTGTCATCTTCTCTGTCTACTAAAAATTCCTGCCTGTCACTTTATCCAAGTCAATCTCTTAGCTACATCACATTCCTTTTTCCAATGCCAGACTTTCTCACATGGTGTCTCTTTTCCTAACATGTCTTCCCATTTCTACTGCCCCTTTATCTATTTTTCTTAAGTGCAAAATAAACCAAAAGTGTATTTTTCCATTTATTGCAGTACTTTGATTTTATACCTCAAATACCTGTCAACGGGGTGTTAAACATAGCAAAGTGGTTTAGAAGCCAAAGCTTTTCAAAAGAGAAAACTTTTACTTGTTTGTATTCTTATTTCTCAGAGGGGAATGAGGTATATAAAAAATGTTTCCTGCTGATGATGGCACATTCTGGTTCTGTAACGCACTTGCTGTGGAAGCTCGGTAAATGTTATGCCAGCCTATTGATACTCTTCCAATTCGCAATCTACATTTGGTCCTTTCACTGATTGTTCCTATTCCATATTTCCTTATGTGTAAGTCATACTTTTCTAGCTCAGGTGGTGAATGATTGCCCTAATTAAACTTATAAATCTTCCCAGAGACTTATTTGTTCCCCAAAGTTTGAGTTAGCAGCTTCTTGGAGTTTGGTAATGCTTTTTGTCATTTTAATTACTTTTGATTGCACCCTCAAACACATACACAAAAAAACAACTTCCTAAATTCACTCTCATGTGTGACTCTGTTTAAAGTAGGATTAACAACTCTGCTAGAGTGTAAGGCAAAAGATTTCATATCACATTTTCCTGTTTAATGCAGCACTCCTGAAACTTACCCAGTATTTTCAAGAAGGAATGTCAACTTTGGATTCAAGAATTAATGAAGCTCATTGGTTTCGAAAAATAGGTAAAAGAAAATTCTGACTATGAGATACCTTATGGGGTGATGGAATTGGAAGAGGGTTCAATTCTGACTCTCTTGCATATATAACTCTGGTATACAGATAATTTGCTTAACCTCGGTTTCATTATTTATAAAATGAAATCAATTTTACATCGTATGGTTATTAATAGTTTTATATGAAACAATGTATGTACCTAGCACAAATGAAATTTCGTTTTATTCATTCTTTATAGAAATGGATGCAAGAGTAAAATGATAAATTCTGACATAGGATACCTAATGTTATACCCTTAAGCTTTATCTAGAATGCTTAATTTATCCCTAAATGTGATTCATCAGAAATAAACTATGTGCAAAAATGTGGATGAATCTCACAAACATAATGTTGAGCAAAAGGAGCCATGCAGGGGCCAGTGTTGTGGCGCAGTGGGTTAAAGTCCTGGCCTGCAGCGCCAGCATCCCATATGGGTGGTGGTTTGATTTCTGGCTGCTCCACTTCTGATCCAGCTCCCTGCTAATGTGCCTGGGAAGGCAGCAGAGGACGACCCAAGTCCTTGGGCCCCTGCACCCATGTGGGAGACCCAGAACAGGCTCCTGGCTCCTGGCTTCAGATTACCTCAGCTCTGGCCATTGCAGCCATTTAGGGAGTGAACCAGTGGATGGAAGACCTCTTTCTCTCTCTTTCTGTCTCTACCTCTCTCTGGAACTATCTCTCAAATAAATAAAATAGCTCTTAACAAAAAGAGACAGGCATTAAAGAGTGAATACCGCATGTTTCAGCGCATATGAGGGGACTTCAAAAAGTTCTTGGAAATGGAATTAAAAGGTAAATTTATTTTGGTGAAAAAATATTCTGAAACCCAAGGATAGTCTTTTCATAATATTCACGTTTCCATGAATGTATGAAGCACCCTCATATATCGTAAAAATAACCCTTGAAGTGGGGTTAGACTAGAAGGAGAAGGAAAGTTTCTGGGATTCTGGTAGTAAACAAGATCTGTTTTGAACTTGGTGCCAAGTGTTTTATGTGGGGCACTTTATATGAATTTTATTTCAGTAAAAATGATTTTAAAATTCTGGAGGCAAAGACCAGTGGTGTGCAGTGGGTTAACCTGGTGTTTGCAATGCCTGCATCCCATATCAGAATTCCTGGGATCAAATCCAGCTACTCTGCTTCCAGTCCACCTCCTTGCTAATACACCTGAGAGGCAGCAGATGATGGTCCAAGTACTTGGGTTCCTGTCACCCATGTGGGAGACACAAATGGAGTTCCTATCTGCTGGCTTTGTCCTGGCTCAGCCCTAACCACTGTGGGCATTTAGGGAGTGAATTAGTGGATGGAAGATCTCTCTCTCTCTCTCTCTCTCTCTCTTTCTGTGTGTGTGTGTCTGTGTGTGTCTGTGTGTGTTGCTCTGCCTTTCAAGCAGGTGGGAAAGTAATAAACAAAAATTGTGGGGGTAGCTACTACAGTGGTAAGTATGGAAGAGCAATTAACCAACATTGTCACAAAGTGGACTGGTTACATAAGAACCTTTTCTTACTTTATAATGTTTACTGGGGCTGTAATCTAGGGCATAGGGAATAAATAAGATAATCTGGCTCCAAGAAACTGATGTAAATAAGGAAAAAATAATATATACCTAAATTATAGAAAGGTTTAATTCCTTTGGTGTCTGGAAAGTTTGAAAAGCTGTTTTCCTATTTCTTTTTTTTTTAAGGGAAAGTTTTTATTGTGGGAAAACCCAGCAGACTGGAGGGGAGGGACGAAGAAGGATAAGAGAAAGAGAGTATAAGAGAGAGAGAGAGACAGAGGAGAGGAGCTAGTGAGGAGAGAAGATAGAGCAGAGAGAAGAGCCAAGAGAGGAGGAGAGAAGAGCAGATGAGAGGAGCCAAGAGAGAAGGAGAGAAGAGCCAAGAGAGAGGAGCCAAGAGAGCAGGAGAGAAGAGCCAAGAGAGAGCCACGTTTTCAGGAACAGGCCGGGCAAGGAAGCAGGAACAGAGAATTCCATTAGGATGGGGGTGGGGCTGACACCGGTGGTTGGGCCATGTGGCTACCTGGCTTCCAGCAATGGCGGCGGGGGCTAGAGCCTAGTATGTAAATCAGGGTGTAGATCGCACCATAGATAAAACTGCGCCAGTTTCCTAACATTCCTCCCTTTTGTTTTTTATAAAGCAGGAGTGGTATGGAATTACATTAGTCCCAAAAGTCCAGGAGGGGTAGAGGGACTTCCTGTTGACATGGGGCGATGAGGTACTCTTTGCTGGCATGGGACGATGTCTCAAGCCGCTGTCTCCTGGGTGGGAAGCCGAGTATATCCCTGTAGCAGCATTTGGTTGACAGCCGGGTTGCTGAAGGCCTTGGTTTGTTCCATTTTCACCAGCCGTAAACACTTAAACAGACACTGTAGTATAAAAGACAGAGTGAGAATAGTAACCAGTGATCCTAAGAGTAGCATTAACCAGGTAATGAGAGGATTTCATAGAGGAGAGGAAATGGGGGGGTCTCTGGACCCTTGTGGGGACAGTTCGATGGATGTGGCTTAAAGCTGATTCCAACCAAGACTGGGATAAAAGCCACTCATCTTTTGTGGGTAGAGGGGTTTGTCTGTAGAGAAATTCTGAACAATCATACAACATTAAATGGGGGAGAGGACCATCCATACACACAGGTTAGGAGTAGAGCCATTGGTGTTACAGTAGAGGCTATGATTACAAAGGAATGAGGCCCAAGTGGGCTAGATACAAAGGACAGAGTCATTATTAGAGAACCTAAGAAGGGTGCTATCTAAGCTACAACTAAGGTTTCTGATTGAGAGGCAAATAGAACCTGACAGAAGGGGCTTGATAATAATCTGGTGGGCTTTAGTCCTTATAAGTTAAGAGGCCCAGACCTATCTCTTCACATAGGGTACATCCTAAGAGAGGAGTGAACCTCCTTGGGGAATGCACGCTGTTAACTTCCATCACCTATCTGGCCTGGGAGGAGACCTGGCCAGGTAAAGGCAGGTGGCATCTCTAACAGGAAATTTACAGTTCTGCCTGCAATGTTACTGACCCTATTTGGCCGTCTCCTCTCAGCAACGGTGGTCACCTTGGAAGCTGGGCCTAGTGAAGGGCTTTTCAGATTAGAGCTATATTTAATTTTGATTTCCCATGGTGAAGATCATGGTAAATATTTCCTAATGGATTCTTCCACTACTTTCTGGAAGATGTGAATCTTTCTTGCAATTTTCCTCAACCTAGTATACCCTGCTGAATTTTAACTTGCTTTCACCATTTCCATTTGGTGAGCACCTTAGTAATCCTCATTTGTTAGGTAGATTTGTGCCAACTAAGATTTCTTACTGTATATCCCCAATTTTAAAAGTATTTAGCCAGTAGATCCATTGGTCTTTGGCTTAGAATTTAAGAATAAGAGTGATAAGAGTCTTCTAATTTACCTGTGAAAATTTTCTCTACAAACCTAAGGTTAATATTTTAATCCCTCAGAAACCCCTTATTAGTATATTAATATTCAAGAAATAGGTAGCAGAGATATTAGTAGAGACTAAATAGATTTTCATAAGTATATTATTTCACATTGCCTTTCAGCTTGGAACTTGGCTGTGCAATCTGACAATGACCCAGTGACAATGAGAGAATTCTTCATGCTTTCTTACAAGGTGAGTCTCTTCTAATAAGGATCTCATGCATGGACCACAAGGCTCTGACTCTGTCAGTAGTAAAGGGCTAAGTATAGAGTGGAATGGCTTTTAATCTAGGAACTTCTTTTTTTTTTTTTCAACTTTTATTTAATGAATATAAATTTCCAAAGTACAGCTTATGGATTACAATGGCTTCCCCCCCACCCATAACTTCCATCCCACCCACAACCCTCCCCTTTCCCACTCCCTCTCCCCTTCCATTCGCATCAAGATTCTTTTTTTATATATTTTTTTGACAGGCAGAGTGGACAGTGAGAGAGAGAGACAGAGAGAAAGGTCTTCCTTTGCTGTTGGTTCACCCTCCAATGGCCGCCGCAGCCGGCACGCTGCAGCTGGCGCACCACGCTGATCCGATGGCAGGAGCCAGGTACTTATCCTGGTCTCCCATGGGGTCCAGGGCCCAAGCACTTGGGCCATCCTTCACTGCACTCCCTGGCCACAGCAGAGAGCTGGCCTGGAAGAGGGGCAACCGGGACAGAATCCGGCGCCCCGACCGGGACTAGAACCCGGTGTGCCGGCACCACAAGGCGGAGGATTAGCCTAGTGAGCCGCGGCGCCAGCTAAGATTCATTTTCAATTCTCTTTATATACTGAAGATCAGTTTAGCATATATTAAGTAAAGATTTCAACAGTTTGCACCCACATAGAAACACAAAGTGAAAAATACTGTTTGAGTACTTAATCTAGGAACTTCTAATGTATGTCTAAGCAAAAATGACCGAAGGAAATTTGTTTCCTATTGGCTATAGTGTTAGAATGTGGGGTAAATCTCCCTATACCAAAATATCACATACGTTCATCTTGCAACCTGAAGTTCCAGCATTACAGACTTATTCCTTTGCCGTTGAAGGAATTTCAGTTTCCCGGAATCCTATATTGAAATATAAGTATCTTTGTGGGGTGTCGCTCCCCCTCTTCGTGGAGGAACGACACAGGACCCTGCGCTGTTCTTTCGTCTGCTCGGCCCTCCCCGGGTTTGCTGCTGGTTCTTCCCGGGTTGGCTACTGTCCCTTCCACCTCCGTGGAAGGGCAGTTCCCCCTGGCCACATTCCCCACTTCCGCAGGGGAGCGGCACACCGCCGGCCGGCTTTCTCGGGGGCTGCACAGGTGTTCCCCTTAGATGTTCCCCTTAGATGTTCCTGGTGCATGCCGTCTCTCTCCTCCTTTATAGTCCTCCTCCGCCAATCCTAACTCGGCTGCCCACACGCCGATTACGCTGCTCTCCTCCAATCAGGAGCAGGTCCTGCAGCTTGTCAAGTTGGTGAGAGGCAGCTGGGTAGAAGCTGTTGCCTCCTCTCCCAGCGCCATATTGTGGGAGAGCAGATGCATAGAATAAGTCTTAATTCCAGTAACTCAGTCCAGTCCGGGTTGCTCCCCACAGTGGGGGGGGGGGGCGATACTCTAAATGGTTGTCATTACCAACACACTATGGGAGTAGGTCTGTAGGAATATAGAATAAATAGTTGGAGATAGCAGGGTCTGAAAAGGAGATGAGACTCTTAGGCCTTCCTTATAGCTTTTCCTAGAGCAGATTCTGTGTGTAAGGATTTGTGAGTTTGTTATTTGATTTTTTTAAGCATTTAAAAATAGTTGTTAGCCTCCAAGGTAGAGGTTGAATGCCAGGAAGAAGATGAAGTATTGTTGGAAGAATAAAAGGGGAGGGGCTAAGGAATATCCTTCATACACATTTAGAAGTACATAGTCTGATAGGCTGAGGCCAATCAAATGTTAAGAATTTTAGAGCTGGAACAAACTGTAGAGATGATATAGCACAACCTGAGACCAAAAGCGATTGTGTGTCTTGAAATGCTGTTAATTCAACAACGGTGATGATGGTGTTCACAAAATGTTTCAGATAGCTTAAGGAATTGTCTTTGCAAGTTTAGTTGTAATTTCTATTTTAATTAGGTGATATAAATTAGTTTCAGTTTTGCCATTTGTGATAGCACTTGTAGGATTGGTTCATAAGAATCCAAGTGGCTTGGAGTCTTATTGCAGTCCAAAACTGGGAGTTCTTTCTAAAACAAGGACAAGCTTTAATGATGAGGTTATGCCAAATGCCTGCCAAGGTTTGACATTGTCTTTTTCAGCCATGACTATATATATGTATACATATATATATGTATATATATATATACATATATACATATACTAATTTCAGCTCTATTCAATACAAAAGGTAAATCTACTTGCAGTGGGGGGAGCTCTAAGAAATTACAGTGTAAACTAAAGAGTAAATCACTAGTAGTAAATCACTACAGGAGCAGATGAGAGTGCTTATTGCTGGGAAAGATTGGAAAACTATGAAGAAATGAAGCCTTTTATCTCTAGGAAGGTGCTACAAACAATGGAAAGTAATACAAAATTAAAACTGTAAATCAGTGTTACTGTCGATATCATTTTTATGGTGACATGTGCTTTTCCGGCTGAATTTTCTCATTCAGACAGGATGTTGCTGATTTTCATTCTGATTGTTTGTGTTCACCTGACAAGATCCTCACTATTCATTCATGTTCTGGTTATTTCTTATCAGCTGTCCCTGTTTTGTCCTCCTGATCAAGTAATTCTGATTGCACAGAAAACATGTTTACTGATGGCAATTGCAGTTGATCTACAGCAAGGAAGAAAAGCTTCAACACCTTTTCAACAGGTAATGTGCAACCTTCAAAGAAAAGACTAGAGTGCAGTGCACTATCTGGTATTTTTGCCTTCCCTGATGCAGTTCTTTTTGATTCTATTTAGAGAATCCACTCGTCTATTCGAGCACCATCTTGATTTCAAAAGTTTGTAATGGTTAATTCTTTCCTAAGCAAAGATTACATTTGGCTTGGCCTCTTCTTTTAAGAAGCTTGAAGAACTCTTCTTCTAAAATGCCTCATCTCATGGAACACTCTTTCCTCTGTTTTTTTTTTTTAACATTTTATCTTTTTTCAGATTTTATTTATTTATTTGACAGGTGGAGTTACAGACAGTGAAAGAGAGAGAGCCAGAGAGAAAGGTCTTCCTTCTGTTGGTTCATTCCCCTATGGCCACAATGGCCGGAGCTACACCGATCCCAAGCCAGGAGCCAGGTGCTTCCTCCTGGTCTCCCATGCGGGTGCAGGGCCCAAGTACTTGGGCCATCCTCCACTGCACTCCCTGGCCACAGCAGAGAGCTGGCCTGGAAGAGGGGCAACTGGGACAGAATCCGGCGCCCCGACTGGGACTAGAACCCGGTGTGCTGGCGCCGCAAGGCGGAGGATTAGCCTAGTGAGCCGCGGCACCGGCCCCCTCCTCTGTTTTTAAATATTCTTTATCTTCATCTTCTCCTTGTAATTCCATAGGAGCCTGTGGAGTGTTTCCTTTCACACACTTTCTAAGGAAGAACTCATTTATTTCTCCTGTTTCGATAACCATCTGAAATTATTTACTTAGCTTGGTTTTTTTTTTTCACTTACTCATCTTTGCTTTCTTTATTCCACATCCTTAAAAATCTCTTCATTAACTCAATTTTTAACAAGAAAACAGAGTTCCTTACCTTTGCCTGAATTGCACTCTCAGCTTCCTTATCCCTTTGAGGAGCTTCCAACATTGCAGTGTTCCCATACACTAGGTTATTGGCTTGTCTTTAGCTCTTTGCATTCCTTCTTTCAAACCAAGAAATTTTTCTCCAGGTCAGACCACCAACAATTTTTTGTATGATTCTAGGTTTTCTTCTGCTTCATTTCTCTCACCTGAACAAAGAAAACTCCCTAATTTCCCTCATTTATCGGCTTCTCTTCTCTCCAATTGGTATAAAATCCTTCTTGCACTTTATTTGCTTCCTCCCGTTAATCTCTTCTTTCATATTATTTTTTAGATCTGGAACAAATTCACACCAGATCTCTGCCGATGTGTTTTCCTTTCTTTCCTTTCCCTTGTTGAGTGCAGCCCAAAAAACATTTGCGCACCAATCACTCTGCTAGGTACTGGGCATACAGAGATAAAGAAGACAAAGTCCTTGTCCTTGAGGAGTAAAGAGATCTCTTTTAAGAAGTCTTTCCATTTTAAAAGAAGATAAGAAAATAATCCACCTGCCCCAGAGCAAACCCAAAAACCAACAGTTCTGCTTCTTAACGGGTAAAGGTAAATGTAATTTAATTATCAATGGGGGCTTTTGCTTTACTCTAAAATAGTAATTGTATCTTGTCTTTGTATAGTGCTTTTAACTTCTACAAAGTTTTTCCTTTTCAGTTGGTAGACCTGATGTCGTTAAATTTTGTATCACAGTGATTAGAAATCAAATTGACTTAAGGGAAATTTCAGAAACTCTGAAGTACAGTCCTTAATCATTTTGTTTGTTTCTAACAACTGTTATTTTTTTATTCTGTGTTTCTTCTCTTGAACAGCTCTATGTTTTCTAAGAACTCTCTAACCTAGTAACCCTTCTATAATCTTCTTTGCTTTTGAAAGCATATCTATTTAGATAATTGAAGATGTACTTCTGCCTTTCATCAGCCGAGTATGGTCCTTCTGAATTAGACTGTGATACTGTCTCTCTAAAGAAATCTTGCTTAAATTCTATTATTTACATCTGCTCCCTGTTCTGTAAACCCACATAAATTGGGGTACTTCCAAGTAAGTAAATGATGAAGGAGTATAGACAGACCACATAATTCTATCAATATTACCTCTACCCTGCTGCACATGAGTTGGGGGGGATGAGTTATGCTTAAAAAACATATAATGCTTATCATTGTAATTTTTCAAGGAACCACATCTTCTTCCTAGAATGGGGCTAGGTAAACTACTGCCAACTGCACAAATCAGGCCCATGGCTTTTTTTTTATATAGTCTGAGAGCTAAGAATGGTCTTTACATTTGTAAGGGACTGTAAATGAAAATAATGAAAAATATGTGAATGAGAGTATATGTGGCTGTCAAAGCATAAAATATTTACTGTCTCAGTTTTTACAGAAACATGTTCTGATCTCTTTCCTAGAATTTTTAACAGACTTATGAGGTATAAGGTAACCCTTAAAATTCACTTATTTAGATGTACAAATTAATGATTTTTAGAATATTCCCAGTTATGTAACTATCAACACAATCTAATCATGCCTAGCACCAACTCTGCTTTTGTCCACTAATTGACATTTTGTCTCTATAGTTTTGACTTTTCTGAATATTTCATTTAAATGTCACCCTACAACTTAGAGTCTTTTCTGAATGGCTCATTTTACAGATCTTTAAATAATGCTATCAGCATTCTTTATGCTGTAACATGCATTAATATTTCATTGCTTCTTTATGCCTAAATAATATTATGTAGCATGGATATAACAAATTTTGTTTATCCACTCTTTCATAGGCATTTGAGTTGCTTCCAAATTTCAGCTATTATGAATAATGCTGTGATAAACATTCATGTACAAATTTTTGTGTGAACATGTGTTTTTGTTGCTTTTGCATATATACATGAGAGTCAAATTCATGAAATATTCTATGGATATCTGTCATGCCTAGTAGATGATTTATGTCTGTTGTGCTATCCATTATTTTTATAAGTTTTTGTAAATGTTTATTTTCATTTGCTTGAAAAGCAGAGCAACAAACATACAGAGAGAGAGAGAGAGAGAGAGAGAGAGAGAAATTCTTCCATCAGCTGGTTGACTCCCCAAATGTCCACAACAGTCCGGGCTGAGCCAGGCTGAAACCAGGAGCCCAGAACGCCATCTGAGTCTCCCATATAGGTGGCAGGTGCCCAAGCACTTGAGCCATCATCTGTTGCCTCCTAGGATCTATTAGCAGGAAGCTGGATCAGAAGTGAAGGAACCAGGACTTGAACTGGCATTCTGATATGGGATTCAGGTTTCCCAAGCAGCGGCTTAAGCTGCTGCACCAGAAAGCCTGTCCTCTACACATTATTTAAAGTTGGGTACTGGAGGCTGGCCGTTTTGGTGCAGAGGGTTAAGCCATCACTTGGGATGCCCACATCCCATATCCAAGTGCCTGGGATGGAGACCTGCCTCCACTTCCAATCCGGCTTCCTGTTAATGCACCTGGGAGGCAGCAGATGATAGCCCATGTAGTAGGGTTCCTGCCTCCAAGTTGGAGACCTGTATGGAGTTTCCAGCTCCTGGCTTTGGCCTGGTCCAGCCTAGGCTGTAGTGGGCATTTGGGGAGTGAACCAGAAGATGGAAAATCTTTCTCTCTCTTTCTGTCTCTTTGTATCTCTCTCCTTACTCTTCTCTATCTCCTCTCTCTATCATTCTGCCTTTCAAATAAATAAATCCTTAAAAAATCAAAAAGAAGAAAAAATTTTTTAAAAAAAGTTGGGTATTGAAGTCTCCAATCTTATTCTTGAAATGTCTATTTCTTCCTTCAATTCTATTTTTGTTTTATGTACTTTGGGGCTCTGTTGTTAGGTACATATATACAGGTACTTATAAAAAAACTTATGGAAAATGGAATTGAAAGACAAGATGAGTTTGGTGCAAAAGTTTTCTGAAATACTTGCATAGTTTTTTTTTTCACAATACACACTTCCATGAATGTTTTTGAAGACCCTTCATGTGTATTTAATTGTTATATCTCTCTGCAGTGTTAGCCCTTTTATTATCATAAATTTCCCTCTTTGTCTCTAGTAATGTTTTTGCTTCAAAATTTATTTTTGTCTTATATTAGTAGTATCACTCTAATATTCTTGTGACTGATGTTTCTCTGGCACAGCTTTTTCTATCCTTCTATGTTCAACCTACTTAAATCTTTGAATCTAATGCATATCTCTTATATACAGAATATAGAGCTTTTTTAATAGAACGTGATTTATTGGATTGTTTAATCCTGTCACATTTAATGTCCCTATTCTTGTGGTTTAATTTACTTCTGCCATTTTACTTTTTTGTTTTTGCTTTCCTCCTTTACTCCACCTTTGCATTTAACTGAATGCTTTCTATTGTAATTTTTAGTTCCTCTATTTCTACACAATATTTTTTGTTTTCCTTTAGGACTTTTAGATACTAATGCACAGGATCTTCATCAGATTGTGAACTCAATTCCAGTGAGATACAGAAACATTGTTATTGTTAGCTCTGTTTTCTCCTCTCCTTTTTTGTTCTATCCAAACACAGCACATTTTATAATATCATTGTATATAACTTTATGTATTAAAGAAACTGAAAGTAGGAAAATAAGTATAGGTTGTTATATCAAATGTATTTTTACCATTTATGCTTCTCTTCATTTTCTCCTATGTATTTGAGTTAGTGTGTGCTCCCATTTCCTTACTACAGAATAACCTTGTTTCCACTTGCCTCTTTGATATGGTCATTGTCAAATATATTACATTTTTTAAAGAATTATTTTTATTTATTTGAAAGAGAGTTACGGAGAGAGGTAGAGCCAGAGAGAGAGAGGTCTTCCATTCTGCTGGTTCACTCCCCAAATGACCACAATGGCCAGAGCTGAGCTTTTCCAAAGCCAGGAGCCAGGAGCTTCTTCCAGGTCTCCCGCTTGAGTGCAGGGGCCCAAGGACTTGAGCCATCTTCCACTGCCTTCCCAGGCCATAGCAGAGAGCTGGATTGGAAGAGGAACAGCCGGGACTTGAATCAGCGCCCATATGGGATGCCAGCTCTGCAGGCTGGGGCTTTAACCCACTGTGCCACAGTGCTGGCCCCTACATTTTTATATATTGGAGGTCCAAACATTTGAGAGTACTTGAAAAAAAATTTGGAAATGGAATTAAAATTATATAAGTTTATTTTAGTGCAAAAATTGAAATCCACACAATTGAGAGATCTTCAAAAAGTTCATGAAAATGCATTTTATGAGAAAATTATTAATTTTTCATAAACCTATGGTTTTTTTAAACCTCTGTTTTAATTTCACTTTTCCATGAACTTTTTGAGCTAGTCATATTTATGAGTCATTTTTTCTTGCTACTTTCAAATTTTTCTCTTTCTCTTTCAGCATTTTGACATCTGAGTTGTATTTCTTTGCATTTATCCTGCCTAGAATTTGCTGGGATTCTTGGATGTGTAGATAAATGTTTTTCATTAAAATTGGGGAGTTTTATGCCTTCAATAAAGGTTTTTTCTGCTTCTTCTCTGTTCTGTCCTTTTAGTAATCCCAGTACACTGGCATGCTTAATGGTGTCCCACATTTTTCTGAGTTTTTGTTAATTTTTATTTTTTCTTTTTCATTCTGCTCTTCTTGTTTCATAATCGCTCTAGCTCTGTTTTCATGTTTGCTGATTACTTCTCCCTACTCAAATCTAGTTGATCCCTTCTATTGAACTTTTTATTTCCTTTGTTATACTTTACAATTCTGGAATTCCCATTTGTTTATTTTCATTATTTTATCTCTGTTGAAATTTTGTATTTCATGAGCATTGTTATATATTCCTTCTTTAAGCGTGGTTTCCTTTAGTTATTTTATTTTAGTTTTTTTTTTTTATTTTATACCATGGTTTGTTTTATTGGGTGAATGTCTTTGATGTCAAGGACCATCACTTAGTCCAACTTAATGAAGTCTGTATCCTTTGCTTCTTGACAGAAACACTGGCAACACATATTGAGGCCATATTAATGGATCAGGCTATGTGGGTTTGAGTAGATGTGGCAATAGTGAGAACCCTGGCTGAATTTTCATGGGTGTCTCCTGTAGAGCTGCTGGTGACCCATGTTGCTTTCGCTGGTGCAGTGAATCAAAAGTCTTCAGTGGGGCCAGTGCAGTGGTGTAGCAGGTGGGGCTGCCGCCTGCAGTGCCGGCATCCCATATGGGCACCGATTTTAGTCCCGCCCGCTCAACTTCCAATCCAGCTCTCTGCTATGGCCTAAGAGGGCAGTGGATGATGGCCCAGGTCCTTGGGCCCCTGCTCCAACGTGGGGGACCCAGAGGAGGCTGCTGGCTCCTGGCTTCGGATCGCACAGCTCCAGCCATTGCGGCCAATTGGGGAGTGGACCCGCAGATGGAAGATCAATCTCTGTCTTTGCCTCTCTCTCTCTCTCTCTGCCTCTCCTTCTCACTCTGTGTAGTGCTGACTTTCAAATAAATAAATAAATCTTTAAAAAAGTCTTCAGTTATTTGAACATATATAAAATAGTTGTTTCGAAATATGTAATTAAAAAATTTAAAATTTTTTGTAATTTTACTAAAATTACAAATAAGTGTAATACCTGGGCCTTTTATGGTTTTTCTTAAAGATGTATTTATTTGTTTGACAGGCATAGTTATAGAAAGAGTGAGGGCTGAGACTGGGCCAGGCCAAAGCCAGGAGCCTGGAACTCCATCCAGGTCTCCCATGTGGGTAGCAGGGGCCTAAGTACTTGGTTCATCTTCCGATGCTTTCCCAGGTTGAATTAGCAGGGAGCTGAATCCAAAATGGAGTAGCAGGACTCGAATCCAGTACTCAAAGGGTATGCTGGTGTCACAGCCTGCGGCTTAACCTGCTGCACCACAAGGCTAGCTATCTGGGCCTTTTCAAAGTCAGTTCTTACCTGTGTATGAGTCACACTTTCCTGTGCCTTGGTATATCTTAAAATTTTTGTTGAAAATTGGATTAATAGCATCTCTACTGACTCACCCTGGGGACTTGTGGTTAATGTTTGTTTCTTTATTTGTTTAGTGAATTCACTGGGCTATTTCAGTGAAACCTATTTCTTTGATAGTATACACACTCTGATGTCACCCCTCAGAGGACACAATCTTTGCCTAAATAGTCACACTGACACCTCAGCTGAAAAGAGATGACTGGTTTTAGCAGAGTCATTTTTTATTATCCCTTTCCATGATCTCCTTCATAAGCTTCTAAATGGCCTTCTATCAGTATCACAATCCAGCTGTTAATCTTTATTAATTTCTAGATGGTTGCTCTGTGTGTATGTGCATGTGTGTGTGTGTATGTATGTTTTTAAAATATTCTTAGGCATAAATTTCTCCACAGTATGATCCAATTAAAATAAAGCCCATTTGAAGAGACAGGGATCTTCTTAAGCTGTCTGGTTCTTTGTAAACTTCTAGCCACTCTGCTGTTTTGCTTGTTAATGTTATTGAGCAATCAGCCTTCTTTTAATTTTTCACTACCAAAACTGCATTTTTTTACAGTGCCCTTAGACTTGAACTTCTGTTTTAAAGTCGTTGTCCTTAGGGATAGATACAGAGCTCACCTTTCTAATGATGTGACTCTTACTAGGCAGTAGTTAAACATTCTTTTGGAAGTGGAGGCAGGGACAGTGGCCCACTTCTATCAGAGTAACAGTCCAGCTCTATGAGTGGGGGACTGAGCAAGAATTGCTGTCCTTGTTCTTCTTGAATTACCTCTTCCAGCATAGGAACCCTTTCCTGTAAGCAAATTGATATGAAAGCAATTGAGACCCAACTTTCTTTTTTTTAGTTTAAACTTTTTAATTAAAAAACTTTAACAAATGCACAAAATTATCATAGTTATGGGGTGCCATGTGGTTGTGTAATATGAGGTGCAACCTTCTGCACTTGCCGTGTTTGGGGTAGAGCTTTTGCTGTGCAAACAAGAGCTGGGTAGAGGGAGAAAGTTCAGGCCTCCCAGCTATGCTTGTTAGTGGCTGTAGAGATTCTACACTAAGGACTCGGGAGGATGAGAAGTACCAGCAGTCTGTCTTCCCTAGGAATCCCTAACCTGGGAGCTAAGGGGAGAGGGTATTGCATTTTCTTTGCCACACCCACCCTGAGTAATGAACTTAGGGTGGAGGTTGCAGGGCCAGTGTTATCCTGGTCATGGCTCAGATATCACAAGCTTTTACTGTTCTTACTGAAACTTCGTAGATTTCCAGGAAAGAATTTCCTGGGACTTTACATAATTATGTTTTATAATTTTTCACCAGTTATGGTTATTTTGCTGGAGAGAAGGTCCATGGACCTCCTTAAACTACCATTTTGGAAGCATTTCTCTTCTGTTCTAGATTATTAATGAAACTGATAATGTTCAACATTTTCTATGTAATCCTGATTTTCCTGGGACAATAGGAAAACTGCAAATAGAGGTTAATATATCTGTATAAATTCCGAAATTTTCAGTTTAAATTATTTTGTTTTTGACTGTTTGTCATTTTATTTTCAACTCTTTTTAATGACAATGATGTGAGATTATATAAATTTGCCTAAAGTTCTTTTATGTTGAGACTGATTATCTGTTGTATTGTTGCCAACAGACCATGTTTCTGAACCATGCACTTGAGCTGGTCTGTGCATGCAAAGACATCTGGAATCTTCTGAAACAAACAGGTACAGGGAACTGGAAATTTGATACCACTGTTATAAAGGGAGTTTAGAATCTGAATAACCATGTCTTTTGTCATCAGAAATTTTTTACCTTGAAGTACTTGATAACCACTCAGATGATTCTTTAAGAGTTATTTTTCCTCACTTTGCTTTTTATGAAAGTGTAATATTAAATAAAAAATAAGATCAGTATTGTACGCGACATTATTTCTCTTAGATCACTATATTTACTATCCAGTTTAATCAGACCTTACTTCTGACTAATTATGGAGTCTTCCAGACTACAATAAAGATATCAGAAGACATTTTGAGATTTGATTATTGTTTATAGCTCTTATCTATACTCTTGAGGAACAGTGTTTTTTTACTTACTACTTGTTGAAATCTTTATTTGGTGTAGGATTAACCTTGTGATTATAAAGAAAATTGAAAGTATATCATTGTAAAAATTAAAATAAAAATAAGAATAAAGGGAGAAGGGAGGATGGGAGGGAGGGAGGGAAGGAAAGGAAGGTATGGTAGGAAGAATCATTATGCTCTTAAAACTGCATATATGAAATACAAAAAAAAACTTATTGCAAAAGTTGTAGGAAAAAAAGAAGGAAGGAGGTTTGAGGAATGGAGGTAAGTATGGTTATATTCTTAGAATTATATCTATGAAATACATGAAATCTATTATGTTTATATTAATAAAAAATTTTAAAATAAAAACAAAAGGAAATTCTGCCATTAAAAAGATACCAGTTACTGCTAACATTTTGTTATGAAATTATCAAAATAGTAGTAAATCTTTTGAAGATTTTTTACTCATTATACAGGAAACAGTAGCAAGCTGTTAGGTTTCTGTAGACATTTTCATAGTGTGTACATCTGTTCCTGTCTTATAATTGTTTATAAACAATGGATATTAAATTACATTAAATGCCTTATAAGACTCTATGGAGATAGTTATATGATTGTCTCTCTCATTTTTTAAGATTTATTTATTTATTTATTTGAAAGTCAGAGTTACACAGAGAAGGGGAGGGAGAGAGAGAGAGAGAGAGAGAGAGAGGTCTTCCATCCACTGGTTCACTCCTCAATTGGCTGCATCAGCCAGAGCTGTGCCGATCCGCAGCCAGGAGCCAGGAGTTTCCTCCAGGCCTCCCACACAGATGCAGGGGCCCAAGGACTTGGGCCATCTTATACTGCTTTCCCAGACCATAGCAGAGAGCTGGATCGGAAGTAGAGCAGCCAGGACTCGAACCAGCTCATATTTGGGATGCCGGCACTGCAGGCAGCGGCTTTACCCACTATGCCACAGCACTGGCCCCGATTGTCTCTCTTTTAAACCATTAATATTTTAAAGTATAATAATATATTTCCTAAAATTTAGTCTTCTTTGCATTCGTGGAGTAAGTTCTCTTTGGTCATAGTGCCTTATCATTTTAATTCTGTTTCTCAGTATTTAGAAAGTATAAGTCTGTTATTTTCTTTTTATGCATGTGTCACATCTTTGAAAGATTTGATATCAAATTATAGGAATTATAGGGAAGAATATAAACACAAAATTTAATTTACCTCTCTCAATCTATGACAGCCATTTAAATGAATGAAAACACAAAAAGGAAGAATAGAGACCTAAATAACATACTTACTATAGAAGATGAAATGGAAATATAATCTGTAGCCAAAAAATATACTCTTTATTCTAAAAACTGAAAACATGCATTCTTTTCATGTACCATTTGATTATCTACAAAATTGATGATGAGGAAAACCTGGATAAATCCCAACATGTGAGTTAAACAGACATCTGATCACAATGCAGAAGCCAGAAATTCATAATGGAATTTAAAAAAACTACCATTAAATCAAAACTACAGATTATCTGGAAAATGATGGTAATGAAAATACCCCTACCAGAATATAAAGCGCTTACAGCAAAATTCATAGTGTCAATGACTTTTATTAACAAGAGTGTCTCAGAATGCAAGCTGTCCACTAAAAAATATCAGCTTCTTGGGACCAGGGTGATGTGGGCTAAGCCTCCACCTGTGGCACCTGCAGCCCATATGGGCGCCGGTTCATGTCCCCGTTGCTCCTCTTCTGATCCAGCTCTCTGCTCTGGCCTGGGAAAGCAGTAGAAGGTGGCCCAACACCTTGGTCCCCTGCACCCGCGTAGGAGACCTGGATGAAGCTCATGGCTCCTGGCTTCAGATAGGCCCAGCTCCAGCTGTTACAACCGTTTGGGGAGTGAACCAGTGGATGGAAGACCTTTCCCTCTGCCTCTCCCTTTCTCTGTCTGTAACTCTACCTCTCAAATAAATAAAATATTTTCAAAAAATCAGCTTCTTTCTAGGAGCAGAACTAGACTAGATAGAAAGATACAAAGATGTAGAAATATATCTATGTATCTCAATCTATAGTCTAGGTACCTGTGTGCACACAAACATAGATACAGTCTAACTGTGTTCCTAGAAAGAAGAAAGTATGTACATGTTTTATATATATATATATATAGTCATTAGAGAATTTAAAATTAAAACTCGAATGAGATGCCACCACACACCTATTAGAATGGCCAGATCCAAAACACTGACAACAGCAAATGCTGGTGAGAATACAGAATAATAAGAACTCTAATTCATTGCCTGTGGGAATTCAGAAATTATTCAAGTATTCCTCTATTTCTGTGAAGCTTTCTAGAATTATGTTTCTGAACTATTTTTATGCCATTATTTTCATTTTATTCTTTGAGGACTGCCTGTTTTGGAAGTCCTTTGTCAGTTGTCTACATCTATTGTTTTGTCTTCCACATCTCTATTTTTAAAATTTTAATTTTCGTTTTCTTTTTTTGGAACATTTCAAGGATTTATTTAACTCATTAATTAATAAGGGAACTAATAAGATATTACAACTGGTTCAAAAAGAGAACTATAAATGCCAGCAATTAAGAATGCTAATAAATTTACAAGTGAATGTACAACTGATCAAAATCCACAAAGAAATTATCAATTTCATGTCCATGGAGCATAATTCACTTGCATATTTGTGGACAAGAATCATTTGCAGTCACAGTTTTTTACAATTTACTGAGTTGAAAAGTAGTTCAAAGACAATTTAGGTAGAGATAATTCTAAAAGATATACTAGATAGGCACACGGTATTTTTTTTTCTTTTTTAAGATTTATTTTATTTATTTGAAAGGCAGAGTAACAGAGAGAGAGAGAGAGATGGGCTTTTTGAGATCTTCCATCTGCTGATTCACTCCCCAAATGGCTGCAACAGCTGGGGCTGGGCAAAGCTGAAGCCAGGAGCCCAAAACTCCCTCCAGGTTTCCTACATAGATAGCAGGGACCCAAGCACTTGATCCATTTCTGCTGTTTTTCCAAGGCACATTAGTAGGGAGCTGGAAACAGAGCAGCAGGCACTCAGACCACTGCTTCAATATGGAATGACGTCTTCACAAGTGGTGGCTTAACCCTTGACACCACAATACTGGCCCCAATAATTTCCTTATTTCAAACTCTTTCACAATTTTTCTTGGATAGTGTCCTATCTACCTCCCTCCTCAATCATCATTATAATCTCAAAGAAATAATATTTTTCATTATAAAATAAGCTAGCTTCTTTAGGTTTGCTCTTTTTATTTAAATAGGTATAGCAAAATAAATAGGTATACCAAATAGGCTTCCTTGAATTTACTTTGCAAATCTAGAGCTATCTAATATTGAACAAATACAGAGGCCTCAAACTTAACTTCTGTCTACATATTTTTGTAGGGAATCTCAGATTGAACTTTCAAACACCTTCTTATATGCTATTCCAAAGCTGGATAACCAAACTCAGAAAACTTCCCACTGTATTTCATTTGCTGTACTTATAAATACAAGGGAAAATTATCTCTTCTCAAAGTCTCACAAATTTGCTGAAGTTCTTGGCCTGCCAGAAAGGGAATTTTTCTACCTCTTTTAAGACTGGGGCCCTGTAAGTGAGGTACCAGGATAGTATCACCAGCTATCAGGGAAATGCAAATCAAAACCACAATGAGATATCACTTCACCCCATTTACAGTGGCTATTATCCAAAAGACAGAATGTAACAAATACTGGCAAAGGTGTGGACAACACTGGCCCTCTTCACACTATTGATAATCCAACTTGTCTCGGTTTTTTTGGTTGTTGTTGTTGTTGCCTGCACTTTTGGGGACTTATGCAAAAAACCATTGCTTACACCAATGTACTGAAATGTTTCCCCTATATTCTCTTTTAGCAGTTTCAAAGTTCCTAATCTTACATTTAGATCTTTGAGTTTTCTATATATGGTGAGAAATTTCATTTTTCCACGTATATGTATCCAGGTTTACCGGTGCCGTTTATTGAAAATGCTTCTTTCTCCTATATATGTGCTTGGCACTTATCTCAAACATCAGTTGGCTGTATGTATGTGAATTAATTTCTGAATTCCCTGTTCTGTTCCACTGATCTCTGGATCAGTTTTTATGCCAGTACCATGACATTTCAATTACTGCAACTTTGTAGCATGCTTTGAAGTCAGGAATTATGATGCATCTAGCTTTATTTATTTGTCTATTTATGTATTTATTTATTTATGTATGATTTATTTTCAAGATCATTTTAGTATTCTGGGTCTTTTGTGATTCCATATGAATTTTAGTATTGTTTTTTTCTAATTCTGTAAAAAATGTCATTGGCATTTGATGGGGATCGTGTTGAGTCTGTAGGTTGCTTTAGGAAATATGAATATTTTAACAATATGAATTCTTCCAATCCATGAACATAGACTATCTTTCCATTTTTTTGTGTGTGTGTCCTCTATGATTTCTTTCATCAGTTTTTTATAATTTTTTTCCTTGTAGAGATCTTTCCCTTTTCTGGTTAAATTCATTACTAAAACTTTCTTCACCTATTGTGAATGAAGTTACTTTCTTGATTTTCTTTTGAGCAAGATCAAAATCATGTTGATTTTATATCCTGCAACTTTACTGAATTTATCAGTTCTAAGAGCTTTTTGATTTAGTGTTTAGGTTTCTCCATGTATAGAATCATGTTATTTGGGGCCAGTGCTGTGGTATAGTGGGTAAAGCTGACACCTGTGGCGCTGGTTCAAGTTCCAGCTGCTTCAATTCCGATCCAGCTCCCTGCTAATGTGCCTGGAAAAGCAGCAGAAAATGGCCCAAATCCTTGGGCCCCTGTACCCACATGGGAGATCCTCAAGAAGTCCTGGCTCCTGGCTTCAGATCAGCCCAGCTCTGGCTATTGTAGCCATTTAAGGAGTGTACCAGTGATAAAAGATCTCTCTCTTTCTCTGCTCTGCCTTTCAAATAAATTTTTTAAAAATCATGTTACTTGTAAACATGAATATTTTTACTTCCTTTACAATTTCAATGTGCTTCATTTCTTTCTCTTTGCTTAATTTATCTTGATAATATTGTGAATACTGTGTTGAATAAGAGTGGTGAAAGTGGACCTCCTTGTCTTGTTCAAGATCTGAAAGGAAACACCTTCAGCTTTTCTTCATTCAGTATGATATTGGCAGTGGGATGTCACATATTGCCTTTATTAATTTAAAGTATGACCCTTCTATACCAACTTTGTTTTTATTACGAAAGGATGTCAGATCTTATCAAATGCTTTTTCTGTGTCTGTTAAGATGATTCTTGGGGTTTTGTTCTTCATTCTGTTTGTCATTTGTTACGTTTATTGATTTGTGAATGTTGAACCATCCTTGCATCCCTGGAATAAATCCTACTTTGATGTACTGTTGGATTCAGTTTGTTAATATTTTCTTGAGAATTTTTCCATCTGTGTTTATCATTGATGTTGGTTTGTAGTTTTGGTGTGTCTTTTGTTGGTTTTGGTATCGGAGTAATACTGGCCTCATGGTTTGGCAGGGGCGGGCATTGTGGAGCACTGCCACTTGGGGGCGCCCACTTCCCATATTGGAGTGCTTAATTTGAGTCCCTGTTGATTTGAAATTATTTTTTTTAATGTATGCACTTACTGCTATAGATTTCCTTGTTCATACAAATTTGCTGTATACCACAAATGTTAATATATTGTGTTTCATTTCATTTTTTTCAATAAATTTTTGCATTTCCTTTTTAATTTCCTCAATGATCCATTGGTCATTCAGGAATATGTTCAATTTTCATGTGTTGTAATTTTTCTATTGTTGTTCTTATTGTTGATTCTAACTTTATTCTATTGTGGTCTGAGAATGATTTCAAATTTTTTAATTTACTGGGGCTTGATTGGTGACCTAATATATGGTCCATCCTAGGAAATGGTCTATGTGCTTGTGAGAAGAATGTGTAATCTGGAACTGCTGGATGAAACATTCTGTAAATATGCCCTCTAGAGTGTGATTCAACTCTGATATGTCTTTGTTGATTTTTCTGTCTGGATGGTCTGTCCTTTGATGACACTGGGATGTTGAAGTCCATCACTATTATTGTATTGGAGTCTCTCTCTCCCTTTAGATCTAATAATATTTGCTTTACATATTGAGGTGGTTTAGTGTTAGGTGCATATATACTTAGAATTATTCTATCACTTCGCAGAGTCAATCCTTTTATCAATACATAAGATCCTTTTTCTCTTTTCAAAGTTTCTTAAAGTCTGTTTTATCTGTGTATAGCTTCTCCTGCTTGCTTTTGGTTTTCATTTGCATGGAATATCTCTTTCAGTCTATGTGTATCTTTATCTGTGAAGTGAGTTTCTTGTAGGCAATAAATATTTGGGTCTCTTTTTAAAAAAAATTTTTTTTGAAAGGTAGAGTTATAGACAGTGAGGAGACAGACAGACAGAAAGGTCTTCCTTCCGCTGGTTCACCCCCCAAATGACCGCCGCGGCAGGCGTGCTGCGCCGATCTGAAGCCAGGAGCCAGGTGCTTCTCCTGGTCTCCCATGTGGGTGCAGGGCCCAAGCACTTGGGCCATCCTCCACTGCCTTCCTGGGCCACAGCAGAAAGCTGGACTGGAAGAGGAGCAGCGGGGACTAGAACCTGGTGCCCATATGGGATGCCGGCGCCACAGGCGGAGGATTAACCAAGTGAGCCATGGCACCGGCCCCAGGGTCTCTCTCTCTCTTTTTTTTTCCATTCAATCAAAACTGTATCTTTTGACTGGGGAATTTAATACATTTACATTCAAGGTTAAAGATAAGAACAAACTCCTATAACCTTGTTGATTACCTATTGATTGTTTTATATATTCTCTGTTTCTTTCTGCCTATGTTATTACTTATTTTGTTTTGGTAGTTGTCTGTCATGAAAAGATAGGATTCTCTTCTTTCTCTTTGGCGTATCTGCTCTGTTAGTGAATTTTGTATTGTCCTGTGTTTTCATGATGGTTGTCATGATCCTCTTATTTCTTATATAGGACTCCCTTCAGGATTTCTTTTAGGGTTGGCCTGGTGGTGATGAATTCTCTCAGTTTTTGTTTGGGAAATATTTTATTTCACCTTAATTTCTAAAGGATAACTTCACCAGATATAGTATTCTTGGTTGGAGGTCTTTTTCTCTCAAGAACTTGACTATATCTGAGCCACCGCCGTGGCTCACTAGGCTAATCCTCCGCCTTGCGGCACCAGCACACCGGGTTCTAGTCCCGGTCGGGGCGCCGGATTCTGTCCCAGTTGCCCCTCTTCCAGGCCAGCTCTCTGCTGTGGCCCGGGAGTGCAGTGGAGGATGGCCCAAGTGCTTGGGCCCTGCACCTGCATGGGAGACCAGGAGAAGCACCTGGTTCCTGCCTTCGGATCAGTGTGGTGCACCGGCCGCGGCAGCCATTGGAGGGTGAACCAATGGCAAAGGAAGACCTTTCTCTCTGTCTCTCTCTCTCTCTCACTGTCCACTCTGCCTGTCAAAAAAAAAAAAAAAAAAAAAACCACCTTGACTATATCATACCATTTTCTTCTGGCCTGAGAGATTTCTTCTGAGAAGTCTCCTGTTAGCCTAATGGGTTTTCCTTTATATATAACTTGACATTTTTTTCTCACTTTCTTTAGGATTCTCTCCTTGTCCTTAACTTTTGACAATTTGACTACAGTATGCCTTGTAGAAAGTCTTTTTGGTTGAGTCTAGTTGGGATCCTTTGGAGCCTCCTATATATGAATGTCAGTATCTCTTTAACGACTTGGAAGGGCCACCATTGTGCTTAAGGGCACTAAGCTGCAGCTTGCAACACCAGCATCCCATATCAGAGCCCTGGTTCAAGTCTCAGCTGCTCTGCTTCTGATCCTGCTCCCTGCTAATGTGCCTAGCAAAGCAGCAAATGATGGCTCATGTACTTGGGCTGCTGCCACCCATATGGGAGGTCCAGATGGAGTTCCTGGATCCTGCTTTGGCTTGGCCCAGTCCCTTCCATTGCAGCCATTTGGAATAGATCTTTCTCTCTGTTACTCTCTGCCTTTCAAATAAATAAATAAATATATCTTTTTAAAAAGACTTAGAAAGTTTTCAACTATCATTTCATTAAATAGATTCTCAATGCCTTTTTTCTTCTCTTCTTCAGATATTCCCATAATATGAATATTTGTTTGCTTAATGGTATCATGTATGTCTCATAGGCTTTCTTAATCATTTTAAATTATTTTCTATTTCTTTTTATCTGGTGGGGTTATTTCAAAAGTCTTGTCCTCAAGATTAGAAATTCTTCTGCTTGGTCTATTCCATTGCTAAAATTCTGAATTGTATTTTTAAAAATTTCATTGATTAAAGTTTTTAGCTCCAAAATTTGATTGATTCTTTTTAGTAATTTCTATTTCTTTGCTGAATTTCTCATTCATATCATGCATAGTCTTCCTCATTTCTTTGAATTGTCTATCTATGTTCTCTTGTATGTCATTGGGTTTCCTTAGGATCGTGATTTTTAATCCTTTTTTGGGCATTTCATACACTTCATTCAAATCAGGATCTATATCTGGAGAGGTATTGCGTTCTTTTGGAAGTGTCATGCTTCCTTGCTTCTTCATTTTTCCTGTGTTCCTACATTAAGGTCTGTGCATCTGGTATAACAGTTGCTTCTTCTTTATGGAGTAGCTTTTGTTGGAAAAAACTTTTTTGTTTAGATGGGATTGCAGGGTGTCACTTGGGTAGTTGTTTTGGCTTTAGTACTAGGTGAGTCCAGAAGTGTAACCTCCATGTGAATTCTTTGCGTGTAACCAATGTCAGCAGTGTGTATGAGTGCCATAATTGTCTAGTCTGCAGCAATTTGTAGAGGTAGTAATATGACTTTGAAGTGTATGTAGGCTTCTGAAGGTGCGTGTCTTCAGGCCAACACAGTTGGGTGTCAATCACACTGGACTTTGTGGTAGCAGTAGCCACACGCCTGGTGCTTTGGGACACAGTAGGGAGTGTCCCCTTCATCATGCCAGATGAACCTGAAAGATGCTGGTGATTATGGTACCAGTAGTTGTGGCTCTGGATCTGTGGGATGTGGATGGAACCTTCTCCAGGCTCTTCTGGGTGAGAGTGGGTGATGCTGGGGGCTCTAGCCCTGAAAGTCCCAGTCTCAGTACCGAGGAATGTGAAGGTGACCTTGCCCTGGGCCTACGAGGTGATACATGTTATGTTGGTGGTCATGCACTGGCAAGTGTGGGCTTCAAGCAGTAGAATGCAGGTAAGGTTTTCTTCAAGTCTCACAGTGTGGGCTCAGATGACCCTGAGGAATACAGTACCAATCGTCACAATACCAGAGGTGCAGGACAGGAAGGGTACCTTGCCCAGGTCCTGTGGGAAGCACACAGTGGGTTGTGTGCTGACAGCTGTGGGCCTACAACTGTGAAACAGAGGTAGGGCCTTCCACAGATCCCACAGGGTGAATGTAGATGTTACCAGGACTTAGAGAGCCAATAGTCCCAGATCTAGTGCTACAGGATTCAGTGGAGATCTTACCCAGATTTCATGGGTCAAGTGCAGGTTATACTGAGAATTATACACTAACAGGCATGGGTCTGGAGTAATGGAATGTAGATAGGGCCCTTCCCAGGTCCCATGGGATGAACTCATGTGACTGTGGAATATAACTAATAGTAATAGTTCCAGAGCTGCAGGTAGAATACCTGACCCAGGTTCCACAGGGTAATTACAGATTATGTTGGGGGTTGTGCACTAGTAGTTTCAGGCCTGGCATGGTAGAATGCCAAACAGGGTCTTCCCCAGGCCCCATAGAGTGAGCACCAGAGTCCTTTGGACTTACAAGATCAGCAGTTATGATCCCTGGACTGCAGGATGTGATGGGGTCCTTACCTAGCTCTCCCTGGAAGAGTACAGGTTATGCTGGAAATTGTGAACTGTCAGCCACCAACCTGAAGCAGAGGAATGCAAACCAGTCCCTCCAGGTCCCATCAGCGAGTGCCAGTTACTTCAGAGACTGTAGTACCAACAGCCACAAGCCACAGCCCCAGGGCTGCAGAACACAGAAGGGAGTGCCAGAAGTTGCCCCAGGGCATGTAAGGATGATGCTGGGGCTTGCACCCTGGCCACTGGGCACCCTGAGCAAAGGCACAGAGGGGGATTTCCTCAGGTCCGGCCACCAGGGTTTGTGTATTAGCTCCTACTGGCACTGAGCCCCAAGAAGCCGAGGGAAACTTCTTTGGATCATACACAGTGATCAAGCATGGCCCTGGAACTTGTTCTCAGCAATCTCACAGCAGCAGGATACAGAGAGGCCTGCTGTCTGCCCTGTGGATTGCCCTGGTTTTGGGGGCTTCTCATGGTAACAGGGCTGCCTGCAATGGCAGTGCTGTAGCAGCTTTGGGTCTGTAGCTTTGATGGGGAGAGGAAATGCAGGTTCCTTTTTTGGAACAAAGCAGTCACTTGGACCCCAGTCAGCTTTCTAAACTGGATTTCAAGTAAGTGAGGACTGTGGGATTCTCCTGCAGTTACGGCTGCTGCTCTGCAGTGATGATGTGCTGCAGAGTTTTCTACTTCCTGGCAAAGTGGAATCCCCTGATCAGGAGCTGGGTAGCAGGTGCAGTGCGCTTTTCCCTCCCTCTCTGCTGGCTTTCTGAGTCTCTGTGCTGTTTAGCAATTCATCACTTCTTTACTAAACTTTTACCTCAGTCAGGCTCCTGGAAACACAGTCCTTCCTTTGTTGTTCTGGTTCTTCTGTACGCAGAGTCGAGTGCAGAGCTTCTGTCGTTAGCCATCTTGGATCTCTCCTGCATTACCTTTTATTACCATTTTCCATGAACTTTTTGAACCTCAAAATACTTTGTTAATTCAGGAGGAGGGAATTGGATTTGGGGGGAGGCCAGTGAGGATCGTAGCATTTGAAAATAATTTTCAAAAAGCAGCATCCATTAAATTGTTTTGAGTAACAAATAGCTTATGAGGAAAGAGAAAGGGTTTCCTCATATACTCAGAAAATAGAACATTAAAAAACATCAGCAATATTCCAGATAACCACAGTGACATTTCTCTCATCCATTTATTCAGTCCTTTGTACCTAGAGTTCTGCTGGATCTTGCATTAGCAGTTTGCTTCCATGAAGCTGTATGCTTCTGAACTCAAAAACAAAAATTCCTGGAAAGCCTGACTCAAGCCCACTGATTTGTTCTGAAAATCATCTATGCAATGCAGACTCAGATGCTTGTATGCGTGTCTATTTTGACATGTCAGTAATTGAAGGACCTGGTGAAGTCCTTTTCTACAAAGTGCTGAGATTGATCTTTGTTGAAGATACAAACTCTGGCCTAGAGCTTACAGCAGAATCTTCAGGCTAGCATCAGAGTTAAAAAACAAACATTACAATGGTTTAATGACTGTGATTAATTTAGATTAATTGATAATATCAAAATGAAGGAAAATAAAATTCTTCTTTTGGGTATAGTATATAACTATTTCATAAGTGTTTTTATTGAAGTAAGATATATGTAATATAAAAGTTGCCATTTGAACCATTTTAAGTGTGTAATTCAGTGACCTTAGTTTAATTCACAATGTTGTACAATCATCACCACTCATCATCACCTCTATTTCCAAAACTTTGTCATCATCCCAAATGGAAAACTCTATCCGTTAAGTAATAATTTCCCATCCACTGTTCCCCCAACATCTGGTAACTGCTAACATACTTTCTGTCTCTGTGAATTTGCCCATTGTAGATGTTTCCCTTAAGTGGAATCCTGCAATATGTGTTCATCTGTTGATGAACACATGGGTTATTTCTACCTTTTAACTATTGTGAATAATGGTGCTATGATTATTGGTGTACAATGATCTGCTTGAGTCTCTGCTTTCTGTTCTTTCGGATATATACCTAAGAGTGCAATTGCTACATCATTTAGTAACTCCACATTTAACTTTTTGAGGCACTGCCAACTTGTTTTCATAGGAGCTGCACCGTTTTACATTACCACCAGCAATACACAAGTATTCTAATTTCTCCACTTCCTCACCAACACTTGTTACTTTCCATCTTTTTTTATTATAGCCATCCTAGTAGATATGAAGTGGCTTTTATTTTCGTTTCCTTAATGGCTAAATATTGAGCATCTTTTTCCTGTGTATATTGGCCATTTGTACACATCATCAAGTTTGGAGGAAAAAATGACTTGTCTACTCAAGTCCTTTGCCTAGTTTTTTTTTTTTTAAGATTCATTTACTTACTTGAAAGGCAGAGTTACAGAGAGGCAGAGGCGGGGTGGGGGAGAGGGAGAGGGAGAGGGAGAGAGGGAGAGATAGAGGTCTTCTATCCGCTGGTTCACTCCGCAAATGGCTGCAACTGCCGGAGCTAGGCCGATTCGAAGCCAGGAGCCTGGAGCTTCTTCCTGGTCTCCCACGAAGGTGCAGGAGCCCAAGGACTTGGGCCATCTTCTACTGCTTTCCCAGGCCATAGCAGAGAGCTGGATCAGAAGTTGGAGTGGCTTGGACTTGAACCAGCGCCCATATGGGATGGCGGCACTGCAGGCATCAGCTTCACCAACTATGCCACAGCACCGGCCCCCATTTGCCCATTTTTGAAAATTGGCTGCTTGTCTTTTTTTTACCTTTCTTTTTTAAAGATTTATTTATTTATATGAAGGTCAGAGTTACACAGAGAGAGAAGGAAAGGCAGATAGAGGGGTCTTCCATCTGCTGGTTCACTTCCTAATTGACTGCAATGGCCGGAGCTGTGCTGATCCAAAGCCAGGAGCCAGGAGCTTCTTCCAGGTCTCACATGTGGGTGCAGGGGCCTAAGTTCTTGGGCATCTTGTACTGCTTTCCCAGGCTACAGCAGAGAGCTGGATCAGAAGTGGTGCAGTCAGGACTCGAACCGGTGCCCACGTGGCACCTGCAGTGCCAGCTTTCCCCATTATGCCACAGGCTGCTTGTTTTTTTGTTGATAAGTTTTAGGTTTTCTTTATATATTTTGCATATTAAACCCTTATCAGATACATGATTTGCAAATATTTTATTTTCTGTATATTGTCACTTTCTTGATAATGTCTTTTGATGCACAAAAGGCTTTTAAAATTTTTATTGGATTTTTTTGTTTGTTTTATTTGAAAGGCAGAGAGACAGAGGGGGAGACAGAGAGTTCCCACTCACTGGTTCACACCTCAAAATGTCCACAAAGGTTGAGGCTGGGCCAGGTCAAAACCAAGAACTAGGAACTCAATCCAGATCTCCCACTTGAGTTGGCAGTAAACCAACCACGTGAGCCATCACCTGCTGCCTCCCAGGGTGTGCATTAGCAGGAATCTGGACTCAGGAGCGGAGTCAGGGCTCAAACACAGGCACTCCAGTATGGGATACAGGCATCCCAAAGCGGCGTCTTACCTGCTATACCAAACGGCTGCCCCTTGGTGCGCAAAAGTTTTTAATTTTGATGAAGTCCACCTTAGTTTTTTTTTTCTTTTTTTGCTCTTTGTTTTGATGTCATGTCTAAAAATCCAAATATAAGACCATGAATGTTTACCTTTATGCTTTCTTCTAACAATTGTGTGGCTTTATTTCTTACATGGAGGTCAACAATTCATTTTGAGTTAATTATTCAGATTCAGTGGTGTGATAGGCATCTAACTTCATCCTTTGCCTGTGGAAATCTAGTTTCCCTAGCACCATCTGTTGAAAAGACTATTTTCCCCCATTTAATGGTTTTGATAGGCTTGTTGAAAATCAGTTGGCCATAGATGTATGATTTCTATTTTCTGATTTTATACTTCTTGTTAAGTCAGTTTAGTTTATTTCTAGACTTTCAATTATATTCCACTGGTCAGTTAGATAATACTATACTGTTTTGATTATGATAGCTTTGTAATAGTTTTGAAGTAGAGAAGTATTAGTCCTCCAACTCTCTTCTTTTTCATGGTTGCTGTGGCATTTTAAGGTCCCTTAAAATTCCATATGAGTTTGAAGGTTGTATTTATCATTTCTTTAAAAAAGGCTATTGTAACTTTGATAGAGTTTTCTTAGGGTAGTATTGATGTGTTAACAATATTGACCACCAATCCGTGAATGTGGGATGTCTTTTTTTTTTTTTTTTTTTTTTGACAGGCAGAGTGGACAGTGAGAGAGAGAGACAGAGAGAAAGGTCTTCCTTTTTCCGTTGGTTCACCCCCCAATGGCCAATGTGGCCGGCGCACTGTACTGATCCGAAGCCAGGAGCCAGGTGCTTCCCCTGGTCTCCCGTGCAGGTGCAGGGCCCAAGCACTTGGGCCATCCTCCACTGCACTCCCAGGCCACAGCAGAGAGCTGGCCTGGAAGAGGAGCAACCGGGGCAGAATCCGGCACCCCGACCGGGACTAGAACCCGGGGTGCCAGCACTGCAGGCGGAGGATTAGCCTATTGAGCCGCGGGATGTCTTTTCATTTATTTAAGTCTTTAATTTCTTTCGTCCATGTTTTATAGTTACTAATGCAAAGGTCTTTCATCCTCTTGGCTAAATTTATTCCTAGGTATTTTACTCTTCTGGATGTTACTGTAAATGGAATTGTTTCCTTAAATTTCTTTTTGATGAATTCTTTGCTTGAATTCTACATGAGAATTCTTTGCTTGAGATATTCCATATGAGAATGATATTTTCTGTGAACAGTGATGGTTTCACATCTTCCTTTCCAATTTGGTTGCCTTTTGTTTTTATTTCTCGGTTGAATTTTCGGGCTTGAACTTCCAGTACAATATTGAATAGCAGTGGTGAAAGGGGGCATTCTATTCTTGTTGCTGATTTTAGGGGCCAAACTTTTATGCTTTTATCATTGAGTATGATGTTAATTGTGAGTTTTTTAAATGTATGTATTTATTTGAAAGGCAAAGTTACAGATAGGGAGAGGAGAGGGAGAGGGAGAGGGAGAGGGAGAGAGAGAGAGACTATCTTCTATTTGCTGATTCATTCCCCAAATGGCCACAGTGGTCATGTCGGGCCAGGCTGAAGCTGGGAGCCAGGAACTCAATCCTGGTCTCCCACATGTGTGGCAGGGGCCCAAGTACTCTGGCCATCTTCCGTTGCCTTCCCAGACCTGTTAGCATGGAGTTGGATAGGAAGCAGAGCAGCTAGGACTTGAACCTGCTCTCTGTTATGGGATGCCATAACACCTGCAATGTGTCTGCTTAATCTGCTGCACCACAACACCTGTCCCAAACTGTGAGTTTTTAAAATGGATTTTATCAGGTAAGGCTATTCCCTCTTATTCTTAGTATTCTGGATATTTTTCCCACAAAAAGATCTTGAATTTTATCAAAAGACTTTTATACATCAATTGGGATGATGTTTTTTCTCCCCTTATGTTAGTGTGATATATTACATTCATTTAGTTATATTGAGCCCCATTAGCATTGTTGGGATAAATCGCACTTGGTCACTGTGTTAGTCTGCTTACCTTAACTAAATTACCTGAGGGGAGTTTCTTTGGGAAAGACAGTGTTTTTCTTATCTTAGTTTGAGGTTACAGAATCAGGTGGCCCCATAGTCCAGCATCTGATGGAGGCTGGTTATGGCTGGTGCAATGGCAGTGATGACATTGTGAGCCAGGAAGGAGATAGAACCTAGGCCGAAATAAACTGAAATACTCAAACCTCTTATAAGAACCACCCTCCACAGGCACACCCCCAGTGACCCAAAGACCTCCCAACTGCCCTACCTCTTCATCAAGTCAACCATTGACATTAAGACATCAGTGTTTAAACAGCTGCATGAGCTTTGGGGAGAAAAGTCCTACAAACCCATAACAGTCACAGTGCTTAATATGCTGGACGATTCAGTTTGCTTGTGTTCTGCAACAGACTTTTGAATTGATATTCATAAGGTATATTGGTTTGTAATTTTATTTTCTTGTGTTGTCCTCATCTGGCTTTAATATCAGAGTAATACTGGCTTCATACAATAAACTAGGAAGTGCTGCTTCCTCTTCAATTTTTTACAAGAGTTTAGGAGGGGCCGGCGCTGTGGAGTAGTGGGTAAAGCCACCTTCTGAGCACCGGTTTTAGTGCCGGCTGCTCCACTTCCAATCCAGCTCTCTGCTTATGTGCCTGGGAAAGCAGTGGAAAATGGCCCAAGTGCTTGGGTCCCTGCACCACGTGGGAGACCAGGAAGAAGCTTCTGACTCCTGACTTTGGACTGGCCCAGCTCCAGCCATTGTGGTCATTTGGAGAGTGAACCAGCAGGTGAAAGATTCTCTCTCTCTCTCTCTCTCTCTCTCTCTCTTTCTCTCTCTGTCTCTTCCCTCCACCACAACATAACTCTGCCTTTCAAATAAATAAATCTTTTTTAAAAAAGCATTTAGGAAAGATTGATGTATATTCTCCTTTAAATGTTTCGTAGAATTTACCAGTGAAGCCATCAAGTGTTGGACTTTTGTTTATTGGGAGGTTTCTGATTACTAATTAAATCTTGTTACTTGTTATAGGCCTGTTGAGATCTTCTATTTTTTCTTAAGTCAGTTGTATGTCTCTAGGAATTCGTCATTTCATCTAGGTTAAAAAATTTGTTGGCATACAATAATTCATAGTTATCTCTATAATCATTTTTATTTCTGTTAAGATAAATGAACAATGAGTTTTCTTTTTTATCAGTCTAGCTAAAGGTTTCTTAAAGGTCAATTTTGTTTTGTCTCTGAAAAATTGTTGGTTTCATTGGTTCTCTCTATTGTTTTTCTCTTCTCTGTTTCATTTATCTCTAATTGTTATTACTTACTTTCTAATGTTAGTTTGGGGTTTAGTTTGCTTTTCTTTTTCTAGTTACTCAAGGTTTGAATTTTGGTTATTGATTTGAGATCTTCCTTCTTTTTTATGTAGGCATTTACAGTTATAAATTTTCCACTGAACACCATATTCATTAGATCTCATAAGATTTTTTCCCAAAAAACTCAACAGAGGACTTTAGTTACATCATTGAAATATCACAAATATATCTTAGGACTATGACCCAGCATCCTGTTTCTGTAGTTGGTCGACTCTCAGATCTCTCTGATCAGCCTGTTAAACTGTTCTTTTTCAGAGACATAGATACAATCCAAATGTTTTCAGATATCCATGTTTTTAACTATTGTAGTTTGCTGGGTCAAAACAATTAAATTTGAAACAAGTTCAGTGTTCTTTTCTTCAGAGAATAACTCATCTTTCTGGGCTTGATATACTGGACAAGCAATTCCCTGTCTCATATGAACTCTGTGAATATATTTTTTACCTAAAAAATTGTGGGTTTTAATATGAGAGGCTGTATTAATCAGTTTTTTTGTTACCACAACAAAATACGTGAGACAAGCTACTTGTGAAGGAAAGAGGGATCTATTTAACTCACAATTTTCGAGATTCAAATCTTAGATGAGTTTGATCTTTAGTGAGGGCAGTGGAAGGCAATTCAGGGAGCATGTGTTAGAGCAAGTGGTTGCATTTGAAGCCAGGAACAGAGGGAATGGGTGGACCCAAACTCAGGCTTTTATAACAACACTATCCTGAGAACTCAATAGGTCTTGTAAGAACTACCTTCTGAGGCACGCCCCCAATGACCTAAGGACCGCCCACTAGGCCCCACCTCCAAAAAGTTACATCACCTCCCCACAGTGCCACCTAGGGACTAAGCCTTTTTTAAAAAAGATTTATTTATTTATTTGAAAGGCAGAGTAACAGAGAGAGAAGGAGAGACCTTCCATCTGCTGGTTCACTCCCCAAATGGCCACAATGGCCGGGGCTGGGTCAGGCCAAAGCCAGGAGCCAGGAGATTTATCCAGGTTTCCCACATAGGTGGCAAATACTTGGGCCATCTTCCACTGCTTTTCCCAGACCATTAGCAGGATCAGAAGTGGGAACAGCTAGGACACAAAACAGTGCCCATATGGGATGCCAGCGTTGCAGGTGGCAGCTTAACCTGGTGTGCCACAATGCTGATCCCAGGGTCTAAGCCTTTAACGCATGAGACTTTGGTGGTGACTCAACATCTAGACCATAGCAGACCCTTGCTTCTGAATAATAGCGTTGATGAGGAAGCACACTTACACACAGACCTCACCTTGTAATGGAAGAACAGTGTAACATCTTCCATCGTGTTCTGTGATGATACTGGGAGGCGGAACATTTTAAAGGTACCATGTGGTGCCTTCTGCCATGTGACACATTAAGAAGGCCCTCACCAGGTATGACCCTTCCATGTTGGATTTTCCAGCCTCCAGAACTGTGAAAAATAAATTTCTTTCCTTTATTTTTTTTATTAAAAATGATTTATTTACTTGAAAGGCAGAGTCACAGAGAGAGGGAGAGAGAGATCTTCTAGCCACTGATTCAGTCCCCAGATGGCTGAAACCAGGAGCCAGGAATTCCATCCAGGTCTCCCATGTTGGTGGCAGGGACCAAAGTGTGTGGGCCATCTTCCACTGCTTCCCCAGGCACATTACCAGGGAGCTGGATCAGAAGTGGAATAGTCAGGACTCGAACCAGCACTCATATGGTATGTCAGTGTTACAGGCTGAGGCTTAACCTTCTGTGCCACAACCCCAGCCCCAAGAAATAAACTTCTTTTCTTTATAAATTACCCAGTGTGTGGTACCCTGTTACAGCAGCAGAAAACAGACTAAGATACTTATTTGCTTATCTTTATATATCCAGTGCCTAGAATATAGCAAATCATTTGTTAATGCATGAACAAAAGAACATATGAGAGTATTTCAAAATGTTTGTGAAAATGGATAAAAATAAGTTTATTTTGGCACAGAAATGTGAAATTCATGCATAGATTTTGATAGTATGCATTTTATCAACTTTGAAGACCATATATATTATATCTATAAAGGTATATATCATATATATATAAAAGTATATATCATATATAAAGTCTTGGAAGGATGCACACAGACATAGCATTTACTACTTCCTGGAACAGGGATTAGAGTTTGGGCAATTTTTACTTTACTTCTGTGTTTGAATTTCTCAGTGAATATACAATTCTTTAATAATTAAAACAAAAATACATTTACAAAAAGTTATTCTCACTTGCTAAAGTGAGGTTTATGTTTCTTGAGATTGTATATTTCCATTGAAAAATGCCTAACATTATGAGCCCAGTATGCGAGTAATATAAACAAATCATTAAGCTACCACGTGTAAATAAAAAAGTTGAGGGAAAGTGCAAAGCCAGTGAATCATTAGCTCCTAGGAGAAAATTGGAAACTACTGTCCTTTTAAAAATCTACTCCAAATCAGAGTTAATTATGAATTCTACAAATAGTGACTAGAATTTTAGTTCCATGGGAATTGGCTTTTACAACAAGACCAACCCTGGCATGCTGTTATATTAGTGGCCTAAGGAAATCAGCTCACCACATTCATTCTGCAACGTTTTTATTAAATTCCTGAGGGCTCCTAGGTATTATGGAAACAAAGAAATGTGTGACTGTCTTGTTCCTTGACTAGTTTGCAGTGTTTCCTCATGCTGTGGAAGGTTGAAGGGCAAGAGAGCCAACATGAAGGTGAAAGCTCTTTTATAAGACCCTTATCCTGCTCAGGAGGGCGTCGTCTTCTTGGCCGAATCACCTCTTAAAGCGCCCACCTCTTAATCCTGAGTTTCAATACCTGAAGTTTAGAAGGGGCACCTTCACACCATAGCAGGCTGAAAGCAGTGTGATTTGTGGTGTTGTGCCTCTTCCCAATGTTATATTATGCCACTAGTACTACTTTAGTCCCACTGCCTCATCCCTCACCTGGACCACTGCAATAGCTTCCCTTCTGTCCTCTGTGTTCCACTCTTACCAACTATAAATCAGCCACAGTATTATCACATAAGTCAGTTCATGTCACTTTCCTTGCACTTCTCATTTGTTTGGACTTAAACTCCAAAGTCTTTACCATAATCTACAGGGCTAAGTCAGAGGTGGGGAATTTTTTTTCTACCAACAGCCATTTGGATATTTATAACATTATTTGCAAGCCGTACAAATTTTTCGACTTAACAATTAGCCTGCTATGGATTTATTGAATTTTGAATTCTGCCTGCAGTTGCCTTGGCAGGGCCAGAACAAGTGATTTCACAGGCCTTGATGATCTGGTCCTTGATTACCTCTCTGACTTCGTCTCCTACTGCTCTGATTCATAGCTCAGTGTGCTCTCGCCCTACCTTATCTCCATAACACCGAGGACTTTCCTCCCTCTGAGCCTTTGTCTTTGCCTTTCCCTTTGTCTAGAGCACTCTTGTCCTGGATATTCATGTGACTTGCTCAAATGCCACCCCTTTTCTAAAATAGCAACTTTCATCACTGTCTACCCCCTTAACCTACACTTTTTATTTACAGCACACATCTCTAGTTGATGTTAGATTATATATTATTAATATATATTGTAGATTAATACAATATACAATTGTATATTAATACAATATATATATTGTAGATTATTAATATATATGTAGATTATGGTAAAGACTTTGGAGTTTAAGTCCAATTGTTTATATATTATTAATTGTTTATCTCCCCAACCGGAATCTGAGTTCCATATAGGCAGAGAAGTTGTCTGCTCATCCATTCTTTATTCCTATCTCCTAAAACTCTGCTTGGCACACAGTAGGGCTCCATAAGTACTGATTAAATGAAGTGCCATCAGAATTCTAATAATTAAAGAATCATTCATTTGAGTTAAAGTGTCTTAGTCTTTGAGAGGACCTCTATGCAAGGATTCTTGGGAGAACTCATAATTTAAGTCGTTATCAGTTTACCATTTAGAAGAAGAACATTGAGAAAAATACCTAATGGAAATTGAACTTGGTACATAGGGTAGAGAAAGGTAAGTCAGGTTTCCAGGAAAAGAAAAGAGAGACTTAAAGGGAAGTTGGCGTTGTACCAAAGAGAACTTTGCTGACAATGATAAGACACTCTGAACCTTTCCAACTTGAGGAAGCTCACAGGTTCTGAATTTGTCTTTCTGGCTGTGAAAAGAGAACTCCTCTTTTGTGTCTTCATTGAAGATGATCACTTTTGGGTGTTGCTAAGAGCATCCACGGAGTCAGCTCTCTACCTAGATAATCATCACATGTTAGAACTGGATCTAATCTTATTGATTTGATTTCCTAAAGCTATTTGTTTAGCAATATGAGTTAAAGTTTTATCACAAAAATGTGACGATAGAAGAAAGTCTATCTTCATATGATTCATCTCAAGGAGTAATTTCACTTACTCCAGTGCTCTATTTTTGACCTTGGAACGAAGTATTTAAGTGTCATCCTCGAAAGTCTTGGTGGTTGTGGCAAACAAAACAAACCTCCTGAGAGCTTTAGAACAAAGCCCAGCATAGGAAATGGAGAACTGGGGTTCAGCTGGTGAGGCAGATCATTGTCTGTATATATATATTATATATATATGAATATATCTTTCATTTGTTCATTCATTTTTATTATATATTTATATATTATGAGTTCTTTAGCCATGACATAAATTTACTGGAAATTTTCATGGATAACTCTCTTGACACAATGTTATCTGAACAGAGTAAGGTATACACTGGAGGTTACCTACAAACATTCATTACTTATTTCTATACAGTTTCCCAAGTATTAAACTTCAGCCCGCCCCTAACTGATACATATATAGAACAACACCTATTAACTATAGAATGTGCATTCTCTTCAAGTGACTGGTAACATTTCCCCAAATAGATTGTATGTTGAGCCTAAAAGCAAGCCTCAACAAATTTCAAATAGTTGAAATCTCACAAAGTATGTTGTCTGAACAAAGTAAAACTAAACGAGAAATCAACAGTAGAAAGATGAATCAAAAACACTCACTAGGCTGGCACCGCAGCTCACTAGGCTAACCTCCACCTTGCAGCGCCGGCACACCGGGTTCTAGTCCCAGTCGGGGCACCGGATTCTGTCCCAGTTGCCCCTCTACCAGGCCAGCTCTCTGCTGTGGCCAGGGAGTGCAGTGGAGGATGGCCCAAGTACTTGGGCCCTGCACCCCATGGGAGACCAGGAGAAGCACCTGGCTCCTGCCATCAGATCAGCACGGTGCGCCTGCCGCAGCGCGCCAACCGTGGCGGCCATTGGAGGGTGAACCAACGGCAAAAGGAAGACCTTTCTCTCTGTCTCTCTCTCTCACTGTCCACTCTGCCTGTCAAAAAAAAAAAAAAAAAAAACTCACTGTTGAAAATCTACAAAAAAAATTTGTAAAAAAGATTTATTTATTTATTTGAAAAGCAGAGACAGGGAAAAAAAGATCTTCCAGTCATTGGTTCACTCTCCAAATGACTACAAATGGCCAGGGCTGAGCCAGGAACTCCAACTTGGGCCACCATCCACTGTCTTCCCAGGGACATTAGCAAAGAGCTGGACTGGAAGCGGAGCAGCCAGGGAGAGCAACCTGTGCTCCAGTATGAGATGCTGGTGTCACAGGTGGCAGCTTAAACTACCGTGCCAAATGCTGGCCCCTCCCGGAAAAACACTTCTAAATTACCCATCAAAGAAGATATGGAAATGAAAATTATGGAATTCATTGGTGATAGCAATAATGAAAATATGACATCAAAACTTTGGAATATTAAATACAGAAGAATAAAACTAGTCCTATATCTCTCACTATATACAAAAATCACTTCAAAATGGATCAAAGACCTTAACGTAAGACCTGAAACTATGAAACTACTAGGAGAAAACATAGGGGAAACACTTCAAGACATTGGTATTGCAATGATTTTTTTAATAAGGTCCCAAAAACACAAGAAACAAAGCAAAACTAGACAAATGGGATTATATCAAACTAAGAGGCTTCTGCAAAGCAATGGAAACAGCAGAATGAAGAGACAACCTACAGAAAGAGAGAAAATATTTGCAAACTTGTCATCCAACAAGAGATTAATATCCAGAATATATAAGGAACTTAAGGAAGTCAAACAACTCAGCAGCAAAAAAAAAAAAAATCCGATTTGAAAATGGAAAAATATGGGACCAGCATTGTAGCACAGTGAAGTAAGCTGCTGCCTGCAACACCAGCATCTCATGTGAGCGCTGATTCATGTCCTGGCTGCTCCACTGCTGATCTAGCTTCCTGCTAATATGCCTGGGAAAGCAGTGGAGGATGATCCAAGTGCTTCTGTCCCTGCCACCTATGTGGGAGACCTGGATGGAGCTCCAGGCTCCTGGCTTTGACCTGGCCTGGCCTGGCCATTGTGGCCATTTGAGGAGTGAACCAGCAGGCAGAACATTGTCTCCCCACCCTGTAAATCTGCCTTACAAATAAATAAATATATCTGTTAAAAAAGAAAATGGGAAAATAATCCAAATATACATTTCTTCTTCTTCCTTTTTTTTTTTTTTTTTTTTGGTTAAAGATGTATTTACTTAAAGGCTGGGTTACAGAGAGGGAGAGAGAGAGAAAGAGAGAGAGAGATTCCATCCTTTGGTTCACTCCCCAGATGGTCTCAATAACTGGAGCTGGGCTGGTCCAAAGCTAGGAGCCAGGAGCTTCTTCCGGGTCTCCCACATGGATTCCAGGACTCAAGGACCTGGACCATCCTCCCTTGCTTTCTGAGGCAGGGAGCTGGATTGGAAGTGGAGCAGCCTGGGCTCGAACTGGTGTCCATATGGGATGCTGGCACTGCAGGCAGTCATTTAACCCACTGTGCCACAGCACCAGCCCCAGACATTTCTTAAAAGAAGACATTTGCTAACAAGCATATATGAAAAAATGTTCAGCATCACTAATGAGGGAAATGCAAATCAGAGCTACAGTGAGATATCATGTCACCCTAGTTAGAATAGTTATAATTTTAAAAAGACCAAAAATCATTACAGATGCTGACAAGAATGCAGGAAAAGGGGAACTCACACTGTAGGTAGCAATATAAATTAGTACAGCCGGTGTGGAAAACAGTATAAAGGTTTCTCAAAAAAACTAAAAACAGAACTAGAGTATGACTCAGCTGTCCCACTACTGAGCATATATACAAAGAAAATAAAATTAGCATATCAAAGAAATACCTCCTATGTTCATTGCAGCACTGTTCACAGTAGTCAAGCTATGGAGTCTATGGATGAATGAATAAAGAAAATGTAATTGATATATATATATAATTGATTATCATTCAACCATAAAAAGAAGGAAATCTTGTCATTTGCAACATGGATGGAACCAGAAGACATTATGTTAAGTGAAAGGCACAGAAAGACAAATACTACATGTTCTCACTCACATGTGGAAGCAAAAAAAAATTGATTTCATAGAAATGCAGAGAATAGCGGTCACTAGGGACTAAGAAGAGTAGGGGAGAAGTGAGGATGGAGGATGTTGAATCATGAGTAGCTCACTACAGATAGATAGGAGGTCTAAGTACTAGTGTTGTGCAGCACAGTAGGGTGACCACAGTTTATAACAATTTATTACGTATTGTACAAAGAGTTAGAAGAGAGGGATTCAGAGGTTCCTAACACAGGAAATGATAAATGTTCAAGGAGATGGAAATGCTAATTATCTTTTTTTTTACAGTTTTGAGTTGTGCCTTTGTTCATCTCAGTTCATTGAAAATGTACTTGTTTTAAAGAGCCTGTAAAGAAAGCAACCACCTGCTAATGTGGGATATAGGTTAATTACCCTGATTTGATCATTACACATTGCATATATGTATCACATTATTACACTATACTTCATAAGTACATATAATTAAAAATTTTTAATGTGATAAAGTAACATCAAAAAGTTGTTGGATACAACCAAAATAAAGGAAAACATATAGCTTTAAGAGCTTATGTTAGAGAAGATGAAGGGTTGAAAATCAACAATCTAAGCTTCTAACTTGAATATAGAGAAAGAAAAACAAATTAAAACCAAAGTAGAAGGAAGAACATAACAAAGAGCAGAAAATGATGAAACAGAAGACAAACCTATAATACAGAAAAGCAACAAGACTAAAGTGTTTCTTTGGAAAAAGTAATACAATTGTTAAAACCTTAGCAAGATAGATCAAGAAAAAAAACAGTTACTAATATTAGTAATTCAAAAGTGAGCATCAGTATAAATCTTTTAGACATTGCAGACACAATAAAAGGATACTGTGAACAACTTTATGCTAATAAATTTGACCATTAAAAAATAGACAAATTTCTTGGAAAGTGTACCTATCAAAATTGGCCCACATTGAATCTTAACAGTCCTATTTAGACTATTTCAAATAGTCCTATACCCGTTAGAGAAATGAACTTTTAAAATAAATACTTTTGGGGCTGGCACTGTGGTGTAGTGGGTAAAGCTGCTGCCTGCAGTGCTGGCATCCCCTATGAGTACCAGTTCGAGACCCAGCTGCTCCACTTCCAATCCAGCTCTCTGCCATGGCCTGGGAAAGCAGAACAAGATGGTCCAAGTCTTTAGGCCCCCTACACCCATGTGGGAGACCCAGAAGATGCTTCTGGCTCCTGGCTTCAGATTGGCCCAGCTCTGGTCATTGCAGCCAATTGGGAAGTGAACCAGTGGATGGAAGACCTCTCTCAATCTCTCTTTCTCTCTTTCTCTCTTTCTGCCTCTGCCTCTCTGTAACTCTGCCTTTCAAATAAATGAATAAATCTTTAAAATAAATAAATACCTTCATGGAAAGAAAATTGTTTCATTAATAGATTTTTCCAAATATATATTAAGAAATAATTCCAATCCTATACAAGTATCTATTCTAGGAAATAGAGATCGTATGAGGCCAGCATGATTCAAAACCTGAAAAGGGCATTTCAGGGAAAGAAAAATACACTATCTTAAATGATAGATGTAAAAAAATAGTAAACAAATTTTAGAAAATTGAATCCAACAATGTGTAAAAAAGATACTACATCATGACCAAGAAGTGTTTTTTCCTGGAATTTAACATTTAAAAAACCAGTGCATATTAACAAAATAAAGGGCAAAAATATGAGCATCTCAATATATGTAGAAAAAGTATTTGAAGTAAAAAAAAAAAAAAAACTCCCTTCACTCAAGAAATCTCAGAATAGAAAGTAACTTCCTCAATCTGAAACATGTCATCTAAAAGCAAACAAACTACTTGTTTCATATTTAGTGATAAAATATGAACAGTTTCCCAAGGATATCAGGAAATGAGACATGGATGTACACTACCACCACTTCCATTCAACACTGCCCTGGAACAACTCCAGGAATCCATTTCACATCTTAGGTCTAATTGGTCACTTGTTCGCTGCCACCTCTTAAAGACCATCTGTTCTTTTATCCTTGGTTGCAAACCTTTTATATGATTGAAGACAATTTCCAACATGTTTGCCAGGCTCACTCTTCTTCAGGCTGAATGGTTCAAAAATTAATCTATGTAGAATCTATTTTCCAACCTTCTAGTCAGTCATTCTTGCCCACATGCTTTGCAGTAGTGGGCTGTGAATCAGAACATCTGGGATTGTGGTCCTGGCTCTCCATTAATTTTCTGTGATTCTATGGACAGTTTATTTAATTTCTTAATTTGCTCTTCTGGAAAATGAGGCTAATAATCCCTGCTGTCTATTCATTAGAAGGAAACTTGGGAATTTTGCCTATCTGAAGGATTCAGAATGGTGAAACAATTTCTAAATCATAACTTTGAAAGCATCATATAAACCCAGCCAATTTGCCATTCCCAGGAGGAACTGACCACATAATTCCAACAACAATAAAAAAGGGCAACCTGAAATAGATAAACAAATTGTGGCAAATCTATGCAGCGGAATATTACTCAGCATTAAATAAGTGGTAAATGCATTTGCTAAGCGAAAAAAGCTGGGCCCAAAAGGTTATGATTCCACTTATATGACCTCCTGGAAAGGATGAAAGTATAGAAACAAAATAGAGATCAGTGGTTGCCAGAGGTTAAAGACAGGAGGATTTCACTACAGAGGGGTAACATGAGAGAATTTTTAGGGTAATGGACAGTTTGTAAGGAACAGTGATAGTGAATACAAAGCTGTATGTTTGTCAAAACCCTAGAACCATCTACCACAAAGAGTAGATTTTACTGTATATAATTTAAAAATCAGGATGTGGAAGGAACCCCAGATGGAATTCAGACTGGGACAAATGATTCTAACTGTATGACAAATAAACCACATAACCATACAGAAGGGGATGGGGAGGAAAGAAGTTGACATCAGCAACTTTGAAAAACACTGTTTTGACTAAATGTAAGGCTGAAGACCAAAAGAACTATGCACAATACTGTGCTGTTAATTGGTAACTTTATTTTCCATGGGGATATGTATTAGCAACTATGAAAATACATGCATAGCTAGTATTGTTATAACATGATATATATGTTCCTCACAATTATTGCACTGTGCAAAATTGTGCAATGAAAACCAAAGGATTATGGGAAAATAGAGTTAGGGCCATAATACTTAAAAAGCTGGCCAGTGATACATTTTTTTTAAAAATCAGAACTAATAGAATAATTTATGTATGTTCAGTGATTAAAAATGCTTGAATACTACAATATATGTGGTATTTTACCTTGAAAAAGACAGGGTGTGTGTGTGTGTAAGTGGGTATAAGAAGGATTGCAGCTTGTGAGACACTATAAAGTGGTGGCAGGAGGGTTATCTGAAATCTGATGGAGAGTTGTAGCAACAGATGTGGGTGGGTATGACTCACAACACATGTGAGGAAGTGAGGCAGCTGATAGAAGTCTGATTTGTGTACATGTATGTGCTTTATATATTCTTACACAGCATGGTCCAGTTAGGTGTAGTTTTCTGAATTCAACTACTATTTACATAGACTAAATTGTACATATGCAAACTCTTAATTTCCATCATGCTTGAATTGTTTCCCTAATATATCAATTATGTTAGAACAAACTCACATTTTCTTTCTTTTTTTTTTTTTTTTTTTTTTTTTTTTTTACAGGCAGAGTGGACAGTGAGAGAGAGAGACAGAGAGAAAGGTCTTCCTTTGCCATTGGTTCACCCTCCAATGGCCGCCGCGGCCGGTGTGCTGCGGCCGGCGCACCGCGCTGATCCGATGGCAGGAGCCAGGAGCCAGGTACTTTTCCTGGTCTCCCATGGGGTGCAGGGCCCAAGCACCTGGGCCATCCTCCACTGCACTCCCTGGCCACAGCAGAGAGCTGGCCTGGAAGAGGGGCAACCAGGACAGAATCCGGCGCCCCAACCGGGACTAGAACCCGGTGTGCCTGCGCCGCTAGGTGGAGGATTAGCCTAGTGAGCCGCGGCGCCGGCTATAAACTCACATTTTCAAGAAAAATATTATAATAGAACTTTAAGCGTCTGTGTGTTTAGATACACATATGTATATGTGTGTATACATATATATGCACACACAAATACATGGTTTATCTGTTTCATTTTCAATAAAAATTTTTAAAGTACTTGTATTTAGAATATCTAATAAATTCTTACTACCCAATACTAAAAAAAATCCCCTTTACAAATTAGGCAATGGATCTGCTGTGGTTTGAATATGGTTTATCCACTCTGAAATTTGAATGCCACTGTGGTAGTGTTGGTAGCCTTTAAGAGATGACTAGGTTGTTAAGCGGGATTCATGTCTTTCTTGTGGGAGTGAGTTGAATGCCTGGCTCTCCCTCCTGACTCCAACTCCATGCTAATGTGAATCCTGAGAGGCCACAGTGATGGCTAAGTAATCAATCAGGTCCGTGACACCATCATGGAAGGCCTGCATTGAATTCACAAGTTCCAGTTTCATCTTGGCCTAGTCCTGGCCATTGCAGGCATCTGGGGAGTGAATCAGCAAATGGAAGCTCTCTCCCTCAGTCTCTCTGTCTCTCAAATAAATTTTTAGAATACTGTTTAAAAAGGTAAAAATAGAATATCATGAACAGCGTTATGCGATGCATTTGGAATCTTAGATGAAATGGACAAATTTCTTGAAAGATACAAACTCCGTCAGTAGGACCCTATACCTATTATATAAATTACATTCATAGTTAAAAACGAAGAAAACTCCACTGAAGAATTCAACCAAATATTTAAAGAAGATGTAATACCAGTTTCATGCAGTTTTTTCCAGAAAGAAGAGGAGAGCATAATTTCCAGTTCATTTTATGAAACTGGTTATTATATGGGGCTAGCGCTGTGGTGCAGCAGGTTAAAACCCTGGTCTGAAGAGCCAGCATCCCATATGGACACTGGTTCTAGTCCTGGCTGCTCCAACTTCCGATCCAGCTCTCTGCTATGGCCTGGGATAGCAGTAGAAGATGGCCCAAGTCCTTGGGCTCCTGCACCCATGTGGGAGACCCGAAAAAAGCTCCTGTCTCCTGGCTTCAGATCGGTATAGCTCCAGCTGTTGCGGCCATCTGGGGAGTGAACCAGGGGATGAAAGACTCTCTGTCTCTACCTCTCTATGTAACTCTGTCTTTCAAATAAATAAAATAAATCTTTAAAAAAGAAAGAAATTGTTTACTATGATGATGCCAGTATCAGACAAAAACAATGTAAGAAAACTGCAAACCAATATCCCTCATGAAAATAGATGCAGAAATCTTCAGAAAAATATTAGCAAGTTGAATTTAGCTATATCTGAAAAGGATAATATATCATAACCAAGTGATATTTATTATGATTCAACATTATAAATTCATTTAATTCACCATCAAAAGATTAAAGATGAAAACACATAAAATCATCTTGATAGAGAGAAAAAATCATCTTGATAAATACAAAAAAAGTTTGACCAGATTCAACATACATTCATGGTAACAACTCTCAGCAAACTATGTATAGAATGGAACTTCCACAACCTCATAAAGAGCATCTACGAAAGTAAAGCTTAATACAGACGTTTGGCCTAGCATTTGAGAGATTTACATTCCACATCAGAGTGCTTGGGTTCGAGTCCCAGCTCTGCTTTCAATTCCGGCTTCCTACAAATGTGCACCCTGGGAAGCAGCAGCTGTTGGCTCAAGTACCTAAGTCCTTTCCACTCATGGAAGACTTGGGTTGAGTTCTGGTTCCTGGCTTTGGCCTGCCCAGCCCTGGCTGTTGTGGGCATTTGAGGAATAAACCAGCAGATGAGCTCTTTGTCTGTCTCTCTGTCTCTGTCTCCTTCTCTCTTTCTCTCTCTCTCTCTCTCTGTGCCTCTTAATAAATTTAATGTGTGTGTATGTACTTAATAAACTAAAACTTTCTCCTCGTCAAGGATGTCTACTCTCACCACTGCTGTTCAACATTTTCGTAGATGTCCCAACCAGTGTACTAAAGCAAGCAAAATAATGGGGAGAAGCCATATGAAGTGGGAAAAAAAATATGAGACGAAACTATTTGCAGATGGCATGATTTATCTATATAGAAAATCCCCTAAAACTACTAAAAAGTTACTGAGGCTAATAAATGAGTTTAACAAGTTACAGGATACAAAGCTAATACTCAGACATTAATTATATATCTATGTACTAGCAATCAAGTTCAAGAAGAAGCAATAAAAATGATGATGATAGAAGCAAAAAGAGTTGTTTCTTCCTGTTAGATTGTATTGACTGGAGAGGAGCCCAAGGGGACCTCCTGAGGTGTTGGAAGAATTGTTTTTTTTTAATTTTTTATTTATAAAAAGGGAACATATTTCATGTATTTTATATATATAGTTCTAAGAGCATAATTATACTTCCTGCCCTACCCTTCCTCACTCCTACCCTTGCTTCTTTTCTCTTATTTTTCTTTCAATTTTTACAGTGACATACTTTCTGTAACTATTCTTTATCACATTCTGGGGAGTGATTGCATGGGTTTAAGCAAATGTAAAAATTCATTGATCTGCTTGTTTAAGTTTAGAGCACTTCTTCAGTTTATTCTACGTGTGCTAACCTCAAAACTTTAAAACAGGCAATCTACCAAGGGTAAAGGAAAATGATCTCACATAGTGTGATGTATCCCATCTGACATAAGGTTTTTCCCATGGTGATACCCAAGAAATTCCATTGACTAAATAAAACAATTGCTCTACTTTGTTTCAAATGGAACCAGTTAATTTATACAACCCTGTATCTTCATAACTGTATCTTCTAGTTAACCCAGCCATAAGAGTGAGCCTGGGCCTAGTTGAAAGTTCACAGGAGGGAGGCAGGTAAGCATTGGATTTAAATGAGAGTCCTGCTGTCAGTGCTTTTTTTGACTAATATCATGACAATAGTTTCAGAGAATGTAGTAGGCACCTGCTAGTCTGTGCCTTAGAGGGTGCTGAAGTAGGGGTGAGCTTATTGATCTCAAAATATTAAAATCTATTTAGAGGCTAGGTTGACCTTCAAATTTTAAATCAAGTTACATTTTCTCTGTGGGAAAACCTCCCCAGTTAGATTGGAATTGGAGAAAGTAACGAGATGTAATCATAGAGAGTGTTGTATTTTTGCCTCCTAGGAGATTTCTCAAGTGATCCATGTGAGACGTTGCTTCTGCTGTATGAGTTTGAAGTTAAAGCCAAAATAAATGATCCATCACTGGACAGCTTCATGGAATCAGTGTGGGAGCTGCCTCATTTAGAAACTAAAACATTGGAAGTAATTGCATGTAAGAGCTACATTAGTGCTTTTGTAAGATTAGCACCCATTTAGATCCTATGACTTTTTTTATTCTGTTCTCTCTTTTACCTCTGGATGAGAAACAATTTTTCCTCATAGCCCTTTGTTTCTCCCTCCCCAATGACATTCTTAAACTAGTTTGTATTATAATCATTTGTGCATTTATCTTTTTCCCCTCTATAAGATTATAATCTCCTTAGGGTCACAAACAGTAATGACTTACATGTATTATACTTATAAACCCTAACTAAATGCATTGCTTATACTAGGTGCTGAAGTCTATTCTATGTGTGAAATGTCATTATGCATTTGTGCAAAATGGGGAGCTCAAACTTAAGAAAGTTGGTTTTGCTCAGGTAGTTAGGAATGATAATCATAGGAATGATAATGATGAAATTGTAAGCAATTTATTGAAATGTACAGAGAAATATTGGATTTTTTTAACATACTGCCACTCTGAAATTTCTCATTGAGCTGTCAGTGGGATTGGGGAGCTCAGAGTCTTTTGGGAACTACACTGTAGTCAGTGGCCTAATTGTCTTCCCTGTGTATCTCTCACCCTCCTCAAGAAGCCTGAGTGTGGTTAATTAAGGTATTAGATAGCCTCAAGTGTGGAAGTGTTACATTGCCTTTCCTTGGACTTCCCAAAACAGAATTCCTAGTGCCTTGAAGCAAATGGTATGTGCTTTACAGACACAAGATGATGACCGCTGGTCCTTGTACAAGGTGACTTCAAAAAGTTCATGGAAAATGGAATTAAAAGATATGTAAATTTTGGTGCAAAAAAATTTGAAAGCTGTGTGTAGTTTTTTCATATGTGCATTTTCCATGAACTCTGTGAGGACTCCTCTTAAAGTGGAACGCCCAAGTCCAGAGGCTTGTTAAATGCACCTGGAAGACTGGCATTTGATTATCTCTGATCTCACTTTCTTGCCAAGTGTTTCATATCTTTAGTATCAAACAAAAACAGTATATTGTAGAAATCTGTTTTGATTAGTGCCCTTTTACTGATCTGCTTTCTGTTTCCTACTTAGTGTGCCCTTCCTTCACTCCGGTTCATAAGATTATTGCTTCACCTGTATGACTGTGTGCAAGGTCATCGACAGTGGGCTTTCTGTTGGTATTTGCTGAAGAAAGGATGCAACCTGGCAATCCTCCTATGCTGCTCTGCCCAGAAGGGAGAAGCTGTAAAAGCATCTGCAGATTCATGATTTTTTTAGCATTTGTTCTTGCTGTTTGTTTGTTTTTGTTCATTTGATTTTGCTCATCTATTTCAGAGTAATTTTGACTAGAGAAAGCAAGTTGTAGCCTGGGATGAAAACTGGTTGATGGAATTATTGTGCTCACTGTCTTTTGTCTTCCCTCCCGATAGCATTAGCAATGGAAAAGCCTGCATACTATCCTTCCATTGCAATCAAGGCCTTGAAAAAGGCTTTAATACTTCACAAGAGGCAAGAACCAATTGATGTTTTGAAATACAGGTCAGTAAATGTATTGCAACACTTGAGCCAGGCTTTTTGATAGCCAAAAGAACTATAATCAATGCCCCCCAATCAATCATATGCAACTAGGCCAAGTTAAAGGTGTGGGGGAGCTGTGAACAGCTCCAGGTGGTGAGTTGTATTCCTGACCAAGAATTACTTAGCCAAGTCAAGGAGTCTGGCTTTCCTAAAGGACAAAAAGTTGCTTCCCTGGCTGAGTCTAATTAGACAACCAAAGTGCTGAATATCTTCCTTCCTTTGTTTCATTAGCAAATATTCTAGACATATAACAAACACCAATGTATCCACCACCCCAATTCAACAGAGGTTAACATTTTTTTCTAAGTACTTTTCTTGTAATACCAGTAGGTGGTATAGGAGATATTATTTATTAGAGTTTTTTTGTTTCCCATGGCCAGACATGGAAATAGATGTTGTGTGATTTTTCTGGAAAATTTTATTACAATCTTTCTGTTCTGAGACATGAGAGACAGTTCTCCTGGAGTAACTCCCAGTTTAAATCCCAATTTCCTTGCCCATTAGAGGAAGTAAGAATGTCCTTTAAAATGCCTGCAATCATAAAATATAATAAACGGTCACAGCGAATGAACAGTCTTAACGTCAGGCAGGAAGCTAAGAAAGAGTGAAAGACAGCCTCAAGTATGATACAAAGTAGGACCTCTTTTACAGCTTCAAAAATCTGTCCTCTGAGCTTGGAGTCCAGATAAAACCAAGGGAAGAACAGAAGTGTTTTGAAGCTTAGTCTGGGATGAGATCCAGATTTTACTTATCTCAGCCCTGAAGCCAATGATTTCTTTCCTTATGGGCTGAGTTTTCTCTTTTTTGATTTTCAGCACATGTGTGCACAACTTGATTAGCCTCTCAATGCCAGAGAGGCCATCGAGGGTCGAGCTCTGTCCCCTGGAAGACATTTGGGGCTATTTTGAAGATGCTCTGAGACTTATGAACCACACTGTAAGTTAAACAGTGATATGAAATTTTCAGCTAATCTTAAAGAACTGAATTGTCTTGTGTAGCAGAAATTAAGTAGAATAATGCTTCCTGAGATGAGTTTCTTGGGTATATTCATATCACTATGTAGTCACACATTATAAAATCTTCCCTGAGTTTATGAAATCTAAATAGTTAAAAGTAGAAATTTTTATCACAGGTGTGTTTTAGAATAGGTCAAAATAGCAGCACCACTGTGCATTTTGAACTATTTTGTATTTTCAAAGCCCAGTAGAATCATTACTTCCCCTGTGATGAGACTGACCCATGAAAATGCTGATTGTTATTCCCACCATTTCTCAGAGGCAAGTGAGAGAGTACAAGGGATGCTGAAGGCCTGCTTCTCAGTCCCTCCTCTCTGATTTCTGTTTCTTTTCAGTGCAGGTTTATTGGGGAATTAAGTTAGCTTTCTCGAGGCATGATTTACATTGTCACGAAATTTGCCCATTATTATGTGCACAATTCGGTAAATTTCTGGATGGGTTTAATTCTCACTGCAATTCAGTTTTGAACATTTACGTAATTCCATAAAGTTTCCTCTTGCCTATTTGCAGTCGATTTCTGCTCCCAGCTCTAGGCAACCATAGATCTGTTCCCTATCCTTATAGAATCTCAATTTCTGGACATTTCATGTAAATGAAATCATATAGTATGTGGCCTCTTGTGTCTGGCTTCTTTCACTTTGTGTAATATTGTTGAGCCTCCTCCATGTTGTAGCATTATCAGTATTTCATCCTTTTTTCTTGCTGAATAATATTCTATTATTATATTTTGTTTATCCATTCACACTGTTAGACATTTGAGTTGTTTCCATCTTCTGGCTCTTAGGAATGATACTGCTATGAACATTCATGTACAGGTCTTCATGTGGACACGTTTTTTTCACTTCTGGATATATACCTAGGAGTGGAATTGCTGGGTGACCTGGTAACTCTTAACTTTGTGAGGACCTGCAATCTGTTTTCCAAGGTGGCCACACCATCTGACATTCCCACCAGCAGTGTATAAGGATTTCATCTTCTCCACATCCTCACCAACACTCACTATTGCCCATCTTTTTTTTATTATTATTACAGATATGCTAGTGGTGTGCAGTGGTATCTCAGTATGGTTTTGATTTGTATTTCCTTGATGGCTAATGGTGTTGAAAATTTTTCATGTACTTATTAACCATTTCTATATCTTCTTTGAAAAAATTTCTGCTCAGTTATTTTCTCATTTTAAAAATTGAGTCATCCTTTGGTTGAATTGAAGGAGTTCTTTCTACATTTGGAATATAAGTCCTTTATCCAGATGCATGCTTTGTAAATATTTTCTCACAGACTCTAGCTTGTCTTTCTCTTTTCATTTCTTTTTAAATATTTATTTATTTATTTGAGAAGCAAAGTTACTGACAGAGAAAGGGAGAAACAGAGAGAGAGAGAGGTCTTTCATCTGCTGGTTCACTCCCCAAATGGCCACAACGGCCAGAGCTGGGCTGATCAAAAGCCAGGAGCTTCTGCTGAGTCTCCCACACAGGTGCAGAGGCCCAAGGACTTGGGCCATTTTCCACTGCTTTCCCAGGCCATCAGCAGGGAGCTGGATCAGAATTGGAACAGCCAGGACTTGAACCAACTGGCACCATATAGGTGCCATATATTGGTTGCTGGTGCTGCAGGCAGAGGCTTTATCTACTATGTCACAGCACCAGCCTTGTCTTTTTATTTTCTTAATGGAATAATTTAAAGAGTAAAAGTTTTCCATTTTAGTGGTACAATTTTTTCTTTTGTAGTAAATGTTTTTGGTCATGCTAAGAAATCTTTGCATGACCAAATTTACAAAAATTTTCTCTTCTGTATTCTTGTAGAAGTTTTATGCCTTTATCTCTTACATATAGATTCATTTTGAGTTAATTTTTGTATCTGGTGTGAAGCAGAGGTTTCAATTGCTTTTGTTTGTTTTTGTATATGGATATCACTCCTCTGCTGTTTGACTTTCATTTTCTCATTTGTAAAAAGAATAATATCTGCTCCGACTCTCCCACACTTGGCTTGTAAGGATCAGTGTAAAAATATATGTGTTATAAACTTTAACAGCTCATACACATTTAAGGCAGTATTGTTTGTATAAGGCAGCGATAAAGCAGAAGGTTAGATGGCTTGCTTAAATCCCCACATGGTCATTATTTGAGCCCATGTTAATATCTAAGGATCCTGACTGCTCTGGCCTTAACTCCTTTTTCATACACAAATATCTACCAACCACAACAGCTGGTGGAACAGTATAATATAGCAGGGTGACAGCCTGGTACAAACTAGCAGTGACTAACAGAAGTGTAGAATTCTGGAGCTATGTAATTGTGGCCTGTGAGAATTTAAGAAGAACACGTCAACATCGAACATTTTGGATTTTTTCTTTTACTGTATTTTGGGAAGAAGAAAAAAAACCACATTTCTAAGCCATGAGCCTCATCTGAACTTTCAAGTGTGTTTGCTATAGTCAACTAATACAAACTAAAATCAGATTCTATGGGGCAGGCATTTGACTTAGCAGTTCACATGTTGGTTAAGACACCGGCATCCCACCATGGGGGTGCCTGGGTTTCATGCCCAGGTCTGCTTCTGACTCCAGCTTTCTGCTAATGCAAGCCATGGGAGACGGCAGTGATGGCTCAAGTAATCAAGTTCCTGTCACCCAAGTAGGCGACCTCAATTGAGTTCCTGACCTGCGGATGGGAGTTCGCTCTGTCTCTGTCGCTCTGTCTCTCAAATATATAAATGCTTTAAAGGTTAAAAAAAAGTTAGATTATGCTGTAACTCCAAATTTCCAGACTCTATAAAAGCCAAAACTTTCTCTAAGCATTTTGATTTAATTTATTTTATTCTAGTTTTTATTTTATTTGTTTGTTTTATTCTATCAAATACATTACAGTTGCAGCTCTCAGGTTCTTGAGTTGACTGTTAGAGAGTTTGATGTGTTTCTACCTCTCTGACAATTTTCCTGTCCATTATTGCTCATCCTCTGAAACATGACTGAATAGTTAGCTTTTTCATACAGAGATTAACTTAGCTGTCTTGACGCTTTATATTGTATGTGTTGCTTTTTCCTGTTTGAGTGTGCTGTGCATCTCCTCTGTTTGAAGTGCTTGGGAGAAAATTTTGCCTTTGATTGACTTTTTACTGACTTGTATTATTTGTTGAACAGATAACCTTTATCAAGTGCCTCCATGCACTATCAAATGGCTATTATGCAAAAAAAGGCTCAAGCTTCCCAGTACAGTGCTTTATAGTTTATGAGCACTTTTACATTCCTTATCTCGCATGACCTCCCCCACAGAAATCCCATGAAATAGACAATGCTGCTATTATCATCCTTGATTTACAAACGAGGAAATTTATATGATTCAAAAAAGTCAGGTTGCCAGTTTGCCTAAGGTCATTCATAGCTAATGAATGAGAGACCCCAGGCCCTCTGACCTTTTGTCTTAGTTAGTGTGGGCTATTATAATGAAATACCATAGGCTGGGTAGCTTATAAACAACAGAAATTTACTTCTCACAGTTCTGGAGGCTAGTAAGTCCAAGATCAGGGTGCCTGCAGATTCAATATCTGATGAAGACCCATTTTCTCACAGACAGCTCTCTTCTCACTATAACCTCACATGGAAGAAGGAACAAAGGATCTTTATAGCGTCTCTCCTTTTTTTAAAAAAAAAAAAAAAGATTTACTTAATTACTTGAAAGGCAGAGCTACGGAAAGGCAGAGAGAGGTCTTCCATCCATTGGTTCACTCCCCAGGTGGCTGCAAAAGCCAGAGCTGTGCATTTCCAAAGCCAGGAACCAGGAGCTTCTTCTCTGTCTCCCACACGGGTGCAAGGGCTCAAGTGCTTGGGCCATCTTCTACTGCTTTCTCAGGCCACAGCAGAGAGCTGGATCGGAAGAGGAGCAGCCAGGACTAGAACCGGCACCCATATGGGATGCCGGCACTGCAGACGGTGGCTTTATCCTCCAGTTCCAGTGACTCTGTTTTTAAGGGCATTAATTCTATTCATGAGGGCTGTGTCCTCATGACCTAATGACCTCTCAGTGACCCTACCTCCTTATATCGTCACCTTGGGAGCTAAGATTTTAATATACAAATTTTTGAGAAAACATTAACAATCTATTGCTCCTCAATTACCAAGCTCTTTCCACTAGCAGGCATATCTTCTTTACCAGTTCTTGCTAAGAAATTGCAGTTCAAAGGAAAGGCTTAAGGGTTTTCTTTCCTCTAAATCTTGGGCCGGGCATCCTGGTGCAGCAAGTTAAGCAGCCACTTGAGATAACCACATCCCATACTGGAGTTCTGGTTCAAGTCCTGGGTACTCCACGCTTCCAGTCCAGCTTCCTGCTGATGTACCTGGAAAGGCAGCAGATAATAGTTCAAATACTTGGATCCGTGCCACCCACATGGGAAACCTGAATGGAATTCTGGTCTCCTGGCTTCAGCATGGCCCAACCCCGCACATTCAGGAAATGCCCAGCATGGCATTTGGGAAGTGAGTGAGCAAACAGATGGAGGAATCTCTCTCTCTCTCTCTCTCTCTCTCTCTCTGGCTTTCAAGTATATGAAAGTAAATAAATAAACATTTAAAATAAATATGTCTTCCTTCTTTAAAGCCTCACGTCTCTGTGAGACTAGAATTGAGATTCATGCAAAGGCATCTTTGAGTTAGATGTTGATATTGTCTTTCTCCTAGATTTCTGTAGTTAGTTTCCTAATTGGTCTCTGGCTCTTCTTCAGTTTTTCCTGTGTATCCTTATAAAATGTCTTCCAGAAATGCAGCCTGTGCTGTTATCACTCCTTCCTTCTGCCCCAAATCTCTAATAGCACCATATTTTCCAAGTCCTTACCCTTACCCTCAAGGCTATCCATAACCTCACCCAACCCTCCTCCACACCTGAATAAAACTTACAGGACCTTGTCCAGACAATAGTCTAATATTATTGCTAGCATCAACTTTCACCTCCTCCTAGGCAGGATCTTTACTCAACATGACAAAGCCCTCACTGCCCATTTTTGTGGAAGTCTCATCTGCTCCCATTCCGTTTTTCTCAGGAGAAAGTACTAAATTACCTGGATCTTTGCTCCCTGGTGTCAATTAATTGGTAGCTGTTAGTATTCTTTTTGCCTTATACCATGCACAAAAATAAAGTACAAAAGGAAGAAGAAAGAAAACACAGATTAATTAAGGAGCTGAATATAAAAAATCAAAGCTAGAAAAGCATGAGGAGAGAGTATAGGAAAACTTTCTTGAATCAGAGTGGGGAGCAGCCACCAGAAGGTGCTCGGGGGAAAAAAGTAGGTCAGATTACATAAATTAGTAAACAACCCAAGGTGCCAGAAAAAATTTTAAGCTACAGACTTGAATAAAATATTTGTAAAACATTTAAGTTAAAATCAATCTGAAAAAGATGATCAACACTAGACAAAAATGGACAAAAGCTATGATTAGGTAGTCTGCAAAAGAAGACTGGCTAATAAGCATACACCAAGTTGTTCAAGCTCACAATTAATGGAGGGGACCTGTATAAGCAGAAACACAATTCTGTCTGTTAAGACACGAGGTGAAAATGGCTGCATAGATTTTCCCCAATTTTTACAGGGTGTGCTATTAATAATATTGAAAATATAGAGAGCAGCCCGATCCAGGAGTCGGTGCCCCCGACCTCTGTCTCATCTGTGCCACCAACAGGCTGTGTAGCCTCAGCAGATGGTGCCACCTCTCTGAGCCTTGATTTCTTCATCAATAAAATGAGGTTACCAGAGACTTCCACCTCTGAAATGAAGTCTTACAACTCACAAATATAAATACAGATCACTAAATTTTTTTTTAGTGACCAAGCCCGGTGAATCAACATTTTTCTAAAGAAGGTATTTAGTGGCCAATAAACACATGAAAAGATGTTCAACATCATTATTCATCAGCAGCATACAATCAAAGCACAAAATTCGGGGCCAGTGCTGTGGCATAGTGGGCTAAACCTGTGCCTGCGGCGCCAGCATCCCATATGGGTGCCGGTTCGTGTCCCAGCTGCTTCTCTTCTGATCCAGTTCTCTGCTGATAGCCTGGGGAATGCAGTGGAAGATGGTCCACATGCTTCAGCCCCTGCACTCATATGGATGACCCAGAGGAAACTCCAGGCTCCTGGCTTCAGACTGGCCCAGCCCTGGTCGTTATGGCCATCTAGGGAGTGAACCAGCAGATGAAAGATCTCTCTCTGTCTCTGTCTCTCTGTCTCTCTGTCTCTCTCTTTCAAATAAATAAATCTTTTGAAAAATACACAATGTTCTACTACTTAACACCTACTAAGATGGCACGAATCAAAAAGACTAATGCTAACAATTATTAACAAAAAGCTGGTGCCTTCATATGGTGTAGGTTTATCACATGGTGCAGCTGCTTTGAAAAGCAGCCTGGTAGTTCCTCAGAAGTTTAAACAGAAGTACCATAAGACCCAGCAATTCCATTCCTAGGTTTATACCTGAGAGGAATGAAAGCACATTCCCCCACAAAAATTCATACACAAATGTTCATAGTGGAATTATTCATCGAGCCAAAAATAGAAACAACCCAAATGTCTACCAACTTATGAATTGACAAATGAAATGTGGTATTTCTATACAACGGAATAGTATTTGTCCATAAAAAAGGATGAAATCCTGACATATTTGAAGACAATACAAAGTACTGCATAATTGCATGAATCCATTTATCTTAAATGTCCAGAATAGGCCAATAAATAAAAGACAGAAATTGCATTAGAAATTCGAGGGGGATGGAACTTTTATTATTATTATTATTATTATTATTATTTGAAAAGCTAGAGTTAGAGAGGTAGAGACAGAGAGAGAGGTCTTCCATCCGCTGGTTCACTCCCCCGATGGCTGCAATGGCCGGAGCTGAGCTGATCCGAAGCCAGGAGCCAGGAGCTTCTTCCAGGTCTCCCACGTGGGTGCAGGGGCCCAAGGACTTGGGCCATCTTCCACTGCTTTCCCAGGCCACAGCAGAGAGCTGGATCGGAAGAGGAGCAGCCGGGACTAGAACTAGCGCCCTTATGGGATGCCGGCGCTTCAGGCCAGGGCTTTAACCCACTGCGCCACAGCACCAGCTAAGGGGGATGGAATTTTAATGGTGGAGGAAGTTACTGGTGAAAAATAAGGAGCTCATAGGGATGGAAATGTTCTAGAACTGATGGCAATGACAATGGCAGCACTCTGTGCATGTACTGAAAACCACTGAATCACATACTACCATAGGTGAGCTGTGTGGTATGTGAATTGTGTCTCCATAAAGCTGATGGAGGTTATATTTGCTTAGGGAATTTGGGGAGAGCCTTAAAAAGTGGGGATTTTGAGTCCCAGGACACACACAATCGAGATAGAGATACGCCTGAGTACCATGTGTAGAAAGATGTTGAGGACAGAGAAAACCGGTTTGAAATATGAGCCCCCAAAAGCCAACAGAGCAAACACCTCAACACTGAACTGACACCTAACCAGGAGCCCAAACCAGACATCTAGGAGGCATCCTCAACACCTCCCTCACTCCTCCTGTTGCTTTCTTTTCATTACTTTCTTTTCTTTTTCTTTATCGTAAAGACTGACAGTCTTGCTGTAATTGGGAGAAGACCAGCCGCAACACGCTGGACAGATTGAGAGCCACCAGCAGCCACTACTGTTAGGGGTTGTGCAGGCAGCCGAAGGGGTCAGGGCTCGCTGCCTCGCACGGTGGAGAGGAAGAAGGAGCTCCGAGTTCTAACTCAGCTGGGACAGTTTCGCCTCCTCTCCTCGCTCTCAGGAAGTTGAGGCAGGACAACATTTCCCTTGCTGCTGAAGGTTCCTGTGGGAGAGGCAGCGGAGGGTTTATAAAGGCTCCCAGTGGAGTCCCCCTCCCCCACTGGCCCCCTGCTGCTTTCCAGACACTTCTCAGCAGAGCCTAAATCCAGAACCGTGTGTTTCATAGGCCTGAGGGTGGTGAGCAGAGGACAAGATGGCCGGAGGCGAGGGGTGGGAACCAGGGGCAGTGGCCATTCTTAGCAGTTCCAGAGAAACAGGACTTCCCACCCCAGCAGTCTGCACAGGCTCAGTGGCAGCACTGGCCACTGCCCTCCCAGAAAATTTCCCCCAACCTCTTACAAGTACTTCAGTGTGGAAAGGGTTCAAGCAAGGAAGATGACAAAGTTAAAGACCATGAGGATGAGGAAGGTTTTGACCATGGGCCAGCAGTTGGAGGTGACTGACTGGAAGTACTTGAGGACCTCTGAATGGGCAGCCTCAACGCCCAGCTGGGCTCCTAGCATGTTCTCGTTGATCCTCTGGGTGGCCTCCTCTTGTTCTTCAACCATGTGCGCTAAGTGCTAAAAGATGGAGCCCAGCTCAACCGTTGTAGACTCAGTGTTCTCCGTGGGGTTTGCTCAACTCTGGATGGAGGAATCCTGCCAGTCCATGAGCTGCAGCTGCTGGCTGCTCTGAGGGGCCACCATGGCAATGGCCCCGTCCCTAGGGACGCAGGTGCAGGGGCCCAAGCACCTGGGCCATCTTCTACTGCTTTCCCAGGCCATAGCAGAGAGCTGGATAGGAAGTGGAGTAGCCGGGACTTGAACTGGCACCCATATGGGATGCTGGCACTGCAGGCAGCAGCTTTACCTGCTACACCACAGCACCAGCCCCCATCTTCACTTCTAAAATTGCTCTGAAGTCATTGGACATGGAAGTCAGTTTTGACTGCAAGGAGCCCACAGTGGTGTTGGAATGGCTCTGGAGGTGCCAGGCACTTTGGCTGCCCTTGGCCCGCAGGAAATCCTGAAGCTGAGCTTATTGTTTGTTCAGGGTGTTGATGTCCTGTTTGATGGTGTGTGTTAGCACCTCAGTTTCCATTGCTTCATCATCAGAGAGGGACTTGTGCTTTGCCAATATTGTCAGCCTCTCCATCTTGGCAAATCTGCTGCTGAGGTCTTTCCCAATGGGCTTGGCCATGAGGGTGAATTTACTTCTCTGTCAGACAGCACGCATGCAAAGAGTGGTTGATTTGCCTGGATTCCATTTTGGTGACTCTGCAATGACTTTCAGGCAAATAGGAACTCCTGGGTCTAATCCTGGCAAGACATGATGTCTGGAGGGGGAGGGACCAGAGCCATTGCGGTGGGGTGGAGGCAGAGGGGTGATGTCAATGCTGCTACTGCCAGCAGTTGCAGGGAATAGGACCTGTGTCTTTGAGAGGCCTAGGTAGACCCTCTGATCCGTATTTTTAGACTTGTAGCATGTGTGCTGATTCATTAAGATGTGTAAGCCTGGACTCCTCTCTGCCGCCTGCTGTAGCCACCACTACCACAACCTCCTGGACCATCACCACCTACCCCCTGGGCACTTAAGCCACTTGTAACCCCACAAAAGACCCCTTGCTCCTGTTTCTAATCTATCATCAAGTCCCATGAATTCCAATCTCCTAAGTTATTTCTTAAATTCATCAACTTCTTCCTGTCTTCTACCATCAACAACCTAGTTCAAGTTATCACCTTTTATCTCAGCTTCTGCGGAACTTCTTAACAGCTCTCCTATCTCCTCTTGCTTCCTTCTGTATCTTTCTCCACTCAGCAGCACCAGGAAGATCTTTCACATTTTCAAATATGTGTGACCTTGCTTAATCCTCTTCGGTAGCTAGTTTCCCACTGCTCTTAGAATATAGATCAAAATCCCAAACGTGGCCTGCAAGGCCCTGCTGACCTGTCACTCCTCCTCTTGGATTGCTCATTCTGTCACTCTGCACTGTCAGCCACACTTTACAAGGCCACTAATTACCAGCTTTTAGACAAATAGGATGGCCTCTTTACCCTGGCCACCTTTTTTTCCCCGTTTTTTAAAAAAAGTATTAATTTAAGAGGCAGAGAGAGAGAGAGCAAGCGAGCGAGCGCCCCTCTGCTGGGGCCTCAATGGCCAGAACTGAGCCAGGGTGGAGCCAAATAAAGCCAATCAATATGCTTTAACTGTCATCTGGCTAATGATATCGAGTAAGTTACCTCAAAACCAACAGGTTCCCCAGAAACATTTCCTTCCAATTTTTTCTTTCAATGATACACACATTCTCTTAGCCATTCAAACTGTATACTTTAGAGGCCTTTACAGTTGAGTTGTCTTTGAGTCCCCATATCAAATCAGTTACCAAGTTCTATTGATTCTTTTATTTATATTTATTTGAAAGACAAAATTAGAGAGAGAGAGAGAGAGAGAGAGAGAGATCTTCTATCTGCTGGGGGTTCACCCCAAAATTGCCACAACAGCCAGGGCTGCTGAGCCAGGCCAAAGCCAGGAGCCTGGAACTCCACCCAGATCTCCCACGTGGGTGACAGGGGCCCAAGCACTCAGGCCATCCTCCACTGACCTCCCAGGCACATCAACAGGGAGTTGAATCAGAAGTGAAACAGGCTGGCGCCGTGGCTCACTAGGCTAACCCTCAGCCTGCGGCGCCGGCACACCAGGTTCTAGTCCCAGTCGGGGTGCTGGATTCTGTCCTGGTTGCTCCTCTTCCAGTCCAGCTCTCTGCTGTGGCCCAGGAGTGCAGTGGAGGATGGCCCAAGTGCTTGGGCCCTGCACCCGCAAGGGAGACCATGAGAAGCACCTGGCTCCTGGCTTTGGATCAGCGCGGTGCACTGGCCGCAGCGGCCATTGGAGGGTGAACCAACGGAAAAGGAAGACCTTTCTCTCTGTCTCTCTCTCACTGCCCACTCTGGCTGTCAAAAAAAAAAAAAAGTGAAACAGGACATGAACTGGCACCCATCTGGGATGCTGGTGTCTCAGGTCATGGTTTAACCTGCTATGCCACAACGTAGAATATTTCTTACATCTTTCCCTTTGTGTTGTCATTACTTCAGTTCTGACCCCACTGTTTGATCCTTGGGCTCTTACACTGCCTTTAAACAAGTCTTTCTGACTGTATTTGCCCCCACTCAGATGTATTCTAAACACCACTGTCATTTCAATCTCAGTAAACTGCAATTTCATCATACACTCTCCTTCAGTGCCTTCCCATCGCCAGCAGGATAAATTCCTCGACTCTGTGGCCGATGATGCAAAACCCTGTGCACTCCAGCCCGTGAGGTGTTCATGAACATTTCACATGCCCTGGATTAAACACAGTTACATGGCTTCTTTACCATAAAACTTCCTGAAACTTCCAGTGAACTACTGTGCATCATAATGTTCCAAGAGGGTGATATATAAAATGCAGCATTTCCAAAATGCATTTGACTAGAAAGCCCTATTTTCATAGACCATCTGTTAACAGCTCTCATGGTACTAGTGTTCTGAGGAAGAGCACTTGGGAAATGCTTAGGAAGCCCCGTCCTACTTTTCCAGTCTTACTTCCCATTAGGTCGTCTGTGTAAGTCATCTGCTTAGGCCAAACAGCTCTTCATTTCTCCGGGACACACTCGTGCTCAAGCACACTCCAAGTTTATTTATTCTGTCCTGCCCGTATGGAATGCCCTTCTCTGTGTAACCATATTCTTGGTTTTTATTGCTATTGAATTAAAATACCATGAAACTCACTATTTTAAAGTATACAGTTCAGTGGTTTTTAGTATAGTCACAAAGTTGTGCAACCATCACCATGATCTAATTCCAGAACATTTTCATCACCCCAAAAGGAAACCCCATACCCATTAGCGGTCTCTCCGCTATCGCCCCACCCTCCCCAGCCTTTGGCGATCACTAATCTACTTTCAGTTTCTGCAGATGTGCCTATTTAGGACACTTCTTACATACTCTACGTATCTAGGTCCTACTCATGTACCCCAAGGTCATGTTTGTTTGTTCAGTCATTTTTTTTTTGCACTCATCTAGTTAAAATCACAACACTCACTCTCTATCACACGCTGTGCCTGGCTGTAAAGGTACAAAAGCAAATGACATTTTGCCTTCAAGAGAGTCCCCACTTAGTGAAGGAGACAGACAATACAGTGGTAGGAGTGCTGTTATGATCCGTGAACTAAGTCAGAAGAAGAGACAGGTTTGAGCAGTAAATGAAGGAGATCCAGGGAAAAACCTCACTGTGGAGGTAGCGTTGGACTGGGTATTGAGTCATTTGTTCATTCATTCAGTGAGTAAATATTGGTTGTGCCTTTACTATGTGCCAAGCATAGTTAGACTTCAGGTATATAATATATGCTATATACTTATATATAGTCCAATTGGACTATATAGTCTAATACTATATATATATATATATATATATATATATATACACTTCAGGTATATATATCTATATGAAGAACCCCCAGAATCCCCTGTACTCAAGTAACTCAGTAGTCTGGAGGAGACAAATCTGTAAGGTTCCCAAACAAGGTGGCATCGGTTCTACGAGGAAGGCAAAGCTTGCTATGGGAACAGAGAGAAAGAAATACCTTTCTGTGCTTGAATTTGAAGAAGTGGAAGTTTACCAAGGGGGTGAAGATGCAGGGCGGCCTCTCACACGGAGACTGGGTGCTTCTGACTGTGCCGCCTCCGTTCCTGTCTTCTACTGGAGACCACCTAGTGTCTGTGTCTCGCTGATGAGCCCTTACGCACGTAGCAGGTGCAAGCATCTTCACGGGGGGCGCCGTGTCTCCCCAAAGGCATCGTGTGCCCTTTGGAAGACTGTCTCATTCCGCTTAGTGCCCCAGTCATCATAGGGTTTATGTACAGACTTTTATTTATTTATTTATTGTAAATCAGAACGAGTGAAAGAAAGCTGGGACAAGGCTCTTGGTGCTGACAGGAAGCTGATGCCCAGGGCTTCATTGGCACTTCCCCTTCTGGGCCTGCCATGGGGGTGTGGATAAAGACGATAAAGACGTCGCATAAACTGCGCCCCCCCCCCGGAGCAGGGCGGGGAAAGTAGCTCTTTAGACGAATCCTTCTCACTACTGCAAAGCACTGCAAAGAAGCTAAGATCATCCTGCATTAGTCACACTGCACACCACTGATAAGCCTAAGGGACCGGCTTGGAAACATGCCATTTGTTCACAGCTTGATAAATCCTGTCAGCTAAAGATATTGTCACGGTTAAGGATGAATATGCTTTCTATTCCAAACACACGCTGGTTCTGGTTAAGGAAATTAAGAGATGCAATAAAACCATTTCTTGATAATGTCTGAACAGTTGAGGCAGGTACTGGGAACATAACTGTCTGGAGACAGCATCAAGGGAGGCCTCATACACGATGCCGGGTCTCCCCGCCCCCCGCAACTTCCTTCAGTCACAGAGGGCCTTATTGCTTTAGCACTTCACATGTCCCTTCCTGACATCTCACGGTGGAATATTCTACAGCTGACAACGCTTCCAGGCGCTCTCCTCCTGCTCTCCAGGAGCACGGGCTCCCTGCGTATCAGCAGCACCTGTTGTTTAACAGGAACGGGCTGCGGCAGGGACACAGGTGGCGCTGCAGTGAGCTGTGACAGCAAGAACGACCCAACACCCACTGTTCTTGGATTTCAGGAAGGCTACCCAGAAATGGAGGTTCTCTGGCTGATGACCAAGTCCTGGAACACTGCGATATTAATGTTTAGCAAGAAGAAGTACGTGAATTCTGAGAAGTGGTGTACCCTGGCAATGCGCTTCGTCTGCCACCTGGGCTCCCTCAAGGAAACCTATGAAGTTCAGGTGAAGAAGGAGAGGCTGGGGTGGCTGGCATGACCTCGGGGCAGAGAGGCTACAGCAGGACCTCCAGAAAGACTGACCCCTCCCTCCCGTGGCCAGGAAAGGGTTGATCCCTGTTCCTCTCAGTAGTTCCCTATGTGAGGCCACTGCCAAAAGTTTTTGGAAAATGGAATTAAAAATAAGGTTTTTGGGGGCACAAAGAAAATTTTGAAAGTCAAGCATAGTTTTTTCATAATACACACTTTCCATAAACTTTGGGAAAAGACCCCTTGCATGCAGATTTCAAAAATTTTTGTACCAAAGTAAACTTACCTCTTAATTCCATTTTCTGCAAACTTTTGGAAGTACCTTTGTAATTTCATAAGCAGTCACTTTGGAACCATAAGCAGTCACTTCTTAGAATGAAAACCAGGGGGCTGGCATTGTGGCGCAGCAGGTTAAGACACCGCCTGTGATGCTGGCATCCATATGAGCACCAGTTCAAATCCTGGCTGCTCTACTTCCCATCCAGCCCCCTGCTAATATGCTTGCTTGGGAAAGCAGTGGAAGATGGCCCAAGTGCTTGGCCCCCTGCAACAACATGGGAGATCTGGGTAGAGTTCTAGGGTCCTGGCTTCAGGCTGGCCCAGCCCGGCTGTTGTGGCCATTTGGAAAGTGAACTAGAGGATGGAAGATTCTCTCTCTCTCTCTCTCTCTGTGTGTGTGTGTGTGTGTGTGTGTGTGTGTGTGTCTGCCTCTGTCTCTCTCCTCTCTCTTCTCTCTTCTCTCTCTCTCTCTGTAACTCTGCATTTCAAATAAATAAATCTTTAAAAAAGAAACCACAGTGAGAACCGGGAGGGATACAGAACAAGGGGGACCTTAGTCTCAGCAAATGAAGACTAGCAGGAGTGAGCTCTGGAGAGAAGCAGCACTGTCCATGCCAGTGCTTGGGGGGAGGAGTGTCCTCACTGAAAGCAGTGACTGGTTCCAACCAGTGTTTTCTCCCAGAACTCTTCTCAGTTGCAGGCTTCTGGGCCATTAGCTAACCAGGAGAGATTTAGTGGAGAAAAAAACCTTGTTACCAAATAAAAACCAAGGATCTTTTTTTTTAAAGATTTATTGATTTATTTGAAAGAGTTACAGAGAGGCAGAGGCAGAAAGAGAGGCCTTCCATCCACTGGTTCACTCCCCAAATGGCTGCAATGGTCGGAGCTGCGCCGATCCGAAGGCAGGAGCCAGGAGCTTCTTCCGGGTCTCCCACACGGGGTGACAGGCAGAGTGGACAGTGAGAGAGAGAAAGGTCTTCCTTTTGCCGTTGGTTCACCCTCCAATGGCCACCACAGCCGGCGCGCAGCGGCTGGTGCATCGCGCTGATCCGAAGCCAGGAGCCAGGTGCTCATCCTGGTCTCCCATGGGGTGCAGGGCCCAAGCACTTGGGCCATCCTCCACTGCACTCCCGGGCCACAGCAGAGAGCTGGCCTGGAAGAGGGGCAACCGGGACAGAATCCAGCGCCCCGACCAGGACTAGAACCCCGTGTGCGGGCACCACAGGTGGAAGATTAGCCTAGTGAGCTGCGGCGCCGGCTGGGCCACCTTCTATTGCTTTCTCAGGCCATTAGCAGGGGGCTGCATTGGAAATGGAGCAGCCAGGACTCGAACCGCCGCCCATATGGGATGCCGGCACTGCAGGCTTTACCTGCTACGCCACAGCGCCAGCCCCTCTTTGTTGTATTTTAAGCACCATCTTCCTTGTGATCGCCCTGGCCCTATCAAACAGGCCTAGTTGTATTGGGACCTTCTTCCTCAAGAGGGGGCTTTATCTCCGCACCCCCTCACCCTCAGAGTGGCCCCTCCGGTCTCAGAAGAGAAGGGTTGGCCTTCGTGCCATCGCCATAGGTCTGGGACGCTTTCCCACATTTCCTTTTCCTTTCGAGAAACCTGTTTTGTGTTGTCTTCCCCAGATGAACATCCTGAGCAGTGAGCTCATGCAAGCGCTGTCTGAGAAGAGGGACACGGCTTTTACCGGAGAGTGAGACCCACTGCAGCACAGCACACGAGCGGGCAAGCCTTTTGACGACACTGCGAAGTTGAATGTTTGCATTTTTGCTAGACTTTTGAGTCTTTGGTTCAGTTCTCTCAGGTGTCATTTTCATGTTCGTAACTGAGATTCTTGAAAATAAAAGCATTTTGACCTTGACCTCAGTGATCAGCTCATTTCTAGGGTGCAAATGAATTTTCCAAAACATTAAAATAGCGTATGTTTGAGCAAAAAGCTTTATGCTCCAAGTGAGCAAAGCAGGGTGTTCATGGTGTTCATCCCAGTACAACACAAATAGCATTGTGTTCCCAAAGTCTCAAATGCCCACTACCCCAAAGTAATAAATAACCATAAACTCTTCACTGGAAGGAGCTCGGTGGTTGTCTGAGCCATGAAATGTCTCTGTGACATCCTGGAGAACCCGGTGATGTGTCTGAGAACATATCCATGGGGCAGGTGTTGCGGTGCAGCCGGTTAAGCCGCTGCTTGGGATGCCCAAGCACCCTTTCCAGTCCCAGCTGCTCCACTGCCGAGCCAAGTCCCTGCTGATGCACTTGGGAAAGCAGCAGCAGATGGCCCAAGTGCCTGGGCCCCTGCACCCACAGAGTGAACCAGCAGATGGAGGGTCAACTCTCTCTCTCTCTCTTTCAGATGAATAAATAATCTTTAAACAATAACAACAACACATCTAGGGGACTCCCAAGATATCTCAAGCCACTTTTTTTTGCTGTCTGGGAGCGAGCCCTTTCTTATGTGAGCAGAAATCTGTCTCCCAATGATAAATGTGCTCTCTCCATCCCAAATGCCCCTCGGAGAGCTGGGGACAGAAGCCAGGCCCTTTCCTCTCCTCTGGCCCTTTCCTCTCTTCTTCAAGTTAGGCACTGTCAGACCCCTAAGCTGTTCCTTCCTCACCTGATCAGGGCAGCTCTCTGTCCAAGAGCCAAATCCCATGTCCCAGGTGGGTCTACCCCGTGCAGGGGGTGACAGCCTCCTGCTGCCTACACTGGCACCAGAGCACTATTAGAGTACATTGGGCTTTTCCCCAGTTGATTTGTATTAACAGTTTTGGGTTTTGTTTTATTTTTTTAATTAAGATTTATTTATATTTATTTGAATGGCAGAGTTACAAAGAGAGCAAGAAAGAGAGATCTTCCATCTGCTGGTTCACTCCCCAAATGGTTGCAACTGCTGGAGCTGGGCCAGGCTGAAACCAGGAACAAGAAGCTTCATCCGGGTCTCCCACGTGGGTAGCAGGGGCCCAATCACTTGGGCCACCTACCACTGCTTTTCCCAGGTCATTAGCAGGGAGCTGGACCGGAAGTGTAGCAGCCGGGTCTCAAACCAGTGCCCATATGGGATGCCGGCGTCACAGGCTGCAGCTCAACCTGCTGAGCCACAACAGTCCCCTGGTTTTGTTTTTTTAATACTTATTTATTTATTTGAAAGGCAAAGTGACAGAGGGGGAAAGAGAGAGAAAGGAGAGAGAGAGAGAAAGGAGAGAGAGAGAGAGTATGTGTGTGTGATTTTCTACCTGGTGGTTCACTCCCCAAATGACTGCAATGGCTGGGGCTAGGCCAAAGCCAGGAGCCTGGAACTCCATCCAGGTCTCCTATGTGGGTGGCAGGGGCCCAAGTACTTGAACCATCTTCTGCTGCTTTCCCAGGCACATTAGCAGGGAGCTGGCTAGATTGGAAGCAGAGTAGCTGGGAAATCTAGGTGGTGCTCCAATATGGGATGCTAGTGTTGGCAAGCAGTGGCTCAGGTACTGTGCCACAATGCTGGGCCCATATTAACATTTTTTAGGTTTTGATTTTGAAGTAGTTTCAAACTTAAGAAGTGTTGTGGGACAGGTATTGTGGTACAGTGGTTAAGCCACCACTTGGGACACCTGCATCTCATATTAGAGTGCCTAGGTTCAAGTCCTGCCTTTGCTTCGGAACCAGCTTCCTGCTAATGTGCACCCTGGAAGACCATAGATAATGACTCAAGTGCATGGGCCCTGCCTCCCATGTGGGAGACTCAGGTGGGGCTCCTGGCTTCAGCCTGGCTCTGCCCCGGCTGTTGTGAACATTTAGGAAGGGAACCAGGATATAGAAGATTTCTCTCTGGGTTTTTTTTTCCTCTCAGCCTTTCAAATAAATGAAAATAAGTTAAAAGTTTTTAAAAATTAAAAGAACATGAAAACTCATGTTTAAAAAAGAAAGGCCGCATGTTAGCAGAAAGAACTTCCATACACCCTTCACCAAGTTTCCCTATTGGTTGACATTTTATCATGTTGCCTTATTATTCACTGCTTGTTTCTTTCTGAACGGAAGGGACTAGTTTGAAGATATTCTGCCTTATTCTCCTTTATTAAAACAAGGGCATTTTCCCACATTAACACAGTATGACCATCAAAATGGGGAAACTAGCAATGGCAAGATGATACCCGCAGACCCTGTTCAGATTTCACTGATTGTCCTAATAAAGTCTGCCATAAATTCAGAATCATAAGTTGCACTTAATTGTCATTTCCTGCTAACTAAAACAGGTCCTCGGTCTGCCTTTATCTTTAATGACCTTGACATTTTGGAGGAGCACAGGCTAATTACTTGAACTTTCCACTAAAGTAATGTGTTCTTAGCGCATTATACCAATCAGTACATAATGTCATTTTTCCCTTGAAAGACAGAGTTACAGAGAGGCAGAGGGAGAGGGAGAGGGAGAGGGAGAGGGAGAGGGAGAGGGAGAGGGAGAGGGAGAGGGAGAGGGAGAGGGAGAGGGAGAGGGAGAGGGAGAGGGAGAGAGGGAGAGAGGGAGAGAGGGAGAGAGGGGGAGAGAGAGAGAGAGAGAGAGAGAGAGAGAGAGAGAGAGAGAGAGAAAGTCTTCCATCCGCTGGTTCACTCCCCAAATGGCCACAATGGCTGGAGCTGGGCCAATCCGAAGCCAGGAGCCAGGAGCTTCTTCCCGGTCTCCCATGTGGTACAGGGGCCCAAGGACTTGGGCCATCTTCCACTGCTTTCCCAGGCCATAGCAGAGAGCTGGATCAGAAGTGGAGCAGCTGGGACTAGAACCAGTGCCCACATGGGATGCCAGTGCTTCAGGCCAGGGCTTTAACCCGCTGTGCCACAGAGCCAGCCACCATATAATCTACTATTATTGTTATCTGTTTTTGCTGCCCAAAGACAGCTCCTACACCCAGCTGACATGACCTCATCATCTCTGAGCACTTCCTTACTTTATGGCACAATGAAATCTCCAGGGCAATCCTGTGCCTTCCCTGCCCCAGCCCTGGAATCAGTCCTTTCTCCCAGGAGCCCTGGTTCCTCTTAATAGAGACTGCTAGTTACTACCCAAGATCTAGGACCTAGGAATATTCCTATTGCTGCTTGGAGTCCCATTCTAGGTCCCCTTGGTAGACAGAGCTAGGAAATAAAGGTGTGTATCCATATACAAAAATATACATGCATAGTGCATATCTGTACACGTATACACACAAACACACAGGAATTCACACTGAGCCCTCCCGTTTTCAATCCAACAGCAGTGGGTTTATTCTAGCCTTCTCCCCTTTCTATATTTGCAGCTCCTTCTTCCAACATGGAGAAGCCTGGCTCTCGAGAACCTCAAATATTCTCTTACTTGCCCATTCTTTCTGTGTGGTCCAATCTCCCAGCTGTGTGGGCTGTCTCCTTGGCCCTAACTGCACCTTCCTGACCAACAGCAAGGATTCTGGCAAAGCCCCCAGCCACAAGAGCCCCTAGCTGAGTGCCACACCTCAGCCCTGACCCTGCCGCCCACCCCTGCCTAGGAGAAGGGACCACGTCAGCATTTAAGCAGGCACGTGCCATTGCTTACTTGCTGCACTTGGCATCTGCCCTTGGCTTCCTTCACCTTGGTTCACGCCCACTTGTCATTGAGAAGTCAGCTCATGTGTGAACTTTCCCTGAGTTATCTTCTTATCTTCGCTCTTAGCGCCCTGTTTTGTTCCTCACAGTTCATAAACATACATTTGCTTCTGGAGTAAATTGATCAGTCTCTTTCCTCCAAGAGTCTTAGGCTCCATGTGCGTTTTTCTCATTGCTGCGCATTCTATCATGGTGCTTGGGATTTTCTATATGAAGGGAAAAAAACCAAGCGTAGATTTCAAAATATTTTGCATCAAAAGAAACTAAACTTTTCATTCCATTTTCTACAAACTTAAAGTATCTTTCCATTTGTTGGGGAAAAAAAATGAATGGAAAACTTCTAAGTCCCACACACTCACTTCCATTAATGTCTCAGCTTGCACTTCTAGTTTTTTTAATGTAACTAAATGGGTCGCTAGTGAATGGCTCTTGCTATTGGATATTTTTAAAAAACATTTATTTATTGGAAAGGCAGAGCCACAGAGAAAGAGAGAGAGGGAAGGAGGGAGAGAGAGAGAGAGAGAGAGAGAGAGAGAGAGAGAGAGCTCTTCCATCCACTGGTTCAACTCCCCAAGTGGCCTCATTGGCCAGAGCTGGGCCAATCCGAAGCCAGGAGCCAGGAGCTTCCTCTGGGTCTCCCATGTGAACACAGGGGCCCAAGCACTTGGGCCATTTTCGGGTCTCGCCCTCCCCAGGCACACTAGCGGGGAGCTGGATTGGACGCAGAGCAGCCAGGGCAGCCTTCCCCACTATGCCGCAGCACCGGCCCTGCAATGTTGGTTACCCCTCCCAGGCTCACGTTACCTGCGTATCTGGTCAGCATGCCAGCTGATGTCTTTAACGAAATAAATGATACAACGCCCTGAGTTAGCAGAGGGCTGGGACAGAACGTGGTGACCTGGTTTGCAGTCTCAGCCCCGGATTCACTTACCCATGCAACAGATATTTCCTGTACACTTGCTGCCAGGGAGCGGGCACTGCTACGGGTAAAGTGCTGAGCAAAATAGAGGACCGAGTCTCTCCTTCAAAGAGCTTACATCGCAGTGGTGGCAAGGGATAATGGGATAGGCTGTAAATGACTTACACCCTGGCCCACTAATTGGCAGCCTTGGAGATGACTGTCTGCTCACTCAGTGACTGCACTCTCCACATTTTTCCAGCCTTTCCACAAGGATATCATGAGAGACTTTGTCGGTGCCTTCTTGGACCTGAGCTGCACGTGGAGTTTGTCTACCACACTCCCCTACTTTACTCGGCTTCAAAGCCTTGCTCTGTCACAGACTTAGTAAGCTCATTTCAGAAGAGAAAACGAGCTTAGTCTGTCTTGAGCTATTCATAGGTAAAGGGTTTGAAAAGCTGGCCGATCACTCGCTCCTTTCTAAGTACTCTCATGCAAGCCACCCTTCCCAAGAACGCACTCTAGAAATTTGCCCGGGGCCAGCACTGTGTGTAATGGGTAAAGCCACCACCTGCAGTGCCGACATCCCATATGGGCACAGGTTCGAGACCTGGCTGCTCCATATGGGATCCAGCTCTCTGCTATGGCCTGGGAAAGCAGTAGAAAATGGCCCAAGTCCTTGGGCCCCTGCACCGACGTGGGAGACCCAGAAGAAGCTCCTGACTCCTGGCTTCGGATCGGTGCAGCACCAGTCATTGCGGCCATCTGGGGAGTGAACCAGCGGATGGAAGACCAGTATGTGCATCAACAAGAAACTGAGAAGCGGGGCAGCCAGGACTTGAACCAGCGCTCTGATATGAGATGCGCACATCCCAAGTGGCAGCTTAGCCCACTGCCCCACAACACCAGTCCTCACCCCCTCCCACCCCCACCCCAGCCCCGCACTCCCAGCATCAGCCTTATTTCTTACGATTCCCTAAATGATACAAGCACCAATTCAGTAATATCACCTACAGGTTCTCTTAACAGCCTGACAAGAGACTCAAAGTCATTTAAAGCACCTGGTGCTGGGGCCGGCACTATGGTGTAGCGGGTAAAGCTGCCGCCTGCAACACTGGCGTCCTTTATGGATGCTGGTTCAAGTCCCGGCTTCCAATGCCGCTCCCTGCTAATGCACCTGGGAAAGCAGCGGAAGATGGCCCAAGTGTTTGGGCCCCTGCACCCACATGGGAGGCCCAGAAGAAGCTCTTGGCTTCGACCTGGCCCAGCCCTGGCCATTGCAGCCATTTGGGGAGTGAAGCAGCAGAGGGAAGATTCTCTCTCTCTGTCTCTCCCTCTCTCTCTCTAACTCTGCCTTTCAAATAAAGAAAGAAATCTTTAAATAAGCGAAGCACCTAGTGCTTTCTTACAATTTTCTTCCTTTCCTCCTTCCCCCCTTCAGTTGCCTCTTGCCAATGTCTACTTGAGCTTTTTCAGCTTAGTAGACAGTTGGACAGCTTGGACGGTGGAAAAGACCGAAGCAGCATAAATCTTTGTCATCTGGTAAACATTACATCATTTTTTTTTTCGTGTTCTATCGCATGGAACTATTGGGATTTTTTAGGTGCGTCTGATATTAGTTCCGTAATTGACAAAAGCAGATTATAATGAAAACAAGACGTAGCTGGCCCGCCATGTGGACTTTAAGGTCTCCTGCACTTGCTTCCTGATGCCAGCAACACTGGGAACAGCTGCGTCCTTGCTCCTACCGTTAGCTCTTCTCTGCATCAGCCTTCTTGACGCGGTTCCGGCACCAAGCTGCTATTTCGTATTCACGCCTGGTCACATGCTCTTCTGTTCACCTAGAAAGCTGACTGGGGTCCAAGCAACTGCTTTGGTCAAAACAACAACAACAACAACAAACCTCCCAGCCCCTCCCCCCACCCAAAGCTCCAGCCCGCAGCTGCTGCGGCACAGCCACAGCCGCTGCTACACTCCATTGCATGCGAGGAGACAGCAGGCAGCCCGGCGCCACCAGAAATTCCCAGAGCCGGAACCAGAGCACTTCACAGGGCAGAAAGCAGGTCCCTCTGTCTTCCACGCTGCAGGATTGCTGGGCACAAGGGCCCCAGCCACAGCCCCTCACATTGTGCCATCCAGGGACCTTCCTCTCTGCTTCTTGGGGACAGCAGCAGGCAACACACAAGCCCAGAGGACCAGATGGAAGAAGGGCCCCTTCTGCATCCCCTAGCACAGGGCAGGCGGCGGGGGGGAGGGCACCTGGCCCAGCATTGCCCAGGAACATCCCTTGGGAACAGTTCAGGGGCAGTCGCTTCTTGGTCCTGCGGCTCTGGGACTGTGGCTGGTGGTGCCACAGTCCCTGGAGTAATTTGCACTCACTGGTGGAACCTGGAGGGCCCTGTGTGCATCCCTCTGCTTCCGGCCCGCCACTGCCAGGCCACAACTCCCAGCCAAACCTGCATTCGCCCAGTGAGAGCTGTGGCCGGGCCAGTTGGGTGGGTAAGTGGCAGCGAGAGCAGGGAAGGCCCCCTCTGCATTTCTGATCTCCAGGTCTGCACCTGCTAGTGCGTGATCGCCAGTACACCCTGTGAGCTCTCTGTCGGGCACAAAGGCAGGTACACTCTGAGTCACGCTGCTCTGAGCCTGGGACTGTGAGAGCTATATTCCACAGTCACCCGAGCTCACCTCCATGGGCCTGGCGGGGGGAGCTTAGCTACTACATTCCTCTGCTCTAGAACCATGCCTGCGGGTGCACGATCCTGCAGTTCTGGGCCTGAGACTTTTGACTGAGTCCCAGGAACACCCGTGCTTGCTCCCTGGGACCTGCAGAAGGCCTCGTCTCCAATCCACTGCTGGCAGGCCCACAGGTGCCAGTGCACAATCCCAGGCATGGCCTGTATTCACTTCACGGGGCCAGGGCTTTGGGCGCTACAAGCCCCGTCCACGCCCACGCCCACCCAGCAGATCGTGTGCACATCACACAGTTCCAAAGTCACAGCTAGTGGTGCCAAGAGCCCCAGAATCACTTGGGTTTGCCTGACAGGCAGGACAAGGAAGCGTGCCCTTCTGTGTCACACAGCACCAGGAACACAGGTACTGTCATCCCCAAACCTGTGCGATTGACAGCCAACTCTCTGGGAACTGAAGACACAGCCCTTGGAAGTCCACATCTACTTCCAGGTCACACTACTACCTGCACAAACTGCTGCAGACCAGACAGCTACGGCTCCCATAGGCACTGCTACCATTACAGCGGAAGCTTCTGGGCTCACCAAAGATATCACTCGGTTACCCAGCTGATGCCCTACGATCCATCTGAACAAAACAAAACTCTTGCACCAGACATGCAGATGTCAGTGTAGGAACACAGGCAACACAAAGAAGAAAGAACACAATAGTTCTCCCAAAATAGACCTTGATTTGGAAAAAAAAAAATCCTATGAAATGGCTGAAACAGAACCCAAAATAATGATCCTGGGGCCCACGTTATGCCACAGCGGGTTAAGCTGCAACCTGAGATGCTGGCATCCCCTATGAGTGTCGGTTTATATCCCTGCTGCTCCACTTCTGATCCAGCTCTCTGCTATGGCCTGGGAGGGCAGTGGAAGATGGCCCAAGTCCTTGGACCCCTGCACCCACGGGGGAGACCTGGAAGAAGCTCTCGCTCCTGACTTCAGACCACCCCAACCCCAGCCATTGCAGCCAATTGGGGGAGTGAACCAAGTTGCCATTTCATATTCACACCTGGTCAGATGCTCTCTCGCTCTCTTTCTCTCTCTCTCCCCCTCTGTGTGTGTGTGTGTGTATCCCTCTCTCTCTCCCTCTTTGTATATCTCTCCCTCTCTCTGAAACACTTTCAAATAAAATAAATAAATCATAAAAATTAATCTTCAGTGCCAGTGTTGTGGTGTAAATGGTAAAGCCACTGCCTGTGGTGCTGGCATCTCACATGGGCACCACTTCCAATCCAGCTCCCTGCTAATGGCCTGCGAAAGCAGCGGAAGATGGCCCACGTGCTTGGGCCCCTGCACCCACGTGGGAGACCTGGATGGAGTTCCTGGTTCCTGGCTTCAGCCTGGCCCAGCCCTGGATGTCGTGGCCATTTGGAGAATAGCAGTGGATGGAAAACTTTCTGTCCTGGTCTAGCCCCAAGCCAAGCCATTGCAGTCATCTGGGGAGTGAGCCAGCAGATGGAAAACTGTACTCTGTCTCTGTCTCTCCCTCTCTCCCTTTAACACTGCCTTTCAAATAAATAAAAATAAATCTTTAAAAAAAGATTTATTCAAAAGGCAGAGTTGAGGGAGAGGGAGAGGGGGAGGGGGGAGGGAAAGGGGGAGGGGGAGGGGGAGGGAGAGATCAAACAGATCAAGTAGATCAAAACAGAAGAAAGAATTTCTAACCCTGGAAACAAGATTTTGAAACAAACTAGACACAAATAAAAAAAGAGGCAGGCTTTGTGTGCAGAAGGTTAAGCTTCTGCTTGAACACCCACATCCTTCACCGGATTGCTTGGGACTGAGTCCCACCTCTGCTTCTACATAGCTTCCTGCTAATGCGCCTTGGAGGCAGCAGATCATGGCCCCAGTACTTGGGTTCCAGCCACCCATGTCGGAGACCCAGATGGAGTTCCTGGCTTCTGGCTTTGACCTGGCTTGATCTAGGATGTTGCAAGCATTGTGGGATTGAATCAGTAGACAAGAGATCAGTACGCAATCAGTAAATGACAGGAGTTTGTTCTTACTTATCAATATTAACCATGAATGCATATAGATTAAATTCCAGGCAAAAGATATAGGTTGGCCAAATGGATTTTTTAAAAAAATTCCAACTATATGCTGTCTACAAGACACTCACTTCACACATAAAGATACAAATAGACTGAAAGTGGAGGGTTGTAAAAATATATTCCATGCAAATGGAAAGCAAAAACAAGCTGGAGTAGCTATAATCATATCACATAAAACAGACTTTAAAAACTGTGAAAGAGACAAAGAAGGACATTATATATTGATAAGAGGATCAATTCAGCAAGAAGCTATAACAATCATAAATATATATGCATCCGAGATCATCCAGATATATAAAGCAAATATTATTAGACCTCAAGGGAGAGAGAGACTCCAACATAAAAATAGTGGGGGGACTTAAACACCCCACTGTCATCAATGGGCGGATCATCCAGACAGAAAATCAACAGACACATCAGACTTGAATCATAATATAGAGCAAATGAAGCTAACAGACATTTACAGAATATTGCACCCCACAGCTACAGAATTCACATCTTCTCATCAGCACATGGAGCACTTTTCAGGACAGAGCATTTATTAGGACACAAATCAATTCTAAGTCTATTTTTTTAAAAATTGAAATCATGCCACATATCTTCTTAGATCACAATAGAATGAAACTAGAAAACAACACAAACAATAGAAAATGCACAAATCCATGGAAAGTAAACAGCTTGCTTCTGAGTGACCACTGGATGGTTGAAGAAACTAAAAAGGAAATAAAAAATGTCTTGAAACAAGTGAAAATGAAAACACAACGTATCAAAATTTGTGGGCTGCATTTAAACAATGTAATGATGAATCTCAAGGACTATGAGAACCAAAAACAAACCAAACCCAAAATTAGCAGGAGGCAAGGAATAATAAAGGTCAGAGCAGAAATAAAGGAAGATGGGCTGGCGCCGCGGCTCACTAGGTAATCCTCCACCTTGCGGCGCCTGCACACTGGGTTCTAGTCCCGGTCGGGGCGCCGGATTCTGTCCCGGTTGCCCCTCTTCCAGGCCAGCTCTCTGCTGTGGCCAGGGAGTGCAGTGGAGGATGGCCCAAGTGCTTGGGCCCTGCACCCCATGGGAGACCAGGAGAAGCACCTGGCTCCTGCCTTCGGATCAGCGTGGTGTGCCAGCTGCGGCGGCCATTGGAGGGTGAACCAACGGCAAAGGAAGACCTTTCTCCCTGTCTCTCTCTCTCACTATCCACTCTGTCAAAAAAAAAAAAAATCTACAAAAAAAAAAAAAATACACAAGGGCAACCAAATGAAAAGCTGGTTTTTTTTAAAAGATAAACAAGGGGCCGGTGTTGTGGTGCAGCAGGTTAAGCCACTGCCTGAAATGCCAGCATCCTATGCAAGCACTAGTTCGAGTCCCAGTTACTCCTCTTCCGATCCAGCTCCCCGCTAACGTGCCAGGGAAAGCAGCCTGGGAACGCAGTGGAAAATGGCCCAAGTGCTTGAGCCCCTGCTACCCACCTGGAAGATCCAGATGGAGCTCCTGGCTCCTGGCTTCGACCTGGCCCAGCTCTGGCCATTTGGGGAGTGAACCAGCGGATGGATGGTGATCTCTCCCCTACCACCACCCCACTCTGTAATGCTGCCTTTCAAATAAATAAATAAATAAATCTTTACAAAAAGGACAAAAATATCAACAAAACAGACCTTTAGCCAGCCTGACAGAGAACAAAAAGGAAAAAAATGCAAATATATACAATTAGCAATGAAAAAGGAAACATTACAACTGCTACCATAGACATACAATAGATCGGGGCAGATGTTGTAGGGTGGCAGGTCTGCAGCACCGGCATCCCATATGGGCGCTAGTTCGAGTCCTGCCTGCTCCACTTCCCATCCAGCACCCTGCTAATGCACATAGAAGACCCGGATGAAGTTCCAGGCTCCTGGCATTGGCCTGGCCCAGCCCCGGCCATTGCGGAGTGAACACACTCTATACATGTGTTGAAATGTCACACTGTGGTCAATACATATGTACAATGATTGTTAATTAAGTTTTTGTTTTTTTTTAAAGAGCCCCTTAGCCCTCTAGGAAGGGCAGCCATTGTAGAAAGCGCAGGAAAAGTGACAATTAGCACGCACCGACTTCAGCACTAAGCAGTTACACGCGTGCTATCTCATTCGCCGGCGCTAACAAACTGATGCACAGGTGGTTTCATTCCATTGTTCCTCCCATCCCTTCTTCCACTTTCTTTCTCTTGCCCTCCTCTGTGAAACCTGTGAGAAACCGAAGCTCGGAGAGTTCAAGTCGCTTCAGCAAAGTAACCCAGCGGGTAAGTGGCAGAGCTGGGAATAAAAGCTGATCTCCTGGGCCTCGGCTCCTTCTGTGCCCTCAAGCAGTCTTTCAACGATTTGAAGTCAGCCTTCTTAAATTCTAGGGCAAAATATGTTATTGTAATAATCAAATCCCCGAGGCAGGTCACTTTAGACAGAAAAAAAAAAAAAGAAAGTTGATGCTGGCTCTGTGCTGTGGAATTCAAAGTGCAAACAGCATATGGCAGGGTGGGAGGGAAGGCTTTGGCAAGGGCACCCCCTCAGCACCCTCACCCACCCCCCCACCCCTGTCTTGGCTGCATCTGTCCTGGTGGGAGCACATGTGGTTCTCTCCCTTCCCCTTAAATGAGGGGATTTTATAAAGCTCGTGGAAAAATGGAATTATAGGGCCGGCTCTGTGGCGAAGTAGATTAAGCATCCACCTGTGGCATTGGCATCCCATATGGGTGCTCCTCTTCCAATCCAGCTCCCTGCTATGGCCTGGGAAAGCAATAGAAGATGACACAAGTGCTCGGGCCCCTGCACCCACGTGGGAGACCTGGAAGAAGCTCCTGGCTCCTGGCTTCGGATCAGTGCAGCTCTGGCCTTTGCAGCCAATTGGGGAGTGAACCAGCAGCTGGAAGACATCGCTCTCTGTCTCTACCTCTGTCTGTAACTCTGCCACTCAGTAAATAAATAAAAAATCTTTTAAAAATGGAATTAAAAGATAATTTTATTTTGATACAACAAAAACTTGAAATGTCTGCTTTTTAGGTTTTAAGAATATGCATTTTCTCTTTTCTTTTAAAGATTTATTTGGAAGATAGTGTTACAGAGAGAGAGGGAAAGAGAGAAATCTTCCATTTGCTGGTTCACTTACCAGATCGCCAAAACAGCCTGGGCTGGGTCACGTTGAAGCCAGGAGCTTCTTCTGGGTCTCCCACGCGGGTGCAGGGACCCAAGCACTTGGGCCGTCTTCCACTGTTTCCCGGGCCATAGCAGGGAGCTGCATCGGAAGAGGAGCAGCCAGAACTGGAACTGGTGCCCATATGGGATGCCGGCATCACAGGCAGCTTAACCCACCTGCACCACATTACTGGCTGAATTCTACCTTCTTAGTATCAATTACACCTGACTCTGGAGATGAAACTGCTGCATGATTTGGGGAGATGGATCCCAGTCCCAGCGCGGAGCATGCTATGTGAAGCCTTATGCTCCCACAAGCTGAGATAATATGTTCCTCCGGCCGGCGCTGCGGCTCACTGGGCTAATCCTCCACCTAGCGGCGCCGGCACACCAGGTTCTAGTCCCGGTCGGGGCACCGGATTCTGTCCCGGTTGCCCCTCTTCCAAGCCAGCTCTCTGCTGTGGCCCAGGAAGGCAGTGGAGGATGGCCCAAGTACTTGGGCCCTGCACCCCAGGGAAGACCAGGAGAAGCACCTGGCTCCTGCCTTCGGATCAGCACGGTGTGCCGGCCGCAGCGCGCCAGCCGTGGCGGCCATTGGAGGGTGAACCAACGGCAAAGGAAGACCTTTCTCTCTGTCTCTCTCTCACTGTCCACTCTGCCTGTCAAAAAAAAAAAATATGCTCTTCCATCGCCACTTCACCAATCAATTCTTGGTTTGGGGTCAGAATTAGGCAACGAATAGCAAACAGTGACTCGTATTGATGTCATCACTATCTGAGGGGTAATTCTGTGAATGAGACAAGTGAAGAATTTCTAAATGTTCTGCTTTTAGGCAAATGAAACTTACAACATCTCTGGACAAAGTCCCTTACTGCTGCTGTATCTTGCCCTGTGTCACTTTTGTGATCTGCACCAGGAACATATCATCTTTCTCCTCCATTCGGTAGGGTTGTATATGTGATGCACTTACCATATATAATTCTTCCTTTTGCTTTTTAATTTCACCAAAATGCTATAGAGCACGCTGTCTTCCCCTTTGTGGATCACTGCATATATAGCACAATGCCACCTCCCAGTCTACCAGGCACCTTCTGCTTTTTTTAAAAAAAAAAAAAAAGGTGGAGTTAGAGTGAGAGAGAGAGAGAGAGAGAGAGAGAGAGAGATGTATCTTCCATCTTCTTGTTCACTCCCCAAATGGCCGCAATGGCCAGGGCTTGGCTAAGCCAAAGCCAGGAGCCAGGAGCTTCATCTGGGTCTCCCACTTGGGTGGCAGGGGCCCAAGCACTTGGACCATCTTCTGCTGCTTTCCCAGGTGCATTAGCAAGGAGCTGGACCGGAAGTGGAGCAGCCGGGACTCGAACCTGCACCCATATGGGATGCCAGTGGCACAGGCAACTGCTCAACGTGCCACAGCACCGGCCCCCACCTTCCTCTTTCTCATATGCTTCTTCTAATGCCAGATTCCAGTTATAAGTTCCGCTCCTCCAGGTCTTAGTGAAACCTGATATCTGGTATTTATTACGTTAATATTTCAAGTAATGTTAGGTTGAAGTCACCGTTATTATAGGTCAAAACTAGTTTAAAATCAGCAATTTCGTAGGGTTTACCCTAATGCATGTGCTGCCTATCGCTACAGAAACAGCTGAAGCTGTTCTATTTATGACTCTTTCCCCAGATATATTCTTCTGTGACTTAATGGGCAGCTCTCTCAGTACTGTTCGTAATGTCATATCTGATATCATCCATAGCAATTGATTTTATAGTATCATCAGGCCATTTTTCTCCAGCCGCCTCCATTTTCAATTTAAAGTTCTCTTTATCAGATCAGCAAGGCTCTGGGTAAACACATTTTTCCCAGTTGTCGTAGAGAACGCTGTCCTTAGCCGAGAGCCCAGGCATCCAGTATACTAAACCACAGTCCACACAAAGCCAAATTTCTGTGTTTGGCACAGGGGTTAAGAGGCTGCTTGGGGTGCCCGTGTCGTATCTCGGTTCGAGTCCCAGCTCTTTCCCTGACTCCAGCTTCCTGCTAATGTGCACCCTGGGAGGGGGCAGCAGATGACAGTGCCGGTGCTTGGGTTCCTGCCACCTGTGTGAAAGACGAAGCTGAAGCTCCTGGCTCCTGACTTTGGCCTGACTCAGCCCCAGCTGTTGTGGGCCTTTGGGGAGTGAACCAGTGGATGCATAATCTCTCTCCAGCTGTCTCTGTCCCTCTGTCTTTCAAACAAACAAACAAAAAAAAAGAAAATAAATACATTTTTAAAAATTCTATTCTAAAATACTATCTTTCAAGGCAGCCGTTGTTATGGTGTGGATATTAGAGTGTCAAAGACTTATGTGTTACAGGCTTGGTCCTCAGTGTCTTATGTTAATGGTTAATGGATGGGGCCGGCGCTATGGCGTAGCGGGTGAAGTTGCCGCCTGTAGTGCCGGCATCCCATATGGGTGCTGGTTCAAGTCCCCGCTGTTCCACTTCTTATCCAGTTATCTGCTATGGCCTTGAAAAGCAGTAGAAGATGACCCAAGTCCTTGGGCCCCTGTACCCATGTGGGAGACCCAGAAGAAGCTCCTGGCTCCTGGCTTCGGATTGGCATAGCTCCAGCCTTTGCGGCCAACTGGGGAGTAAACCAGCAGATGGAAGACCTCCCTCTCCCTCCCTCTCCCCCTCTCCCACTCCCCCTCCCCCTCCCTCCCTCTCCCCCTCCCCCCTCCTCCTCTCCCCCTTTCCCTCTCTCCCTCTCCCTTTCCCTCTGACTTTCAAATAAATAAATAATCTTTTAAAAAAGAAAAGAACGTGGGCTTCATTAAGAAACAGTTAATGGATTAATGTCTTATGTTAATGGTTAATGGAGTGAGGGTGAAATCTAGATTCAATCATGGCATCTGAATGTGGGGCCTTGGGAAGTGATTAGGTGGGGTTAGGTTGCTTGAGTGAAGCCCCTATGATCCAATCAGGGTGGCACTATAAGGACAGGTCTCATGGCACAAATGACACGCATGCACCTTGTTCCTCCACACGTGCTCCACCACTCCTCCAGCCTCGGCAGATGCCCAAAGCAATGGGGCCCACGCCTGTTCTTGGACTGCGATCCTCCAAAACGGCGAGCCGGAAGAGGCTTCCTAAGTAGCTCGTCCTAGGTATTTGGTAGCGCTAACAAAAAGCTAACCATACAGCCATTTCATCTGCCGCCTCTTCTGTTCGATTCCAAGAAGTAAAGAACACAGCACCCAGCCCCCCAAGTCCTTGAATATTCTTGACCACAACTTCGTAGTCCTTGGAGACGATTCCCAGGTCTCCTTTGGTGAGGCCATTCATCCTCACAGGAGGGAAACTTGTTAGGCTAAGAGATGGAAAGTGGAAATGGGCAGCCTTTCTTTGGTTTGAAAGCTTCCCTGCAGTTCTGTGTTTTTTCAGACTTATTTTATTTATTTGAAAAGCAAAAGGACAGAGACAAAGGAGACACACACACACACACACACAGAGAGAGAGAGAGAGAGAGAGAGAGATCTTCCACCCACTAGTTCACTCTCTAAATGGTTGCAACAGCAAGGACTGGGCCAGCCTGGAACTCCATCTGGGTCTCCTACATGGGTGGCAGGGACCCAAGCACTTGGGCCATCTTCTGCTGTTCCCCCAGGTGCATTAGCAGGGAGCTGGACAGAAGCAGAGCAGCCGGGGCTAGAAAGGGCACTCTGATAGGGGATGCCAGCATTATAGGCAGCAGCTTAACCCACTGTGCCACAACACTTGCCCCATAGTTCTCTGTTTAATGGCAACAAAAATAAATGAACAAAGACAGCAGTTGGGATGGATGTTTGGCAGTTAAGACTCCACTTGGGACCCATATCAGAGTGCCAGGGTTGAAGTCCCAGCTCAGCTTCCTGCTAATGCACACCCTGGGAGGCAGCAGGTGACGGCCCAAGTACTTGGGTCCCTGCCACTAGCCTTCAGCCTGGCCCAGCCCTGGCTGTTGTGGTAGGTATGTGAGGGAGTAAAGCAGAGGATGGCGATCTCTCTCGTCTGTCTTTACTCCTCTCTATGTGTTTCTCTACCCTTCAAATAAGTCCAAAGAAATAAATTCTAACTTAAAAATTTAAAAAAAGACAGCAGTTGTGTTATGTCTGTTCGTTTGCAGCCCCATCCACATCTTCAATCCAGAAGCCACCAGCTTCGATTGATTTATTCCTTTGTTCATGAATCCACGTGAGCATCCGGCCCACGAGTGATCATGGACCCAGATGCCGCCCTCAGTGGGCGTATTGTCTGATACGGGAAGAGGTTAGACTGATATGGGAAGAGGTTAGAGCGCTAAGAAAGGGTGAGGAGGATACTCAGATTCCGAAGGAAAAGATTCAGAAGTGCTTTGTGAGAGAGGCTGAACTGAGCTTTTAAAAAAAGATTTATTTATTGATTTGGAAGACAAAAGTTCAGAGAAGGAGAGAGAGGGAGAGAGAGAGAGAGAGAGAGAGAGAGAGAGAGAGAGAGAGAGAGATCTTCCATCTGCTAGTTCATTCCCCAGATGGCTGCAATGGCCAGGGCTGAGCTAGGAGCTTCTTCTGGGTCTTCCACATGAGTGGCAGGGGCACAGGCATTTGGGTCATCTTCCACAGCTTTCCCAGGCCACATCAGGGAGCTGGATCGGAAGTGGAGCAGCTGGGACTTGAATGAGCACCCATATGGGATGCCAGTGCTGTAGGCAGAGGCTTAGCCTTCTACACCACAGTACCGGCCCCATGAACTGGGCTTTGATGAATATAAGATTTGGATAGAAGCAGTGAGGGAAAGTGAAGGGTATTCCAGGCAAAAGGAATGCCAAAACAGAGGCAGGCAGTCTTTTGTGGGAGGGACAGTGGGTGGTTCCGTGTAGTTGTAGCATAGAGTAAGGGGAATAGTGGTGAAAGGCTAAAAAGTTAGGTTGGGGGGCGGCATTGTGGTGCAGTGGGAGAAGCCATCACCTGCGACACTGCCATCCCAGGTGAGCTCCTATTCACTGCCTGGCTGCTCCACTTCCAATCCATCTCCCTGCAGATGCACCTAGAAAAAGCCATAGCTGATGGCCCCAGTTCTTGGGCCCCTGCACCCACATGGGAGACCCAGATGAAGCTCCTGGCTCCTGGCTTTGGCCTGGCCCAGCCCTGGCCTTGTGGCCATTTGGGGAGTGAACCAGCAGGTAGAGAACCTCTGCGTGTGTGTGTGTGTGTGTGTGTGTGTTTTACTTGCCTGTAAAATAAATAATTTTTTTTTTTAAAAAAAGGTAGGTTGGAACGAGATTCTGGAGAATCGTGGGTATCTGGCTAAGGAGTTTGAGCCTTTCTTGGATAAACCATCAAAGGAATTTGAGCTGGGCAGTGGCAGGGTCAGAAATGGCCCTAGGAATACCATCTCAGGCAAGGATGGGTAAGTGGAATTGGAGAAGGGATGTGCAGGGGAAGAAAGACTAACTTGGAGGCCATTATAATTTCCTTCTCTCACACCTGTATAAAGGCCCATACTTCCAATTACAGCGCTCATCAGTTTGTAAATGTATGCTTACCTGGCTGGTTATTTGTTTAATGTCCAATAGCCTCCAAGACAGTGACTTCTTTTTTTTTAATTTAAAGATTTACTTATTTATTTGAAAGTTAGAGTTACAGAGAGAGAGAGAGAGAGAGAGAGAGAGAGAGAGAAAGGTCTTCCATCTGATGGTTCACTCCCCAGATGGCCGCAACAGCTGAAGCTGCACCGATTTGAAGCCAGGAGCTTCTTCCAGGCCTCCCACGTGGGTGCAGGGGCCCAAGGACCTGGGCCATCTTCTACTGCTTTCCCAGGCCACATCAGTGAGGAGCAGCCGGGACTAGAACCGGCGCCCATATGGGATGCCGGCGCTTCAGTCCAGGGCATTAACCCACTGCGCCACAGCGCCGGCCCCAGACAGTGAGTTCTGTAAAGGCAGAGAGCATGTCTGTCTGGCTCACCATTGTATCCCTGCTATATATAGTTAAGCACTTGCTGGATGATTGAAAATGAACGAACAGAACTGGAGCAATAGCAGTGAACACAGCGCGGGTTGGTGTGAGGACTGGCAGAGAGACAGAGTCGGAAATGCTACAGGGGTTTCAAGTTGGGGTTGGGCGAAGGCTTGCGGCTTGTTGAATTCTGCAAGTATCCATTAGCTTGAACGTGGAGAGAGAGGAAGGCCAAGAACGACTTCGACACATCTCTGAAGGGGAAGGAGTGAAGGAAGCTACAAGAGGCAGAGGAGGGAGAACGGAGGGATGCAGGAGAACCAATCGGTCGGGTCAGCCATGAGCAAAGTTTCAAGAGGAAAAGACGATCGACAGAGTGGAATATGGCAGCAAAGCCGACGGACATGTGGCCTGGAAGTCGCTTTGGAGAACACAGTTTTAGTGCAGTGGTGAGAGCCAAAGCTGACTGCAAAGAAATATTAAGGTGGAAAGCGGTGGCAGGGTGCAGACTATCCTTTCAAAGAACTGGGCTTGGGGGTGTGGCAGTGGCACACATAGGCCCTGGAGCCCAGCTGCCTAGGTTCAAATCCAAAATGTCGGGGCCAGTGCTGTGGCGTGGAAGGTGAAGCTGCCGCCTGCAGTGCCGGCATCCCATATGGGCGCCAGTTTGAGTCCTGGCTGCTCCACTTCCGATCCAGCTCTCTACTATGGCCTGGGGTAGCAGTGGAAGATGGCCCAAGTTCTTGGGCCCCTGCACACATGTGGGAGACCCGGAAGAAGCTCCTGGTTCCTGGCTTCAGATCGGTGCATCTCCGGCCGTTGCGGCCAATTAGGGAGTGAACCATCGGATGGAAGACCTCTCTCTGCCTCTCCTTCTCTGTCTGTGTAACTGACTTTCAAAATAAATACATCTTTTTTAAAAATCCAAAATGTCCATAATCATCATCCTAGAGTTGTTGTAAAAAGAAAATGAATAAATACACGTCTTGCTTTCAGAGTGATACTTGGCACATAGTAGGGTACTCTTAAAATTTTTTTATTAAAGCAGATTTTAACAGACACATAAAAACACACAATTATGGGATACCACTTAATATTTTGATACATGTATACACTGTGTAATATCCAATCAGGGTAAATATATCCATCTCCTCCAACATTTGACATTTATGGTGAAAACATCAAAATTCTATCTTCTCCTTTTTTCAAAAATAGAGGAATATACAGTACATTATCTGTAGTCACCTAGTGTACAATAGAACCCCAGAACTCCTATGAAGCTTTTTAAAGTTATTTATTTCTGTGTTCATATATTTATTTGAAAGGCAGAGTTACACACACACACACACACACACACACAGAGAGAGAGAGAGAGAGAGAGAGAGGGAGAGATTTTTCATCCTCTGACTTCACTCCCCAAATGGCCACAATGGCCAGGGCTGGCACAGCCTGAAGGCAGGAGCCAGGAGCCCCATCCGAGTCTCCCTTGCGGGCAGCAGGGGCGGAGCGTATGGGCCAGGATCTGCGGCCTCCCAGGCGCATTAGCAGAAGCCTGAGTGGAAGTGGGGCTGGGACTTGATCCTACACACTCAGGTGTCCCAAGAGGCAGCTTCACCTGCTGCACCACAATGCCCATCCCAAACCCCAGAACTTCTCACCCCCATCTAGGTGTGGATCAACCTTGCCCCTGCCCCCTGCCTCTAGCCTCTGGTAGCCAGCGAAGCCTTTTTTTGGGGGGGGGGGACTCCACCTGTGAGTGAGATCATGTGCTAATTGTCTTTCCGTGCTTGGCTTACGTCACTTAGCAGAATGACCTCCAGGTCCATCCGGGTTGTTGGGAATGACGAGATTCCATCCTCTGATGGACGAGTAGCATTCCAGGGTGTATGAGTACTGCATTTTCTTTGTCCAGTCACCAGTAGAGGGACACATAGGATGTCTCCGTTTGCTAGCTCTAGTGAATTGTGCTGCAATAAACATGGCAGCGCAGGTCACTTCCCTGGGATAGGTACCCAGGAGTGGGATTGCTGGATCCTGTAGTGGATCCATTTTTAGTCTTCTGAGGAACCTCCTTACCCCCTTCCATAATGGTTGGAGTCATTTGCAGTCCCAGCACCAGTGTGCAAACGTTTCCCTTTCTCCACAACCTCACCAACACTTGTTATCTTTTATCCTTTCATAGGAGCCAATGGAACTGCATTGAGGTGACGTCTCACGGTGGGTCTGGCGAGGAGTGTCGCTCAGCACTTCCCCATGTACCTCCTGGTCATTTGTCTGTCTCCCCTCAAGGAATGTGTTTAGCTATTCTGCCCATTTTTAATGGATGATTTTATGTTTTTTTTTGTTTGTTTGTTTTTGTTTTTTTGCTATTGAGTTGCTTGAGTTCCTTATATATTCTGGTTCGTAATCCCTTGCCCCATAACCTGCAAATCTTTTCTGCCATTAGCCTGTGCTTTGGAATACTGGTTACTATTACTCCACTCTTGCTGTGGCAGGATTACTGCATTGCACCAAATCTTGCAGTCCCTTTTGTCATTCCTCAGTCCCCAGGTCCCCAGGTACCACCTCGCTGTAAGGCTGTCCACCTTTCACAGGGCAGCTCCAGTGACCATGGGGTGTTTGGTTTTTCTTTTGCAGCCTTCCACTTATATGGGATGGGGGTCTTCAAACAGTTCATGGAAACTGAGTATCATGAAAAAAAGTATGCATGGATGGCAAACTTTTTTGCAGTAACCTAACTTGCCTCTTCATTCCATTTTCTACGAGCTATTTGAGGTTCCCTCGTATTTTGGACTCCAGTTTTTATCGTCTCTGCGTATTTCTTCTCTAGAAGAGCCTAACAGCCCTGGCAGAGCACTTTCCTTGTCCCTCCTTTAACAGCATGATCTTTTTGCCTCTGCCTCCCCATTTCTTGCTTTGGCCTTTCACCCCTCATTCTGCACAGGAATACCTCAACCTCTCTGATGAGCCAGACTAGAGAGGCAGTTTGCAAACCTTTTTACTTCCTCAAGAAAAGTTGCCAACCGTCCATTTGATCCCAGCTCCCACACCTCCATGCCACCCCCCACTCATCTCCAGGGTGCTCTGTGAGGGCTGGGGAGCAGCTATGACTAATACGGGGCACCTCAACCCCCCTTTGAGGTCATCTAATGGCACCTCCATATCCTGGATGTCCCCAGCACCGTTTTTTGGTCCAACCGAAATCAGTGATTCTGCCATCAAAGTGTTCTATTTTATTCAAGCTGTCCTGGAATGCAACGCCTCTGCCCAACTAGGAAAAGGCAGTTTCCCCTGGTGCTCGTCCAGGCCCCTCCCTCACAGTGGGCACTGAGCCTGCCTGGGTGTAATGTTGGGTTGCATATAAATCGAAGGTGCCTGTGCGCCATGCTCTTTGGCAGCTGTATTTAAGCCTTTTAATGTCATCTGCATCACTGTTTTTTTTTTTAACTGCAAATTCACAAAAGACATGAACCGTCTTTTTGTGAGGGAGTCAGCAGAATACGTGCCCTTTAGACGCCTCCTATTTTGTCATCATCTGTGCAAGTCTTCCAGCTGGGAGAGGCCTTGGAGATCATTTGTCCAACTCCCTTATGTTTCAGAGTAAGAGAGTGAGGCGCAGAAAGTGGAAGTTCAACAACCATTTCTCGTGCACCTGTCATGTGCAAGGCACGTATTAGCTGCTGAGAGGGATAGAAAGATAGACTAGATGAGATCCCAGCCCTCTGGGAGCTGTTAATCTCATTGGAGATGGATATTATGGACAAATAGCTACCATGCAAGCCGGGGCATGGTAAGGGAGTATCAAGGGGAGGGAAGCGCAAGGGCGTCTGTGGTCATCAGTGCATTTTCATGGAAGCTGCCATTTGAGCTGGGGCTTGAAGGGTTTCCTTCAGTAACAGATGGGGAGCAGGTGTTTAGCCTAGTGGTTAAGATGCCCATGGCCCACACACAACACCTGGGTTCGACTCCCAGCTCTGGCTCCTGACTCCAGCTTCCTGCTAATGCAGACCCCGGCAGGCACTGGTAATGACTCAAGAGCTGGGTCCCTGCCACCCACGTGGGAGAACCGGATTGAGTTCCTGGCTTTAGCTCGAGCCCAGCTATAGCTGTTGTAGGGCATGCGAGGAGTGAACTAGTGGGTGGAAAGCTCTGTATGTCTCTCAAATTTTAAATAAAATTAAACAGAGATGGAGGCTGGAAACATTGCAGACAAATGCCTTGCTCACAGATAAGATGACCAGGAGTCTAGGTTGGGCTTGAAGGGAAATCCCAGGGGATCGGGGCGAGTGGGGTAATGGGCACGATACAATCCTTCCCTCCTCACATGCCACTGCCCCTCCTCCTCCAGGCTGGCCTCACTGATCTTACAGGTCTCGTTCTGAATGTCAGCTCCTCCGAGAAACATTCCCTGGGCAGGTGCCCCTCTCTGTATTAGCCTCTATCACAGCCTTCTGTGGACTTCCCTCACATTCTGCATTTCCTTGTTCAATTCTGCATTTACTTACTTGTGCATGTACTCGTTTCTTTCTCTCCTGTCCCCTTCTAGGTTATAGGTCCCTTGAGAATAGGGTTGCGCTTGCTTTGCCAGCACCAAGCACAACGCCTCTGAGTAAGGGCTCACCAAGCAGTAGGTTTTGACCTGTGCAGGGACAGTGGCAATGACGACAAAGGGCTGCATTGAAAAACACCTTGGAAATGAGCAACAAGTTTGGGGGAGGAGATTGGGTGTGACGACCACAGGAAGAGAGATCAGGGTTTGAGCCTGGGTGACTAGCACGATGGTGGCGAGGGGTCACAGCTGCAGGCAGGGGGAGCCTGTGGAAGGAGGGAGGCGAGGCGAGACAAATGAAGGCAGCAAGGAGAAAAGGGCCAAGGCATCGTCTATCTTCCGAGGAGCTTTGCGCTTCATGCTTGGGAGGTAATGGCCGGCCTAGGTGAACTCCCATGTGCGCGATGAACTTGAACTGGTGGATCAGGGCAAGATGGTCAGCAAGTGGGGCAGAGCAGGTAGATGGTTTCCAGAGGGGGAGAAGACTGCAAGCTGACAGGAAGGGGAAGGAACCGGAGGAGAGGAAGTGGTTCCAGCCGAGGGAGGGTGGAGCCAGATCCCAGAGGAAGTCACCGCATTCCAGAAAGGAAGCTGCCTGCAAACAAGCCCAGAACTTGACATCCACCCTAGGTTTGGACCATGTCAAATCGCTTCCTCCATGCTTGAGCCGAAGACAAGTGCAGCTCTTGTCCCTTTACGGAGCACCTACTATGCGACAGCCACTGCACTGACTGCTGGGGAAATACGAGATGAGCAGGACAGCCTCTGCTCTCACAGATGCAAAGGGGTCAGGGCAGGCAGGAGAAGGCTCCGGGCATGGCGAAGTGCGAGGTGGCTGGTGTGCTTCTGAGCCACAAGCCTCAGTTTCCCTCACCTGGAAAACCAAGGACGAGCCTGCACCTCAGCAGGCTGCTTGGGGCCGGAAGTGAATCAGTACCCAGACAGCACTTAGAGCACTGCGGGAAATAAATGTGAGCAGTTACAGGAACCAGAGAGCACAAAGTCAATTCCACCTGTGGGAGGAGAGGGAAAAAAAGGCAGTGCTTCAGGAAACACAGCATGCAAACAGGGCAGTTCTCACAGGGAGTCTTGAAATATTAAGAGGGGTCTTGCAGGTTAAGCATGATGGGGTGGTGGTGAGAGCTTTCAAGAGCAGAAAAAAAAAAAAAAAAAAGAAGTGGGATTCGGGGAATTGAAATGGCCTGAGCAGAGAGGGACACTGAACAGGCCCCCTCTTCTGCGCCAGGAGGAGGGGAGCACTTGGCTGCACCTCCGGCAGGGCTGGCTGCTGGCAGACAGGAAAGCCAGCCTGCTCAAACCGCCCACTGGCCAGTTCTCGGGTCCGGGGTGGGCTTTGCAGAGAAAACATCGCTGGAGCTTCACTGCCAATGATGTTCTTGTCTTTTCTGGCAAAGTACAAGGTATCGAGATCCTGTTGATTGGGAATGACCTGAGGTATGCGAGAGCCAATTCTGCCATTCCTCGGAAGTGATGGCGGAATAGAAGAGGCTTTGAAGGACATGGGAATTTCAAGTTCAGCATTATTTGCGATGATAATAAAATTACCCCAGAGGTGCCAAGGAAATGGCTGGATGGACGAGAGGTCGGTGGAATTGAAGGCCATGAAATAAATCCCAGATGGGAACAGGGAGGAGACCCAAACCTTGGGAATACCTTGGTTGAATGGACATCTCCCAGGCCCAGGTCAAGGCTGTTGGGGCATCTGGGCTCACTTTTGACTTTAGCCCTCCTTTGCTGGCTGCCTTGAGAAATCTAACGGCTCTCAGATCGCCTTCTCATCTCACTGTTGCAAGGTTTTCTGATACCTTGCGATTCCAGGAGTTGGCACCAGGCAGGGGTTTGTCTCTGTGGAAAGGGTTCCATCGGCCTTCAGTACTGACCCTGCTGCTGGAGCCCAGGGCTCCTTCTCACCCCCAGCCTCTCTGGCTTGGCCTTGGCCTTGTCAGGATACTTGACTCTCGGTTTGTTTGCATCTATGTTAGCTTCATCCTTGAGCCCTTAACTTCCACGCTCGCTTTGAGTAAAGATTTTTTTTTTCTTTCATCAGCTGTTTTCTAGAAGTACTTCAGTGAAGCTCAAGTTGAACATCCTGTGTCTGAACAAATATTTTCTTTCGTCACGGAAATCATTCTAGGAAGATTTCAAGGTCTGGTAACACAGTTCTTACTCTGAGAGAGATGAGGGGGCAGGATCAACGGTGATTCCACAGTAGCACTGGGAGCCGACCCTGAGCTTGGAGGCAGGCCGGTGTGCTGTGGGCACGGCAGAGCGCACGCTGTGGTCCTGGCCCTCACTGGTGTTTCTAAGCTGCTCAGGACCACAGCGCGCTGGGGCTTAACTGTCTTCGGCTGCACTCCCTCTCGGAGGGAGCTGGAGTTCCTTAAGCCCCAGGGGAACTCTTTGGGGACTCCTTTTCTTGGGCTGCCTTCTGCCCAACAAGAGGATGCGGGAAAGAGGGCCACCTGCGAACCATAAATGACCAGAAACGAGTGAGGGTGGCCAGCAGCTGTCGCCCTGGATTTAATTCCAGCGGCACCTCCCCGGACGTCATGGCATCACCCACGCCCAGAACACCTGCTCTAAACGCTTTTCTCCCTCCCGAGGGCTCCAAGGACGATTTCCACCCTGTGTGCGCGCGGGGGGGGGGGGGGGGAGCGCGTGTCCCACTCTCATTTCTGGAGCTCAGATGGCCGCCAGGCCAGCTTACCCTCAGCATCTTTCTCACTCAGCTCTCTGTTGCTAAGTCGGGTCCTACTTTCTGCAAGCAACACCCTCGCTGCGGCAGGCAGCTCCCACCTTGTGTACCTTTTGCAGAAATGTCAGCGTTTCGCCATCAGGGCCGTGGCCACCCACCCAGCTGGGGCTGTGTGAAGCAGCATCTGGGCTGTTTTGCAGAGGACCTGTCACCACCCCGGGGGGGCTACACTCATCCCCGGCACTGGCCCGTGTGGGCAGCTGATTCATCACTACGGAGAGAGAACATTTGGGCCCTCACATCCTTCCCACTGCCGTGTCCCCGCCCTCCCTTCTCAACTCCTCCAAGAAGGTCTCTGAGCCACAGTTCATTGCAACTATCATTTATTAAAAAATATAAGTCTCCTCGGAAGGAACACTGCTAAACCAACTAGTGTCATGCTTACTCTGCACCTCTGCTCTTCTTCCCTGGGAGAGGAGGCTGAGCACAGTTAACACCAGAGGACCGCCGCGGCCTACTCACCAGCCCTTCATCAGAGTCACTTCTGCCCCTCGCTTGATCCCTCCTGGCCTTTGATCCAGTGTACTGCCCAGGGAAAACTGCTGCCCTTTCTTTACCCTCCTCTGGGCCCCCGCTTTCCAGCTAGCCTCCCTACGCTGCTAGGATAACTGTGAACAGGTTTCCCGAATTTGGCTGACAGTGCTTTCAAAGCATCCTTGATGTTGTGTCATTCATTCGCACCGGTCCTAACCCTGTGGGCTCAATCCCAGGGGTGAGCATGTCCACGTTCTCCCCGGCGTGGAGGTGAGGGAGGCACGCTGGCTTCAAAGGAGCACAGTAGAGTGGGGGTGGAGTGGGGTGGGGGGAGCTAGGGGAGGGCCTGAACCACACCTGCTATCCGCGTTTGTGGTGGGAGGAAGGCGACTGCCTTGACCACACTCGCTGCCATCAGGCTCTGGGAGAAAGCAGCAAGGTTTCACAGGCCACCAGTAAGCACATCTCAGCTCTACAGCTCAAATTTACAGCATTAAAGTTCTACTGTCTTCTTGAGGAAACGGTAAGCTATCAGCTGTTGGTGAAGGGGCCGGGGTAGGGCATATGGAGCAGTTGCAAACAAAACAAAACAAAACAAAACAAACTCATGTGGTGGCTGGCCACACCTGGTGCTATTCCCATAGTCGCAGCGTGGAGCTGAGGCAGGCAAGTGCCTCCCCATCCGGTCGCTGGCCCCAGGAGGGACCCCCAGCCGGGTCGGGCCTACCCCTGGCAGGTAAGCGAAGGGCCAACTTGGCAAGGCAGAGCCCTGCTCCCACTCCCACCTGTCACCAGCCCCTGCCTTCCTTTCTGCGGACTGGACGCCCAAGCCTGGGTCACCTACCCTATCACAAGGCCTGGCTCCTTCACGACCTCTTGAGCCTTTAGAACACTGGCAAATCAGATTCTACGCATTCACTTTAAATAGTCAAAGTAAAAGTTGGAATAATGAAAAGGCTGACACAGTAGCACAACATGGTTTTGGTTTAACAGCAGCTTAAAAAATGAACAAAAAGGAAACCTCTCATGCAGACACATCAGGTGGCATAAAACAAACCGGCGATTTCACACGGAGCGTCCCTTAGCCGTTTTCTTTGCACGCACAGGACTGACCGCACCCCAGGCGCAGCGACTGCTCTCAGGTGGGAGGCTCCAGTGCTCTCGCCCCTGGGCAAAGGCCCTCCCTGGCAGGCCTCAGGCCGACCCCTCCTAAAGAAAACCTTAGCTCTCAAGAGAATGACAAGATTCGGGTGCCCTTAGTACAGCGATTTCCTACTGCTTTCGATCCCTTCCCAACCAGCTGGGACGTTAAGATGCCATCTGATTGGACTATGAAAATTAAAGCATTTCTCTAATAACACAGTACCGTTGATGAAGTCTCCATAGATTTTCTACTCCCCATGTGTGTGGAGAGAGATATATATATATATATATTATATGAGAGTGTATAATATATATATATAATAATTTCTATATATTTTATATAAATTACATATATATATCTGTATATAAATAAGATACTTTCTGTTGCCATTACGTTGCACCGTTCAGAGCTGCGAGACAGCGGGACAGATGGGTGGAGGACGCCCCAGAGCGTCTCGTCACGCGGCGCAGGCAGCTCACTTCACAAGCCGTGCAGCTGGCCGGGGTCTGTCTTGCCATCAGTCCTCCTCTCTTCTCTTCGCTTCTGCTTGGTTTTTATGAAAACAATGGCTCTGATGGATGTGCACCTGTGCTAGCGCTTGGGAAAGGTCCATGCAGGAATGGGCACAGTCACATAATGAGCGAGATGGCATCATCCCCCCCAAAAATTATAATAAACCAAAACAAAACAAAAATTAAAAAAAAAAAAACAGGACTAGAAAACTCAATTTTTTGGACATATCTAAAAAAGGGGACAAGAACAGTAGTCATTTGTTCTCCCCATGGGGACAGGAGTGAAGAGGGAGGAGGGAAGAGGGACTTGATTTCTTCTGTTCACAAGAGAATGGTTGGAGGGGATTCTTCAGAGTTTTTCAGGGGATGGGACCCAAATGTAGTGCCCAGACTGGTCCTCAATGATCTGTTTGATTTTGTTATAAATCTCTTCCAGTGAGTCACCCTGTACAATGGCTAAAGTGAAGAGGAAAACAAAATTATTACTGTAGTCCACGGCACACGCCCAAACCCCCCGGCAATCCTGCCTGGGCCCCAAGGTCAGGGCCATAGGGAAAGTAGCTAAGGTGCCCCGAGCGTGGGGCTGGAAGTCAACCTGCAGAGACAGAGAAGCTAAGCAGCAGGGGAAAGTGTGTTTATTCAGATGTTCACTGAGTACCCATCGCATGGCACGCCCTGCAGCTCATGTAGCTCTCGGCCACCCCATGGCCGGCACCTTGTAATTCCAGAGCGGCCTTACTGAAAGATTTGGAAAAATCCTGGTTATCCATTCCACAGCAGAAAGTCATAATTTCTGACAGGAGGAAGTGCTCCTGGGGCTGTCACAGCTGCTCTCTGTCAGAGGTCAGCCCAACTCACAAAGACAAGGACAGCGAGGAGAGCTCCAAAGACCCCAGGTGTCTGAGTACATTTATGGATTTATTTTTTTACCCTGGTAACCTAGTAACACCCCTGGCTAGAATTGACGGAGCACCGCCCTGTGCGTGCATCCGTCTGTGTTGCTGCCCTTTCAAAGGTGAGGAACATGGTACCTAGGAACCTTCCCAATCTGTTAGAGGAACTGACCTTCTGAGACAGGGGATCTCACTCACTCTCACACACACACACACACACACACACACACTCCAACAGACAACACACCAAGAAGTCATCGTCATCAACATTTATTCAGCACCTGAAACACACAAGGCAAAGTGCTAGGGTGGGGAAGGAGTGAGGAGGAAGGGAAACAAAGTAGTACAGGGAGCCTACAATCTAGCAGGGGCAAGAGGACCAAAGGAACAAAGCAAGGATCCGCAGCAATTGCTGCTGAGCGCTTGATACTATCCACTGGCTGGCTACACGGCTTTGGCTGCAAGAAAGGGAACTTGAGTGTGTTGGACACGTTTGAGCTCAAAAGCATCCAGAAACCCTACGCAAGGCTTCTACATTCTGTCTACACCTCTGAGACATACTCACGGAAACAGGTGTCTGGCTGCTGCCGCAGTGCCCCAAGCTGGGCAGCAGGGATTCTTACCTGTGAAGTATTCTCCAAACTCCTGCTCCAGCTTCATGGCTTTGTCATAGATCTTATTTGCTTGTTCGTATGTCTGCCGTCGGTTCATTTCCCTGCCAAAGCCACAGAAGACAAACAGTTCCAAACTACATCCTGTGCTTTGTTCAACATAAAGGATTGCCTGGGGTTTCCTGAAAATGGGCTAAGCTACCCTCTCAGAGAGGCCCACAGCTAACTCCTTCCTGCATCTTTCCCGCTTCATAAGCCCAACCAGGAACACAAGGACAGCGGTTCAAAACAGAAGGAGTACCAAGTGACAGGGCTGGGTCCTACCCCCGCCCCCAGTCACTTTACTCTCTATTTCCTGTCCAGGGCCCCCATCCTGGCTGGGCACATCGGAGTCCCGGCAAACACTTACATAAGCGCTTCAATGGACTTGGGCTTGATGAAAATGGCAATGGGGTAAAGTTGTGCTTGCTGCAGTCTCTTGATAGCATTGCCGGAGACATCTAAGATGCAGTGCTTGCCCTGCAAAAGCAGACTTGATCAGCCTACCCACTGCCTAGTCACCCAAGCCCAATTCAGTAGCACTCCAACAGCCACCTGGACTACCCAGGGCCATGCAGAGAGGGCTAGAAGACCCTATCCCACAGGATCCTGGGGCCCCACCTTGCATTCCTACTACCCACAAAGGCCACATCCGCCTACAGTTCCTACTCCCTTGTGGGTGATGCTCCAGGGTGAGCTGCAAGGAAGAGACAGACACTTTCATCAAGGGACTGGGCATCTGGAAAGCACCATGGCTTTGGGCAGTGGTACCACTTGGTAGCCCATGAGGGAGGAGGTGGATCCAACTGGAGCATCAGCATGAGCATTTCTTATATATATGATTCATTTATCTCTTCATTCAAAAGGCAGAGTGATAGGGAGGGAGAAGGAGACTTTCCATTCACTGGTTCATTCCCCAAATGGCCACAATGGCCAGGGCTGGGACAGGCCACAGCCAGGAGCCAGGAACTCCAATCTGGGTTTCCCATATAGGTGGCAGGGACCCAAGTAGTTGGGCCACCACCCATTGCATCCCAGGCACATTATCAGGGAGATGGATCAGAAGCTGAGCAGCTGGGACTTGAACTGGCGCTCGGATATGGGATCCCAGCATTGTAAGCAGAGGCTCAACCCACTGTGCCACAGCACCAGCCCTGGCCGGAGCGCTTCCATCTTCCCTTTCAGGGTCATGCCTCTGCTTACCCTCTCTGCGACTGCTCGCACTGACTGGATGCTGGTCCCATAGAGATTGTCATTGAACTGGCCTGCCTCGATGAACTTGTTGTCCTGGATATCCTTCTCCATCTGCTCTCGGGACACCACAAAGTGGTAGTCTTGTCCATCCACCTCGTTGTCACGACGAGGGCGGGTAGTATCTGAAAGGACGAAAGGAAATGCTGTGGGGGGCCCATGGGCAACGGTCTGCCCTAAGCCACAGAAGCTGACTTGGTCCTCTCTCACCTGACTAGGCCATAGGGCCACTCCCATTTTTTTCCCCAGATTTTTCAGGGGGTGGGAAGCAGTTGAGAAGAGGTCTGTGTTGCCTACTTCCCTTTTTACCTCCAGCTTTCACACACATGGCCTACTGGCTTCAGCTTTAAACTGGACCAAAAAAGTAGGGCTTCCTGGACCAAGACATGGTAGAGGGTACCAAACGTGGCCTGGGAGCCAGTGAATCCATGAAGCCATTCACTCAATCACATCAACACCACTTGGGCTGAGACTCCCCATTTGTCCAATCATTCACAATGCTCGCCACTCAGACTTCCCTCCTGGAGCCAGCAGCCAAGACATGTCTCTCCCAACCCCATCAGCTTTTGGGGAATCTTTTGCTACCTACTTTGTTCCAGGGGGGTCAGAGGTATCCTGTCCTCAAATAAGCCTAGAATCGGATGCCAAACCCTTTCCACCAAACATGGCAGCAGTAACTCCCAAGATACTAAGCTGCACTCTTTTGGGCCTGCATGGGCTCTTACGTGGTACACAGGATCCAAATTTATGCGGGAACTCGGAGATCAGGTCATCATTGACTCGGTCCTTCATTGAGCCCAAGATGATCACGGGCCTTGCGTAGTGAACTGGGGAGGGAGAGCATCAAGACAGTGAACAATCCCAGAGAGTCTGGCTAGAACACAGAGGCTCTGGAGCCGCCAGTCAGACTGAGTAAGTCATAATTGCCATCCTCTGGCCTTTAACCAAGACATCAAAGGAGCCTTTAATTGGAGAATATCTAAGTCCAAAGCAAGTCTGCTACCAGAAACATCTCTTCTTCCAACACATCCAGGAGAAATCTTTGCACTGACACCAGCAGCTGAACAAGGTTTTTGAGAGCAGCCATTGAAGACAGGGACTTGGACCTCTCTTTCACCAATGGTTACAATTCCCTTGCCTTCCTCACAAATCGGCTCTTTGCTCTGGAAGGCAGCTGGCAAAGGCATAGTGAGCGGTACACCTGGGATGGTCTCTCCCTTCCCTGTGACACTAGGAAAGAGGAGGGGCCCAGGAGCCAGGTGTGCCGTGGGTGAGCTGTCTTCCTCCCCCAGCTCGCTGCTGCACTGAGCCCCCCGATTGGGAGACCCACACCAAGGCAAGACTCTCAGAGGGGGCTTACTTTCTTGTCGTGTCACTGGCTCATATGACAAAATAGCATCCTCTTGTCCTTCTGCAACAAAAAAGGGAGACGGGTTAGCACTTTAGGGCCTACTTCTCTGTCCGTATACAATACTCACTACATCCCCACCCCTGCTGCGAACCAGGCTTACTGAGTGGCCCTTGCACCCACCTGCCCTGGGTGGCCTTTCTGCTTCCCCAGGGCAAGAAAGCACAGGAAGCCCTTCAGGGCCTAGGACAGCAGTCAGGGGTTCTCCCACTCAACAAAACATTGCAGAGCAAAGGGCAAAGCCCAGAAGCCATGAAGCCACCAGCAGAACCCACCCCTACACCTCGAACTGTTTTGCTAAGTCACTGCGCTCAGTGGCCCCCTTGCTTCGATAAGAGTCACAGGGACACTTCAACTGATGCCAAGTCTCCTCCCCGACAGGCAAGAGTCAAGCACTCAGGCAGTCCCCAAGGCTGCAGCGTAACTTTGCCTTTCTAAGGGTCTACTCATCTCCTTGCCCGCTGGAGGAAGCATTCAGAAAAGCAGTGTACAGCTGGGTTAAGGTCCCCAGTGCCCTTTGAGACCAATGTTCTGTCCCCATGGTGGAGCTTCGGCAGTCTAGCAACCATGTGCTGGGCGCCTGGACGTCCCCAAGCGGCAGACGGCAGGTACCAGGGAAGGCAGTGATGTGTGTGTGCGTCAGGCCATGGGAGTCCAAGCATCCTGGGCACGTTTTACAAGGCCCCTTGCTAGTCATCACAGCTCCCCCTGGAAGGCCAATGTTCCCAGAGTTCCCCTGGTTTCCATTGTGGCTTCCGTGTTCTGCTCATGGACACTCCCAGGGAAAACCGGGCAAACTACCTGATCATTTAGCCCCGTCAAAAATGGGGGGGGGGGGGTCCTAGCAACCAGGAAAAGGCAAATTCAAGGCACTATCCCTCCCATAGCTGCCATTTTTCGTTTGGTCTCTGAACAAATCTGTAGACCCGGCTGTATCTAGAGCCCACATAGCCTGCGGCAGGGGCAGAGGCTTGCTTGTTTGGCGCTACACCCTTCCCAGGGTCTCAGGGATGCTTTCAAGTCAGGTCCTAGCCAGAACTACAGGGCTTATACTCTCCTTTAATCTACAGGGCAAACCCCATCCAACCACGAGAACGAACAGGCCACAGCATTTCCAGGATCTCAAAGTGGACATGGCTAAAAGAAGCACCAGCCTCTGAGCAGCACTGGAATGAGGATGGCAGGGGACACATGGCGGAGCCACACGACATGGCGGGGGTATGACACACACTTACTGGAACTGCTTTCGCTGTCACTGGTGTTGGATGTCACTCCCTCTGCAAGCCAACAAGAAAGAGACTCCAATTCAGAACACACCACTGAGAGGTCACATGCAGCACAAAACTCACGGGGTCCAGGAGTGAGACACTGAGCTGTCAACTGGGCCAGGCTGCAGGAAGCCCGCCAGGTCCAGGCTACCGACTGGGAGGCACGGCTCCACCGCTGAGGCCCTGTCTAAGCCTGGTCCCCAGAGCCCTCACAGTCTGCACACTACAGCAGCCTCCTCCTGCCGCAGTCATTGGATTCAAATGAATCGATCTGAATGACTTTCAACTCCTATCCCAAAATGCATCTCCCAGGGCTAATGACAGGGAAGAAAAGGCAGTGGCAGAAGCAGAGAGATGCCCAGGAAACCTGGCTGCTCGTGAATTTCCGCCCCAGACAGAGCCCCTGGAAGTACAGAAACATGCACTAAGCACTGGACGGGCTGAGAAGTCACAAGGGAGGACTACCCTGACCACTGGGTGTGGCCTGCAGCCCCCTGCCACCACTCCTGAGAAGGAGCGCGTGGCTTTAGCTGGGAGGGGATGTGCCTTCACCTACCATCGGACAGACAGGTCAGAACACAGAGACAACCAACCAGCAAGAACGCTCAAGGACAAGATGGCCCTCCTGTCTGGGACTGCTGGCATCTGCCCATCCCTGAATGTGAGTGGAGACGCCTGATGCAGAGGAGCCAAATTCACAGGGGACACCAATAAAAGCCCCCTCCCACGATGACAGGCAAATGAAGATGAGACGTGGACACACCGAACCACGGAGCAAGACGCTGCTCATTTCAGCCAAGACCACACGATTCCAGACCATGATATGCTGTGGCCCTGCCCCAGGAAGGACTGGCTGGCTGGGCTGCCACACACGGCTAGTTTCTGAATGACCCCAGTGGCAGCTCCTCGGCCTCTGGCCTCATTTATTGAAGGAGAGTATATGCTGACGGGACCCCACCCTGCACACCCCTCAATGGTTAGTTCCTTTCATTTTTCACTCGAGGATAATTCTCCCAAATGGAGAGGCCAGAAGTTTCCTAAGATCAACTCCTAGATATATATGGTCCATAAAAGGTGCCGAGGCCCCCGCTGGACTACCTGCCAAGGCCCGAGATCTGCTGGGACACCCCAGACACGGGCCAGGTAGAGGGGTTCAGAGTAACCTTGCCCTGAGTTAGAGACCATAAGAGCTGAAATTCCTAAGTCCAATTTTTTAAGATTTATGCTCTTTATTTATTTGAAAGGCAGAGGGACAGAGAGAGGGAGAGAGAGAAAAAGAGAGATTCTCCATCTGCTGGTTCACTCCCTAAAATGACCACAAGAGCCAGGGCTGAGCCTGGTTGAAGCCAGGGGTCAGGAACTCCATCCAGGTCTCCCATGTGGGTGGCAGAGGCCCAGGCACTTGGGCCATCATGTGCTTCCTTCCCAGGTGCACCAGCAGGGAGCTGAATCAGAAGTGGAGCAGCTGGGACTTGAACCAGCATTCCAATATGGGATGCCAGCGTTGCAAGCAGTGGCTTAACCCACTGTACCACAACACCAGCCCCCTAAGCCCAATCCTTTAGTGTGGTGTCACTGGGAAAGGAATCTAGCCAGCAAGCTCCCCTCCCCTTGAGATTAGCTTCTCCCTGGAGAAGCACACGGGCCCACCTCACTTCTAAGGTGGGACCCCAAGCTCATGCCCTACCACTTGGAGGTGCAAAAGGAAAACACAGACATGAATGATAGGGGTTTATTAGGGCACCAGGGATCCAGAGCAAATGTGTGACATTCGGAGCCACATGCACTTTCTCTTGTTGTGCGAACAGAGTTCTCACAAACACTGCCCTCCCTTACCCTCACCCTCCCTCGTGTCCCCTATACCCCACCCCCTCTATCTCCATTCATGCCACAAATACAGTTAATGGTGTGTAAGTTGGACTTACTCAGGTTCTTTGCTCCATAATAATCGTCACTTAACCCAGGGAAGTCCTGATTTCACAGACAGCAAAGACAGAGAAAGGGGGAGGGGAAGGGAAGGGGGGGAGGGGGAAGGGAAGCAGAGGGGAAGGTAGGGGAGTGGGAGGGGTGGGGAGGGGAGAGGAGGGAATTGGGGAGAAGAAAAAAAGAAAGAAAAGACAAGGGGAAGGAAGAATACAGAGGCAGGTGAACATTAGTGACAGAAGTATGAAATACTACGAAGACCTGTAACTAACAGTGAGGTTAAGAACTTTGCTACAGAAAGAACCCCCCAGGTCAGATAAGGTATGTGGACTTCGGGCTGCTCAGTTTTATTGCCAGAGAGCCTCGGAGTAGACCGGCTTTCCAAGCTAGCCTACAGCCCGCAGGTCCCCAGGACAGGACGGATGGCATTCCAAGGCTTGGAGCAGGTGCTTTGACAAGCAGCTTTGAGCAGACCGGAGGTCGTGGAGCCCAGGTCCCAGCTTGGTCCCTGAAATGGTCATTTACCTCTGTGGGTGCACGAAAGAGAAAGGGCTCTGTGTGCCAGGTAGGCAGATAGGACTACCGTCACCCTGAGGAGCTTCTGCCCAATACTGACTCACGTGGTGGCAACGCTTCAGGAAAGGTTTCCTGTGGCCTGGGGTGTGGTCTCCAAAGCGCCGGGCACTTGGGACTCTGCCATGCAATGGGCACCCCCAGGCTGGGCTCAGCAAGGAGGTTCTGCAGTTCATCTGTTGAACCATGCTGGTTTCACCTCATGTCTGTCTCAGATAGTCTCTTCGTGCTCATGAGCAGAACCAACTTCAGCTGCTGCTTCTCGGTGGCTAGCCTAGGAGGATGAGCCACGGCCTGCTCAGCCTGACCAGGGCACTGCGCATCTCTCAAGTACACCCCACACAGCAATGACCTACACACAGCACGGTCGTCAATCAGGCGGGTCTTAAAAAAAAGAGCCAGTTCCTCTCAGAACTAATCAGTCTCCTGCCAGTGCCAAATGGCTCAGGACTGCAAGATCCCTCCATGAAAGACAGAGGAGTTGTTGGTAAATGAGAGACATTCACAATTCACGATGAGACAAATGAGGCAGTATCTTTCAAGCTTGACCTGGTGTTTAAGGTTAGGGCCAGAGCAGTAAAATTTCTGAGGCATTTGGTGGAGTAAGAAGATGTGTCCAGGATTAAACTGGTTCTTAAAGTTAAAGCGTTACATACAATCTTTTCTCCCCAATAAGCTTCGTGTGTCTGCGTGTGTCTTTGTTTGGACAATGTTGAAGCACACTCCTGGGTGGACTCACTTAAGCGGGAAGGACTTTTTTGTGGCACACTAGGATGACAGGGAGCCTGCTAAGGGTCACGCAGGTTATCTTGTATGCTTATGCACCTGGCGTGGCATTCCAGAAGCGGCCCCGGTTCTGGGGAAGTTGGGGGAAGGAGAGGCTCTTCTCTTGACATAGATGAGTGAAGGTAAGGGAGAGAAAACACAAGAGGAAGAAGCCAGGAGAGCAACATTGAAGGAGGTTCTTAGACCTTGTTTTCTTGAAAACCCGTTTTTCTAACCCTGGCACTCTGGTTGAACACCACTCCTCACCACAACAGAGCTCCGTCTGGCACTTCCAACGCCAGTGCCAGGGACTTCCTGGAGGCTGGCGCAGGGACAAGTTCCACCTGAGAGCCTCCAACATTCACTCCAAGTGAGAGAGGAGCTCGGTAAATAAGACCCAACGTCTCCCCGTGCAGAGTGCTTTCTGCCCTGACCCTGCAAACGGGCAGGCGTGTGCCGTACAAGTCCTCGGCTGGACTTCTCATGAGGGCAGGGGTGACTGTGGGAGGACGGGGCTGCAGACGGTCTGCTCTGTGGACTCTGCTGCTACTTACGTTCCTGTATGCTGCTCTCCTGGGCCATGTTTTCTTTGCTCTTGTAAAATGGAAACTTTCGAGAGAGGCGGAAACTCTTTTTACGTTTCGTTTTGATCGACTGTGAAAGAACATGAAGATGGAGGGGAAGGACAGAAAAAAAAAAACAGAACAATGGATTTTAAAGCATGCAAGAAAAACTAAAATGGAGACAATGGTGAGCTAAATAAAAGACCATCTCTCACGAATGGAGTCTATGAGATTAAATGAAAGTTGATGTAAGAGGAAAAACATGTTTACAGGAAAATGTTGTAGGGATGTTAGAGGTTTCTACCTAATCCAGACTCACAGCACTCACTGGCACTTCCTAAAGAACAAAGGTCACTGTAGCCTCCTGGACACATGCCCTAAGGCGCCACTGACATACACAGAGTCATCTACTCCATGTTTCTCTTCCCTCTACTGCTCCGGAAGTTCCTTGGCCTGCAAAGCTCACAGAAGAAAAGGGGTGAATGGGGAGCTCTCCTGTCTCATGTGGTCTGATGGGAGGTGGGAGCTCTGGGGCTGGCTGTCCTCGACGGGCTGCCGAGGCCAGGATCTGGTTAGGGTCCGCACAGCTCCGATGCGGTCTGTCAGCAGGGAGACACCCACGTGTGGTTCTACTGTCTCCAGGTCAGTCAGCCCTGCAGACAGTCCAACTCTGGCACATCTTCAAGAGTTAGTTACCCAGAGGGGCAGGGCACAGCCTAGCCATGGGCCGGAAGTGCTCCCTCTCTGCCTTCTGAACGGAATCAATACCCTGCTCGGCCAGAGCCAGCCCCGTGGAAAAGGTGTCTTCATGTGTGCTCCCCAATTCTCTGATACAGCAGACCACACTCCAAGCCTCGCACCCCTCTTCAAGCCCTGGCTGCCATCCCCAGGGGACCCCTCCCCACTTACCCTGTTTGATTCGATCATCCCCGTCCTGGCATGGAACTTCACGGTTTTCAATCGAGCTCGCTCTTTCTTTTCCACCCTGTGTGAGAGTTGGAAAGAAGTCGTGTCATTGCCAGGACACAGTCTCCGCAGGCACAGCAGCCAGTCTTTGGCCCACGGAGTGAGCCGTGTCCTGAGGATCAACTCTACCAAAGAGAAAGGAGGCCCCTACATTGCTCTCTGGGAACTGAGACGTGAAGAGGGAAACGAGCAGGTAACGTCAGCAAGAGGGCAGGAGATGCCTTGCTGACGACTGTGCCGGCTCACCTCTTCTTACTGGGAATCACGCCGATCTGCTCGCTTTCTCCATGGGGGGTCACCAGCCTTGCCTGCCACCACTCATCATCAGAGGCATTAATGACGTGCAGGATGTCACCGTAAGAGAAGCTGAGTCCCTGGCTGGGCAGGCAGCTGTCCCGAGTCCGGTCATAATCAAACAGGGCCCTGAAACACACAGCACAAGGGGAAGTGATCATCTGACCCCTAAATGCCAGGTGACTGGCACTCCGCAACAGGACGTGAGAGGGCCAATTCAAACAGCACAGGCACGGCCGGCAGCCTCGCAGCTGACCACGGCGATGCTCTGGGACACTGCATCCTTCCTTCAGTCCCACACCGCTATGCATGCTCCCTCTTTTCAAAAGACAAAGCCCATTTGCCCGACAAGGGGCATAAGAGAAGATGTCATGAATCTGTCATGGCTTCTTGACACAAGATGAAAGCTCAAAGTCAAACACACTCAATTGTCGCTCCCCCTCTTCGTGGAGGAACGACACTGAACCCTGCGCTGTTCTTTCGTCTGCTCGGCCCTCCCCGGGTTTGCTGCTGGTTCTTCCCGGGTTGGCTACTGTCCCTTCCACCTCCGTGGAAGGGCAGTTCCCCCTGGCCACATTCCCCACTTCCGCAGGGGAGCGGCACACCGCCGGCCGGCTTTCTCGGGGGCTGCACGGGTTCCCTTAGATGTTCCCCATAGATGTTCCCGGTGCATGCCGTCTCTCTCCTCCTTTATAGTCCTCCTCCACCAATCCCAACTCGGCTGCCCACACGCCGAGCACGCTGCTCTCCTCCAATCAGGAGCAAGTCCTACAGTTTATTAGTTGAACTGGAGGCAGCTGTGTGGAAGCTGTTTACTTCTCTCCCAGCGCCATATTGTGGGAGAGCAGATGCATAGAATAAGTCTTAATTCCAGTAACTCAGTCCAGTCCGGGCTGCTCCCCACACTCAATAGCCATCTCCCTCAGCCACCACACAGCCTAGGAAACTAGCTTGACCAACGGGCCAGATACAAATGTATCTGCAAAAGGGAGTTGAAGATAGGTTTAAAAAAATGTTAGTTACAATCCCAAATAATGAATGGAAAATACTGCAGAGACACAAATAAAATGGCCCTGTGTCGGGAGGCAGCCACACAGTGACAAAGTTGGAAGGGACTCTAGAAGTCTCCGAGCTCAGTCTTTGTCTTACATCAGGGGAAACAGAGGCCAGGGAGGAAGAGTAATTTGCCCAAGGTCACACAGCTAACTGACCTGGGATAGACACCAGGTCCTCTGACAAGGCACACCCTATGACGTGCCATAAACGGAGCAGAGTGAAGAGACACGGGGGAAGGGGGAGAAGGGTGGAGAAGGGCGTCGTTTGGGCTTGGGGAAATGGTGGAGACCGGGTGGGCTGCAGCTGAAGTCTTAGGAAATGTGGCTGGAAATAAAGGTCCAAGGCACACTTTGGAAGGCCTTAAATAGATCTGAGTGAGTGGCCCCTGGGAACTTGAGAGCAGGGAAGTGACACGGCAAAAGAGCCTTAGGAACATTCATCTGAGCTCACACGCGGCTGGGGGAGGGTGGATTTGGAGGTGCATTTCAAGCATCCTTCAGGGCCCACTGCTGCTCCCAGCTCTGCCGAAGCTGGGGCTGCTACCTTCGAGCAGAACTCCCCGCTCAGGGGGCACTCAGCTTGGATAAAAATCTCTTCGTTCCTTATCCAGGGGAGCCGCCCCTCATATGCATCACCGTAAATGGGTCATCGCCACGAGGAGGTTGCATTTTCCCACCAGCAACCTAGGGCTCTGTCTTCTTCGTGTGTGTTGAGAACAGAAGTGCTTTCCCACCTTTGTGCACACAACCCCCCAGGACTGCCCAGGACCCAGTTCCAATCCTGCCACTTCGACGTGCAGTCTCGTGGTCTGTGGCTCATCAGCTGGGGGCCATGAGTCAAACATGCCAATTCCCCATGTGCGAGTCCAAAGGAAAGAGACACTGCAGTAAAACTATGGAGAGCAAAAACACTAGTGAACTTTCTAAAGTTCTTGAAACGGAATCTGGAAAAATCCGTGTCAGGTACTTTGGAAGCGAAATGACCCAGACTCTAACAAAGTCTCCTTTATTTCCCTCAATTTACATACTCAACGCAGCAAGGGGAGAGGCAGTGACTAGTATCTAAGCAGGCACGCTGTGAGTTTCTTTCTGGGCTGTGTGTGACAGTCAAATCTGAACACACATGTGTGTCCTGAGGCAAGGCAGGCCTTCTCTGGGCCATTCCTGTTAAGTAGCAACCTTATTCTGGGCGACAATGAGAAACGTTAGATGGCGTTATGGGCTTCAGAAATGAGAACAAATATAGTAAGGAGGTCAACAGAATGTGGATTGAGCTGAAATTATGGGAAGGGAAAGAAGGCAGGTGTTAAAAATTAATTAGGAACCATCAGGATGTCTGTAGAAGATTAAAAGGCAGAGTTTACTGGTTCCGGGTGTCAAACAATATATATTTCAGCCCCTCACAGAACCATGCTGGACCTTGGCAACAGCAGTAACAAGCTGGAGTACATGTGTCAAAGTTGATGTAAACATGTTTTCTGATGCCAGGAATCCAATTATTTGTAATTTTTTGAACATCTGAGGTTTGAATAAGATTAATTTAACAGTTTCCATCCAAGATGAATTCCAAGTATCTTACAATATTAAAACATCTATAGTTATTATTAAATCTATATTCATATTTTTTAAATAAAAAACCTATACCACAAGCTAAGTAAAAACAAAATAAACACAGATGAAAGCCCATTGAAATGCCAGTAATTACCACTGCACATTAGGAATTATACTATTGGGTTTGTTTAAGATTTATTTATATATTTGAAAGGCAGAGTGAGAGAGAGAGAGAGAGAGAGAGAGAGAGAGAGAGAGAGAATATGAATGAATCACTAGTTTACTCCACAAATGGTTGCAATGGCCAGGGCTGGGCCAGGCCAAAGCCAGAAGCTTCATCCAGGTCTCCCACGTGGGTGCAGGGGCCCAAGCACTTGGGCCATTTTTCACTGCTTTCCCAGGTGCATAAGCCAGGAGCTGGATCAGAAGTGGACTTGAATCAGTACCCATATGGGATGCCAGCCTTGTAGGTGGTGGCTTAAACCACTGTGCCAGAACACTGACCACTAGGTTTGTTTTTGAACCACAGCATGTGTTCCTTTTTGCATTTTCAAGAAATTTAAGCCAATCAAAAAGAAAGTGGGGAAACAGTATAGAAGACACTGACTAGAATTATTTACTTCAGATGAGAAACATGTTCCGCTCAAAGTTCTCTGGCAGACAAGGCAAAAAAAAAAAGTTGTATAACTTCAATTTCTCAATAAAAAGTAGTACTCAAGCCTATCTGGACTTTGATGAATTTATGAACGGTGAATGAATAAGAAATACTGGACAACAGGATGGACGAAGCTTCCTTTCAGCTGTGATTCTGTTGAAGCCATACAAGCATGACATGAGCTTGAAATTCTCAACTATACTATTCTTCCAAATTGAGACCGTAAAAGACTAATTAATGAGAATTTCCTTTTCTAATAGTCAGAACTGCAAACAGGAGAACCTAGTAGAATACTGGAGCCTAGAGGTCATTTTGTCAAATGTCCTATCTGTTAAGGGAAATCCCTTAGGCATTCTCCAAGTTTCATTCCAGCTCCAGCACTTAAAGAGCCTGCGTCTTGCCTAGGTTTCCTTTCCCAGGCGGGACATTCCTAATACCTTCAACAAGTCCTTTCTTTGTCAAGCTTTTTATTTGTTCTCCAAACCCATGATGTGGATTTCCTCTAAATCGACTTTGTATGCTTGCCTGCTGAAATTTTATTTCACTCAAGAGCTAGAAAATTTCCTCATAGATGATGAAAGGCAGGCCTAGATATGCACACAACCTCGCCTCCAGTTCCATAGTGGATGTCTCTGTAAGTCACAGTTATGTGTATTTAGAAAAAAAAGTTAATTTTCCGCTTCGCTATGTGTAGAAAATATCATTCTTCAATGATGTAAATACGTACTGAAAAAAAATAAGAATGGGACTAGGAGAGGTAAGAGGGAGCTGGGTGGGAGAGTGGGTATGGTGGGAAGAATTACAATGACTATGTTCCTAAAGTTGTATTTATGAAGTGTTATGAAATGCATGAAGTTTGTATACCTTAAATAAAAGGTTTCTGGGGAAAAATACTGAGTCTACTTTACATGGGACACTGTGTTAGACACACGAGAGATACTAAAACAAAGTATGTCCTTGGACTTGTGGAGCTTGCTGTATCTGACAGAGAGTAGAGAATGCTGAGTACGGGACTGGGCGTTTGGCACAGAGGTTGGGTGGTACTTGGGACACTCACATCCTACACCAGAGAGTCTGGTTTGAGTCCCTCCCAGCTACTCCACTTCCTGCTAATGCCCGGGAGGCAGCAGACATGGCTCAAGTACTTGGGTTCCTGGCACCCATGTGAGAAACCTGGATGGAGTTTGGCTTCAGGAGCTGTTGTAGCCATGTGGGGAGTGAACCAGTAGATGGAAGATTTCTCTTTGTCTCTATGTCTCTCTCTCTGTCTCTCTGCCTTTCAAATAAAATGAAAATACAAAAAAATAAAGAAATTCTATTTCTTAGGAAAAAAAAAAGAAGAATGTTGAGTATGTTGCAGCAAGGCCTGAAGGCAGTCGCAGGGAATACAGATTACATCTAGTTTGGAGAGGCTATGAGGAAATACTGCTTTTTGAACTGGACTCCATGAAGGTTCAGGGTTTCCAAAGGGAGAGATAGGGAGGGGTCCTTCAGCTAGAGGGACCGGTGTAAGGAAAGGCCTTGAGGCAAGCACAGCACTCGCTCAGCAATCAGAAGGACAACCATCTCTGGCTGGGCTGTATGTGGCGGCAGGTTGGAGCCTAACTGTGGATGTACTCAACGCCCAGCTAAGGAGTATGGCATTCATTTTGTAGGCCTCGTGTGACCAACTTTATTGCCTTAGCTTTTTTAAAAAATCATTACCAGGATAAACATTACTGTAGAAACCAACAGGCCAGAACAATAAAGTTAAGTGACTTCTCACATACAAATTTAAAAACATGCCAACCTAAACCATGACCCTATAAGTGGTGACAGACTCTCTTTAGAACATCCTGGTATCCTAATCAAGTGACAATGGTTTGGCACCTTCTGAGAAGACCAATGAGAGGAGGAAGGAGCTCCTTTCTCCACAACACTGGTATATCCTGCCCCTCCCCTTTTGATCCTTAAGGCTGGTACTAGAGAAGGTCAAGGCAGATACTTCCCCTTTTAAAATCAGGCTTGAACCACTGTCCCAGAACCGAGATCCCACACTTCCAAGGTCCAAATGACACATCCACCAAGCACTTCAACCTCTGATTCAAGGAGAATGAGCAGCAAAAATGAAACAATCTGTTTGTCTCTAAGACACCTAAAGAAAGGATGGAAGTCACGAATCTGCCATCAAGGTCTCATCCTGAGTGTGTGTGACTGTGTGTGTGTGTGTGTGTGTGTGAGAGAGAGAGAGAGAGAATGGGAGTTTATCTGACAAGATGGTATGTTGGGAGACCAGAAGTCTCAGAAACCTCTTATTACTTCTGGGTCTAGATAAAAATAATTTCATGGAGACCTTGGAGTTAAGGACTGTCAGGTCAGAGGGTATCACTGTGTCCCAAGAGAACAAAGCTTATGGAAAGATTACCATCCCCAGCCTAATGTACTTAGGACAGGTGACAGATGATTTCTCACCCCTGGAGATGCTCCCCCTTGGTTACTGCCATGTATCTCTGGTCATTCCTGCAGCTTTTCAACTATCAAGGGCAGGCCAGAAAAATAATTATTTGAAGAATAAGGTAAAGAATGTGACCCAGGGAAACTGTGACATGTGAAGACAAAGTGACAGTAGGCAAAGAAGTTTTCTGGAGCTCCTACCCCATCAGAGAGGGCAGATACCCTCTCCCAGGGACAGCAGGTTCAAGTTCTCGAGCTAAACTTCAGCACTCCAGTTTTCATGGCCACTGCCTCTCTCTCTAAGGAGAAACTATTTCCAAAGGTCTTGAAAGATATGTTAAGAGGTGACCTTTAAAATATCCCCTAAGACACGCATGTGCTCTGGGGATTTTGCCGAATCTTCCTTTCAGCTGGCTCTCTCTCTCTGCCAGATGGGAAAGCAAGAATATAATCAGTTCAAAGTAAACAGATTAGTGGACAAGCATGTTTATAGTTCAAATCCTAAATTGTGAGGTTTGGGGCTGCAAGATCAGGGAAATCACAAGCACCTGGCACAGCCACCCTGGCGTCTTAGGGAACCGGAATACGGTAGAAATGGCAACCACCAAGGAAACTGGTCAGGCAGGTTTCCTGATGCAAAGCAAACAAGGACATTTTAGCACCATAGCCTCAAAGGCTGAACTCACTTAATACCATGCCCATCTCTCTAGCTGGGGCTCGGGCCATCTGGCTAGCCTAGCCCAAGTCCCTCTTGGCTTTGTGACCCTACCCACTCCAAATTTCCTTCTCTCTAATTTATATCATATATTTGGCAACAGCTTCTCTTTATGTCTTCTATGCACTGCTATTTAATTCTTACTTTTTTTGTGATCTTTCAAATGATATCACCAAAATGGAAGCCCTTTGAGGGCTGAGACCAGGTCTCATGCTGCATGTGGGATTCTGAATGCTTGTGAATAGTGGATAAGACCAGGCTAAGGGGGAGGAGGGCATAGAATACCTTCTCAGTTACTCCCCAGTTCCTATCCCTCAGAGTCTTCTCCCACTGTATTTCCCTCCCAGAACAGTGGATAAAGGGCAGTTACTGATCAGTATGTCCCTTGGCCAGGCCACACAAGGCATGCACAGCAAACTCTAAAGCAATAGTCATTCATCAGCCCTCGACCTTAGCGGGAGAGTTAAAATTTCTGGCCAGCTTCTGAAGAATATCCTAAAAGCCCAAACCCAAGCACTCAGGAAGACCCGCCGTGGGTCATCAGAGGCAGCATCCTGGGTGCTCCCTGAACAAGGGTACACAGAGAACAAAGGACCCTTTTCTCCTGAGACTCAAAGTTTCAGATTTTTGAGGGTAATTATAAAGTTGGAGAGAACTAAACAGCCTACGAGTAACTGACCGTTAGGGGCTTTTAGCACCTGGCAGGTGACAAGACGAGTCGCGGGATTATGAGTATGGGTCCAAGGATTATGAGTTCAGGCCCAGGACTGATGTTTGGGAACAGGCAATTCCAGAAGCCACTGATGTGGAACACCCTCCCTGCCCTCTAGGAGCGCTGAACACTTACATACATTGCTGCTGCTTTTTTTTTTTAAAAAATGTGTATTATTGGGACCCCCAGATTCTGTCAAATCATAAAGCCTGCCAATTATTAGCTTGTTGGGCATCTTAACCCACCACTGTAACTCACAAATGAACAAGGCCCAGCTGGGCTCTGCCAAGCAACATCTGGCCAGAACACCGACTAGCTGCACAATTAATGTCTACTCACTGACAGGACAGCATATTCTCTGGCCATCCTTGATGACAATGTCAACATTTCTGATATTATCTCTTGAATCAAGACTACAGGCACCCCCAACATGATTTCCTTCCGAAAGCGGGAAGCAGACCTGGATGGCAGAGGGCCAGTCAGGGCACCAGGGACTCCCAAACTGCCTGAATGCTGTCCTGTGACTGCAAAGAATGCAGCCAGGCTAGCCCAAAGGGACTTCCAAAAGCTGCTTCTAGGACTGCACCATCAAGCCTCTTGGCCACCTTTGGAGCACAAGGTCTTTCATTCATTCATTCATTCATCCATTCAATAAATAGTAGAACCAGGTCCTCCTTGGGCCTCTGATTGAACCAGCATCTTTGCATTTCCCTTCACTTCACCACAGCCTGCGTTAACCACCTGGCCAGCCTGGCCCTGAGCAAGGGGCCCCAGAGTGGCCTATTTCTGTGGCCTTTCCCAGTGGACAAGGCAAATTCAGCAGCAGAGCAAAAGCCCCAGGTTGGGCCAAGAGAGGGGCTCTGCTTGTCCTGCCCATCCATTTAAAAGGTGTTTCTAGTATTGATGAAGGGTGGGGAAGGCCCTTCCCATTAAATCACTGGTGACGCTAAAGCCCAGTTTCATTTTCCAAACCCTGTTATCTTTCCTTCTTCCTCCTGCTCCCTACTCTACAAATCCCATGTCCCCTATGGTTAGTACAGCTGCAGCTCCCTAGGGTTTCACCTGCTATGGCCTTGGTGCAGCTGTAAGAGGGTGTTATTTGCTTCAAAATAGCTTTGCAAACCGTGCACACCAGAGGAGGACAGATACTCAGGGGAAGGCAATGGAGGAGAAACATGTCAGAGGCAAAACAACAGCAAAAAGATTCAGAGGTGAAACCCAAACTGGAACGTTCCCTTCACTCTAACCACCCACTGCTCAAGCTCTCTGGGTAGATGGCAGGCATGCAGAGGGCAAGAACCACACCTGCTGCTTCCTTGAACCCATCTCTGCAACCATGCCCCAGTTCTCAGTGCTGTGCTTCACTGCTTCCCACATAGGAGGACCTAAAGTAGGTGTGATGCTTAGTCGTTCTGGTGATGAGGAAATACATGTCTTGTGACACACAACCAATCATTCCTGAGCATTCTGATTGCTTGGTAACAATACACATTTGGGGGCCAGTATGGTGGTACAGTGTGATAAGCCAGTTAAGCCACCGCCTGTGATAATGCTGGCATCCCATGTAAGAGCAGGTTCAAGTCCTGGCTGCTCCACTTCTGGTCCAGCTCCCTGACAATGTGCCCGGGAAAGCAGCAGAAAATGGCCCAAGTGCTTGGGCCCCTGTCACCCATGTAGGATATTAGGATGGAGTTCCAGGCTCCTGGCTTCAGGTCATTTGGAGAGTGAACCAGCAGACAGAAGATTTCTCTCTCTCTCTCTCTCTCTCTCTCTCTCTGCATGTGTGTGTGTGTGTGTGTGTATGTGTATCTTTCTAACTCCACCTTTCAAATAAATAAATCTTAACACACACACACACACACACACACACACGCACACATTTCCCCAAACCTGGTGAATCCAAATTGCTGGAAGAAGAGCCGGGGAATCTGTTTTTACTAGCACCCCAGTGGATTCTTACCAGCAAGTTCAGGAAACACTGAAAGAACTACATTTGATAGCCACAGCAATCAGGTTCAAATTCCGGTTCTGGAACTTCATAGCTATCTAACTGGAGTCTTGGTTTTCTCATACGCAAAACGGGAATTAAAAGGCCTGCTTTGTAGCATTATTAGAAGAATTTTAAAAGCCATTTAAGGAGAATATCCAAGGACCTGACATACAGGTGTTTGTTCCCCTTTATCTTGAAGACACTAGGGAACGACTGGAAGCTTCTGAGCAGGGCAAGTCCAGATTGTTGCTTTAGCTTCACCTCCCTGTGCAACACGCAGGCAAACGGTTGCCAAGCCTCTTCTGTTAACACCTCCAGTGACAAAAGATCAAATTTACTATCTCCAGAAGCAGTCCATTCCATTTTCAGACAGTTTTAATCATTAGCTCTCAGTTTTAATCGTTAGCTCTTTCTTCCCTACATTGAGCTGAGATCTGCCTTGGGTGACAGAACAAATCTAATCCCCTTTCCACATGATAGGCTAAGGCAATTAACTTCGATAAGGCAACTGAGGAGGAGGTGGGGGAGGGAGCCCACTGTGAACATGCTACTTTTGGAGGCACTGGGGTGCGGGGGTGTGCAGTTTTATTTATGCACGGGTCCAGCAAGTAGCTGATATGCAGGTATGGAGTTGAGTAAAACAATCAAGGATGTCACTTAGACACAGGATTGGATGCTGTGAAAAGAAAGGACATTGCCACTTCGGGTGCAGAGCTAGTGAAAGATATTGAGGTGAACGGTCAGCAAGGCAGAGAGAGAGAAAGAGAGAGAGCCTTGAAAGCAGAAAACAGGTAATTCGCGGAAACAAACGTGCTGAGGAGGTCATACTTCCTCCCGGGCTACTGAAAGAAGGGATTTGAAGAAGGAGCAGCAGACAGTATATAGGCAGCACCAACACTTGCCAACCTGGATGTTAAGACAGGTTTCTCCAAATAAGGCCCTGGCCCCACGCGCCTGTTTTGGGAAGACACTGCCTACCACAGGACCTTCTGGAGATTAATGACTGCAGAGAACCCTGGCTTCCTCTGTTTGAGCCTACCTTTGCCCAACTTATTGAGCCGTCCATTTGTCACACAATACTTATTAACATTTGAGGAACTAGTGTTTCCCAGCACATCATCTGGCAAATGTAGTGAACAGAAGAGCGGTAAGACAATAGTTGAAGTGACTATTGGTATCAAGGGATTTTTTTTTCCTTTGAAGAATGGAGAAGTGGCCTCAGATGACCTATGAAAATGATTTGCTATTCACTTGATGTACAAAACCCCCATAGAGTCATGCAAATCAAGAGGTTTCAATCTTCATGTTCACTTTAAGAACATCCGTGAAACCGCCCAGGCCCTGAAGGGTATGCATATCCAAAAAGTCAGAAGTATCTGAAAGATGTCACTTATGAAAGAAGCAGAGTGTGACGTTTCATCGTTACAACAGTGGAGCTGGTAGGTGTGCCCAGGCCAAACAGTGGGGCTGGACACAGGGTCAGTGGCCCACAAAGAGTGCTGAATCTCTGTTGCACCTGCTTACACATGCAGACAGTGCCGCTGAGCTGAAGGGTTTGGATGGAGATTCTCCAGTCATCAAACACACCCAGGTGAACGGAGCACCCATGATGTGCCGCCGTCCCTCAGAGCTCAGGGTCAGATTACCCCAGCTGTGAGCTTCCCCCTGCCAGGCTGAGAGGATCCTCCCTGGAAAGGAACAAAATGTCCCTAAACTACAACAGGAAGGGGGCACAGAAGAAGAAGAGCATCCAGAAGAAATGGAAGAAACAAAAAGTGATGGCGCAGGAAGAAAATGCAATACAAAATATATGCAAATTCAAAGAGAATGGATGAAACTGAAACATGTTTACAGGAAGAAGAAAAGGAACCAAGTACAGAGCGAAAGGCCAAACACAGGAATGCACGAGAAGACAGCAAGCCAAGTTCCAATATAGGGGTTAGCTCGGCAAAGGCTCCCAGCTCACTGCTTTACCACAAAGAGTTATTTCCCAGTTAAGTCCAATGACCAAAACAGTGACTATTCTAAAACCCTATCTACTTTCCTTAGAGGAGACAGATGTTATCTCATCGAGGTTAAGGGCAGATTATATAAACTGATTTGCTCACTAGAGAGCACAGAGCCATGGTCTCCACACTGTTGGCCCGAGTCAGCTTCAGCACATTCCTCGCCTGGGCCGGAGAAGAGTGATCCAGATCAAGAGCCAGTGCCCCACTCCCCCTTGCCCAGGCAGGGAGGACTCTAGCATAGGATAGGCGGAGAGGGGAAATCTAAAAATAAAGCTCTCTGAAGAAACTGTCTTGCCTAAAGAGCAGCTTCCCACGCACACTGGAGTGCCACATCTGCGGGGGCTGGAAGCACGGGAACGGAACAATCCTGACCAAGTCACAGAAGTATTACCCGGGTTTTTTTTAGGGGTGGGGAGCTGGGGGTAAGGGGGTGACAGCACATTTAGGACTCCCTCCATCGGCACCCCTGTGTCTGGGCTGCAGACCTGGAGCAAAGGGCTTCAGGGACAGAAAACAGGACTTTCTTTTCTGGGAGACTGGAAAGATGGCTAGTGACTAGCCCAGCCTTTCCAACTGTTCTCCTTCCCTCCTTGCAGGAGGTGAGCACAGCCAAGTGCTCTCTCAATACACACGAAAGTGGAGTTGAGGGTTTCAGTGGGCTTCAGGCTCAGAAGGGCCTTTCTTGGTTCTGCTCCCTTCAGTAGGGTCAGGGACTACCAAGTGGGGAAAAAAATAAAAGCATACACTCTGAGAACTGCAATTAGCATTGACATTCGGTTTGCTATCGTCATCTTACACCCCAAGGACAAAGCAGTTGTCCTGTTGCCAAGCAACTAGCAAATGAGGCTTCCCCACCCCCAGCAGGTAAGAGGCCACTAGAAAAAGTTCAACCCCTGAGTTGGATACCACCTCATGGGGAAGCACGGAACACACTCAGTAGCTACTTCTGGTTTAAGAGAGTGATCACCTCACCTCTTTCATTAAGGGTTTTAACCTTGAGAGATACAATGTGCTTGTACCAGATTGCTGGCGTTCTGCCAAGAAGCCTAGGTACGAAGAAGGAAACTATTCCCAATTCCAAGAGGAATCCATGGCTTCCCCCTATCAGTCCACCTCTCCTGGAGGTTGTACTTTGACCTGACCAAGTATTATACTATGTCTCAAGGGTCAGAAGCTCAGCCTTGGACAATATCTCCAAATAGCTTTCAGCAGCAATACACTCAATGCTATATACCTGCTCTCTCCACCCCTCCCTTCCTAGGGACCAGACACCCACCGTGTGCCCCGATTCACAAGGACAGCAGACAACCAGCAGGTGGTGAGGGGAAATGGAAACACAATAAAACACCCAGAATGTAGCAACTGGTCAGTTCTTCAGTCTTTAAGACCCTGGAGGAGGGCACTGTGAGCAGAGGATTCAGCCTAGTAGAACCTAATTGGAATCCAAGCTCCTTTGCTTCTCAACCTGCTTCCTGAGAGGTGCTTGAGAGGCAGGAAATGATGGCCCAAGTCCTTGAGTCCCTGCCACCCAGGTGAGAGACCCAAAGGGAGTTCCAGGCTCCTGGGTGTGTGTGGGTCTGTCACTCTGCCTGGCAGATAATATAAATCTTTCTTTTTGGTTTTTAAGAAAGAGACCCTGTACCAGTACACTGTGAGAGTTGCTATGCTCAGACACCAATCCTGAGGTCTATTGTGCATATGTATAGATGGGGATGAGGGGGTGCCAGGTTTTTCCCTTAAAGCACAGATTGCAAGCAAAGTACTTTGAACGTTGGAGCACAATTTTAATGCTGACTAGCAACAATCACCCAACAGTCTTTTACAATTAGAGCAAAGTGAAAAATTTCCCGGACTGAGTCATTCATGAGGGAAAAGGAAGAAGCCAGCTCACAAAAGGGAGGAGATACTGACCATAAAATACACAACCTGAGCATACAGAGAGAAGTGTTATTTTAGCACTGGGAGTACACACTCCCTACCCCACTAGTTACACAAGAAGGGCCGGGTTGGCACAAAGCTCCCCCGGCCCCGCACCAGGGCCTGGCGCTCGGAAGGGCAGCTTACCTGACATACAAGGACCTCTTCTCGCTTGTTCGCAGGGACCCAGACCCAGAGCTCATGCTGCTGTTCATCATTTGTTCTCGCAAGTCATGTATCTTCGATTCAAAGCGACTGTACTCTGTCAGGCAGACAAGGGAAAAGACAGGAAAAAGCATGAACCCAAGGAGCTCCCCTGAGCCCGCATACGGCAGCCAAAAAGCCAGGAAGACACTTGGCTTCAAAGCAGCCAGAGCCAGCCCTGTCAATCTTCGCTTTGATAGGCAGCGTCCCTCTCCTCCCTCCAACTACAGAAGGACAGACTTCCCTCCACTCCCCCCCCCCCCCGCGCCCCACCGCCCCAAGACGAACAGAAGGAAAGAATGCACCTGGAAAAGGAATAGCATTGGGGCATGTCAAATGGAAAATGCTTTTATCTGCCTCTAAATCTCACTGATCCTTAAAAAAAAAAGTAAAACAACTGGAAGGAGGTTCCAGTGCAGCTTTTATAAATCTTTAGGGCAGGCACCAAGGCCCAAGGAGAGCAGATGGGAAAGGAGACTTTCCCAAAAAGCGGACTGCAGAGAACAGATGGCCCAGAGACAAAGGGTGCGGGTTGGGGGGCGGGGGGTGGGGGGAGACCAGGATGGGATGGTGGCTGGGAAGGACCTGAGGTCATTCTGTCATTGTTAGACAAGCAAGATGACCGGGGGGGGGGGGGGGGGACAGCGCTATTGGAACCCCATAGGAGGGTAAAAGCCACTCTCACAACCGCAGGAGAATGAAAGCTCTCCTGAGTTATTTCCTCTGTGGCTCCGGCCACAATGAAACATTAAACGTAAGTTCTCCTAAACCTGGAAGTCTGCTGACACGTCCCACCTCCAAAACCATCCAGTCAGTGAGGGCCGAAGTCCATGCCCGGCCTTGGAGCCTGCTGAGACCATCACAACTACCTGCAATGGGCTTATCACTCTGCCAATGTAGCTACAGGTTTATGGCCAATTTAAGAAACCTGATATAGGAAAATTAACTCTAGCTGTGTAATTATTATAAAAGGCTTATTATAGTGCTGGTGTGCTGTGACATTCTCCTAGTATATTTAAAATACAATATTCACACTTACCACACAGACACACAATTACACAACATTTTTCGGAGCTATAATTGCAGCATAAAATGGGGTACAGCTAAGGCACAGGGTGTGCAAATGGCATTACTTCACCAGGACAAGCTGACTTTAAAGCAAGTCAAAACGTATACTAGGGGTTGTAGGTTGGGGAACTGTTTTTAAAAGACCAACACGATTCCAAAGGAAAAAAAAATCCACAAAAGCATTTTCATGCACCATAGAGGGCTGGCACGAAGCATCCTCACCTAGTCCGTATGGCTCTACAGGAGAAAACAAAACACCTGTTCCAACACCTGATACTCTTCCCCGCCCTCAGCAAAGCAATCTGACCTTCAGCTGGGTATAAAGGGAAATGCTAAAGAGCCTAAAGGGGAGGAAATGGAGTTCTAAGTCACACAAATAAAGTTTCTTTTTCTTCGCTGAGGTATCAATGGAGTCAACTGGTTAAATTCGTGTGTTCTTTCATTCATCACGCACCAGCATTATGGTGATTTGTCCTCATTACCTACTCCCGTCCATGAAATCCTGGAGGAAGCAGTTAAATCACTGACTCACCCATTAAATGGGGTGGGGGGGAGAAAAGAGACAACAGCTGGACATTGTCCCCGTTCTCAGGGTTACAAGGCAACACATCAATATCAATGAAGTGTCCCAATCTAAGGTGGAGAGGGTGGTGACCGGTTTATCATAAAAGCCCCGGGCTGCCCGAGAACAGCAGCAGGCTGGTCAACCTCTAGAGATGGCCCAGGGACTGGCCCCACCCCAGGAGCCAACCTTTTAACCTGCTTAGAAATTGCTTCTCCTCCCTTTCCTTTCTGGCCCTCCTCCAAGCACACCGACTTCGGGCAGATCACGTGAGACGGAGATTTCTGACCAGGCAAACCCTTTCTTGGGGAACATAAGTAAAAGACACAAAAATGCACTGAATCCCAAACATAAAAACATGCAACCTATTCCTCTGTTTCCCCCACTCAAAACCTGTTTATGGATTTCCTCCTTTAGAACTGCCTTGCCCGCTGAACTCTAACTCAGCAGCAGGTCATAGCAGTTGCTTAGTAACTACATTTCGTAAAAAAAAAAAAAAATTCTTTAAAAAATAACTACCAAACCACCATTTCCTCAAAACTCCTAATCCAAGGTTGATCATTCTGGGCCAGTGAACCCACTTAAAATAGACTACAGAAAGAGAACACAGCTATTGCTTTAAGGAATCTACTTTTTGTTTTTATATGTGCTACCAAGATTTCTCATTTGCTGAATTATTTTATTCATTTTATCACCATTTAGAGGATTCCCTTAGAAGTCCAGCCACTAATCAGTCTCCAGCTTCGATTCCACTAGGCACAGGGTAGCCTCAGAATAAATTATTGTTGGGGAAATGAGGAACGACCTAGAAAATTGTGTCCAAGTTGATGTTTCTATGCTCAGACGAATAAACCTAATGGTTTATTTAACCGATGGTTGCTGGGGTCACTGAGGGCTTAGAAAGGTAGTTAAGAAGTATTCCCATTTACTTTCATTCCTGGGGTTAATTGTTGGGAGCAACTGGAGTTTATAAACACCCTTTTGAGATGTGAAATAGCCCACAATGGGCATCTGGTTAACAGACTTTGTATACAACAAAGAATAAAAACATTCTAACAAAACATTGTCTAAAATGAGCTTCAGCTGGATAGTACCTCATCTTAGTATTAGAGTTTTCATTTTCCCAGGACACAAGCTTCCCTTAAAAAGCATCAAAACAGGGGCTGGCTAAGCCTCTGCCTGGAGTGCCGGCATCCCATATGGGCATTAGTTCACGTCCCAGCTGCTCCTCTTCTGATCCAGCTCCCTGCTGTTGGCCTGGGAAAGCAATGGAAGATGGCCCAAGTGCTTGAGCCCCTGCACCCACGTAGGAGACCAGTTGAAGCTCCTGGCTCTTGGCTTCAGATCAACCCAGGTCCGGCCATTGTGGCCATTTGGGGAGTGAACCAGTGGATGGAAGACCTTTCTCTCTGTTTTGTAACTCTGCCTCTCAAATAAATAAATAAAATCTTTTTAAAATTTAAAAATAAAGCATCAAAACAGGAGCCGGCATCATGGTGCAGCAGGTAAAGCCGCTGCTTGCAACACTGGCATCCCATATCAGAGGACGGGTGAGTCCCAGCTATTCTGCCTCTGAGCCAGAAACCACCTGCCACCTACGTGGGAGACCCGGATGGAGTTCCTGGCTCCTGGCTTTGGTCTGGCTCAGCCCTGGCTGTTGTGGCCATTTGAGGAGTGAACCTCACTGTTACTCTATCTTTCAAATAAATAAATCATTTTTAACAAAAAGCATCAAAATAACTATGGGAGAGGAGTTTGAAGTTTCCCAAAACATAGAAAACAGTATTGGAGGAGATGAAGATGCTAATTGCCCTGATTGGATCACTACATATTTTATACATGTATTAAATTATAATATTATACCCCATAAAGGAGTACAATGATGTCCATTTTAAAATTTAAAAAGCATCTGAGGGGCTGGCACTGTGGCACAGCAGGTAAAGCCGCCACCTACAGTGCCGGCATCCCATATGGTCGCTGGTTCGAGTCCGAGCTACTCCACTTCCGAGCCAGCTCTCTGCTATGGCCTGGGAAAGCAGTAGAAGATGGCCCAAGTCCTTGGACTCCTGCACCCGTGTGGGAGACCCAGAAGAAGCTCCTGGCTCCTGGCTCCTGATCAGCCCAGGTCTGGTCTGGACCAGCTCCTGCCATGGCGGCCATTTGGGGAGTGAACCAGTGGATGGAAGACTTTCTCTCTCTCTGCCTCTGCCTCTTTATAGCTCTGCCTTTCAAATAAATAAATAAATCTTTAAAAATAAAAAAGCATCTGAATTCTGAAAAGGTTCCTCCTTTTCTCCACTCATAACTAATACGGCTATTGCAAAAGGGCATCTCTTTGGTCAAAGTCATTGTCTAGGAAGCCCATCTTGACCAGTCTGTAACCCAGGGGGCCCACTTCAAATAGGCTACTTTAAAGAAACAATATTTTAGGCCGCTGTTGTGGCACAGCAGGTAAAGCTGTCGCCTGTGATGCTGGTATCCCATATGGGTACCAGTTTGTGTCCTGGCTGCTCCACTTCCAATCCGCTTCCTGCTAATATGCCTGGGAAAGTAGATGTCCCAAGTGCTTGGGTCCCTGCACCTACATGGGAGACCCAGTTGAAGCTCCTGGCTTCTGCCTGCCCTGGCCCAGTCCTGACTATTGTGCACTTGGGGAGTGAACCAGTGGGTGGAAGATTGATTTCTCCTTCTCTCCCCCTTCCTCCCCCTTCCTCTCACCTCTCTCTGTAACTGACTTTCAAAGAAACAAATCTTTTAAGAAAATAAAAAAGCAACATTATTAAAACCTCAAATCTATGAAACTGCACTTTATTCATCGTTCCCATTCAGATTGAACCCAACCATTTGTGACCCACAAAGATATCCACAGTGAGTCATCTTTTGCTCTCTCATTCCATTTTGCCAGTTGCTAATTACAGAGAGAGAACAAGTGGGAGGGGGCACAGTCAGAAGTGAGTGCCAAAACAGGGTTTCTCACTGACCACCTGGGCTGCCTGTAGAAGATGAGGATTTTGGACTCCACCCCAGACTCACTGCATCAGAACCTACTGAGTGAGGGGCCTATGAATCTGCATTTTTACAAGGATCATGGTGATTCTGATGCCCCATAAATTCTGAAATTGCTGATCTTCTTGATTTACAGAATTGAGTTTTGTTAGTATGGATGAAAGATGAGGCAAGGATCTTACAGTGTGTCTTGAAAGGAAGGCAGAGGCAAGAAGGTTGGAAAGCCCTCAAAAATAAAATTTGGCAATACTAGGCCGGCGCCGTGGCTCAATAGGCTAATCCTCCACCTTGCGGCGCCGGCACACCGGGTTCTAGTCCCGGTCGGGGCGCCGGATTCTGTCCCGGTTGCCCCTCTTCCAGGCCAGCTCTCTGCTATGGCCAGGGAGTGCAGTGGAGGATGGCCCAGGTGCTTGGGCCCTGCACCCCATGGGAGACCAGGAAAAGCACCTGGCTTCTGGCTCCTGCCATCAGATCAGCGCGGTGCGCCGGCTGCAGCGGCGGCCATTGGAGGGTGAACCAACGGCAAAGGAAGACCTTTCTCTCTCTGTCTCTCTCTCACTGTCCACTCTGCCTGTCCAAAAAAAAAAAAAAAAAAAAAAAAAAAAAAAAAAATTTGGCAATACTATTTGAAGTCCCAGGGGAAAAGAAAGTGCTAAACCACAGGCCACTGTTCAATGTGCCAGCAAAGAAAGCTGACAAGTTTACACTTTGGCTTGTTTGTTTAATTATAAAAGTAAGACATGGGTTTTTTTAAAAAAAAAATTGGTTTTTTTCTTCAGACACATCTGTATCATTTCCCCATCCGAATATCCAGAAATAACCACTATTAGAATTTTTTGTTTGTATCCTTCCAGACTTACTTTCACAGATATATTGTTTATAGACATCCACTCAACTCACACACAGATTTACACATGTACTTTTTGTATTCTCTGATACATCATCGAAAATCATCCATGTCAGTATATATAAACCTCATTATTTGAGTTTTCATTTAGTTTGAAAAGGACAGAGAGAAGGGGAGGAGAGTGAGAGAGATCTTTGATCTGCTGGTTCACTGTCCAAATGCCTACAACAGCTAGGACTGGGCAAGGCCAAAATCAGGAGCCTGGAATTCAATCTGGTTCTCTCATGTAGGTGGCAGGAACCCAAGTACTTGGGCCATTTTCTGCTGCCTCACAGGTACATTAGCAGGAAGCTAGACTTGGAAGCAGAGCTAAGACTCAAACCCAGGCTCACTGATATGGGATGTGGGCATCCCAAGTAACATCTTAGCAGCTGTGCCAAATGCCAGCCCCAGACCAGATCTCAGTCTTTTTAATAGATGTGTAGTATTCCAAATTACAGGTAGACCATAATTTATTCCATCAAATCCCAATTAATACACATTTAAATGGCTTACAATCTATAATATTACAATTGATGCTATATTCTACATTCACATGAACATGTCTATAGTGTAGATTCATTCCTACAAGTGAAACTGCAGGGTCAAATTATATGCACATTAAATTTGTGATTGGCACTACCAAAGAGAACCCCAACATTCTGAAGCCTGTCTGACTGTGAGGATAAACTGCTATTCTAAAGCTTCCAGCAGCTTTTCTGTTTCTAAAGTGGAGGCAGAATTTACCTTTGAGGACAGATTGATCTTTCATTTGTGGACAAACCCTTTAAATGGGTCTTGATTATACAAAAGTAAAGCCAAGATTTTATTCTAGAATGGACGAAGACAAAGAGGAGCTAAAATGTTCTCTCGGCATAATAACGCAAAAAGCTGTCCTACTGGTAGGTGGAGTTGCCAGTTCACCGCACAGGTCTCTCTCTCTCTCTAAGAGCTGTTTCCTATTCCTAACTCACTGAAACCTAACTGGCTTCAGCTTCTACCTATGAGACATTTTACCTATCTCCCCAAGTATCTCCCTCTAGACCTGACCACTTGGGTCTCTCCCTCACTTGAAAACTAAGCCTTTCCCTCCTTGTGTGAAAACTCGCCATCACTCTCAGTGACACGTCCTCCTTGCCCTGCACACACACGGCCCATGCGTTGCCCCAGTTTTGCTGATGTCCCTTTCCCAATTGCTTCCCCAATCCATCTCTTTCTCACTTCCACTGTTTTTACCCTACTATTCACCTTACCTCTTAGTTTTCTCTTGATTATTTTATATCTGCCCCTCCTACCCCTTGCCTTGATTTAGCTCACATTCTATCTTCTCTTCTCTGGGCCCCTGCTAGAATGCCCTAACTGGATCTGCACCCCAAGGCTTTCAGAACTCTAATTGAACCTAGATTCTTATTTAAAAACCCTTCCTGAAACTTCAATGTGTAGTCCCCTTATCCAAGTATCTATAATAATTCATCAGAAACTAAAGCATTCTTTAAAGATGTATGGATTTATTTAAAAGGCAGGGTGATGGGAGTGGGGGTGTTGGGGAGAGACACCTTCTACCCTATGGGATGCAACAGCTTGGGCTGGGCTGGGCTGAAGCCAGGTGCCAGGAACTCTATCAGGGTCTCCTATATGGGTGGCAGGGGCCCAAGTACTTGAATCATCCTCTGCTGCCCTCCCAGGTGCATTATCATGGAGCTGGATTGGAAAGAGAGCAGCCGGGCCTTGAACAGGCACTTAGATTTAGGATGTGGGTATCCTAAGCTGCTATAACACCTGCCTCAGAAGCCAAAGCATTTTACTTTAATACCTCACCTACACTTTCAAGAATTGGTACAATCATTTTCCCATCACTCCCAGCCTATTGATTGCATCTCTCATCACACAGATCCTCTTTTGCACTAGCCTGCCTGCAACCCTGGAACACACCTTGTTCATTTCTACCTATTTGTCCCTGCTCCTGGAATTTTCTCCACTGCCTAACACTGAATGGCCTTCAGGTCCTTCAACACCTTTCTTTTCCCATCCAAAAAAAAAAAAAAAAAACTGTATTCATTCGTGTATTTATTCAAATATTTACTGAATGTTTACTATTTGCCAGGTACTGTAATAGCTGCTGGAGATATAATGGTAATCAAAATGGTTCCTAGAAATTATAATCACAAAACAAAAACCACTTAATTACTATTTCAATTATAACTATGATAACTGCTATGAAGAAAATGCTGAGAGAGACTAATAGGGTGATGTAACCTGTGTATGAGTGTATGAGTGTGTGTGTGTGTGTGTCTGTGTGTGTGTGTGTGGTGGGGTAGAGGGGGGCAGTGTGCTGAGGTTCAGCAAACATTTTCCTGAGTCCAGGGAAAAGGGGTGGAGGAAGAAAGAAACCTTTCTGGACAGCAGGAACAGCATCAAGCGAAGGATAGAATGTATGACTATGGGGCAGGCATTGTGGCTTAGTGGGTTAAGCTGCTGCTACAACACCAGCATCCCATATGTCCACTAGTTCGAGTCCCAGCTGCTCCACTTCTGATCCAGCTCCCTGCTTCCCTATCCATCTGGAAAAGCAGCTGCAGATGGCCCAAGTCCCTGGCCCCATGCCCCCACATGGGAGCCCGAGAAGAAGCTCCTGGCTCCCGGCTTCAGCTTGGCCCAGTCCATCATTTTGACCATTTGGGAAGTGAACCAGCAAACAGAACATTTCTCTGTGTCTCTCCTTCTCTCTCTGAACTCTGCCTTTCAAGTAAATAAATTTAAAAAATTATCGCATGGGATTAGATCATACAAAGCCTTACACACTGTTTACACGGCTTTACCCTGAGAGTAATGAATGAGAAGAAACAGTAAAAGATTTTAAGAAAACGAAGGACATGATCAGGTCTGTGTGTGTGTGTGTGTGAGAGAGAGAGAGAGACAGAGACAGAGAGACAGACACCCTGATGTGGTGTCTCACATCTAGACTTACAGGACACTCCTGTAAGTATCCCCTGCTTCTGCAGCATGCAAAGCGGCCAGCCCTTCCAGCCTCTGCTCAAACATGTCCAATGCTGGGAAGCTCTCTCATTCTAAAACTCTTAAAGAGCAAATCCTTGTGTTGAGGGCTATCTCTTCTGTCAGCTTGTCCTAATTCCAGCATATAAAACACGATGGCTTCCTTTCTTCATCACAGTGTGAAGGAACAGCTGGAAGAAGGTCAAAGAGGTAGAAAAGCCTGGAGCAGGGTCCAAGGCGATTGAATGAGACCAAGGGGGGCGTGCAGAATGCAACGAGGGGAAGGGGCAGTGATGGCAGCTTGGAGGCCAGATTTTAAGAGTTGAAGATAGGACCCTTCTTCCTAGGCCATGGGAACCACTGTTAATTGTTTAAAAAGTTAAGTCAGGGCTGGTGCCATGGCGTAACAAGACGCAGACCGCAGTGCCGGCATCCCCTATGGGCACCGGTTCTAGTCCCGGCAGCTCCACTTCCAATCCAGCTCTCTGCTTTGGCCTGGGAAAGCAGTAGAGGATGGCCCAAGTCCCTGGGCCCCTGCACCCATGTGGGGGATCCGGAAGAAGCACCTGGCTCCTGGTTTCAGCGTGACCCAGCCCCTACTTCGGCCACTGCAGCCATTTGGGGAGTGAACCAGCGGATGGAAGATATCTTTCTTTCTCTCTCTCTCTCTCTCTCTCTCTCTCTCTCCCTTTCTCCATCCCTCCCTCTCTCTGTAACTCTGCCTTTCAAATAAATAAAATAAAACTTTATAAAAAAGCTAAGTCATACAATTAGAACTAGATTTGGAGAACAATTATTCTGGGAGTATAATATAGATTGGAAGAGTGAGAGAAATACCAGAGACCAGGAAGCTACTCTATTAGTACACACAGTAATCTCAAAGGTCTGACATAATATGGGGCCATTGAAACTAGATAGAAGGAACAAGAATTTAGAAATACATTGGAGCTAGAAGAGATGAAATTTGGCATCTGACTAGATGATAAGAAAAGCTCAAAGGCAATTTCTGAGCCCAGGAAAATGTAGGATAATATCAGGCATAAGAGGGAATGGTCATGATGCCCTCAAAATAAGTTATTCCTTCTATAAGCTAAATATTGTTACTTCCTTAACTATTCTTCACCCAACATGGTTTCCAGACTTTTCCTCTACCTCTGCCTTTTAAAAACTCCTGCCCAGAATCTGTAGTGATGTCATTTCCTTGACTAAACTATAAGCTTCTTGATGTGGTTTTGGTTTCCTTCTCAAAGTTTAGTGTGGCGATCTGCACCCTTATTGAGTTGACAAACTCTTACTGAACATGCTAACTCACTATAGAGATCTGACAGGGCAAACATGGACTCTTTGAGTCTCGAATTCTGGCTGCTTAAGAGCAAATTGAAGAAAAAAACAATACAGACTTTCTCCTTCCACCCACCCAAACATGCTCAAAACTGCCCAATGAAACCACAAACCACTTCTGCAAAACACTGACATGTCAGAGGTTTCAAGATAGAATTAACAGCCCAATAAACACCAAAGGAGACTGAAACTGCAGTGCTCACTAATGTGAATTGGACACACACCCAGGTCTTCAAAACCACCTCTCCTGAGACTGCTCTCAAATCTATCCAGTCCCTAATGACAGAAAAACCTGTCTTCTAAGAATAAAAACAAAATGACATGTGTCATTAATTTGAAAAAGCTGACCTATATTAAGTTTATTTGGTCCTATTTGATTGCAACCAGGAAAATGCTGAAGAAACAGTAAACAAATGGTAGCAACAATGGGCATTTATTCTGCATGCGGTATAGACTACCAATGATTTGAATGAAGATATAAAAGGGAAAAGTTATAAAATAGAATCAAAGTCATGCCTATCAAATTTGGAAATGACAAGGACGTTAGTGAGACAGCTGCATGACAGACTTCCCACACACAGATTGTGACAGGAACAATCAGAAGATGCAAATAAAAATAAAGTAAAATAGAGAATTGTAACTTCCTGATCTTGAGACCTCACACAAATACTGAGTAGGGAAGACATAGTTGAATAAGAGCTCCTGCTTGGGTCACTACCAACTCAAAATAAACCAACAGCTACCCAAAAAGTGCACTCATTCTTATGAAAGTGCAAATGTTCAAATCTCAAACATGAGCAAGCATTTGGCTTGGCCATTAAGATACTCTCATCCCACATGGGACTATCTGGGTTAGATACTGGGCTCTGACACCTGACTCCAGCTTCCCACTATCACAGACCCTGGGAGGCAGCAGAGATGGCTCAAGTACTTGGATTCCTGCCACTCGCACAAGAGACCTGGAGTGTGGTCTTAGCTCCCAGCTTTGACTCTGGCCCAGTCTGGTCTTTGCAGGCATTTGGATAGTGAACCAGCAGACGGGAGCTCTCTGTCTCTCAAATAAATAAATGAATGATTGAATAATTTTCTTTAAAAATCTCAGTTACACAGCCTTCATTTGCCATTGCTGAGCTGCTCTGAGGGTCACAGGAATCGTCAACTGGGAAAAATGATCCAACTCCGGTAGAAATGAAGTTAGAACCTTAGAAAAGAGTCACAGATTTTGAGGAATATGAATTAGATTTTGGATTTCTACAGTTGTCTTTGAACTATAAACCCTCAGGATATATCTTAATGACAAGTGCCTGACCCAACACTATGGTTCATGTTTCCAAAGAAACAGATGGAGTTTAAAGCAAAATAAATCCATTAAGATACCCATTAATAAGGAGTAAGTGTATGAATTGCCAAATACATATGTAGGACTCGCAAACTTCCCTCTATAAAAATAATTATGAATCCCATCTTTTGTTAGTTTCTAATTATGAATCTACTATTTAAGGTAGTCTACACTTCTAAAACTAGATAAATTCTAATGTTGCTTCTAATTATGACATAATTATGATTTTGTTACCCAATCAATGAGGATCATAAGGAATCAAACCTGGAACAAGTCTAATTTAAGTTTTAAATATAACCTAGAAGAGGGAAATCCTCACATCTGTAAATAATATTAAATTTGGGGGGTTAAAAAAATACCAAAACACTAAGTATAAATCATTAAAAAAAATCTTAAGGCTACATGAGGCTTCAGGCAGAACAATGCCAACCAGGTCTCAATATGGATAAATACTGCTTGAGGAAAAATAATTTGAGCTCTACCTTTAGAACAATGGCTGGGAACTATGACTATCACAGAATAGAAATGCAGGTGTCATTGTTCTGGGCCTTGCAATGTTACAACGTGGTGCCTCACCCATACAAACCACAGTCAGGGTACTGGATAGCATCCTGCACAATACCAGCAATAAAAGAGAAAACAAGACCTGCCAGATCAGCTATGAAAAAAAAAATTTATCCCTGAATGCGTCTGTCCCCCAAAGAGCTTCCTGTGAATACAGGAAGAGCTACTGGGTCAAAGTGCTATACTACCCAGAGGTTTCATTCCATTTCATCACTTGGTCTGAAATTAGTGGCATGAAAAATGCCTTGACGTCACATTATGCTAAGAAAAGTATTCAAACACCACAACATTGGTCCTTCTCATCTATTCCATATCACCCAGGGGTGGGCATTTGGTACAACAGCTGGAACATTGCTTGGAACACCCACATCTCATATTTGAGTGACTGTTCAAATCCAGGCTTCTCTTCTGAATCCAGCTTCCTGCTAATGTGCACCCTGGAAGCCTGCAGGTGACAGCTCAAGTACTTGGGTTCCTGCCACCCGCACAGGAGACCCAGATTGAATTTCAGGCACTGGGCTTCAGCCTAATGCAGACCTGGTTGTTGTGGGCATTTGCGAAGTGAACTAGTTTGAACCCCCACCACCACCCCGAAACAATTTGTCCAACAAATTGCGATAAAAGCCTCAAATAAAGTTTATTTTCCCTCTCAAAAGAATTTCATGCCACATATACAAATGAAAAATTAACAAGGCCTTTGTCTCCTTTAACCTATAAGCCAAAGTATATGTAAAGACAACTCCAAAACAAAGTACCTCATCCAGAAAACATGAGAATGAAGACAGTTATACCTTTTCCCTGCTCTCAGGCAATGGGTACACTGTGTAAAACAATCTTCCACTTAACAGCAATGCTACAATGTAGTAACTAAAACATGCATATCTTACAATGACACTTGCTAATTTGAGCTAATATAACCATTTTTTGTTTGCTGATTCTCTTCTTTTAATAGAAAACTTTCATTTAATAAATATAAATTTTGAAAGGACAACTTTTAGATTATAGAGGTTCTTCCCCCATACCTACCCTCCCACCCCCAAACCATCCCACCTCCTACTCCCTCTCCCATCCCATTCTTCATGAAGACGCGTTTTTAATTATCTTTATATACAGAAGATCAACTCTATACTAAGCAAATATTTCAACAGTTTGTACCCACACAAACACACAAAGTATAAAGTACTGTTTGAAGACTAGTTTTACCGTTAATTCTCATAGTACAACACATTAAGGACAGAGATCCTACAGGGGAGCAAGTGCACAGTGACTCCTGTTGTTGATTTGACAATTGACACTCTTATTATGACAAGGCTTTTGTCATGAGCTGCCAAGGCTATGGAAGCCTCCTGAGTTCACAAACTCTGACCTTATTTAGACAAGGCCATAATCAAAGTGGAAATTCTCTCCTCCCTTCAGAGAAAGGTACCTCCTTCTTTGATGGTCCCTTTTTTCCACTGGGATCTCACTCACAGAGATCTTTCATGTAGGTCATTTTTTGCCACAGTGTCTTGGCTTTCCATGCCTGAGATACTCTCATGGGCTTTTTAGCCAGATCTGAATGCCTTAAGGGCTGATTCTGAGACTAGAGTCATTCTATGAGGATGCTGTGTATCCCGCTTCCCATGTTGGATCGTTCTCTCCTTTTTAATTCTATCAGTATTAGCAGACACTAGTCTTGTTTATGTGATCCCTTTGACACTTAATCTTATCTTTATGATCAGTTATGAACTTAAACTAATCACTTTAACTAGTAAGATAGCATTGGTACCAGCTAACTTAATGAGATTTGGAGTCTCATGGCACGTTTCTAGCTCTACCATAGGGGTAAATCCGAGGGAACATATGCCAAACTGTACATCTCCTCCTTCTCTTATTCCCACTCTTATTTTTAACAGGGATCAATTTTCAGTTGGATTTAAACACCCAAGAATAATTGTGTGTTAATTAAAGAGTTCAACCAATGGTATTAAGTAGAACAAGAAAATACTGAAAAGAATAAAATAGTAAGCTGTTCCTCAACAGTCAGGACAAGGGCTGATCCAGTCATTGCTTCTCATAGTGTCAGTTTCACTTCTGCAGGTTTCCTTTTAGGTACTCAGTTAGTTGTCACTGATCAGAGAGAACATATGATATTTGTCCCTTTGGGACTGGCTTATTTCACTCAGCAAGATGTTTTCCAGATTCCTCCATTTTGTTGCAACCAATTTTTATATTTTACCAGACCCATGGAGAGTCTAGATTCAAATATTGTTCACAGTAGTCACTCCCACAGGACCACAAACTCTCTGGGCTTTTATTTAGGGGGATATCAACTGAATCTCCTGTAGGTCAAGTTTTTGAGGAAGGAACCCAGAAAGTGGCACCCAGGGAAAGACTCCTCACGTTTACAGCTGTCAAAAACATCTGTGCTCATTTTTCAGTAACTGGTAAACCCAGAGTAAAATACTGCAGAATATGAAAGCCAAAACCCAAATTGTGTGCACATGCAAGGAAATTGTGGATTATTTAATAAATGGTACTGAATTAATTAGTATTTGAGGCAGAATTAAGTTAGCACCTTACCTTACATTATAAATAAACTCTGGGCAGGTTAATGTTTTAAATTGAAAAAACATTAAATAATGAAAATACAACAAGGGGAGTATTTATTTGCTCTCCAGGTAGGGAAGTCCCTTCCAAACCTATGGACAGGGTAAAATAAACAAAAGAAAACACTGATATATTTGACTATATGAAAACATAAAATATCCAAATCTCAAGGTAAAAATCAAATGAAAAATCAAGCTAGAAACTGGGATAAGTCTCTGTGACATAAAGAGTCAATATTCTAACTAAAGTAAAGCTTTTGTCTATCAATAAGAAGTGATGAGCATGCTCTGATAGGGAAATGGGGAAAGGGTATGAACAAGTAATATAGAAAAAAGATCAAGAAACACAGAAATGCTCAATTCCACTGTTAACAAAAGAAATACATGCATGTTAAAATACAAAGCAAATAACATTTGTATCTATCAAATTTGCAGAGATTGTCTTAAATACCCCACGTTTATGAGGATCTTGAAACAGATCTTACACTATCCGTGGGGGTAGTGGCCAATTTGGCAAAATGCATCAAAAGCCTTACACATGGTCTACCTTTTGACACAATCATTTCCCTTACAGGAACTTATCCTGAGGAAATACATAGATTCACAAAAACCCTGCACAAGGGTGTGCACCAAAGTGCTTTGTGTGAGATCAAAACACTGGAGACAACCTAAATATCACCAAAAGGGGAGCAGCTACATGAATCAAGGGAACTTCAAGAAATTTGTGGAAAAATAGAATTAAAAGATAAGTATAATTTGGTGCAAAAAATTTAAAATCCATGCATACTTATTTCATAATACACATTTTCCATGGATTTTTTGAAATATCCTCAAGTTGCAGCTCACAATAACAGAATATTATTTAACTTAAAAACTATGTTTCCAGGGCAGGTGTTCGATGCAGCAGTTAAGATACCCACATCCGATACTGGAGTGCCTGCACCAAGTCCCAGTTCCACTTCCAAGTCTAGCTTCCTGCTAATGTGCACCCTGGGAAGCAGCAGATGATGGCCCAAACGCTTGGGTCTCTACTACCCAAGGGAGGTACCCATATTGAGTTCCAGGCTTATAACTTCAGCCTGGTCTAGCCCTGGCTGTTGTGGGAATTGAGAAATGAAGCAGTGGATAGACAATCAATCAATCAATCTCTCCTTCCCCCTTTGTCTTTCTCTCTCTGCCTTTCAAATAAAAATTAAAATTAAAAAAATTTAAACCAGCATTTTTCCAAAGGCTATTTAATAACCTAGGAAAATATCATGATATATGTTAGTAGAAAGAATATATAATTAAACAGAATAATCTTATCATTTAAAAAATTTATTTTCATTTTTATTTGAAAGGCAGATACACACATACAGAGATTGAGAGAGAGAGAGAGAGAGGAGAGAGTCAGATAGATAGACACACAGAGACAGATACACAGATACCTTCCATTAGCTGGTCAGTCCCCAAATGCCCGCAACAGCCAGGGCTGGGACAGGCCAAAGCCAGGCACTTGCTTTTTATTCAGAACTCAGTCGGGATATCCCACAGGAGTGGCAGGGACCCAAGTACTTGAGACACCACTTCTGCCTCCCAAAGTGTATACTAGCAGGAAACTGGAATTGGGAGTGCAGCTTGGACTTTAACCCAAGCACTCTGATATGGGCTGCAGGTATCCCAAGCAGCAACTTAATGGCTATGGCAGATGCTTGCCCCAGAATAATTCTATTCTCAAAAGAGACATATATATATATATATATATATATATGAATATATAAAAGTTTGGAGGCAAACACACATACATTAGTAGTTATCTCTAGAGGTAGTTTTATTTATATTTTTATGTATTTTCCAATTTTCTAAAATCTAAATGTAATACTCTTATATCCAAGATGGGAAGCAGATTGAACAGGACAGGCCCAAGTAAAAAGCCAGGACATATATATACTAGAAATTTCCCTCCATATTGCTCCTTACTCATTAAGCATTTCCTCTGGAATTGACTATACAGCCAGTTCCAGATAAATCCAAGGAAACATATCCAAAAGTCTGCCAAAGAAGCCTTTTCAATGGCTTGTTGAAATCCAGATATATTACATCTACCATATTGCCATATCTACAGCCCACTAATCCTGTCCACTGAGAAAATCTGATCTGACATGACTTGTTTAACCTTCTGAACCAATTCTTGCTCCTTGTGCTCATCACTTCTGAGTATTTACAAAACAAAAAAGTAGTCTCAATGATCTACTATGGAATTTAACCCAAGATTCACACTATTCTTTCTCATTTTTGAAAATCTACATCTCGAGCCGGCGCCGTGGCTCAATAGGCTAATCCTCCACCTTGCGGCGCCGGCACACCGGGTTCTAGTCCCGGTTGGGGCGCCGGATTCTGTCCCGGTTGCCCCTCTTCCAGGCCAGCTCTCTGCTATGGCCAGGGAGTGCAGTGGAGGATGGCCCAGGTGCTTGGGCCCTGCACCCCATGGGAGACCAGGAAAAGCACCTGGCTCCTGGCTCCTGCCAGGATCAGCGCGGTGCGCCGGCTGCAGCGGCGGCCATCGGAGGGTGAACCAGCGGCAAAGGAAGACCTTTCTCTCTCTGTCTCTCTCTCACTGTCCACTCTGCCTGTCAAAAAAAAAAAAAAAAAAAAAAAAAAAAAGAAAATCTACATCCCTAATCTACATGTTTATATAAATTATGTTAGTTTTCTTCTTTTGTCTTTTCAAATGTCTTCTCACTTAGTTTCATCAAGTAGAAAAGTAAAAAAAAAAAATCTATAGTTTTCACTTTTACAGATATCTAAACTCAAGGTCTGGCGCTGTGGCATACTAAGCTAAGCCTCCACCCGCAGTGCCAGCATCTCATATGGGCACCAGGTTCTAGTCCCGGCTGCTCCTCTTCCGATCCAGCTCTCTGCTGTGGCCTGGGAAAGCAGAAGGTGGCCCAAGTCCTTGGGCTCCTGCATCTGCATGGGACCAGAGGGGGATCCTGACTCCTGGCTTTGGATTGGTCCAGCCCCAGCCATTGTGGCCATTTGGGACCGTAAACCAGCAGGTGGAAGACTTTTGTCTCCCCCTCTCTCAGTCTCTAACTCTACCTCTCAAATAAGTAAAATCTAAAAAAAAGATACCTAACTTCAGTGAAAAGTAAACAAAAGTCTATTTCAAGAGGATGAAAACTTTATCACTGGAAGGAATAGGGGAAAACAATGCAAGACCGTGATAAGCTCAAGACTGTGTGACTTAATAAGGGTCTAGATACAAATAGGAACTGGTAAATTGAATTCAAAACTTACTTGCACTTATCTAACAAAGAATTTGCATTAGAACAAACATTAGCAATCATTTTGCCCAGTCCATTTTACAAATCACAAAATGGAGTCCCTAATAGGTAAGTTAACTAGTCTAAGATCATTCAGCTACTTAAAGTCAGAAAGAACACTAGGCTTTGGCTTCTCTGTCAAGATTTTACACAGACATAGGTTATCTGTACACAGTATATAATGCAAGTATATCATTCCTACGTAAAGGGAGCAAAATCATTGCTTTTTAATTTCAGGGACAAGGGTAGGCTCAAATTATTCTACTTAGCTGATTTCTCCATTTAAAATAACAAAACAATTACCCTGTTGTAGAATAGAAGGCTAAAACTTTAAACAAAGCAGCAGTGTCAATACCAGGGTCACGATTTCAACAAGCAACACATTAGGTTAAAAAGAAATTCTAAAAAGCTATACTTAAATAAGAAATAACTTGTTCTCATTACTATATATTATTGTAATCATTCTACCTCATAAGGAAAATTTCCTGATTCCAAAGATCCTAGGATGTTTCCCTGAAACTATCTAAAGAAGGATAAGAAAACACCTGTCCAGCTAGGTTCAGACTGCTTTGCCAAATCTAGTTATCATGTCCTTGGGCTACATGAAATACAGAAAAACGCAGCATAAGTACACACACCCAGCTCCAGGGGGTAAAACTGGAAAGAAAGCTTAACATTTTTGTCTCTTCTGATTTTACAAAACAGGGTATGCCTAAAAGGGTGTAGTCACTTTGGGGAGAAAATCTGGCAGTTCCTCAAATATGTTAAACATTAACTTACCTTATGACGCAGCAATTCCACTCCTGGGTATATAATCCAAGAAAATTGAAAACACATGTTCATAAAACTTGTCTATGAATGTTCATAGCAGCAGTATTAACAGTTGTCAAAAGGTAGAAACAAGCCAAATATCTATCAACTCAAGGATGAATAAACAAAATGTGGTATAACCATAGGATGGAATATTATTTGGCCATAAAAAAGGAATGAAGTACTGATACATGCTACCACATGGATGAACCTCTAAAACACTGTACTAAGTGAAAGAAACCAGATGTAAAAGGCCACGTATTACTTCATTTCCATTTATATGAACCAGCCAGATAAAGCAAATTTATGGAAAGAGAAAGGAGAATGATAGTTGCCTGGGGGCTAGGACGAGGAGAGAGGTTGGGGAGAAATGGAAGAGTGACCGCTAACAGGGATACAACTTGTTTTTAGGGTGATGAAAATGTTCTAAAATTGACTCTGGTGACAGTTGCACAACTCTGAAAACAATTTTTTTAAGATTTATTTAATTTATTTGAAAGGCACAGTTACAGAGGGAGAGAGAGAGAGAGAGAGATGGGGAAATGGAGAGACAGAGAGAGATCTTCTATCTGCTGGCTCACTCACCAAATGGCCGCAATGACTACAGCGGGGCTAGACTGCAGTCAGGAGCCAGGAACTTTCTCTGGGTCTGCCATGCGAGTGCAGGGACCCAAGCACTTGCGGCATCTATCACTGCTTTCCCAGGTACATTAGCAGGGAGCTGGATCAGAAGTGGAGCACTAGACTTGAACCGGCACCCACATGGGATGCTGGCATTGCAGGAGGCAGCTTTATCAGCTATGCCACAGCACCAGCCCCAACTCTGAATTGTGTACTTTAAATGGAAGTGTTATCCAGTATGTGACTTGCAACTCAATGAACTTAAAAAAAAAAAAAAAGGTTCACCTGATCCTTTTTATCAGCTCAGCATTCCTAACTAAAACTCTATAACCAAGCCCTAAACTCCTTCGGCACATAGAGCAATAAGAGAGAGAGATAGTAATATTACTGGTTTCTTTTAATGACCTGAGTAATTAACATAGTTGCCTTACTCTGGTTTCAAGTCCATAATCAAAGCAGGGGACCAAGCAAAGTAAAACAGAACAGTAAACAATAAGTATATGAAAACACTCAACATCATTAGCCTTCAGGGAAATGTACAACAAAACCACAATGAGATATCACTTCACACCCACGTGGATAGTTAGAACCAGAAAGACTAACAATAACAAGTGTTGGGGAAGATGTGGAGAAATCGGAGCCCTTACATACTATTGAAGGGAATATGAAAAGGTGCAGTCTCTGTGGGAAGCAGCCTGACCAAAGGTTAAACATGGAGTCATCATATGATCCAGCAATTCCACTTATAGGTATATCATGCTCAAGAGAAAAGTAAACATCCGTCTGTGCAAAACTTTGCACACTAATGTCCATAAAGCACTGTTCCTGACAGCCAAAATGCAGAAACATCCAAATACCCATCAACTGATGGAAAAACAAAATGTGACAGATACCTATCACGGAGTATTATTCAGCCATGAAAAGGAATGGCATATTGGATACATGCTAGAACACAGATTGAGCCTTGATAATGCTGTGCTAAGTGAACGAAGCCAGTCACAAAAGACCACATACTATACGAATCCGTTTATATGAAATGTCCTGAATAGGCAAATCCATATAGACAGAAAGTAGATTAGTGGTTGCCTAGGGCTAAGCAGGATGGGGGGGGGGGGTGATGGCTGAAGGTTACGGCAGTGGCAAAAATTCTAAAATCGATTGTGGTGATGGTTGCATAATTCTGTGAATATTATAAAAGCTTTCAAATGAATGAATTAGAAGGTCATAAAAAATGAATGACAAATACAACTCCAGAAATGAGAAAATGCCTACTTGCTGCATTAATATTCTTAAGCCTGCACAATTTGCTATCAAGTCAAACAAACCAACTCCTACTTTTTGGCTTCTCCTGGGAATCCCTCCCCCCCTACAATATCACTCCCTCAGGCTGCCAGCAGCCTTTCTACCCCCAGGTTACTGCCCTCTTTGGAGCAGGGGTTTGCGCCATCAAGATGAAAAGGGTTGAGAGTTGGTTTTACTCCATTGTTAACAGCTTCCAGCATCTGAAGCATCTCGGACCGGTATCTTTTGCTGTGTCCAGATGTATACGGGTAGGGAGGGAGAGGAGGCTCACGGCTTCCCTCAGCAGTGAGAGAAGGTTGTGACCTAGTACAAAAGCCCTAAATCCAAAAGGCTCAGGAAATCTGACTCCAAATGCTGATTCTGTTGCTCACTGGCTGTATGACCCTGAGCAAATCACTCAACCTCTCTGATCCTTATTTTCTTCATCTACACAATGGGGAACATTAATGCTTATCTCACAAGTATATCCTGAAGACTGATGCTTACAAAAGTTTGCGGCACATGGAGGTACTCAATAATTCCATTCAACAAACTACATGCCAGGCTCCAGCCCAGGTGCTGGGACACAAAGATGAATGCAATGCCAGCTGCAAATGGCTCATAGCTCAAGGCTGCTGTTAACAGAAATTCCTTTTCTTTCTCCCTTACTTCCACCTGCATGAGAACCTTGATTCTTTGGCCTTAGTATACTTCCGCCTCTGCACTCCCAAGAGATTCTGTTGATAGGGCAGCAGTTACCTTTATAGCCTTCATTCTCAAACAGGGTCAGATGGCTTGGTTACCTAAATGTTGTGGGGCAAACATCACTTTTATGTTTTCAAGTTACAGTCAACATTGATCCCTAACTCAGCCAGACCTTACCCACAGGTGTTCCCATGGTGAAAGTAGGTTTGTTCAGCACTTTAAAATAAGTTCTGGAAAAAAAAATCTCATCTGGATTTACATTCCAGTTGAAAGGACTGGTCACGAAGGATCACTTCCCAGTTTAGCTACCTTAGTGATCTGGCTCGCCTCCTGATTTTGAAATCAAGTTCTATTCTAAAAACAACTGGGCTTTCCAGAAAAATACTAGTTCAGTTTATAATCACAGACTGACACAAAGTCAGGGGAGGGACGGGGGCAGATGGAGGAGATCTTAATGGAGCAATTCCACAAGCCACAGAAAGATACGTTTCATTTTAATAGATTGGAAGTGTACTTTTGATGAGAGCCAGTTGTTGAAATGTTCAATTTGAATTTTAAGCAGGATTATACATGCCCAAGAACATCCTGCTATTTTTAGCTAATAGGTAGGGTTTTTTGTGTCCACAACAGTTTGGAGCAATCAGGAGTGAAACTATTAAGCAGCATCTTTCACTGTGGTACCTTATCATTTAGTACTTTTATTTCTATGTGATTATTTTCCAGAGCTTCATCGTAGAAACACTAGTAGAGCACTCATGCTAGGCATGATACAAAGATCAAATAAAAAGAGAAGGTTCCGATAGTTCACTGTGGGCTTAACCACATGAAGTAAACCAGACAGATGGAGGCATCTGGAGGTCAGAGCATTCCCAAGTTGCCATCCAGTGCCTAAGAGTCCATTCGTTAAGAAGCAACTGTCCATGGGGGCTGGCGCTGTGGCGCAGTGGGTTAACGCCCTGGCCTGAAGCACCGGCATCCCGTATGGGCGATGGTTCAAAACCCAGCTGCTCCACTTCTGATCCAGCTCTCTGCTAAGGCCTGGGATAGCAGTAGAAGATGGCCCAAGTCCTTGGGCCCCTGCGCCTGTGTGGGAGACCCAGAAGAAGCTCCTGCCTTCGGATCGGCGCAGCTCCAGCCATTGTGGCCTTCTGGGAAGTGAACCATCAGATGGACGATCTCTCTCTCTCTCTCTCTCTGCCTCTCCTCTCTCTGTGTAACTCTGGCTTTCAAATAAATAAATAAACCTTTTTTTTTTTAAAGCCACTGTCCTAAGCCTATCACCTTTCTAAGGCCTTCACCTTCCCTTTATGTAGTCACGGGAGAGGGACACTGAAAATGTCCTAAAACTGACTGTGGGGATGCAGGCACAACTCCATGAGTATCATGGAATTGCAGACGTAAGTGGAAGAGTTGCATAGTGTATGAGTTAATGTTCAATAAAGCCATTAAACAAGGAGGAAAAATGTTCTTACTCTGCTTGTTCTAATTAGTCGAAGCTATGTTTGAATCTCGCATGCTAAAGAGAGAGTGGCCACCAGGAAGAGCACGCTAACTTTCCCTTAGTTTCTTTCCTGCTGGTCATCCACTCTCAGCCAGGTCTGAGGTCCCTCTGGTGTTCACAACCACAGCATCTCAGCTGGTGGACAGCAGGATAGAATGGATTGCTGACCCTCGGCCAACTTTCCCTTCATGACCTTAGGCAAGTCACGTCCTGGCTCTCGTGTAGCTGTTCCGGTTTGTACAATGAGGGATTAGACTACGTGAGCTTTTCCAGCTCCCACATTCTCATGCTATGTGGGGAAAAAAATCCAAATAATGAACACTTAAGTTGGCCAATAACATGTACTCTCTGCCAATTTTGCCAACAGACATATATTTGGATTATTCATTTTGTAAATACCCACTGTGATGCAACCCTCTAAAGAACTGTATTTAATACACTTATAAAATGATCAACATGGAGTCCTGAGTCTTAAAAACTAGCACTTTATCAAAGAAAATTCAGAGTCCAACAAGGAATGCTTGATAGTCCCTCTGGACCTGTCTCCAAGGGTCCATTTGCAAATGGAAAAAAAATAAAAGCTTTTGCCTGTTGGGACCCTGTTGGGCTTCGCAAACCAAAGAAAGAAATAAGATTGAGGTGGCAGAGCCTGAAGCAACAGTGGTTCAACTAACCCCAAAGAGAAGAAAGGCTGGGTGTAGAAAAAGTGGGAGAGAGACCAACAGGAGATGGCACCCCAATCTCCATTACGAACTCTTGAGAAACGGCTCAGAGAGTAATAAATGCTGCAATAATCCCTCCACCCTGGGGAACTTACAGCTTTTCACACAAACCAGTTGCATTCCCCCAGCAAAAGTCACAGAAACATGTAGTCACCAGTTTGCAACATACCACCACCAGACAAATTCTCTGTATTGTTTCCATGTGGCCCACATCAGAGAGCAAAACCGAAAGAAACAGCAATTTCTCCACACACACACACACACACAAATATGCAAAAGAAACCATTTCCTTTGCAGAACCTATGTTGTCTAAGCTGAAGGCACGAAATGGATAAATATTAGCTGCTAATAAAAAAAAAAATCAGCCAGTTCCGCTCTACAGTAAAAGGCAGGCACATAAATGGCAAAAACAAGAACCCTAAGGTGTGCTCCTTGTCAGTCACCTGGACGCCAAACACGGAGAGAAATGACCCCAAGTGACCATTTGCATCCGCCTTCCCCACCACCTCAGATCTGCAAGCCCTGCTGTTAGCTACTCCCCTCCACTTCTGTCGCCCAAGCAAAGCGCCTCGTGCAGGAAGGTGGCAGTCCTCTGGATTCTATGGGGTTCTCAAGGCACAGATCGGGTTGGGGGGGGGGGCGGAAAGGACAAAGGTAGGCAAGCACTGGCGATCCCTCGCAGCCCGGCCACCAGGCTCCCAGACTCTCCCTTTCTGCTCACGGAACTAGAGCACCTGCCTGCCCAGGAGAGCTCACTTCCTCCACCGTGGGAAGCGGCCCACCGAGCCTAGGTGGCCCAGGAGCCCGGCGCTGCAGTCCTAGGGGACAAAGGGAAGGCTTCCAGAGGGGAAGGGACGAAAGAAGTCGGGAAAGGCTGGCGAACAAAAGCCAGGGGGCCGGCCCTGAGAGCACCCCGCCAACCTCTGCTGTGCCCTGAGGTTAGGCAGAGCAGGAGTGGGGGGAGGGGAAGGCTCAGCCAATTTCCCCGGGGGAGAAGGACTAGGGCGCTGATGGGGGCGCAGCAGCCAGCGGGAAGGAGGCTGCAGGCAGGACTGGGGCCCTGCGGTGAGAAGGGGGCAGAGTTTGCGGGTGGGCAGGGGTGATGGCAAGGAAGAGACGCAGCCCCGACGAGAGAGCGCGGGTCCGAGAGAAGCCCTCAGGAGAGGGCTGAGAAAGGGACCAGGGGCACGAGGAGGAGGCATTCGAGGGAGAGGACAGAGTTGGGGGGCGCAGTGTTGGGAAGGAGCTGAGAGCAGAGCCGTAGAGAGGCTAAGGGGGACTGTGAGGGGGCTTCACCCTAGTCCGCCCCACCTCACCTGGCGCCGAGTCGGAGTCCAGGTCTAAGGCTGAGAAAGCGCCGGCTCTGGCCGGTCCCTCCGTCCCGCGCGGGAGACCACGGACACAAAGCGGGGCGCGCGGGAGGAGGGGAGGAGGGAGGAGGGGGAGGGGAGGGAGGAGGAGGAGACGCCTGAGGCGCGCGAGGGGGGGAAGGAGGGGCGCCCGCCGCCCTCTGCCAGGGTCAGGGGGCGGGGCGTGCGGCTGGAGGCCGTGCGTGGCCGGCCAATGGTCATCCCGCCGGCCGGCAGGCTAGGGCGCGCCTTCCTGCAGCTCACCTCGGCACCTGGGCCTTGGCTGGCTCCAGCCAATCAAAAGCCTTCATTTGCATAGCCAGCCCCGCCCATTCGGCCCAGCCCGGGACTGCTGACTGCGAATACAAAGAAGCCCCCCCCCCCCCCCCCGCCCCGCCACGAGAGGGGAAGGGGTCGACTGGTCCCCTACCTCGAGGGCGTGATAACACCTTTTTCGCTCACTTTCGCCTTCATCTTGATGCGGGGAGGGGCCTGGGGGTCCTAGAGACTTGACCCCCACATCCTTTAATAGGTTGGATCTGCTCTCCCTGAGGTCTTTCTAACCCAAGAACTGCTCTCCAGTTCCCGGGCACACAGTTCCCAGTCTTCGCCTCAGAACCGTCCGCCTCTCCCCTTTTTTCCAGTTGCCCCAGACGCTTTTGCTTCTTCCCGTGGGCTGCTGCCCACTACCGGCTCTGTGCGGCACTGCAGCACAGATCTGCAGGCTCTGAGCGCAGCCTTGATTTATGCTTCCAAGCAGCCCAAACCAACCCCCGCCCAGATAGGAAAGAGAGGGGAAGAGATTACTGCACAAGGGTAGGAGGGACCTGCTCAAGGGGCTTTGTTACCCACGACGGCAAAATCGCAGCAACTCAGTTGAAGTGTAAACTACCCAATCATCCCTTCCCTTCTCCTACCTTCAGGTCTGTACTGGGCCACGATGGTGACTGACTGGCCAGCTCGTTTCAGAGCGGCTGCAGCCTGCTCATGAGTTGCATTCCTCAAGTTCACTCCATTCACCTGTCCAAAGAGAGGAGCTGTGAGCTACCCCAAAAGCACAAAAGGGAGTCAGTTCTCTGTCCTAGCAGTTGGGAGAGGGAGATAGGTAGCCCATCTGTAAGCCTGTTGGAATGCCTTTTCCAAATATCCCACCTGTGACCTGAAAACAAGACCTAAAGGACATGGCATCTCTAGTGTGGTAATTGTCTTTGTGGAGGTCAAATGTCCATCAGGGCTAAGATCCAAGAGACATTCACTTCCTCCTCAAGGATAAGTCTGTTCTTAGTGCCTGTCCTTCACCCAGGCCATCTATAAAGACAACACAAGGTTTCTCCAGTTCTTAGCCCTTCTCTCATCTCAAGAAACAGTCCGTGGAGGAAGCAAGGTCTCCTCTCCTCCTTTGGAGACTGGCACAGCTCCCATCCTCCCACCTTGCCTTTGTCTGCTCACCGATAAGATCCGGTCTCCCCTGCGCAGCTCCCCACTCAGGTCGGCTGGGCCTCCTGCCAGGATGAAGGAGACAAAGATGCCTTCTCCATCCTCTCCTCCTACGATGTTGAAGCCCAGGCCTGTGGAGCCCTTGTGCAGGATGATCTTGCGGGGCTCTCTGGTGGGAAAGGAGCAGAGGGATCAGGCCAAGGGAGAGATGAGCTGTTTGTTGTCCCTGAGATGGCCAACGTGGAACAAGGCTGCAGGGAGTGAGGGCCTGGGGCCCTGGATATGACACCCTGTTCCTCCCTTTGTCTCCTGAAACCTGCTTGGCGGCTGCCTTCCAGCCGGTGCCAAGTTTCAGTTCCTCTTCCCTCTCTTCTTCCTGAGGGCTCGGAGTCAACTTCCCAATGGACAAACCCCTACCCTGAATTCTAGCGACCAAACCTCTCTGGTCTGACTCCACCCCACATTCTCCTGTTACCAACCAGTGCGCTGGCACTCACCCTGCAGAAGCTGTGTGCATCCACTTAGCACATAACTCCTCTGCACCTGCAAAAATCCCACCCATGACCTCTGACCCTTCCTGTCTTCCCCAGCAACCTATTTAGTCAGCAGTTGCCATTATGTACCCCTTGCTAGGTGATGTGAGAGACAGAGAGAGAAAAATCCTAGGTCCCCTAAAAGGAGCTTAGGGACGGGGCTGAAGAGAGGAAGAGCCCAACTCAAACTAACCATCTCTAAGGAAACCCTCTCTGAGTGGCCATGGTGACATCAGGTGAGTGCAAGCAGCCACCACCATCCCCCCGCCCCCCAACATGCTGACTAGCATCATCCATCTGGGGAGCCCCAAGCCTGAAGCTTGATGCCTCCTTTATCGCTCCCAGCCTCGGATACCAGGCTCACTCCCTGAGTCCCGGATGCTCTTGCTCACAGCCCTCCACTCCTACCTGACATCCCCTCCGGGCCGCAGGGAACGGAGAGGCCAGGCCCACCGCTGCGAAGCCCTCCTCCAGGCCGAAGCCGAGGCCGAGCCCAAGCCCAAGGCCAAGCCGGAGCCTGAGAACTTTCGGGCCCTCTCCATGGCTTCTCTCTGGCTGTCCCCCGTCCGCCTACCCTTCCGGCTCCACGGCAGCCTGCCCAGCAGCCTACCAGGCCCCACCCCGCAAACCTGTCCCCCGGAACCCCGGCCGGCCCGACCAGTTCCAGGATCGGGGGCGGGCGCCGCCAAGGTGGGGCGGAGCCGTACCCCGCGACTCCCCCTCCCCCCCCCCCGCCCCCGCCCCCAGCCGCTCAGCTTCTCTGGGTGCCGCCACACCGGGGACTGCATTGCTAATTCGAAGTGGCTGCAGCTGAGGGGGCTGCTACCACCGCAGAGCCCGCACCTCCAGCGCCCCCTAAATGCTCCACCCCACCCTTTATCTGCACTTTCCCATCGGGGCCACTCACTCGGCACTCCCCCTGTTGGCCGAACTTGTCCCTGCAGCCATCTCTGTACCCCCAGACTCCAAAGCCGACAAGGGACCACAGCACTAGGCTCTTCGTGGCCACGCTTCAGGGCGGCCCGGCGCCAGCCAAAAATGGATTTCCTTCTCCCCTCCCTCCCCACCCCCATCCCTGCGTAGCACGAACCGCCCGAGAGTCTCACCTGGTGAAATCCTCCTCGGCCAGCATGTGCCTGGGGATAGGAGAGTAGCGGGTGGGGGGAACCTGGGGAGGAGCAGGGTAGCTGACCTTGCTCTCCACAGCCCCCAGATAACCCAGGCTGGAATTATGGCTTATATGGTTGTCAGCCAAGGCAGTAAAAGCTAGAATCAAAAGAGGGAGCGAAACAGTCAGAGTTGGATCCACGCGGGTACCCTACCCTAAGCCCCTCCCGGGACTTAGCCCCACCCCCCACCTCAGGTGCAAGAGACCCGGGGATGCTGCCGATTTCCGAGGCCGCTCCTCCCCACTCCATCCACCCCCCAGCGTTCCTCCTCCGCAGTCCTTTCTAAATCCTGGGCTCACTCCTGTGAGTCTTAGAAAGAGCTGAAGTCAAGGCAATCTACAAAGAAAGGCATGACTAGAGGTGTGACTAATAATAATCCCTCACATCTCTCTAGCCTAATACAGTTTTCCAAGGGTTTTCTCTTCCATGATCTCATTTGATCCTTGCACCAGTCCTGTGAGGAAGGCAGCACATGGGTCATTAGCTCCTTTTGGCTAAAGAGGAAACTGAAGGCAGGGGAAGGGGACTTGGCCAAGGGCATCTCGCTCTAAGGGACAGAGCTGGGATCTGGACTCAGTGCCCCTGACCACTCTCCTTTGCACTTGCTCTCTCTGAACAAGAGGTTTGAACGTCTTCCTTTCCAGAAACCAGGGGTGGCACGGTGGCGGGTGGCGCGGTGGTGGGGCGGGGGAGGGGGGAGAAGAGGCAGGGCTTCAGGCCAGGAGCAGGGGCCAATGGGTACGTACTGCTGGCATAGTCGGGGGGAGCGTACATGTCGTTGAGGTGGAGGCTGCCTGGCTTGGCTACCTTCAGATAGACCATATCCGATGTGTTCTTCAGCGAGGCCACAGCTTCCTCATGCCTCACATCCTGCAGATTGGTGTTGTTCACCTAGAAGAGGAGAGGCCTCAGGCTGGGACCTGGGAGACGAGCAGCCCCGGCCAGGGGTTAACCTGGAGGGATGCCTTTTCAGGGAAATTTGACAGCAGACTAAGAGAGGCCCACGTTTAGTGCTGTGAGGAACAGAGAGGCAGGAGGCAGGAGGTGGCATGGGTCGGGGAGGTGGGGGCCCTAGCCAAGGCAGGAACTAGGGCCTTGGTACCTGGGTCAACACAACACAACTCAGAGGATGCTCTTGAATCTTGTCAGGGTGCCTCACCCCCCGAGGGTGTGAGGTTTAGGTGGAGTGAGAGGGTGCCGGAGCTCCTCCCTCCCACCCTGCCATTTGGACACCCCTGCAGAGCTGTCTCACCGCCAGCAGCCGGTCCCCGATCTGTAGGCGTCCGTCCTTCTGAGCCGCTCCTCCCTCAATGATCTTGGTGATGTAGATGCTGTTGTCTCCTGGGATGTGCTGGTTGCCAATGCCCCCAGCGATGCTGAACCCCAGGCCTGGTTAGGAGCCAGCAAGAAGCAGGAGAGGACCAGAAAGAAAGATTAGGGCAGTCATTTGACCCCCCAAATCTAACCTCCCTCCCCTAGCCAACCCCCCGGGCCCACAGGAGCTCCTCCCAGGGTTCCCAAACACAGGCTGCCATCCTGAGGTCAGTCAGGCTGAGACCCGAGAGCCAGAGAGAAGGCCATGAGCTAGAACTGTGGGAGTCAGCCTGGGCCATTCCCTTCCCTTCCCTATGGGGCCAGCCAGGCCCTGGAACCAGCACAGGAACCCGGAGGGCCGCACCTTTGGGCCCTTTCAGCAGATTGACCTCCATGATGGTCTCGGGTGGGGGCTGTCGCCTCCGCACCACCAACCGCACCACAGGGCCTGCCTCCTTCAGTGCCTCCACGGCCCGGCTGTGTACCACCTCCGACACGTCCACCTCATTCACTCGCAGTACACAGTCATTCACCCTGCGGAGGAAGTCCAAGAGGCATGACACTGCGCCACCGCCCCTCCACCCCCTCTCCCGCCCCCCACCTCCCGTTCCCACCTCTCCCCTCTCCCGCTCTGAGATCTAACACAAGGGTCATCCCACGAGCCCTCCTCCCCTCATCTCCATCCTGCCCTGCCCCCCACAGCCCTGCTTCCAGGCCATCTCACCCCAGCCTCCCATCCATGGCAGCTGCTCCCCCAGGGATGATCTTGGTAATAAAGATGCCAGGGTCATCGGGGACATGGGGGTTGTCGATGCCACCTGCAATACTGAAGCCCAGGCCGGAGTTGCCCTGCAAAACGGGGTGGAAGGGCACAGTCGGTTCATTCTGAGAGCACAAAGGAGGGTTTGCAGCACCCCAACTCCCCTTACATCCCAAAGCAGGGTCTTTGAACCAGAGAAGGGGCCATGGCAGGCTAGGGCCTGCGCCAACAATTCTGGCGGGGAAGCCTCAGCAAACCCATCTCCTCCCCAGTTCCCCGGGCCTTGGCGAGCAAGGTCAATTAATATTTGTTAGTGGTTGATTGATTGATGACTGATGCAGTGACGCGGCCTCAGAGAGCCGCTGTTTCCCCCATCCTTTCAATGCGAGTTCCCCCACAAACCTTAAAACCAGGGTTCAAGACCCTCCCCCTCTTCTGGCTCCAACCCTCTCCCCCCTGCTTCATCCCCTGCGCACTGGCACACTCACCCGCTCAAGTACTATCTCCTCGTATTTGAACATGCCGTCGCTACCGTTGACCTGCGGGAAGACACAGGCAGTCCCCTCAGCACCTCCCGCCTGATGCCCAGTGTTCAAGCCACCAGCCCCCTGGTCAACCTGCCTCCTCCCCCACTCCCACAGAGCAGGAGAGCCCGAGCACACCCCCAGGGCACCTCTTGGCCACAGATGGGGACAGGCTGACCCCGAGGAGGCCACTCCCCTCCCCTTCGCTTCCAACCACATCAGGGCCAAACCCAGCTTGCTCATTTCGCCCAGATCAATTGTCTGGGACTGAGCCAACCAGTGGTGCACTCACCGAGAGGCTGGGCTCCAGGGCCTCGGGGTTCACTAGGAGGGGTGCAGGGCTGCCCTAAGGGGGATGGCAGAGATGGAGCATGGCGGGCAAAGCACACCACACCCAGCATCCAAAAGGGGCACCCAGAGGCCAGGACAGAGAACCCCTCCCCTTCCGAACTATAGCACCCGCTGACTTGGGGATCAGAGACTCACACCATGTCAGAGCTAGGAAACCAGCAGACACCATCTTGCTCAAGCCCCCACATGTGACATATGGTGACACGGAGGCCCAAAGAGGACATGAGGTCTGCCTAAGAGCACTCTGGGAGTTAGCCACACAGTGGGGACTCCACCGTGGGTTTCCAGGTGCTCTTTTGCTTACAGCAAGCTGTCCAGTCCACTGATGTTTTTAGACACTCATCCCATGAGATCAGGGGGAAAAGGAGTTTGCACCCCCTTCAGAGTATCTCGTAAACCCTCCTTCTACACCTCCTTCTGTGGCTCCAGGAACCCAGTTCCTCAAAGGGGCAGAGGGAGGCAAAGTCCTAATCCATTTCCTCTGAAGGGACTTTTGACCCTGAGCCCTTTGTGCTTCCCAGCAGAAAGGGCCCTGGGTGGGATCTGGTCAGAAGGCAGAGGCAAAGTCAGGGCCAGAACGAAAGCAGGACAGACAAGATTCTCCACGAGGGAGAAGCCGGTGACCCACACAGCGCGGCAGAGCCCCCGGCCTTCAACATTATCGCGGCAGCCACGGGAAGACAGGCAGGGGAAGGAGTTGGAAACACAGGGCCGGTTTGACTAATCCACAGAGGTCGCTTCCCAGACAGAACAGACTTGGGGCCGCTCGACAGTGGACGTGTGATTCTGGACAGACAAATAGCACTTGCTTCCTGGCTCCCCACTCACATCCCCAAGCACGGGGAGTCCTCTTGTCGCTTTCCCCAGGTGTCTCAGCGCCCCTCCCCCACCTCTCTCTGGCCATGTTGGCCCTCTCGTGACCCCTGGCCTCCTCCTCAGAAGAGGAGAGCTAGAAACCCGGCGGCAGAGGGGGGGGTTCCTCCGCATGCTCTGCTCTGCTTCCCCCCTCCCACATCCACCCCACACAGCTTTGGCTTTGAGAAGTGGAGAGGAGGAAGAGAAGGAGGGGGCTGGCTAGTCAGTGCCGCCACCATTTCTGGGCCTGGCCCCGGGGGCTTCATGCCCTGCAGCCTTGGGAGCTGGTGATGGTGGGCAGACTCCAGCTGGAGCGTCTCCCTGGCCCCTGCTCCCAGGCGGAAGAACCCACAGTCCTTCAGAGGCCCGACGCCAACACAGCTGTCTGAAGAACCGTGCGACAGACACACAAGCAAAAGGACACCCATGCAGCTCCTGGATGCATGTGGCGCTCCATGTGTGCCCACATGTGTGACGAGCCGTGTCTCAAGCCACCCAGAGCCTCCTAGTTCCTAGGGGTTCACCCGCCAGCCCCCACCCAGCTTCCACTCAAGGACCTTGTTCCCAGGGCCAGGAGCCATCTAGGGATGAACCCTGGCAAAGAAACCTTGGCCAACTGGCCCAGCCCTAGGATTGGCACTCACCTCCCAGCTGGGCAGGACAAGTATGAGAAGGTGTTGGCAAGGAGAGGGCCCCAGGACAGAGGTGCAAAGGAGAAAGGGGGATGTGCTGGAGAGGACAAGGGGCCAAAGCAAGGGATGCAGGAAGCGGTAAGTGTGGACAGACAGGGCCAGAACCGAGGGCGCCTCTCCCCCCAAGAAGTCCCCACCTTAGCTTCGGAGCGAGGGCACATCCTCTCCCCAGAGGAGGACAGAGGCAACCAGAACGGTCACCAGCTTGGGGCAGTCAGCACCTGCTCTCAACAGCAAAGTCTCCTCCTCCTCTCCCCCACCCTGGGGGCTGCAGAGCTGGCTAACCAGACCGGCCCTCCGCCATGCGTGCCAGGGACCTGGCTCTGCCGGCCCAGCCTCCATTTTGCTGCTTCTCCCACAGATGCTCCTTCCATTTTCTAAGCTGGCAGTTTAAGCTGGGAGTGGAAGCCGGAGTTGTGTCCGGCACCCAGGGGCTCCCAATCTGTGCCAAGTCAGGGCTGAGACTAAGCTCTCCCACATCTGGGGTTGCCCAAGGGGGACATGCTCCACTGGGACCAGTCCTTGCACCAGAGCAGCTGCCCCTCGCCTGGCTCCAGGCACCATGCCTGTTCTGAAGCAAGGAAGATTGCTACAGTCTCCCCCCCACCCCCCCAGTCCATTCCCCTACCCCCCCACCCTCCGCCCAGCACACACACTTCAGAGCTGCTTGGACAAAAGAGTCAGTCCTTTTCAGCAGCCTCTCAGCCTTTCTTGGGACGTGTCTCTCGCCTCCTCCCTCTCCCCTCCCTTGCCTGTCAAGCGCTTCTCACCAGGGACAGCACACACACACACACACACACACAGAGGCACACGCGTGCACGCTCTTGCAGCCACATGCCCGCACACATATACATGTAGCCACATACACACAGGCAAGCACAGCTCTCCCTGCAGCCCCATCGATACAGATACCTCCACATTCAGAGAGACATCCCCGCACGTCCATGTGCACATTCACACACAAAGGGACTGGGACAGAGAGGGACTCATGGCATCGAGGCAAGAAGCTCAGCAAGCCAGGCACATGGGCTCGTCTACATAGATTCACAGGAGCGCCACTGCCTCCCTCCACACACCCCAACATGCACACACACACATATGTCCCCCCCCACGCAGAGCACCATGCCCCCTCCTCCCCTCCTGTGGAGACACACACCATACACAGCCCCCGCAGAACCTCCCGCCCCCTGCCAGACACAGAGACACTGCCAAACCCCCACACTGAGACAAACCCGATTCCCCCACACAGGAAAATGGGCCCCTCCGCCATACCTTCACCCCTTGACACACACACAGCTCCTCCCAATCCCCTCTAAATGGAGACCCCCAAACAGACACACAGAGGGAGCCACACATTTCCCACCACCTCTCTGTGCCCAGCTGCAATGCTAGGGCTCAGGGTTCACAGGGCTTGGCACCCCACCAAACCCCTGCTGCACCCCAGTCCTCCAGGCCCCCTCTCTCCAGCCCTCCTGGGTTGCCCCAGCAGCCCCCCCTCCCCTCCATTGGTCCATACCTGCTCATACCAGTCCCGGTTGGTACAGGTGCACTCGGGCCACCAGCCGGGGCCACTGCCGTTGAGTTTGGGGGTGCTCTTGCCCGGGACTGGCTTAGGGGGCACTGGCCCCACGTCCCGGCCGGTGGGGATGAGCTTGGCCTTGGTGCGAGGGGTGGGGGTGGCCCCCGCCTGCGAAGGCAGGGTCTGGGAGCTGTAGCCTCCATAACCAGAGGTGGCCCCGTTGCCCCCACCTGGCCCGTAGGGGTCGGGCACCTGCCAGTCCCCATAGCCCGGAGGCTCGAGGCGCCGCAGGGCGGCCAGGCGGGTCACCTCATAGCACTCGGGGCACTTACAGCAGTGCTGGTGCTTGTGCATGGCACTGCCCCCCGCGGCTCGGACCCCCCAGCCCACGCCGGTTTCCACGCCGCCGCCGCCTCCGCCGCCGCCGGGCTCCCGGGCACACTCACACTGCTCGGACCAGGAAGGGGGGGGCACCCGTGGGGGCGCCCGGGCGGAGCGGGGCCTGGGGCCGGGCGGGCGTCCCGGGGCCTCTGCCCCCACGCTGCCCCGCACCCAAGGCTCCCCCTCCAGCACTGGCGGCTCCGTGTCGCCCGTCGTGGCTCCTGGGCCGAGGCCCAGCGGCAAAGAAGAAGCGGGAGCCCAGGCAGACGCTGGGTGCTGCGAGGACCGCTTCTGCTCTGGTCCCCAGGATGGATCTGAGTGGAGTCAAGAGCATCTCTCCCTGGCTCCCTTCTCAGTTGACTCCAGCCAATCAGCGCGCAGAGTCAGGCAGCGGCAGCAGCAGCGGCAGGAATGCTAAACAGCGGCTCCTTAAAGGAACAGAGGCAGTGGCGCCCCCAGGCTGAGCCCCAGCTCCCCGGATCTTTGGAGTACTGCCGACCCTAGGGTGGGGTCAGGGCACTCGGCCCAAGGGACAGCTCCGGCGCACAATCTCGTGCCCCGTTCTCCTCCGATTCAAACCATCCTCCGGCCCGCTCCACCCCACCCCCACTCCAAGTGGGAGTTGCTGGGAGATGCTCAATGGGTCCCCGGGCTTGCTCTGAGCTGGGAACCCCAGAAGTAAAGACTTGAGGCAGCAGGAGCACACCGAGGGGAAGGTGCAGCGGGGCGGGGGAGGTGCTGTCTTCTGCAGGGAACCATGGAAGAGGGCAGCCCAGGAGGCCTGATTTACCCTCAATGCCTCCTCTTCAGGACTATTGTTCTCTCGACCTAGGCCCGGAAGTGACTGTGACCTCACACTTGACCTTCTCTGGTTTCCAGTGAGGGACTCACCCCTGGGACAGGCAGTAGCAGAAAACTCCTTTCCCTGGCCTGCAAACCCCTTTCTCCTCCACTCCCACTCTCACCTCACAGACCCATGATAGAGGAAAGAGAGTCCAGGCCACGAAGAAAGGTGAGCAGAGATCCAAAGTGAGAGAACCATTGTATGAGTACGGAGAACTTGGGAATGCCTGTCCAAAGACATCAACTTAAGCCCTCCTGGCTCTATCTGTTGGGGACAGAGGAACAATGACATACCAAGAAGAGTCTCTCTGTTGTTCTTGTCTTCAGCTACAAATGATTGAATCTTTACAAAGTCTAAGTGCTTGCCTTTTTTTAAAGATTTTATTTATTTGGTAGAGAGGCAGAGTTACAAACAGAGAGAGAGAGAGAGAGATCTTCCATCCACTGGTTCACTCCTCAAATGGCCGCAAAGGCCACAGCTGGGCCTATCTGAAGCCAGGAGCTAGGAGCTTCTTCTGGGTCTCCCAGGCCATAGCAGAGAGGTGGATCAGAGGAGGAGCAGCAGAACCGGAGCCCAAATGGGATGCCAGCACCCATTGCTGCCAAGCTTAACCTACTTACTGTGCCAGGGCTCTGGCCCCAGTCTAAGTACTTTGCAAGCAAAAACCCTACCAAGGTGGCACTAGGGTTTTCTTCATGTTACCAAGAAGAAACTGAGCTCCAGAGATGCTAACACAGCTAAGTAGCACACCTTGAAGGGACAGAATCAGGATGCAAATCCTGGCTGTTTGAATCCAGAGCTCATGCTTGGAACCACTCCAGCACAAACCATCTATTCTGAGTTCTCCCACAGACCTTAGATCTCAATGCAAATCAACAAATATTCATTGTAGCACTGACATTGTACAAGACCTTGAGCTAGGTACTAGAGATAGATTCATTCTTCTTCAACAAATACTCATAGTACATTTTGCTACGTGCCAGCCATTGTTCTAGGATTCGGGGATAGAGCAGCAAACATCAAAATAGAACAAATAGCTGCCCTCGGGGAGCTTACACTCTAAGCTCCCCAAGAGAGGACGCAGACAAAAGTAGGCACAAAAATGAGTTATTTAGCATGAGGGTACTTCAAAAAGTTTGCAGAAAAATGGAATCAAGAGATAAGCTTATTTTGGTGCAAAAAAAATTTGAAATCCATACATAAAAGGAGTCTTCAAGGAAGTAGGAGGTGGGATGGTTTGGGGGTGGGAGGATGGGTATGGGAGGAAGAAATGCTAAATCCTAAAGTTGTACTTATGAAACTTATATTTATTAAATAAAAAGCTTTCTATAAAAATGAGTCTTCTAAAAGTTTATGAAAATGTATGTTTTGAAAAAATGACATGGATTTTAATTTTTTTGCGTCCGTCATTAAAATCCATTTTCCACGAACCTATTGAAGTACCATGCACATATGGCAATAAGTGCTATGAAATGGGCTGAGAGGAAACCAAGTTGTGATACTTTTTTCCTCAGAATTAAAAAAAAAATTTATTGGGGAGGGGGAGAAAGGGGGAGAGAGAGAGAGAAAGGAGAGCCCTCCCATCCTATGTTTAACACCCCAAGTTTGTGCAATGGCTGGGGCTGGGCCAAGGACAAAGCTGGTAGCTAGGAAATTCAATCCAGGTCTCCCATATAGATGGCAGGGACCCAATTACCCAATTACTTGACCCATCACTATTGCCTCCCAGGATCTGCATTGGATTCAGGAGCCAGAGTGGGATATTGAGCACAAGTACTCTGATGTGGAAGATCTATTTATGTATTTGAAAGGCAGAGTAACAGAAAGAGAGAAGAGACAGAGAGAAAAAAAATCTTCCATCCACTGGTTCACTCCCTAAATGGCTGCAGTAGTCAGACCTGAGCCAATCTGAAGCCAGGAGCCAGGAGCTTCTTTTGGTTCTCCCACATGGGTGCAGGGGCCATCCTCAGCTGCTTTCCCTAGGCACATTAGCAGGGAGCTGGAACAGAAGTGGAACAGCCGGGACTCCAACCAAACTGACACCCATGTGGGATGGTGGCACTGCAGGCTAAGGCTTTAACTTGCCCAACGACAGTGCGGGGCGGGGGGTAGGAGGGGGGGCAGGGTTGGACATCTCAAATGCTAGGCTAAATGCCTGCCTCTCTTCAAGTTTTTTACCCCCACATTTTCAAACATCAGAAAACCAAAGAATTTTACAGTGAACACTCAATTACACACTAACTGGATTCTCATTAACATTTTACTATGCTTACCTTATCACATATCTGTCCTCCAACTTCTTTTTTTTTTTTTTTTTTTGACAGGCAGAGTGGACAGTGAGAGAGAGAGACAGAGAGAAAGGTCTTCCTTTGCCGTTGGTTCACCCTCCAATGGCCGCCGCAGCCGGCGCGCTGCTGCTGGCGCACCACGCTGATCCAATGGCAGGAGCCAGGTACTTATCCTGGTCTCCCATGGGGTGCAGGGCCCAAGCACTTGGGCCATCCTCCACTGCACTCCCTAGCCACAGCAGAGAGCTGGCCTGGAAGAGGGGCAACTGGGACAGAATCCGGCGCCCCGACCGGGACTAGAACCCGGGGTGCTGGCGCCGCAAGGCGGAGGATTAGCCTAGTGAGCTGCAGCGCCGGCCCCAACTTCTTTTTAATGAAAACTTAGAAACATACAAAAATGTTGAAACAATAGTACAATGAATACCACTACATTCATTGAGTCAACACTTGGTAATATCTTGTTACCTTTGATCTATCTGCACTTTTTTTCAGCCTCATTTGAAAGTAAGTTTCAATATACTTTACCTATAAATACTTCAGCACCTATCTCTTGTTTTTTAAGATTATTTATTTATTTATCTGAGAGGTTGAGTTACAGACAGTGAGAGGGAGAGAGAGAGAGAAAGGTCTTCCTTCTGTTGATTCACTCCCCAAATGGCTGCAACGGCCAGAGCTGTGCCAATCTGAAGCCAAGAGCTTCTTCCGGGTTTCCCATGTGGGTGCAGGGGCCCAAGAACTTGGGCCATCTTCCACTGCTTTCCCAGGTCATAGAAGAGAGCTGGATCGGAAGAGGAGCAGCCAGGACTAGAACCGGCACCCAAATGGGATGCCAGCACCGCAGGCAGAGAATTAACCTGCTGCACCACAGTGCTGGCCCCAGCACCTATCTCTTCGGAATAAAGAAATTCTCCCACATAATCACAATATTGTTGTGACTTCCAAGAAAAATAATGATAATTTCATATCATTTATATCCAGTCTATATTCAAAGTTTATTGACTTTGTCTCTGCTATTTCTTAATTTTTTATACTTATTTATTTAAGGGGTAGAGAAATGAAGAGAGATAGAGAGACAGAGAGAATAAGAGCCAGAGAGTGAGCACTCCCTTTTTCTGATTCATTTTCCCAAATACTCACAGGGACCCTGGTTGGGCTGGGTTGAACCCTGGAGATGAGATCTCAATCCACTTCTCCCACATGGGTGTCAGGAACCCAGCTACTTGAGCCATCATCGCTGCTATCCCGGGTCCTGGGGGTCGGTTCCAGGGAGCTGGAATTGTCAGTGGAGCGAGGATCCAAGGTGAAGTAATCTGATACGGGATAGGAGTGTCTTTAACTGGTATCTTAACCCTGGGTCAATGCCTGGCCCTGCCTTTTGTATTTTTAAGAATCAGAGTCCAATTGAATTGTGTCTTTTGCCACTTGTAATCTAGAGCAGCCCCAGGCTTTTAAAACAAATTTACGTTGAAATCAAGTTTTACCACAAGTTGCATAGACAGCACAGGAGGGCCTGTGTACCCTTCACTTAGCTTCCTTCAATAATTTTATTTCTTACATAGTTCCATCGCAATGTCAAACTCAGAAATTTGACATTGATACAATGTGTGGATGGTTCTATGCCATTTTACCACAGGTGGAGACTCCTGTAACAACCACTGCAATCAAAATACAAAACTATTGCATCGCCAGGAAGATTTACTGTTGTCCTATTCTTGCTAGGCTTCAGAAAGAAGTCCTTTGGCTCTCCCCCACTTGTACTACAATTATCATAAATATTTCCTCTCCATATGTTGAGATTCACATTAGGAAGTATTATACTTGTTGCTTCAGCTATCAAACATCATTTAGACAACCGAGGAGGAGAAGGAATGTTTATTGTATGTACTTTTATTTTTGCTCATTCTTTTTCCTTCCTGCCATTCCAAGGTTCCTCAAGAATTTCCTTTAGCCATTCTTTATTTTTCAAAGATATATTTTGTTTATTTGAAAGGCAGAGTGACACAGAGAGAGGGAGAGGCAGAGATCTTCCATCTACTGACTTGCTCCCCAAATGACCTCAACAGCCAAGGCTGGGCCAGGCTGAAGCCAGGGGCCTAGAACTCCATCCAGGTCTTCCATGGGGGTGCAGGGGCCCGAGGACTTGGGCTATCCTTTGCTGCCTTCCCAGATGCATCAGCAGAGAGCTGGATGGGAAGTAGAGCAGCCGGAACTTGGACCTGAGCTCAGGGAATGTCAATATTGCAGGCAGAGGCTTAACCCACTGTGCCACAATGCCGTGCCCTTCCTTTAGAGTGGGTCTGTTGGTAGCAAATTCTCTTAGCTTTTCTTTGCCTGAGAATGTCTTGGTTTCTCCATTTCTGAAAAAATATTTTCACCAGATGCATCATTCATGGTTGACAGTTCTTTTCTTAAGAGTACTGGACTTAGCCGGCGCCGTGGCTCAATAGGCTAATCCTCCACCTTGCGGCGCCGGCACACCGGGTTCTAGTCCCGGTCGGGGCGCCGGATTCTGTCCCGGTTGCCCCTCTTCCAGGCCAGCTCTCTGCTATGGCCAGGGAGTGCAGTGGAGGATGGCCCAAGTGCTTGGGCCCTGCACCCCATGGGAGACCAGGAAAAGCACCTGGATTCTGGCTCCTGCCATCGGATCAGCGTGGTGCGCCGGCTGCAGCGGCGGCCATTGGAGGGTGAACCAACGGCAAAGGAAGACCTTTCTCTCTCTGTCTCTCTCTCTCACTGTCCACTCTGCCTGTCAAAAAAAAAAAAAAAAGAGTACTGGACTTGTGTGATTTGCTTCTGGCCTCCATGATTTCTGAAGAGAAATCCACTGACATTTTAAATTGTTTTTTTTTCCAGTAGGTAAATTATTGTTTTTCTCTTGTTGCTTTTCAAGTTTGCTTTACACTTAGTTTTCTGAAGTTTGATTATGATGTGTTTTGGTGTGGATTTCTTTGAGTTTATCATGTTTGAGATTTGGTCAGATGCTTGAACCTCTAAGTTTATGTCTTTTGCCAAATCTGGGCATTTTGCTGCCATTATTTCTTGAGTTTTTTTCAGTCTCATCCTCTTACTGCTATCCTTCTGGGTTTCCAATGACATGCCTCTTAGGTTTTACAATCGGTTCCACATAACTCTAAGGTTCCCCCCAATGCAAAGTCTATTTTCTCACTATTGTTCAGATTGAGTAATTCCTAATGTTCTAGCTTCAAGTCCACTGGTTCTTTCCTCTATCTTCTCCAACCTGTTGTTGAGTCTGCCCACTGACTTTTTTAGTTTGGTTACTGTAGTCTCCAGTTCTATTTGATTCTTCATTATATCTCTTCTTTCCTTGCCAAGCTTTTCTTTTTTTTATTTGTTACAACCTTGTTTGTAATTATTCATTTCGGTGTTGGTGTCTGATTCTGTCTTGTTCAAGTAGATCTCCTGCTCTTCAAGGTATGATGCTTTTCTATTGCATCCTAGGAATTTTGGGATAATGTATTTTTAAGACTCTGGATTTCACAGAAATCTTTTGTTTTGGGTAGGCTTCTTCTAACATCACTGCCATCAGAGGAAGGGGCCTGGTTATTGCCAGGTAGATGTTCAAGTTTAAGAGCCCCTTGGCCTTAGTGAGGTGGGGGCTCCTCCCTACTACTGGGCTGGATGGAAGTTCCTGCTCCTTACAGGCCTCCACTGATGCCTTCCTAGCTGGGGGGATCGAAGCGCCTCTTACTGCTCCTCAACTTGGCTGCCATTAACAGCACACAGGCAGGAGGTGGGGGAAAGGTTGGGGAGGGGAGGAAGAGGGGGCAGAAGCTCCATTAATGCTCCATTGTGGTTAAAGTCCTGATTTTCCACGAGGCCTCCTCTGACCATCTGAAAACACCCAAGAGGAAGGGCAAAATGTGTTCTCCATAGCAGACACTTAATATACAGGGGGACAGGGCAGTGTGTGCTGGGAGCCTTGCCAGAGTTGAAAATCTGGGTTCCCTGCTTGGCCTTTGCTGTCTTCAGGTTTGTTTTTTCCCCTCCTGTGGTGTTTGGTTGCAGTGGGGCAGTTATTGTCTATGATTTTTCTATCTGGATACGCTGATCTTGTGACCAGGAGAGCAGGTTTTTACTAGAGTATATTTTCATCTGTGCCCAGTGGCATTTTTTTAAGATTTATTTATTTTACTTGAAAGTCAGAGTTACACAGAGAGAGGAGAGGCAGAGAGAGAGAGAGAGAGAGAGAGAGAGAGAGAGAGAAAGTCTTCCATCTGCTGGTTCACTCCCCAGTTGGCTGCAACGGCCAGAGCTATGCCAATCCGAAACTAGGAGCCAGGAGCTTCTTCCAGGTTTCCCACGCAGGTGCAGGGGCCTAAGGACCTGGGCCATCTTCTACTGCTTTCCCAGGCCATAACAGAGAGCTGGATAGGAAGTGGAGCAGCCGGGAATTGAACCAGCGCCCATATGGAATGCCGGCACTGCAGGCTGGGGCTTTACCCACTACGCCACAGCGCTGGTGCCCCACCCGCCCCCAGTGGCATTTCTAGACCACCAAATTCTCCAGCATCCAGTCTGGGATGTATGAGGGTTTGAATGAGAAAACCTAGGGAAAAGACCACCAGGAATTCAGATCACTGGGGGTTCTCACCAATCTTCTCTCTTCTCTTTCTTTCAAAGTCTTCTTGGGCTGGTTTTACATATAACATCCAGGGTTTTAGCTTCATCTAATGGGAAAAACAAAAAGGAGTATTATTTTTCCCCCTGATGGTGTCATTTATTTCATTCCTCTCCACCCTATATTTACTATAAACTGGAAATTAGGATTGAGGAGATCTGAAACAGGTGGGAGAGTACCAGGAGATGAGATGAGAGATTTAATAGGGAACCAGACTGCGTACGGCCTTGTAAGTCATTATAAGGATTTTGGCTTTAATCTCAGTAAGATAGTGAGTTATTGGAGGGTTTTGTGCAGAGAACTGACATGCTGTGACTTGGGTTTAGCAGGATTGGTCTGGCTTCTTTGTGGACAATAGGCCACAGAAGACAACGATGGAAGTAGTAAGACCAGTCAGGAGGCTACTGAAGTGACGGGAAGCTGACAGGTGATTGTGGGTTGGACCATGAAAGATGCAAGTGGCACTGGAGGTGATAAGAAGTGGTTGGATTCCGGATGCATTTTTTAAGGAGAGTGACAGGATTTGCTTACATATGGGCTATTGAGTATAGTTCCAACTATTTTGGGCCATGGCAACTGGAAAGGTGAGATTGCTATTGACTGAGATGAGGACACTTTAGGAGGGGTCGTTTTGGGGAAAAAAGATCAGGTATTCGGATTTGGACTGTTGCATTTGACATGTTAGACACCCACATGGAGATGGACACAGGCCCTTCCATCAAAGTGTTCAAAGTTAGGGAAATGGAAATGTGGGAGCAGATCGTTACAGTACCCTTTGAAGAAAGCTGTCAACTTCACTCGTGTATGTGAGATGGGGGTGGGGGCTAAAGAAGGTGTTCACAAAGGAGAGGCCATTCAGTTTTGTACAGTGGTTGCTTCATCAGATTCAGTCACTGCGCAAACTTGGGCATTAACTTATCTGTGACTCAACTTCTTTATCTGTGAAATGGAAAGAATCCTAATGTCTGGGGGAGGACTAAATGCAGAACACAGTACACTACCTGGTACCTAATGGGTTAGTGTTAATCTAATAATGAATAACCTGCTGAATGAGTGCATATTTTTCTTGATGACCAAATATAGGCTAGGCCGGGAATCCACTCTTTTGTATGCTCAACAGTTTGTCAAGAGAATGCTAGACTCCTGTCTCCATACTCAAAGTGGCTCAGGAAAACAGGTCCCTACAGCCCTCTAAACTGCTTTGATCAAGGAACAAGCATTGGGATGGATAGAGTGAAACTGGTCCTCCTTTGCCTCCCTCCTCTCCTCTCCCCTCGGCTTCCTCCCTCCATCCCTCCCTGTTTTCCTTCCTTTTTCATTTTGTAATGAGTCTGAGTAAAATCCGTCCAGATTCATAATAAGCTTCTCCCTACCCCGCAGGCTCTCTGACACTCAGAATGGACTGGGTTGACAAGCCTGGGAGGAAGTCAGCAACACTGAGGCGCTTTGACACTTCACAAGGGAACCACCCCCCCCCACCCCCCCATCCAACGGCTCCGGCTCCAGCCCGAGGCCCCAGGGAGATAGGCGCCCCCTACGGGCGGAAAGCAGCCTCACGCCCCTGCAGGCGGCTGTGGTTGCTAGGCGACCAGGCGGCCTGCGCAGAGACCGAAGCGGTGGAGGATTTCCGTCAGGGATTTGCAAGGAGGGAGACCATTTCTCTCTCCTTCCACCGCCTCTCCCGCGCCCTCAGCAAACAGACGGAGTTGGGGCGGCGTGGCCCGCTGCTGTCTCCTAGGCTCAACTCATTCTTGAAAATACAGCCTCCTCGGGTGACCTCAGTCTGTGTGTGGAGCAACGTGAAATGTGGGGGCCTCAGTCCCGGGTGGCTGAAGGAAGACGTTTGTGGTTTGCAACGGGTGGGGAGGGAGGAGAAGGGGCATTGTCGTGGGTTGCATCCTTAGTCAACAGGAATTCTAGCAAATTGGGTATGAGTGGGAATGATTTAGGTAATTACTCCGGCAAGGTATCACGATTTTCCCAGCATTCCCAATGTATGCATTAGGAAATTCCTACTTGTGCTCATTAAAATAAAAAGAGCCCACGGGAATGACAATATACAAGGGATCAGTCACACCTCAGTGGCTTTCCTGAATTGGGTTTCTCTACAAAGAAGGGCGAGATCTTGAGGTCTGTGGACCCCTATAAGGACAGAACCCAACAAGAAGGAAAGATATCAGAAGAATGGGAGGGAGTGACACACAGACTCTTGCTGCTTGCTAGCTCTGTGTCTGCTTTGGGGATCTTCGACTCTGATCTTTCTGAAGCACACCATCTTTTTTTTATGACTTTTAAAATTTTATTTGAAAGGCAGAGTTATAGAGAGAGGTCTTCCATCTGCTGGTTCACTCTCCAAATGGCTGCAACGGCCGGAGCTGCGCTGATCTGAAGCCAGGAGTCAGGAGCCTCTTCTGGGTCTTCCACATGGGTGCAGAGTGGGCCATCTTCCACTGTTTTCCCAGTCCATTAGCAGAGAGCTGGATCAGAAATGGAACAGCCGGGACTCGAACCAGCACCCATGTGGGATACCAGCACTGCAGGCTGTGGCTTTACCAGCTATGCCACAGCGCCAGCCCTGAAGAACCCCATTTTTAGGAGGGTCTTTGGGGGCCAGAAATCCACAGTTTTTTCCCCCAGCAACTTCACATTCTGGCCCAGGAGCAGGCCTAGGCAGGCCAAGGCCATGGCCACAACAAGCTGACCACTTGGGATGGCTCTCTTCCCTCTCAGCTAGCTCAACAGAGACGCCTCACGGTGGCACAGCCCCAAGCCATGGCAAGCTTAGGGCAGAGCTGTGCCCAGGAGTCTCCTCTTGGGCTTTCCCTCAAGAGTTCCAAGGTAGCAATAGCAGGCGGAGGTAACCGGCAGCCAGAGAGCATCTGGCCAGCCAGCCGCTGGCTGAGTGCACAACATCTCCACAGGGCAGGATGGCAGGGGCAGGCTCCCTGCTCTCTGTTTCCAAACTGAACTGGGTCGGGGCTGTGCCTCCGCTCTATTAATAGCCCCCTAACCCAGCCTGCTAGCCCCAAACCCGGATGCCAGGAGCTGTGAGTCAGCAGCTAAAAATATCGGAGAGCAACTGCACCCGAACCCCAATGAGCAGCTCCCCCTGGCCCTCCGCCTTCAAGTTTGTCAGTCTCAGTTTTCACTTCAGGGACCCATAGAGGTTAAGTGCGCTATAGCTATCCAGTCCTCCTGGGAAGAGAGCGAGGTGGCCACCTAAGGGCTGGGTACCCAAGGCCAGGGGCTAGGAGCAAGGGCTTAGGGGCTGGGCGCCGGCATTTGGGACGCTCAGGTTAAAGGACTGCAGCTGAGGGCCTGGGAGCTGGGAGGCTGGGGCTGCGGGGGTGGAGATGCTGGATGCGGAGTCTGGGATGCGGTGGGGAGGGGGAAGGACGAGGCTGCAGGGCTGCGAGGTTGGGCGATTGGAGCTGGGACAGGGATGGGGGTGGCGGTACGTGCAGAGCGGTGAGAGCCCGGAGCTGAGGTCGGTGGTGGGCCTGCCTGAGGGGCGGGATCAGGAAACGGGAAAAGTAAGACAAATACAGCTTGAAAAGACGATATGTGGACATCTATCCCGGACAACGCGGCATGGACCCTGCGGTCTCTCGCGGTGCGCCTCCAGCCTCCTCGCGCGTCGCCCGCCCCGCCAGCTGCAGGCCAGGTATGTTGGCGTGGAAAGCCGCCTGAGTCCGTGTGTGCAAGTGTGTGCGTGGAGGGGCGGGGCGGCGCGCGAGGGGAAGGGGCGGTGTCCGCGAGGAGGCGGGGGCGGGAACACAAATTCAAACGCGTCTCTGTCGACTGGAGACCGGAAATGCCCAGGGGCATGCTGGGGATTGTAGTTCCCGTGGCGGCCTTGCATCCCAGGGTTAGGGTCTTGTCCCGAGGTGCCAGTGTTGCCCCAGGTCCCAGTCTAGAGAGAGAGGAGGAATCGAGAACCGAACCTCCTGCCCTTGCCAGCGCCTTAATTCAATATCCCTTGGTGTGGAGACTGGAACCACGGCGGATGCCAGAGCGGGGCGGGGGAGGGACTGTGGATTCAGACAGTTAGCCCCCCCTCCCCGTCCCCGTTTTTGCCTTGGTCCCTCACCCCTTCTACTCATCCTAGGCCTACTCTGCACTGGCCACCTCAGTTGCTTAGCCCAGGGACTCACGAGCAGCAAATACCAGTATCCTGGGGCATTTTGCTCCTCTAGGAGAGCTGGGTGGGCCAGAACTCAGACCCTGCGCACAGCCCTGAGCGAAAACTTGCCCTCACAGACCGGAGTCAAGGACCCAAGTCCCCAGCCGGCAAGGAATACAGGTGGCATTCAACAAAGACGTCACGGTGACGACGGGTGCGGCCTCCCTCTTGGGGGGCAGGTGACCACAAGGTGGAGCTACAGTGCAGCCCTGCACGGCGCGCCTGGGCCATTGGCAACGCCCGCGGTGGCAGCAACTCTTCAGTTGGCCTCCTGCAGTCCTTCCTTGCCACAGGTGGTTCCCCTGCCACCCATCCCCGAATCTCATAGGGTGACCCCCTCCGCATCCTGTCCCATCCAACCAAAGATGGAAGGTGCACCCTGCTCCCAAGCCCAGCGCAGAAAAGATCAGACCGTGACCAAATTGGAATTCAATTCATTGAGTGACAGATTAACAGGCAAGATACAGGAGCCAACATGTCTTAAAGAAAGTCTGTGTGCAGCAAAAAGCCACCTGTAGGCACAGAATTACATGGCTTGATGGGCTCTTTAGCTCCTAGCCTCTAGGCAGGAAAGTAGCTACGCCTTGAAGGTCAGGGGAGACAATGCATGGAGGGCAGCCCGTGTCACCATCCTGTCATCTCCGTGAATCACTGGTCGCAGCTGACCCACTGCGACACACCCTGTACCTTCTACGCCACAATGTTTGCACACAAAATTGGAGACATCGTCTTGGCACTCTCTTTCCCTTTTACTTCCTCATTCTAGTTTCCATTTAGGAGAAACTTCTCATGACTCACTTGTCTTTGCAACCACTTCCAGTCAGAACTCCAAAGGGAACAGATTCCGTGGCAGCTTTGGGGGGAGGGGGGAGGGAGGAGGGAGGACAGGTTGGCAGAGAGCCCTCATGGTTTGAAGTCTCCTGCTGCCAAAGTTCCCCACCCTGGGGAACTGGCACCCAGTACCCCCTAGACGATGCACATCAGTCACTCTCCCTCCCTTGCTGTTGACCAATGCAGACAGGCCTTGGGCTTGAGCAGGCAGAGGTGGGTCAGGGTCACTCCCTTGCAAAATTGTTGATCCTGGTTAGTAGCACGTCTGTTTCTAATCCTGGAAAGGGAGAGAGAGGGTGGGTCATATGGGAAGTGAGCAAGCAGAAGGCTAGAGGAGGTGAAAAACAGGTGGGGATGGGGGTGTGTGAGTTCTTACCAGTTCTCTCTCTCTCCTTTGCACACCTCCTAGAGGAAGAAAAGCTTCCTATCATGAGTTCAACCAGCTTCAAGTAGTACCTTCTGACCCGAGAGCGCCCTCAAACTGCCTTTCCCAGGTGCTAGGGGAATTTGGTGGTATAAAGCAGAGCCGAAGAATCTCCAAAGGAAAGAACCAGTGACCAGACTGCAAGCGCCAGGCAGCATGTATGAGTCTGAATGACTCTCATCAGCCTGGGGAAGGAAAAGACCCAGAAAGCTGAGACACAAGATGCTCACCCGTGCAGGAGGAAGATCCATAAAAACAGCAGGATGGAGACGCAATTGGTGATGTTCCACATCATTAGGTAGGTTTGAGGGGGCTGTGGGAAGAGGAAAAGGATGCCGTGAGTGGCCAGGGCCCTAGGGGTAAAGTATGGGGTGTTGAGGGGGGGATAAATAATAAAAACAGGGCTAGGGTCAAGGAGAATCAGAGATGGGAGAAGCAGCGCAGCAGTGGCGGTTCCAGGGTGCTTACAATAAGCCAGACAGGGTAATGCATCTGCTGCAGCAGTTGGCAGTCGTTGGTGGTGACTGAGTCGACCCCTGCACACCAGAGCAGGGAGAAGAGCCAGGCCTTGTTCACGACAAATAGGTTCACTGAGACATTATCCTGGTGCAGTGCCCTGTGGAGGTGGGAAAAGCACAGGCAACATCCAGAATCAGGGGGCAGGAGGCGCCGGAGGGAGGCAGCTGGCACGGGGGCATCCGTTGTACCTTTGCATAGCGGCCCCTGGTGGAAGGTGGTTTCTTGTGTGCAGCTGAACTCTGCCTTCCAAGGGGCTCCCACCCACAGGCCCTAGCTTTGCTGTCTGGGGCCACACAAATGTGACTCTCCTCTTTGTCCTGGGACTGCCCATCAGAGACCACTGCTCTGGGGTCGGCGCCGTGGCACAGTAGGTTAATCCTCCGCCTTCGGTGCTGGCATCCCATATGGGCACCAGTTCTAGTCCCGGCTGCACCTCTTCCCATCCAGCTCTCTGCTGTGGCCTAGGAAAGCAGTGGAGGATGGCCCAAGTGCTTGGGCCCCTGCACCCACATGGGAGACCAGGAAGAAGCACCTGGATCCTGGCTTCAGATTGGCGCAGCGTGCCGGCGTAATGGCCATTTGGGGGGTGAACCAACGGAAGGAAGACCTCTCTGTCTCTCCGTCTCACTGTCTGTAACTCTACCACTCAAATAAATAAATAAAATCATTTTTTTAAAAGAGACCACTGCTCCGAGTCTTCCCTTCTCCACCATCAGTTCCTTCAATGATTACTCTTGGGACTGGGGTGATTATTTCCTTCCCCATAAAACCCTCCCTAATGTGATCTTCATTTATTTTTTTTAAAAAGATTTTATTTATTTATTAGAGAGACAGAGCTACAGAGAGAGGGAGAGCCAGAAAGAAAGATGTTCCATTCACCGCTTCACTTTCCAAATGGCTGCAACAGCTGGAGCTGGGCTGATCAGAAGCCAGGAGCCAGGAGCTTGGGTGCAGGGGCCCAAGCACTTGGGCCATCTTCCACTGCTTTCCCAGGCCATCAGTAGGGAGCTGGATCAGAAGTGGAGCAGCCGGGACCCAAACCAGCGCCCATATGGAATGCTGGTGCCGCAGGTGGAGGCTTAACCTACTGTGCCATAGCACCGGCCCCTCTAATGTGATCTTACTCCAACTCATCAATGTTCCTTTAAAAATATGGGGCCTGCCTCTGCACCTCATTTCCCACATAGGCTTGGACTCGCTTTGAGCGGAACACAACTCTTTTCTGCTGCCTCCTGGACAGTAGGCCTGTATGAAGGCAGCCCAGTCGGGTTAGTCTTCGATGATGCTACATGCCCTTAGGATTCACTAGACCTATTGTTCAATCCAAGCGCTGGTATTTTTCATACACATTTCTGCCAATGCCCATGTCTCCACTCTTGTCTTTGTGCAACTAGAAACTCTTTTGGGTCCCCAATACAGGTCTTCGCACCTATCCCTGTTTCATTTGATCTTTGGGCGCCTCCATTCCATCATCAGTGTGTTGCTGATCAATTCCCATCTTTTAGAAACACGATCAGCACCTTGTTGTCCAGGACAGAGCTAAGGTGAGGGCTAAACTCTAGGCCATGTCTCCCTCCATGATGATAGCTTGGAAAAAGATCTTTGAACTACTTAGGATAAGTCGGCTGTCATTCAGTTCACATTTTTCTATCTGACCACAGGGACATTATAAGAGACCCTGGGGATCCCACAGCTTCAAGTCCATTATGTTTACTTGGTCAGCTTCTGCAGCCCAGCTCTCATCTGGAACTCTCTCTTCACTGGCTCCATTCTCTCTTACACCTATCTCTTTGGTGTAGAACAAAAACTAAAGTCTTTCTCGTGGCCTATAAGGTCCTATCCAATTCGATCCCTATTTCTCTGGTCTCATCTTCCTCTTCTTCATCAGGCTGCTGCTCCTGCCCTTCTGCAGCTCTGCTCGTGGTTAGCTCCTCGTGACAATTCAGGTCAGACGTCACCTTTTCAACCACTCTTCCTAATGTAGCTATACCCCCGACTCCTGCCCTCCACCCAGCCCCTGGCTCCCAATCCCAGTCACACTAGTTCAGATCCCCATTTGGTCTTTATAACACATATCACTATCCAACATATGAGGGGGTCTTTGAAAAAGTCATGGAGAATACATATGATGAATGTGCTTCCAAAAGTTTTGCACCAATGGGGACTGGCGTTGTGGTGCAGCAGGTTAAGCCACTAGTTATAATGCTGGCATATACCATATACCACACCAGAGTGCCAGTTTGAGTCCCAGTTGCTCTGCTTCTAATGCAGCATCCTTCTAGTTCACCTGGGAAGGCAGCAGATGGTCTCCCAGGTGCTTGGGCCCCTGCACCCCTATGGGGGACCTACATGGAGTTCCTGGCTCCTGATTTTTTTTTAATTTTTATTTATTTATTTATTTATTTATTTATTTATTTGACAGGCAGAGTGGACAGTGAGAGAGAGAGACAGAGAGAAAGGTCTTCCTTTGCCGTTGGTTCACCCTCCAATGGCCGCCGCGGCCGGCGCGCTGCGGCTGGTGCACCGCGCTGATCCGATGGCAGGAGCCAGGAGCCAGGTGCTTTTCCTGGTCTCCCATGGGGTGCAGGGCCCAAGCACCTGGGCCATCCTCCACTGGACTCCCTGGCCACAGCAGAGAGCTGGCCTGGAAGAGGGGCAACCGGGACAGAATCCGGCACCCCAACCGGGACTAGAACCCGGTGTGCCGGCGCCGCTAGGCGGAGGATTAGCCTAGTGAGCCGCAGCGCCGGCCTCCTGGCTCCTGATTTTGACCTGGCCCAGCCCTGGCTATTGTGGCCATTTAGGGAATAAACCAGTAGATGGAAGATCTCTCTCTCTCTCTCTCTCATGTTCTGCCTTGCAAATACATAAATAAATATTTAAGTTATTTTGTGCCAAAAATAAATGTATCTTTGAATTCCATTTTCCATGAACTTTTTGGGGTACCCTTGCCTGTGTGTTTTGTCTGTGTCTTTCACTAAGACATAATCCCACAAAAGCAGAGAGCTTGTCTGTCTTACTCACGTCGTGTCCCGACAGCCTGATCCACGGCAAGTGTTCTACAAGCATCTGCTGTATGAGTGAATGACTGACTGAAGGAATAGCCTTTGCCGGCCCTGCACTGTGACCCCCTCCATTCCTCTCCCTGAGCACTCACTTGATATCCAAGAGTGGCAGATCTTGATAAGGGAGGTTAAGAAACTGGGGCCTCTCTGTTCTATTGCCTCCCTGATGTCCATATATCTGGCGCATTCTGGGTGCCCGTTGTTGGACGTTAGCCCGATCTTCATCTGGTAGCCAAAGAACCTGTGGTTGAGGAAGGACGGGCATGAAGGATTCTAGGGCAGGGGGCAGAGAGGTTTGACCACAGTATGGGGGATGGGAGTTGGGGCAGGGCACTGGGGCAAGGCAAAGCCTCAACAAGGATCATGGCTTAGGGAAGGCGGAGCAGGCAAAAAGGGGGCCCCTGGGAGGTTCTGGTAACATCACCATGGCTTGGGGCACCCTTGCACTCAGCACAGTCTCCAGGGTCTGATTGACGAAAGTGTCATAATATGTGTGATTCCGTGGGGGTCGGCGCAAGTCAAACATGATGGACAGGTTGAGGGCTGCGGCTTCCTTCAGTAGCTCCTCTAGCGCTGGTACCATCTGATTCTCAGCCTCTTTGCGATCGGGGCCGGACAGCTGCTTGGCACCCCAAAATGGTTTCCTCTGGAAGAAAAGAAAATTATTTCAAAATCAGACAAAGTCTCCAGGCCATCTTTCCATCCCCCACCATCTTCACTCATGCCCCGCCCCCCAACTTGATGTCCAGCTTCTGGCCAATACCATTCTCTGTGACAAACCTCCTACCCTCCAGCTTCGTCGACTGCCTCTTTCCCACTACACCTCCTCTTTGGTCTCATACAGACCTCAGAGATCTTGACCCTTTGGTTTCTGCTCAGCGCCAGGAGTCCCTTTCTGGCCACGCCCACTTCCCCTAGGGTCCACCCACAACTTGCACTGCCTTTCCCGCTGTACTCTCAACCCTCTTCCTGCCTTACAGCTCCCAGGCTGACTCAGTTCCACAGCTGTCTGCCTCCTCCAGCCCTTTGAGTTCTTCTCCCCTTATTATCAGCGGATGACCTGGCCTCCTAATCACTGCCATGATAAAACCAGCTAGCTGACATTTGTTGAGGACTTCGTCCATGCCACGCAGTGTTCTAAGTACCTTCTGCGTATTAGCTGAGTTAATCCTTCTAACAAGCCTGCAAGGTAGGTACTGTAGTTATTCCCATTGCAGAAATGTGGCAACTCAGGCACCGAGAGACTTAAGGAACGTGGCACTCAGAATGCTGGAGCCAGGATTCAAACCCATAGATCCCTCACTCTCATTCAGAATCAGATACAGAATTAAATGGAAGAAAAAGCAAATGGCAAAAGAGTGTCATTGACCCTGTTTGAGCCACAAAGAAATCATTTGTTAGCAGTGAACAGTTTTTCAGAGGGGTCAGGCTGTGGAAGACTTCCACTTCTACGTGATTACTCCCACTTCCATTTAGCCACTTTTTGTTCCTTGGAAATACACCTGTTCCCCCCCCCCCAACACGTTTACTTCAAAGAGTTTGCAGAAAACAGAATTTTGGTTTGATATTGAGTTGATTCACAATATACAGTGTATTTTGATGCACAAAAAAATTTTTTTTGAAAGCCACGCATTTGAGGCTCTTCAAAACGTTCATGGGGAAAAAAAGTTGAAAATTTAAAAACAGGATAAAAGTTTTTGATTTTTAAAGGGTCATAGAAAATGCATATGATACTAAAAAAAACTATGCATGGATTTCAATAACTCTTGGTACTCATCTTCTCATCTCATTTTCCCACACACGTTTTGAAGTACCCTCTTCCTTCCAGGCCTCACACTGCTCTTCCCTCTGACTAGAACTCTTTCCCCTTGCCCTGCCCCATCTTTTGAGAAACGCCCCTGCACGCAGTGACACACCCCCGCCCCACCCCGCTCCTTTCTAGCCACAAAAATACTTTTCTCCGATTTTAGGTTTCCTGTCCTAATTGTCTATGCCTAGCCTGTCTTCTAAGTGTGAGTGACTTGAGGACAGAGACCGCTCCTGCTGCCCAGCATGGCATGGGGCGCACCGGTAAATGCTTGTCAATGCAATAGACTCTGCTCGCCCCCCCCCCCCTACTTCTTCCGGGAAGCTGTCCTCACCTCTAGGAACCAGGTCCCTGCGTTGAGCCTCTGCAGTTCAGCCCAGGAGAAGTCACTGCTGTGGGCTGTGACTCGGCTCGGGAACACGGAAGCTACATCTGTGGTCCTGCTTAGCTGCTCATCATGCATGAGGAAGGGGACCCCGTCGGAGCTGAGGGCACAAGGGGCTGTCAGGGCGCCAGGCTCTGGGGTTGCTCATCTGCCCCTTTATAATTTGTTCTTTCCATTTCAAAGACAAAGAGGGAGGGAGGGAGGGAGAGAGACAGACAGACAGACAGACACAGAGAGATCTCCCATCTGCTGGTTCACTCTCCAGATGGCCACAACAGCCAGGACTGGGCCAGGCTGGGAACACTCTAGCCAGGTCTCCCACGTGGGTGGCAGAGACCCATCTACCCGAGCCATCACCGCTGCCTCCCAGGGTCTGCATTAGCAGGAAGCTGGAGTCGGGAGCCAGAGCCAGGTGCTGAACCCAGGCACTCGGATATGGAGCACAAGCATCTCAACCACTAGGCTAAACGGCCACCCCTGCTCCTCCTGTACTGAGCTCCCACCCCGTGTCCCCCAGTGCTCAGACCCCCAGCCTGTGTCACCTGACCATCACATCCGTCTCGAACACAGCAGCTCCACATTCCGCTGTCTTCCGCAGGGACATCAGGGTGTTCTCAGGGGCCAGCTGGGAAAGCGACGCAGTAAGGAGGGTGCCAGGGAAGGGTGGGAGCCTGGGAACCCACAGGCCTGGCTGTCGCAGGCAGGAGAAGGGGCAGCAACCTGCCCAACACTCACCATGGGCGCCCCTCGGTGCCCCACCAGCCCAGGCTTGCGGGGTAAGTCTCTAGGCTCCATGATGCAGGGGGCAGAGATGCACAGGGGTACCAGGTAGATGACCAGGGCAACTCCGCAAAATAGGAGCAGTAGCAGAATCTTGGGACCTGTTGGGGGGTGGGGGACAGGGTTTGAGAAAGGGCAATGGGGGGGGGGCTCTGGGTGCAGAAGGCAGAGTACAGATGCAGGCAAGCAGGTGAGCCGCGGGAGGCAGAAGCACAGGTGGCCGGGGAGCGGGGCGGCGGGGCAGAGTTGGCACCTTTCCGGTCCATACGGTAGAAGGTATCAGCCACAGGCCAGGCCAGGAGGGTGATCCCCGCGACTGCTCCGATGTGAAGGAATGGGGCTGTGGCCTGTGGACAAGAGCTGGTGAGGAGGAGGGCTCTTCCCCGTGCTCCTCCCTCTCAGGGCCTGGCTCCTGGAGTTTGGAGCTGCCTGCAGTCTTGGGGGAACCAGGGAGCAAGACATGTCCTGGGTTGGCCACACGCGGAACTTTCTCCTAGGCCTTGGAGCTCGTCCACTCACCTGCAGTGACAGCCGTAAGCTGTGCCACTCCTGCCGCCACTGGATGTCTAGTCCCACGAAGCCAGCGGCCACAAGCAGCATAATGAGGAACAGTAGCACCTGAGAGGCCAGGGACCAATGAACGTGGTTAGCGGTGGCATGCGGGTGGGGGGGGTGTATCTCCTCACTCTATGGAGACAGGACCCTCCCCTTCCAGTGACGCATCATTTCCCTTCTTGCACTCAAGAAATATTTACTGGCCTTGCAGTCCTGGGCTTGACTCCAGGGATATAAAAGAGGTCCTGAGCAAAGAGGCAGCCAAGTGTGCTGCCCAGTGACCTCCCCTCCTGCTCTCCCCTCCCCCCCACCTCGTACCTTGTGGACACGGTGCAGGTGCAGGGGCTGTCCACAAAGCTGCAGGACCAGGGCCAAGAGCTGGGGGCAGAGTGGTGGAGGGGGGTGATGTCACTGCGGAGGATGGCTGTCCGGCATGGCACCTCCCTCGAACCCCCCCCCCCCATTTAGCTTCGTCCCCTCCCCATGGCTGGGGTGAGAAACAAGGGGGAGGGGCTGAAGTAGAGGGTATTCCAGCAGCAGCCCCTGGACCTACCAGTAGCAGGGACGCGTAGGTGACCAGTAGAGAGATGACCAGCAGGAGTGCCAGGGACCAGTCCATCCAGTGTCCCCAGTGGCGGAACAGGAATCTGAGGGAGGTGGAGAGGGGGGTGTATCAGTGGGGGGAGAAGAGGAGTTGGGAGGGTGGATCCAGGGGTGGGGGCTGGGCTAGTAGATCCAGGAGGACTACAAGGAGGCTCATGGGAAAGTCTTTCCGAGGACGGGGATGTTTCCTGGAGGGCTTTTCTAAGGCCTGAGGCCCTGAACGCCCAGGGGTCCCAGGGCAGGGCGTTGGCAGATAGGTATGCTGAGGAAGGGGTGGGGTGGAGGCGGGGCTCCGTGACACACTCATTGAAGTTGTGCAGGTCATTGAGAAGGATGAGCCCGATGTACAGCCAGCCCAGGCACAGGAGGAAGGTGAGGAAGAGCAGGCCAAACCAGACACAGTCGCACTGCAAAGGGGGCAGGAGAAACGCTCACAGCCCAGGCCCATTGCACACCCACAGTGCCACCCAAGGATGGCAGCTCCAGCCAGAGCTTCCTGCCCAAGCGAGGGACTGCTCTGCTCTGGGGGCCAGTGCTTCCCGTGGCTGAGGGCCAATGGCTTCCTGGGAAGAGAAAGCCCCTCCAACCTCCCCCCACCCCACCCCTCCTCCCAGCCGCCTCTGAACACAGCCGGCCTCCTGGTCCCCTCGGTGGGCCTCTGCCTCCCGCCCTCCAGCCTCCCTGCTCCGCTCGCTCCGGCAGAACTCCACCTTGCTGGTTTGCATCCTCTCTTTGGGGCACTTCCGCCAGTGGCAGCTATACAGGCAGTGGAGGCACCGGGTCCAGGCGGAGCGGCAGCCAGGGGACTCGGCCATGGCGAAGGCCTGGGGGAAGGGACACTGGGCCATTGGGGACGCTGGCAGAGGGCAGATCCCAGCCTCCCTCCCAGTGTATCTGAGGAGCCCGAGGGAGGGGCAGAAGCCTGGGATGCTGCTCAGCAACGGAGGAGGCCACGGGCAGGCCCCAGGAGGCTGGGTCAGAGGAAGGGGGACGATTGCTGGGCTCTTTCTCTCCCTTTATTCTCGGTACCTGGAAAGTGCGTGGGACACCTGGAGGTGCAGCCTCTTTGCAGGCAGAACGCATACCCAGTCTCTCCAGCTCCTCCCCACTTCCTTCCAATTCCTAGCCCTGGGGCTGGGGTGCCTGTCCAGGGTGGAAACTGGGGAGAAGCTGCCCCGGGGTGGGACCAACTCTGTCCAGCCAGTTGAGGCAGATCTGGCCTAGCTGGAGGTGCTTGCCCTAGGTGGAGTTGCCTTCCACCCCAGGGAGCAGGAGTAACCTGAAGCAGAGGCTCCAGTTTTGACCTGGGGCTATGGGAGGCCTAACTAGTTGGCCAGTTGCTATGGATACCGAGATTGCACAAATCACAAAGCCCTGACTGAAAGATTCTCCGTGTCCACTCCCCAGAGGGCAGGGGGCACTGGTGGCCTGAATCACTCCGGAAGGCTTGTTCTTCCCCCTTCTTACCCCCGACACCCCCTCAAACACACCTGCAAAGCCAACCCCAGTCTTGTCCTTTCCTGCCCAGTCGACTCCCCCCCCTCCAGCTAGAAGCCCAGGCCCCGCCCTCCCCGTTCCAAGGGCCCCACCCTCAGAGTTAAGCTTTGGTGAAAGTATAACACATGCAGGGCAAAGGTATGTGTGTGTGTGTGTGTGTGGTGTGGTTGTCTTGGGGCAGCGGATCCCTGTACCTTGTGCTTCTGGGGCTGGCTGAGAGACCAAGCTGACCGCCAGGCTGGGTGGCTGTGTGGCTGACCCTCCTTGAGGGCGCTCGTGTGTACTAGCCGCTGTCACTGTGAATGGGTTTCTGGAAGACTGTGAGTATGTAAAGGAGCCCCTGGTAGACAGAGAGAGAGAGAGAGAGACAGAGAAAGAGAGAGACAGAGAGGTGTCCAGGGGATCCAGCCCCAGCTGCCCCGACTCTGCACAGTCCTGGGGAGGTGCACAGTGGCTGGATCCCTGCAAGGAGGAAGGGTCTGGCTGTTTCTGGACCTGCCCTCCTATTCTATGATTCTATGCTTGCCTTGGGAAAGGGGTGTTGAGGTAGGGGTGGAGGAGTGTGTGTTGAGGGGGCTAGGGCTGGGGGCTAGGAAACCTCTCTTCTCCCTGAGACCCTACCCAGAAAAAGTCAGTGCAAAGGGAGCCCCCTGCCTCTGCCCTTCCTGGGACAGGCTCGCTGTAGCCTATTCTGTGCCCCAGTCTGTACCACTTGCCTCCCCCTGCACCCCAAACACTGCTTCTCAGAGTCCCACCTCCCTCCAGGAACCATCTGGAGGATGGGATGAGGATCTGAGCAGCCTGAACACCCCAGGTTAGGGGGGAGAAGCTGCCAGGGGTGCCGCTCAATTCCCTGGACCCAGTCCCCGCCGTGTGGAGCCTGTCTCCGCCCCGTGGCTCCCGCCTGTCGTCCCCAGCCTTCCGGGACCCTCACACCTTTTTTCAGCCGCAGCTCTGCTCTCTGCTCTGCACTGCTTCCCAGCTCCTCTGCGAGTTGTCTGCCTCCTCCCTCTTCCAGTTCTTGACTCAGCCCCACCGGTCAAACAGGTGGCACGGTTGCCACCTACAGGAGAATGTGCCGGTCCTGTGTTGCAGGCGTGCTACTGCTCCGTGGCCTGGGCCCCGTCCGGGTGGGAAGACGGGAGGGAGGGAGGGAGGGGGAGGGAGAGCAGCTCTGCTTCTTTCCTCGCTGGCGGTCAGGGGGCTAGGGGTAAGGAATTCCTTTGTGCAGCTTTCCCCATCCCTCTGTCCCTCCTCCTGTTCCCCTCCCAGTCACTGCTGGGGCTTTGTCCAGGCTCAGGGAGGCGAGGGCTGAGGGCACAGGCGGGCGGGAAGCTGGGGGTGGGGTGGGGTGGGGAGGTGACCACACAACTTTGCAACTTGGCAGTGAGGAGAAGGGGCCCTGCCAGCCCCCTGGAAAGGAGTGTGAGTGTGTGAGTGTGAGCGTGTGTGTGTGTGTGTGTGTGTGTGTGTGTGTGTGTCTAGTTTCTAGTCTCAAGCTCCCTGGGAGGGACAGCCTTGATTCATCAGCTTCCCTTTCCTCTTGGGCTTCCTCTACCACTTCTACAAGGTGCACCTTCGAGATGTAGTTACGTACTTTCTTGAACTTTGGCGGCAGGTCGCCCTGCCCCTGGAGCAGGGATCCCCAGGGGTCTTGTGGCTCTTGGGGGACACGAGTAGCCCTCCACTTCTCCCATCACCCCAGATGGGAGATGCTCACTCAGGACCTGCTGGGACTTGGCGTCCTTTCCAAGGTAGTCTGAGGTCTCCCTCTAAGAAGCATATGAGGAATGTATAGTGCGTTAGGGTCACAGTGTTTGGGAAGGTGAACAGGTACAGAAGATGCCGTTACTGTGGCCTCGGTAGGAGCGGGCTGGCTGGCAAGCTGTAGTCAGTTTAGCTTTCAAGGCCAGGGGTCCATGTGGGCTGGGGTCCCGAGGCTGGCTTGACTGTGCCTTTCTACATTGCCATTGCTGCAGGCACTCCAGGTCTGGGGGCTAGCCTGGCATGGTGGTGGTGGGAAAGGCGTCTTGTCTGGGGGAATAACCCTCTGTGCCCCTCCCCCCAGGCGCACTGGATTTCCACCAGTGAGAAGGAAGACTGGCTCTCTTATGACAAGAGCCAGCCCCCTCCCTCTCCGCCCTTCCCATTGTATCCAGAGGCTCTAGTTGGCAATGGAGGAGGCGCCCGTGCTCCCTCGGAATTAAAATGCACAGAGAAGCAGGGCTGCTCGCTGGCAGAGGGCCAGGGAGGGCCGGCAGGTCACCCAGTCCTCCGCAGGCTTTATTCTAGCCAGGTTCTTGTTTCATTTGCTTTGCTTGGGCTGTGGTGGAGTCTACAAGAGTTCTTGGGAGGGGGGTGGTTTGGGAGCTCTTTTACGGGGGGAGGACGCTGGGATTCAGAAGGCATGGCTCTTCAGAAGGCTCCAAGTGCAGTGTGTGTGTGTGTGTGTGTGTGTGTGTGTGTGTGTGGTGGGGAGCACTGTAGGCCAGGCCTCCTTTTGGCTTTAAGCAGGGCTGGAAAACCCTGGTGCATAGTTGAGGAGCAAGGCTCACGGCTCTGGTTTGCTTTTGAAGGAGAAAGCGAGGAACCAGTGCTGTTCTGTCCTGGGACTGAACAGCAGTATGGTCCCAAATCCATCTAGGCTGAGAAATTAGGCTGCATGCAAGACATTAGGAAGGGCCACTGCTGACCGGTGCCGCTGCTCAATAGGCTAATCCTCCACCTGCAGCGCCAGCACCCCGGGTTATAGTCCCGGTTGCTCCTCTTCCAGTCCAGCTCTCTGCTGTGGCCTGGGAGTGCAGTGGAGGATGGCCCAAGCGCTTGGGCCCTGCACCCGCATGGGAGACCAGGAGAGGTACCTGGCTCCTGGCCCCTGATCAGCGTGGTGCGCCGGCCGCAGCGGCCATTGCGGGGTGAACCAACAGAAAATGAAGACCTTTCTGTCTCTCTTCTCTCTCACTGTCCACTCTGCCTGTCCGCCCCCCCCCCACCAAAAAAAAAAAGATAAGAAAAAGAAAAAAAGGAAGGGCCACTGCTGCCACTTCAGAGCTTTGCTGTTAGACCTGGGTTCAAGTTCTAGCTCTATTACTTGAACTTTGGACCTTAGTCTCATCTGCAAGATAAGGACACCTATCTAGTTGACCTTTATTTGTGTGGAGCAAATAAAATTGTGGCAAGAACATGAAGATGCTTAGGAAATGTGGTTTCTCCCTTCCAAATCTGGACACCAAGGCAGGTTCCACAGTAGAGATCAGGCCTTTGGCCTGGTGAGGATTGTTCCCATTTCTCAGAGTAGCAAAGCAACATAAAGACAACACCCTGCTGCACTCTAGCCTCTGGGAAACCAGGGCAAGCTTTAAGAAAGCAGGAAGGGGCTGATATAGGAGGTTAGGCTGCCACCTGTGACACCAGCAACCCATATGGGCACCGGTTCAAGTTCTGGCTGCTCCACTTCCAATCCAGCTCCCTGCTCATGGCCTAGGAAAAGCAGTAGAAGTTGGCTTAAGTGCTTGGGCCCCCGCTACCCATGTGGGAAACCCAGATGAACCTCCAGGCTCCTGGATTTGACCCAGTTGAGCCCTGGCCATTGCAGCCACTTGGGGAATGAACCAGCAAATGGAAGCTCCGCCTCTCTCTGTCTCTCTCCCCCCTCTGTAACTCTTTCAAATAAACAAATCTTACAAAGTGGCAGGGAGGGCAGGTCCTTGCAGTGAGCCTCCCTAACAGCTCTCCCAGGGGCCAAGGAGCAGGGGTTGGGATTGGATCCCCGCCATCCCCCACGCCGCCCATAGCACAGAAGGATCTTCCAAGACAGTAGATATGCTAATGTTTATTTCTTTACTTAACATTTAAAAAGATTTCATTGACATCAGTAACACAGCAGACACTTAAAATACAGGGGGCACAGGGCAGGGCAGGAGAGATCCCAGTTCCATTCCTGAGGTGGGGCCAAAGATCCGAGCCAGGCTTCTCCTACTCAGCTGGGACAACCCAGAGAGAAAAAGATCCGCAGTCTCCTCCTCAGCTCGGGACATCCTTCACTGCTCACAGAAAGAGCTGGACTGTCCCGGGGACTGGCTCCCGAGGTGCCGTTTGGCAGGTGGGCTGGTTTTCTCTTCAGCAGGTGGCGTGGCACCTTCTGGAGAAGACAGAGTAGTCACTTGGGGCTGGAGGCTGAGGTCCAAAGCAACAAAGGTTCCGTCCCTTTGCCCAACAGAAACCTGAAATCTAGGGAAGTCACTAAAAACGACACGACACACACACACTTCTGGCTGCAATCCGAAAGCATCTTCCATCGCCAGAGTGCAGGTCGAGATGACGACTCCGACTTCAGTGGGTCTCCTCTTCGATAGGGGAGTAGCCAGAGAAGAAGCTGGTGTTGCTGGCCAGAGTGCGTTTCTTTTTCTTCCCTGGAGCCTTAGTCTCTTGGGATTCTCTTGCTACTTGTTTCAACTCTGGGAGGTCGAAGGACAGAACCGGAACGGTCGACTTGGCCGGGACCTGCTCCTCCTCATACATCTCCTTAATGATCTAGGGAAGACAGAGAGGGATGGACAGACCTTGGAAAGGGGCGGTTGTGCAGCTTGTGTGCTTAACTCTCTCCTACCCAGTAGTACCTGGGGTCCCCTCAGATTGCTCCACGGAGAAATACTCCAGTCTGTGCCCGATTCCCAGCAAGCTGATTCTATCTTTCCCCTCCACACCCGGTCCGTTTCTCTTTCTCCCACTAGTCCCAGTCCCAGCTAATGCGGAGAAGGCCCTAATAAGGTTTCTCGGCACCTGCTCTTTGGCTCGCCTACCTTGCTGTTAGGAGTGGCACAGACAGGGTTGAAGAAGCTCAATCCTGGTGTCACCTCTGTGGGATCCTCCAGTCTGGAGGAGCCTTCGGAATCGCGAGTCCGCTCAACAGCACCCAAGCTATCCTGAATGTCAAGCAGAGAGGCGTCTCATAAATGTGGCTACCAGGGTCACGAGACCAGTGTGCTCCCCTTTATCCGGTGAGATGCCACCTCCGAGGGACAGATCAGTCGGTCTGAGCAAGTTTTTGGGGTACCCTGCTTGGGAGGCGGCAGTGCTTGCCATGCTCTGTCCCCGTAGGAATGGAGCAAAGCTTGGAGGCAGCCCCTGAAGGCAAAGGACTGGGCAGGCTGATGGCACAGGGCACACCATGAGGCAGTGTTTAGAACAAAGCCAGCCCTGGTTGTTTCTTCGATTAAGCTTCCCCTCTCTACCATGTGCAATATTCTTGGCAGCACCCTCGGTGCCCATCTCCTGTTAGTCTTCTTTCCAGATAAGGAAACCGAGACAGAGAAGTTGCTTAGCTAGCAAGCTGACTCTGCGGGAGAGCTTGGATTAAAATGTTAGCCTGTAATCTGATCTCAGTTGTAATGCTCAGCTGTATACCATCAAGGGCACTCACGGTGGCTTATCTCTGGCCTTGGCTTTCCTTCTCTGTTAAATGGAAGCACTGGACCAGATCAGTGCCTTACACAACTGAAATGCTCAGAGGAAGTCCAGTACAAGGAGTCTCCAAAAAGTTCATGGAAAATAGCATATTATGAAAAAAAAATTATAAATGGGTTGCAAAAAAGCTTTTGTGCCAGAATAAACTCATCTTCTTTTAAAAAGATTTATTTTCTAAGTCAGAGTTACTTACAGAGAGGGAGAGACAGAGATCTTCCATCTGCTGGTTCACCCCTACGATGGTCGTAACTGCCAGCAGTGGGCCAGGCCAAAGCCAGGAGCCAGGAGCTTCCTCTGAGTCTTCCACATGGGTCCAGGGGCCCAAGGATTTGGGCAATCCTCTACTGCTCTCTAGCTCCCTGCTAGTGCGCCTGGGAAAGCAGCAGAAGATGGCGCAAGTCCTCGGACTCCTGTACCCATGTAGGAGATCCAGATGGAGTTCCTACTTCTTGGCTCTGGCTTGGTCCAGCCCCAGGCATTGCGGCCATTTGGGGAGTGAATCAGCAGATGGAAGACCTCTTTCTCCTCCCCGCCCTGACCCCCATGTCATTTTGCCTCTCAAAGAAAGAAGATAAATCTTGAAAGAAAGTTTTTTGTCTAAACTTTCTGAAGTACTCCCAGATAAGGAGGCCAGCTCTAGTCAACTTGGTGACTATCAGAAAGATCTGGCCCTGTGGGTATTTACCTTAGAGCCATGGAAAAGCTGGTCCCACAGGGAGGGTCTAAAAAGTAATGTCTCAGACAGCAGAAGGAGCAACTTCCTTCCTGGAAGCCGCCACCTCAGCACGTGGCTCTCGCCATTGCAGTAGAGGGCCCAGGCTCGTTTGACCCTGCCTGTCTATATCCCTGTGAGCGCCTGCTTTCGCTTTCCTTGTTCCTGCCCCAGAAACTGTGCAGAGACCTTACAGCCAGAGCCGGGGGTGGGGACTTGCATGCCTGGGAAGCTCCTGGGAAGGACTGTGGTTTCTGAAGGTCAGGTGTGGATGAGGGAGCAACAAGGAAGAAGGATTCAGAAGGGAAATGTCTCTGAGCACAGGGGAAGAAAGTAGAACACCAGGGTGGGAGCTAGGGGGAAGTAGCCCCAACCTACCTTGCCTTGTTGGCGGTTCCGACACTTCGCAGGGTCACAGCTGCAGTTTATGCCACAGTCTGACTTTTGCTTCCTGCATCCACACTGCTTGTTTCCACACCAGCCCTTGCAGGAACACTGTGAAACAGGTTTGCAGAAAAGCACACTACTGAGAACATTAGGAGACTAGTTTAAGGTGCCTGCCCCCCATTTGCAAGCCTTTCTAGAAAAAAATGGAAAATACCATCATCTTTACCAAGCTTCAATCTCTTTAACCCTCTCTTCTTCAATGAAACAAAGGCCACTGAGAACACCACTGGTTTACTAACAAGTCATGCCAGGCAAATCCATTTGCTTTTTGTGGATGGTAGTATAGCTTTTTTTAAAAAGATTTATTTATTTATTTGAAATGCAGAGTTACAGAGAGGCAGAAGCAGAGGCAGAGGCAGAAAGCAAGAGAGGTCTTCCACCTGCTGGTTCATTCCCCAATTGGCCACAACAGCCAGAGCTGAGCCAACCCAAAGCCAGGAGCCAGCAGCTTCTTCTGGGTCTCCCACATGAGTGTGGGGGCCCAAACACTTGGAACATCTTTCACTGCTTTCCCAGGTGCATTAGCAGGCAACCGGATAGGAAGTGGAGCAGCTAGGACTCAAACCAGTGCCCATGTGGGCTGCCGGCGCTGCAGGTGGAGGCTTTTCCAGCTATACCACAGTGCAGGCCTCAAGAGTAGTATACTTTAGGGAGAGATGCAAGGGAAACCATAATACTGCAAGGCAGCTGACGATGACTCTTATGACAGTTTTATGGCCAAAGGGAAGAACTGCAAGCTGGTTAGGTCTATTTAAGGACTGAGTATAGTTGGGGCCAGTGTTGTGGCACTGTGTGTGGAGCCATCAGAGTGAGCCACATCAGAGTTCTGGTTTGAATCCTTGCTGCTCTGCTTCCAACCCAGTGAATGTGCCTGGCAAGGCAGCAGATGATGGCCCAAGTACTTGGGTCCTTGCCATCCATGTGGGAGACCTAGATGGAGTTCCTGGCTTCCACATGTTGTAGACATTTGGGGAGTGAACCAGTGAATGGAAGATCTGTCTCTCCACCTTTCAAATAGATAAATCTAAAAAACAAAAAACAAAAAACAAAACAAAAAAAAAAACACTGAGTATAGTTGCCTGTCATCTTTGGGTCTACCTGTCCTTTCATCTGGCTCCCATTTCTACAGTAGGTCCAGTGTCAGCCTAAGCTTTGCCCTCAGCACTTCAATCGTTCAACATTTTAACGAATCACTGATGACATGAAATAGTCATTTACATTTGAGAGCACTTTTGTTTCCAGAATATTTTTTTTTTTACAGGCAGAGTGGACAGTGAGAGACAGAGACAGAGAGAAAGGTCTTCCTTTGCCTTTGGTTCACCCTCCAATGGCCGCCGCGGCTGGCGTACTACGGCTGGTGCACCGCACTGATCCGATGGCAGGAGCCAGGTACTTATCCTGGTCTCCTATGGGGTGCAGGGCCCAAGCACTTGGGCCATCCTCCACTGCACTCCCTGGCCACAGCAGAGAGCTGGCCTGGAAGAGGGGCAACCGGGACAGAATCCGGCGCCCTGACCGGGACTAGAACCCGGTGTGCTGGCGCCACAAGGCGGAGGATTAGCCTAGTGAGCCGTGGCGCCAGCCCAGAATACTTCCATGTATATACATAACAGCATCTCACCACCAGTCAACAAGGTGGGCATATTGATCAGTTTGAACCACAGCACCAAGCTGGTAGGGTCATTAATATATAAGATAACAGAATTACAATCCAAAAATATTTTTAACAGGTTACGATGATGGGCTGAATGTAGAAAGAAAAGAAAGAACAGGGATAAACGTTAAGTTTGGTATTTGGGTTCTCCCCAAATTAGCCACAGACATACAATATGGGAGGATAGGGCGATATCTAGCTTAAAAGTAGGGCCTAGGGATTTGAGGTAGCAGCAAGCCCTGTGAGTCAATGGAACGAAATGGTTGTCAAAAGGCAAATGCAGGGGCTGGCGGCATGGCTCACTTGGTTAATCCTCCACCTGCGGCGCCAGCATCCCATATGGACGCCAGTTCTAGTCCCGGTTGCTCCTCTTCCAGTCCAGTTCTCTGTTGTGGCCTGGGAGGGCAGTGGAGGATGGCCCAAGTGCTTGGGCCCCTGCACCCACATGGGAGACCAGGAGGAGGCACCTGGCTCCTGGCTACGGATTGGCACAGTGCCGGCTGTAGCAGCCATTTGGGGAGTGAACCAATAGAAGGAGGACCTTTATGTTTCTCCCTCTCACTGTCTATAACTCTACCTGTCAAATAAAAAAATTAAAAAAAGATAGATTAGATAGACAGATAGATAGATACGAGTATTAGAAAAAAAGCCATAAAAAAGCAAACGCAGTCAGGCAGGATTCTGGAGTTCAGAAAACTTGGGGAGTAATTATTTCACTGTAGCCTGGGTCAATCAGATTTTAAATGCATCCAATTTTAGGGCACCATGATTTTTTTCCTCATGTATAAAAAAGACCAAAAAAAAAAAAAAAAAAAAGAACCACACTCATGTACCCACTGTACCCCCTTCCCCCTGCCAGTAAGTACAATGCAGATGTGAGTGAGGTCTCTTTTGCATGCTTTTCCTGATCCTAGTCACCTCCTTCCCTCCCAGGAGTACAGTCTCCTGAATTAGGTGTTTATCATTCATATGCATGTCTTTTACCAAATACGAGTTTCTATTAAAAAAAATAAGGAATTGGCTCACATATTTTCAAACTAATATAAATGGCATCTTATTATATGGTGACTTTGTTCATTTTCACTCTATGACCACACCACAATTTGTCTCTTCTCCTGATAGTGTCATTTTTCACTCTTTACAAACAGGGCTGCAACAGAAATGGCTAACATGAGCATGTGCCAGGCACTGTTCCAAGGGCATTTCCTAGAGCAAACCCTCTTAAATCAGGAAGTGTATTTTTGTTGTGCACCTACTTGGGAGTTCACTGTGTATGTATTTAAATAAAGAGGAAATTAAAACAAAACAGAGGTGAGTGACCAGAAGGATAAGAAACAAGGCTATAAGAGAAATGGTGGAAGAAAGTTTGGCTTGGAAAAGATATAGAGCTCACAGGACTAAGTGTTAAGAGTCAGAAGAGTCCTCAGCGACTATCTGAAGCCTGATTTGATATATGAAGCCCCTCTTGACCATCACTGGTCTAATTAGCCAAGGCACTATATATTGCGAGCTAATGATAGTTCCCATATAACTTCAAACTGCAGGAATAGATTCTGCCACCTAGAATGACATGGAATCACTTTACCCTCACTCATAGCATACTCGTTCACTCCCTAAGCATAATTTTTACTCCCTATCCTTCTCTGTCCAAATCCTTTCAAAGCTAAATATACCTTGCTTCCTCAATGAGTCACCACATGATATGGTTTCCAAGTATCCTCACCACCGTAATGATACACCAATTTGCTAAAGTTCATCTTGGATTGTGAGATCCAGAAATGAGCACAACTTCCTCAGTGTGGTGTGACTATTGTGAAGTAGATTGGGACAAACAGCTCCCCTGTTAGGAGTGCAACAGTCCTGTTAAACAGGCCTAAAAACCACAGTTGCTTTTTCCGTCCTTGTCACATCTTTGTGGATTCATACCAAGTTTACAATCACATTCAGGCTCTTAGGTCTTTTTCATATGAGAACCATCACCTTGGTTCTGCCACAGTGAAGGAAGGTAACGTCTTTTTTTTTTCTGATTATGAAGATGTCAATTTATAAAAACTGAAAATCATAAACATGATTTCAACCACTGTATACAATATTTCATCATGTGGCTATGCCACTTTTTAACCAGTCCCCCATTGTTAGATATTAAGATTGCTTTGAAAGCAACTGTTCACTATTATAATTCATGCTGTAGCAAGTACCCTTGTACACAAAAATAATGTGAACTGTACCATGGCTGACAAGGCCCTCTACGATTTGGCCCCTATCCCTATGGCCTTCCTGTGTGTGACCCTCTCCCACTTCTCAACAGACACTAGACATAATGGCCTTGTTAGCTGTTCCCCGAGACACTCAGCTCATTCCTGTCCTGCTGAGTCTTTGCCCTTGCTCTTCCCCTTTCCTGAAATGTCCTTCCTCTGGTTCTTAGCCCGACTCGCTCCCTTACTGTGTTCTGCTCTCAGCTTAGATACCTCACGCTCAGAGAGGTCTCTCTTCTAAAGCGCTCTTTCCCCATCCATGCATTTTCTAGGACTTCGCTGTATTTTCTCTTTTCCTATCACCATGTAACATAGTTTTGTTTTTCAGGCTACTTGTGTCTTTCCCCACAAGAATGTGCTTTGTGACAGCAAGGGTCTTACCTGACTTGTTTATTATATTTCCAGCCCCTAGAAATAGTGCCTGGCATCCAGATGCCCAGAGAATTTTAGTTCAATGAATAACTCTATTCACATATCAATGACTACTTTCTTACTATAAACATCTATGTGCACAATTACTGGGTCAAAGGACAGAAACATTTTTAAGGCTTTTGATCCGCATTTTCAAGTTCCCTTCTAGAAAGGTATACTCATTTCTATTCCTAACTGCAATAGATAGGAATGCCCTTCTTCATCACACTTGCCAACACTAGACACTATAATTAAAAAAATCTTTGTTGCTTTGAATAAAACAGAGCAAAAGACAGAGTTCCACAGCAGTGTTCAAGAGACGCTGATCCACTGAATGCTGGACCTTGGGTACAGTCCTTGGACCATTTACACTTCCTTCTTAAGCATTCTGTTACCCTGTCCCCATTTCTCTCTTTTCTCCAAAGGGACATCATGAGAGTGGTATGTGAAGGGTTATCATGAAGAACGACTGTACTTTTACATGGGCAAGGCTCACTGGGATGCCATACAGGACAGCAGATTTCAGCTCAACAAAGAACAACTCTCTAACAATGAGTAGAATACAGTGGGCTGTCCTGTGAGGCAGAGCTCCCCCCTCCCAGAAGTCTTCAAGCAAGCAGAGGCTAGATAAACACCTGGTAATGTAGCACAGTCAGGATACACATGACAGACGTAGGCACGTGAATGCCATGGCAGGAGCTGTAACTTCAATCTATTCTCTCACACCAGGAAGCAGAACAGAATGTCAGAGAAGGGGCTGGTGTTGTGGCACAACAGGTTAAGCCACCACATTTCAATGTATAGTGAGGCTCAGAACTTCTGCTATGGAGTCTAAAATTCTTCTAGCTTGAGTTCAGTCTTTCACTGTATCTCAGAAGGATAAGATCTGGCCAAAATCATGCCACAACAGGTTAAGATGTTCCCCATGACACTGGCAGCCCATATTGAAGTGCTGGTTCAAGTCCCAGCTGTTCCGTTTCTGATCCAGCTATCTGCTAACGTGCCTGGGAAAGCAGTAGTACTTGGGCCCCTGCCACCTTTTGGAAGATTTATTTTATTTATTTGAATGTCAGAGTTAGAGAGAGAGAGAGAGAGACAGAGATCTTCTATCCGTGGTTTATTCCCCAAATGGTTCCAATAGCTGTGGCTGTGCCAGGCCAAAGCCAGGAGCCAGGAACTTCTTCCAGGTCTCCCACGTGGGTGAAGGGGCCCAACCATTTGGGCTGTTTTCTGCTGCTTTCCCAGGCACATTAGCAGGGATCTGGATTGGAAGTGGAACATCCAGGTTTCAATCCAGTGCCCATATGGGATTGCGCCACAACATGAGTTTCAAAATAAATCTTAAATACACACATACACACACACACACACACATCAGGCTAGGGACTGGGAGACCCAAGCCCTATTCCTATACATAATACATGCATGAGCTTAGACAAGTCACCTCATTCATTTTTTTTTTCCTGCCAAGCTTGACAAATGAGAATATTTGTGAAATTCTTACAGTGCTTTAGCAACAATACCTGCATAGTAATTTGTCCTTTATAAGGTGCATGCATTCCTTTTTTTTTAACTTTCCAGATACCATATAATGTCATATAAAGGTAGTATTATGAATGCTTCTTGTGTAACTGTAACTGGTACTTTGACTTGGGGTATTCGGGCTGGAAGAGACCTTGTATATCATCTATTCTAGTCTAATCCCTTAATTGTATAGACAAGAAATGTGAGGCCCAGATCAAGTGACTTGCTCAAGGTCACCCAATGAAGCAGTGGCAAAGTCCAGATTAGAACCCACATCTCTCTGGCTCCTAGGTTATTACCTTTTCTACTATAGCACATGGCCCACCCCTCAGCAACTCCATAGTAAGTGTGGGATACATGGCAAGTAAGGAAGCCATGAACTCTGGGTAAGTCGTCATTTTGCTGCAGTCTTCTTTTCAGTAACCTAAGCAATGCTAACAAAGATGGCCTTCACACAAAGCATAAATGTCTACAGCTAACATATCTCTGAGCAGTGTGACTGGAGAACAATCCCAGCATCCAAGTACTCTGACACTGCCAAAAGAGAGAAAGGAGATTTCACACCAACTTGCTCCCCTTAAAGTCCAGTTATATTCATCTCCTAAATCATGCAATCAGAGGAAAAGTCTAGGAAAGAGTCATCTCTTACTGTTTTTAGAAACAGGATTCGGCCGGTGCCGCGGCTTACTAGGCTAATCCTCCGCCTGTGGCGCTGGCACCCCGGGTTCTAGTCCTGGTTGGGGCGCCAGGTACTAGTTCCGGTTGCTCCTCTTCCAGTCCAGCTCTCTGCTGTGGCCCAGGAGTGCAGTGGAGGATGGCCCAAGTGCTTGGGCCCTGCACCCGCATGGGAGACCAGGAGAAGCACCTGGCTTCTGGCTTCAGATCGGCACAGCGCTGGCCATAGCGGCCATTAGGGGAGTGAACCAACGGAAGGAAGACCTTTCTCTCTGTCTCTCTCACTGTCTTTATCTGTCTCTCTCTCTCTCACTAACTGCCTGGCAAAAACAAAAAACAAAAAACAGGATTTATCATTGATAACAAACACAATTTCCTGCAATATTTGCTGTACTTCCAAATTTCCCTTTTAAGCTGGGGGCAACAGTGCTATAATGAATATGCTTTCCTCAAAGTCAAGGACAACGACACATGCTCACATTTGGTTTTTAGGACCTTTCCCATTGCATTCTGTGTGCACTTCTTAACCTCGCCTCCAATTATTTAGCTGACCTTTTCATCTCTATTCAGCTCATGCTCTCCGCTTCAGCCATGGGAGAGCGTCCATCAGTGTTTTGATGAGGAAATGAAAGACGAACGTGTTCTTTCCCATTTTCTCCAAGTATTTGAGCCCTCTGTTCCTCTAACCATCTCCAGGTATTTGCAACATGCTATTCATCTGTGCCAGAAATGTCTTCCCAGTCACTCCCAAGGCTGTATTTCCTTTCCCGTCTCACAGTGCAGCAACAGTCATCTCTTTCATGGAATGTTCCTAAACTACACCTCCTTGGTTTGGCCGCTTAGTCACTGTTGGAAACCTCTCACTAGTCCACTTCCTTGACATGAACATACTGAGGTTCTCGAGTTACTTCTCTTTCTTTGCTTTGTTTTCCTGTTAGATTATAAGCTGTCTGAGGCTAAAGATGAGCTCTCAGTTCGACTGTGACACAAGATACATTACATTCCGATCGCTCGGACCCAGGGATTAGCACCACAGGGCCATGTTGGAAGGCTGCTCAAAAAGCTCGTGGACAATACACATTAAGAAAAAGCCATGGAGAGCTTGAAAAAAGGTTTTGCACCCAAATAATCTTTTCCTTCTACTTTTCTAGAAACTTTGGGAAGTGCCTACATATTCCTTAGGACTTGCTTGCTTTGGTGGTGTGGTTTTACAAGGCTCAGTTGCCATGTGGTGTGCTATCAGCTAATCAAATCAAGCATCTTCCAGGCAGGCTAAGACAATCTGTGAACTGTTTTCTGTAAGTGGAATGTGGCTGCAGGGCACAGCTGGGATTGTGGTGGTGAACCGTAGAACCTGGGAAGTTAATATTTCAACACAGAACATCTAGGTTTGCTAATTATGTAGGACTGACCACTGTTTAAGTAAATAAAGCATGCCTCAAAGTCAGGTTGTTCCTAACGAGCCTTAACTCACTGTGTTTGGTCTTAATTATTAGCTTTGTCTGTAATTTCCTTAGCCCCTTAGTCCAGTGAGCAAAATCATTCTATTACACAAGGAAGACACCATGGCCACTCAGCTTCTGACCTGTTGGTTTTTTACTGTCATGACCATTATGCGGTGGGAACAAACTGGGCTTGGAATCAGAATATTTGGTTCCAAGTCCTGGCTGTCCCTTTGGTGTGATGACCTTGGACAAAGTAATTTCCCTCCTGTGGGTCTGGAGTCCGTTCTATAAAATAATAAACACCTCACTGGATTTTGATGCCAATTAAATGAGGTAACATGTATGAGAATGTCTGATCGATTGCTCTAAAAGGAAGAAGGACTGTGGATGAACACTTTGGAATCAGCTTCCTATTCAGATTGGTAAGAACCTGAAAGCATGATGAGCGCCCTCAGGCAGCCCTCTCCACCGGCCCGTGTTCGACACAGAGCTGGCCCAACGAGCCCCTGCAGAGTGAAGTCAATGCCTGTGATTGGGGCTCTGGGATCCAGGTGGCTCTGATGCAGAGTGTGGGGCCAGCATGGTCCTAGATCCAGAAACTATCCCACTGCCAATAAATGCTACATATTAGAACCCCTGACAGAGCTGGCGCCTACCCCTTGGATGTTCTTCTTGGACATTTTAATTAATTTTGTTGGCTTCCATTCTTCATCATTGTCATCGTCACTATTGTCATCACTGTCCTCGGGCTCATTCACAGAATACTCTGAATATTTTATATCCTCGAGGTCCATGCTTTGCTCCAGGAACTTTTCTTTAACACGAGAAGGTTTTGGCTAAGTAAAAAAAAAAAAAAAAAGTTGGAGTGGTTATTTAATAAGACTTTTAAAAAATACTTATGGCACTATATCTTCCCAGTAGCTGTTGCCAACTATATTCTCAGAGCAGAGATCTCAGACTCCCTCAAACACACCCAACTTGGCTTTACCAATCAGAAGAACTGCCCTTTGGCCTTTGGCATCGCAGAGTCTTTGAAGGGACAGAAGCTGGAGGCTGATCACTCTCAGGGCGGAAGGGAGGACTCATGGTACGATGAGATAAGTGCCCTCGGATGGACAGCTGAACATTGTTTTCTCCTCCTCCCCTACCTCCTCAGTTGTGTTCTATAATGCCTGGGCATGGCCCAGAGTCAGCCTTCTGGGAGAAGGGGAAATGCTTATTTACCTAAGATTTTTCTCTAGTTTTATCTGGGACTCCAAGGAAAGCTGAAATGCTAGAATTTGGGAATTTTAATTCTCAACCTCTTAAAACAGGCAATTTTCAGACCTCACACAAAACCTCAGCTAGGCAAAGGTATCATAGGCACTAAGCATTTTACCTTAGGCGGGATATATTCAAAAGAAGAGTCTGGAGATAGAAGTGAATCCTTAGAAAAAGGAGGTTTCTGTCTGCTGGCTACTTGGAGGAGAGTCAGTTTCTATTTGAAAAGAAGAGACAAAGTATGTAATACAGGGCAGCTCCTGGTGAGTGTTCATGGCTAATACACAAACATTCCAGAGTTAGGCTAGTTCAATCTTAAACGGCAGCAAGTGAGGTAGGCTTATAGTAGACTAGATGGAAGGATTCCCATCTTCTAAGATTAGTATTAAATTTAGAAAAGGGCATCAGAGGCCAGTGTTGTGGCATAGCAGGTTAAACCACCACCTGAAATGTTGGCATCCCATATGGGTGCTGGTTTGAGTCCCAGCGGCTCCATTTCTGACCCAGCTCCCTGCTAATGTGCCTGGAAAAGTAGAGGATCATGGATGAAGTGCTTGGACCCCTGCCACCCACGTTAAGAGACCTGGATGGGGCCGGCGCCGCGGCTCACTAGGCTAATCCTCCGCCTAGCGGCGCCGGCACACCAGGTTCTAGTCCCGGTCGGGGCGCCGGATTCTGTCCCGGTTGCCCCTCTTCCAGGCCAGCCCTCTGCTGTGGCCAGGGAGTGCAGTGGAGGATGGCCCAGGTGCTTGGGTCCTGCACCCCATGGGAGACCAGGAAAAGCACCTGGCTCCTGGCTCCTGCCATCGGATCAGCGCGGTGCGCCGGCTGCAGCGCGCCGGCCGCGGCGGCCATTGGAGGGTGAACCAACGGCAAAGGAAGACCTTTCTCTCTGTCTCTCTCTCTCACTGTCCACTCTGCCTGTCAAAAAAAAAAAAAAGAGACCTGGATGGAGCTCCAGGCTCCAGGCTTTGGTGTGGCCCAGCCCTGGCCATGGCAGCCATATGGGGAGTGAACCAGTGGAAGGAAGATCTCTCTCTCTCTCTCTCCCCCCCTCTCCCTCTGTAACTCTGCCTTTCAAATAAATCATTTTTTAAAAGAAAAGGGCATTAAAAGTATGTGTTTATACCACTTTGAAATACACATGACTGTCACATGGAAACTTAGGGACCTTATAAAATCTGATGGTCACAAATCTGATGGTTTCTCCCAAGAGCTTGTCTCAGCAGCAACAGGGTCTTCCAGGGCTCGTGAAGTGGGTATATTACCTGCTTGATGATTTCATTCTCTCGGAGAAGCTGCTGATTTTGCTCACACAATTCTTGCATCTTCTTAAGTTCTTCATCCTATTTCCAGATAGTGCAATGATAGGTGGGGTTATTTTGGGTATTACATGTGGGTTACCAAACAACTCACATAGATGACAACATACTGCTGCCAAGTTGCTGGTAACAGATGGTTTGTGCACAGCAGGCATTGGCACCCAGAAAAATGTCTTATTCCCAGTTCCTAGGTGCCCTGAATGTCACTTCTATTCCAATGCTCTCTAGCTGTCCTGACCACACTCATTGGGATCATGGCTCTGCCCTACAAGCATAAGTCTGCTGTTTTCTAGCCTCTCCGGCTCTATTCACATCAGGATGCTGGCTAAGAAACCTATGGAGAGTCAGCTCTGCTTGCTTGTAGACTACAGATGCTTCTGTTTGCCCTTCTCAACATGGGCGAGACGGTGTATTTGCTATTCCAAGAAGCCTGATTAAACTTCCTGGCCCTTAAGATAACCGGATTCATGCATATGAAGGCACTTCAACAAGTTTGTGCCAAAACAGAATTAAAAGATAATGTGCATTTTCCATAAATCTTTTTGAAGTTCTGTCATATAATCCTAACTAGTTTGGTTACATCTTAGGTGGGAAGTGCCAAGGAAACCCTACAGACTCAGGAAAAATGATTCCAAGTTGTACTAAAATAGTGCTCCAACATGCTACTAAAGGGTGTGGTGTTCCCAGCCTCTGAAGAGATTCAGACCTCAGGCAGTTTACGAACATGTCAGGTCTCAGCTCAGAACAAGCTCAGAAAGACATAGGTGAATGGTGAATGCCCCTAGGATTCCAACTCACTTTGGGGCGATTTCACTTGCTCGACTCTTGGGTGTTCACGCTGAGACAAAGAACCAGGAGGGCTCCCAGTCGGGTATGAATTCTGTACTGCTGTTTCCACCCCCAGAAGCGGGGTTTGTCTCATGTGTGGCTGCACTCTGGACCACCCCCTAACCTGATCAAACAGGGCCCAAAGGCAGTCGAGACTCCCCCAGCCCCGCCCCGCTCAGCAGTTCCCTCCTTTGCGCTGCCTGGACAATGGTCTAAGGAGGTAGGCTTCTCCGCGCGAGCTATGAAACCGTTCCCTTGTCCCCGTACCTGACACTTCAGCGTGCTCAGCAGCTGCTCTTCCTTCCCGCTGGCTGACTCTTCTAGCCGCTTCTCAGCCACTTGGCTTTGCTGCAGCTGGCTGAGAAGGTACAGCACCTAGACCAAGACACAACCCGCCGCGTGGCCTCAGAGGAGGCAGGGGAAGGGAGGACTCTGACTTAGTTCAGGCTGCGAGCACGTGGCTCCCTTCGGATTTTGAAGCCAAGGGCTCTCTTTGGTGGCTCTCGTGGCTTGAAGTCGTAGGCGCGGCAGTGACATTTCGCAGCTTGTGAATCTTGGTATTCAAGCTGGAGGCTGGCAGCCTTAGGTGCCGGTATGTGTAAACTTAGAGAAGTCATTTCTCTCTGTTTCTGGTTGGTTATTTGCAAAATCCGAAAAGGAGCACATGGCCCTTGGAAGGAAACATTATACTCCCTCACCATTTTTAACTGACAATGACAGGCACTGACAGTTGATTTCTCGCATAGCGTCTTGGCCTGCCAGAGTTTACCTTCTCCTGGTGCTGTTGCTCCACTCGGACCAGCTCAGCCTGTAACTCTGTCTCTATCTCAGCGAAATGACTTCGTTCCTCAAACAGCATCTTCTGCATGTCTGCACAGCTGGCCTTGCTCTGTTGCAGGCTGCTTTCAAGCTTGCTGACCTGTATTTTGGAGGAGACGAGCTGGAAAAGATAAAAGAAGATCAGTTTATTCAGAGAATGATCACCTTTTCCGCCATTCACTAGGCAGGAAATGTCAGCTTCTTGAAATGGTCTGAGAAGAGTTCCTCTGTGTCCGTGTCCAAGTCCTTTCTTATTTTTTCAAGTCATCTGGATTCTAACACTGATTACTACCAATACTACTGTTTCATTCCCAGGCCAGGAGTCCAGGTTTCTGCTGAGACACGTATATCGTAAGGCTAGAAGCCATCACTAAGGTCCTTTCATTTCTTGCTCTGCCTCGAGGCAATAATCAACCTAACACAAACAGCAACTGACAACTCCAAATTCTGACATTTAAGAAACTCTTGGTTCATTTTAAAGAGAAATCCACAGGACACACCCCATGGCCAATTATGTCCTGTCTCAGAATGTCTCTTCTCACGTGTCAGAACTCGTAGACACATTAGCTGAGCTTGCAGATTGGGCTCCTGAGACTAGATTGATATCCTATGCTGGCCTAGTTTTACATCCACTGCGAGCTCAGATGGTGAACAGCATAAACACCAGTGTTCACAAGAGTAATCACACAAAAACGTAGAAAGGGTAACATGGCTCAAATGTGTGGATTCAGAGCTTATATGCCTGTCTTGAGTGTAAATGCCTCCTTCATCTTATTATAATAATAAGATTTTTCCTAAAGTGAATGTTTATATGTCAAAAGATGCTTAGGTTTTCTCTTTTTCAGATTGTATGTTAAAACTTTACAATATATGACTTGCAGGTCTTATGGGTATTTATAAAGAGTAATACAATAACAGTTTGTGTTTAACCAGTGGCCCACCATGGCATCCTGGTCTTTCTCTAATAACAGTTAACATCAATTGAGCGCTTGCTATAAATGTCAGGCACAACAGGTATCAATTTGTGAGTCCTATTATATTTCACAAGTGGCTGGTCTGCCTTTGTTTATGCCAGCCTTTACCCAACTATCCTCTCTGTGTAACACTAGTGGATGGCCAGTGCCGCAGCTCACTAGGCTAATCCTCTGCCTTGCGGCGCCGGCACACCGGGTTCTAGTCCCGGTCGGGGCTCCGGATTCTGTCCCGGTTGCCCCTCTTCCAGGCCAGCTCTCTGCTGTGGCCAGGGAATGCAGTGGAGGATGGCCCAAGTGCTTGGGCCCTGCACCCCATGGGAGACCAGGATAAGTACCTGGCTCCTGCCATCGGATCAACGCGGTGCGCCGGCTGCAGTGCACCAGCCGCGGCGGCCATTGGAGGGTGAACCAATGGCAAAGGAAGACCTTTCTCTCTGTCTCTCTCTCTCACTGTCCACTCTGCCTGTCAAAAACAAACAAACAAACAAACAAAAAACCCCAAAACAAACAAACAAACAAAAAAAAACACTAGTGGCAATAACCCTACAGTAGGATTCCAAGCCTAACATCTTATTCCAAATCTTCCTCACCGGACCCCAAGTCTTGCTGGTGGGAAGAGGGATGTTTACCTCTGCAATTAAATATTTGAGGGCACACTTGGCTTCCAGAATAGTAGCAATGTTTTCCCAGCGTTGTTTTGGCCTGTCTTCACTTTCAGCATCCAGCAGCTTCTGCTGTAGGTCAGCAATCTGAGCACTCCTTCAGGGAAAGAAACAGTAAGCCTTATTGTGAGTAGCCTACACGCCAAGGAGAAAGGCAAGAATCCTGAGGAGAAACTTCAAGTCATCTTATGGATGGAGCTATCGGGCTAATATAATTTAAGTAATGATTGAGTCATCTGGTTAGAACTTTTATAGTATTTCAAATCCTGTTACAATGGAATGCCAGATTATCCAAACTGTATTACTTTGTTAAATACAAGGCGAAACAGATGACTCATGTAACAGGACTTAGGGCCATTATAATAAGACTTTTGGTATAATGTGTTGACGGTAAAGCAGGACTTCATCTTGAGGCTGTAGGAGTTCAGACTGTGATGTGGTAACGCTCCCAATGCAGCAGTGAGATTCAGGTTGGAGACCTGAAGGAAAATCTCAAAAGAACAAACAGGTAGATGGATGCTCTTAGCCAGAATCAAATGTCAAATTACTGCATATGGTTGGTGTTGTGAGACCCAGATTTTCTAAGAAGACTAGAGGTACACTGACCCAACTGACAGCTTCCAGGTAAGTTCAGATCAAGTATGGCCTAGACCAAGATGTACATAATATTTCCATTTCATTAACAGACCCCTCAGATTTAATTTGTGTCTAGTGAGACAAGGTATACCAACATTTGTTTAACTTGCGATGTTATGTTACACATCATAAGGAAAGGGGTACAAAAGTAATCTTGAAATAGAAGTTTTCAAATTTTGGGGGTCTTAGGACATTATTTTTTTTTTTTTTTTTGGACAGGCAGAGTGGACAGTGAGAGAGACAGAGAGAAAGGTCATCCTTTGCCGTTGGTTCACCCTCCAATGGCCGCCACGGCCGGCGCACTGTGGCCGGTGCTGATCCGATGGCAGGAGCCAGGTGCTTCTCCTGGTCTCCCATGGGGTGCAGGGCCCAAGCACTTGGGCCATCCTCCACTGCACTCCCTGGCCACAGCAGAGAGCTGGCCTGGAAGAAGGGCAACTGGGACAGAATCCAGAGCCCTGACTGGGACTAGAACCCGGTGTGCCGGCGCCGCAAAGCGGAGGATTAGCCTATTGAGCCACGGCGCCGGCCTAGGACATTATGTTCTTAAAAATTATTGAAGACTCTGAAGAAAATCTGTTCACATACATTGTACCTATAGATATTTATACTATCAGAAAGTAAAACTTAGAAAAATTTTAAATATTTATTCACATAAAAACCAAACTCATTATATATTAATATAACACTATATTTTCCAAGACAAGAAACAATTCAGTGAAAAGAGTGGGATTATTTGACATTTTTGCAAAACTCTGGGAGGTATGACTTAGTAGAAGACAGCTAGGCTCTTATGTTTCCATCTGCATTCAATCTTTTGTGACATACTGTTTATTCTGACATAAATTAAGAAAATTTGACCTCATGTGGATATACAGTTGGAAAAGGAGGAGGAATGAAATAGCCTTTTCACACAGTTGTAAATATTCCTGTTTGAGATGACACTGAAACTCAACAAGTGGTGGTTACTTAAAAGTTAGTTTCAGGCCCAGCAATGTGGTGCAGTGGGTAAACTTGCTGCTCGAGATGCCAGCATCTGGTATCAGAGCACCGTTTCTAGTCCTAGCTACGCTGCTTCCAATCCAGCTTCCTGGGAAGGCAGCAGAAGATGGTCCAAGAACCTGGGCCCCTAGATGGAGTTCCAGGTTCCTAGCTTCAGCCTGGCCCAGCCAGCCCTAGCCCTTGTGGCCATTTGGGGAGTGAACCAGTGGATGGAAGAAAACTAACTAACTAACTGTTCTCTCTCTCCCTCTCTCCCTCTCCCTCTCCCTTTCAAATAAGCAAATATTTACTGAAGTACTTGAGCCATTGACTGCTGCCTCCCAGGGAGAGGCTGGAATCAGAAGCAGAGCTAGACTCAAACCCAGGCACTATGATATGAAATGTGGGTGTTACAAATGGTTTCGTTGTCTTTCTGTTGCTGGGACTCAAACGGGCGCTCACATGGGATGTTGGCATTGCAGGCAGTCGCTTAACCTGCTGTACCACAATGCAAAACCCATATATGTGGTTTCTTAACTGTTGCACCAAATGCCTGTCCCTAAATTTATCTTTTAATTCTATTCCCCTCCCCCAATTTTTGAAGCATCCTCATAGTAAAACCCATAGGTGAGTTAGTTTTTTTCTCTTTAAATTTTCAGGACATAAAATATTTCCAGAGGTGTATGTATATTTTCATATGTGTATATTTGAAACACACATATGAAAATATAGATTCAGTCTCAGGAACATCAGGACAGATGTCCCTTGACAAAATTTGCACTAGTACATAATATACCAATATGTTAAACAATGGAAGATTGGGTCATCTGTACTTCAACTGTGACTATCTTCAGGAAACCCTTAGGCAGCTGCTTTGTAACATGCTGTGGCATGGGAGAGTGAGAAATAAAGGTAGGATTAAGTTGGCCTGTCTGGCCAGGGCACAGATGGCCAAGGTACATACTTAGGTTCCATGTGGCCAGAGCTAAAATAGGAGATTCCTACTTGAGATAGCATGGGACAAAGATCACAGTCTTTTGAGAAGAACCAGAGGTGAAGAGGAAGATGTTACAGCTAGAGAGTTGGAGATGAGAAGACAGATTAGGAACAAATGGGAGAAGATTATAAGCAATTGTTCAGTCTGGGCTGGTGCTTATATGGCTGTTAACTGGTTTGGAATGTAAATGGATTTAGGTTGTAATGTAATAAAGTGTCATGTTTGGGTAGGCAAGCTACGTACATACACACATAAGTAAATAAAACCCACTGGTCTATCTTGTCATTTAAATGGATCTTGTATTCCCATACACTTCTGTAACAAGTCATTTGGACAATATTAGTCTACTGAGTTGTGCAGATCCTCCAATTGTTAATATATTTCATTAATACAATATACAGATTCACATTTGTTAATATCACTGGTCTTATCAGAAAAGCTATGAAAAAATACCAAGCAGATACAAGTTTTCCAAAATTCTAAGTTTTGCTAAAAAGATCAAATATTTTCTTTGGTAATAAATACTGTCACCTGTTTTCTTTGAGGTGACAGGCTCACTCTGTTCATTTTTGAGAACATTTCTGCCAAGAAAACCAAATCTGACTAACTGTATTATGTCTGTTAGTTGTTTTTTTCAAGTAAAAATAATGTTTCAGGGTGTGTACTTGGCATAGTGGTTAAGATGCTGGTTAGGATCCACATCCCATACCAAGTGCCTGAGTTCAAGTCCTTTGCTTTGCTCTCAATTCCAGCAGGTGATGGCTCAAGTAGTTGGGTCCCTGATACCTACGTGAGAGACTCGGATTGAGTTCCTCGCTTCCAGTTTTGGCCTGGCTCAGCCTTGGCCAGTGAGGGCATTTGAGGAGTGGACCAATGAAAGGGAACTCTGCCTGTCTTTATCTCTCTCCCTCTGTCTCTCAGACAATAAAGAAAAAAATAAAGTTTTAAAACTGATGTTCCATGATAAAACAGGCCTGCTGGGCTCATACCACAGACAACTGCACAATAGTTTTTTAGAAAAGACCATGATACTCCACACATGGCAATAGTACTTCATGTGTTCTTGCCACAAAGGTGTTTAAACAGATGTGAACTCAAGGATTGAGATTTAATAAAATTAATAATTTTTCTGCTTTATCAAAGCCATTCTTTTTTATTAAATGATTTTATTTATTTATTTGAGAGGTAGAGTTACAGACAGAGAGAGCAAGGTCTTCCACCTGCTGGTTCATTCCCCAAATGGCCGTGACAGTTGGAGCTGAGCTGATCCAAAGCCAGGAGCTTCCTCTGGGTCTCCCACACAGGCGCAGGGGTCCAAGTGCTTGGGCCATCCTCCACTGCTTTCCCAAGCTATAGCAGAGAGCTGGATCAGAAGTGGAGCAGCTGGGACTAGAACCAGCGCCCACATGGGATGCTGGAACCGCAGGTGGAGGATTAACCCACTGCACCACAGCATCGGCCCCCCAAAGCCACTCTTAAGTAAGACTGGCTTTTAAATAAAACTGGGAGTGTTTAGATGTGAAGGATACAATGACTACCAGTTCACTGCTTTTGGTGTCAGCAGTTTTGTCCACTACTGCTTCTGCTCTATGAGTATAAATGTCAACCTAGTAAAAAAGGCAAATCATGTCCTAATACTATTATGAAGATAGTGTTGACTATACAGATTCCCTGAAAGGGTCTTGGAGACACCCCCCCCTACTCCCCGTACCAAGGAGTCTCTGGACTATACTTTGATAACCCTGACTTAATGCTTAATCCTTCCCTTCAATAAGCTATAAATTGCCTTGAGGTTGACAAAATTAGTAAATGTAAAACAAAGAATACACACATAACATATATCATCTGCAGTATAATTGAGTTTGATAAGTTTTGAGTTTAGAAGAGAGGAGGATAGGAGGAGTCATCATCTAATCATATGCCCTTTCTTGTTTCCTCTTTTTTTTTTTTGACAGACAGAGTGGATAGTGAGAGAGAGAGACAGAGAGAAAGGTCTTCCTTTTGCCGTTGGTTCACCCTCCAATGGCCGCCATGGCTGGCGCACTGCGGCCGGTGCACCGCGCTGATCCAAAGGCAGGAGCCAGGTGCTTCTCCTGGTCTCCCATGGGGTGCAGGGCCCAGGCACTTGGGCCATCCTCCACTGCACTCCCTGGCCACAGCAGAGAGCTGGCCTGGAAGAGGGGCAACCGGGAAAGAATCCGGCGCCCCGACCGGGACTAGAACCCAGTGTGCCGGCGCCGCTAGATGGAGGATTAGCCTATTGAGCCGTGGTGCCGGCCTCTTGTTTCCTCTTACAATTCATATCCCTTATCTAGTCCAAAATTTAGTTGAGGTCTCATCAACTTTGGGAAAGTTTCCCTGATCAAACTCACCTCTTTCTAATTCCTTCTACTTGGCACTTGCCCTACATTTACAGAATCATTTACTCATGTACATGGTAAGCAGGTAAATGTTTAACAACCAGTACTTTAAAAACAAGTCCTGATTTGAAGTTTTTGCCAGTTGCTGTGGTATAAACACCGTCACCATAATTAATTGTAAGCTATCAGTGGTTTGCAACATTCCTGAAATTTTAACAATTTCAGCCCATCACTGTAATTATCCTATTCCCACTTAAGAGCAAGCATAATGCCATCTGCTCTTTTTATATGTCCCAACTACATTCAACACAGCACAAAGTGAGAACTCAAATGTTGAGTGACTAATAGATGTAGCTAACAACAAATAGCTAAAATCAAATTGAGTGATCTCCCTGGTCTTCTGGGCAACAAAATTCTATTATCATAAGATGCTATAAAATCTGTCAAAGTTCTGTTCCTTTTAGATTTCATTAACTGTTTAAAAGATAGTAATGGTGATTAGAGAAGCTGTATAGCATAATTTCTGGCCTCACAGCCAAAAGAGGAGAGAACATGCAGCAAGCACTTCCAATATGCCAAATACTATGTTATGCACTTACTAATCTCATTTAATGTTCTTAAGTTTACCTATACATTATGCTCATACAAGTATTACAGCATATCAGTTTTGCTGATGATCTCTAAAATACTCTAGTGTTGTCACTCTTTCTTTGTTAAAGATTTACTTCTCTGAAATGTAGAGTGACAAAGAGAGGGAGAGACAAAGAGAGAGATACTTTCCATCTGCTTGTTTACCCCCCAAGTTCCTATAAGAGCCAGGGCTAGAGCAGGCTGAAGTCAGGAGCTAGAACTATCTCCAGGTCTCCAATGCAGGTGGCATGAACCCCAGTTCTTGCCCATCATCCACTGCTTTCCCAGTGCATCAGCAGGAAGCTGATTTGGAAACACGGGGTAGCCAGGGCTCAAACTAGCACTCCAGTATGGGATGTGGTTGTCCCAAGCAGTGACCTACCCTGCTGTGCCACAACACCCATCCCTGGTGTTGCTTTTCTATGATCGATTCTTGGGTTCCTCTAATATTCTGTTCTTGGGTCTACATTTCACAGATACTACTGGATTAAGAATTGTGGTGTGTTGTAAAAAGCAGGGGCTTTGGAATTAGATAGCTGGGTTTGAATCTGAGTTCTGTTGTTAGTTAATGCCTTTGGCAAATTTCTTAAGATCTCTGAACTTCATGTCAGGTCTGTAAAATAGGAAGAATGATACTTACCTCATTAGGTATCAGTGGGACTGAAGACGAAAATGTATCTAACATGTTTACATGTTTAGTGCAGAGCCTGGTTAAAAAAAATGCTACATTCTCTTGTTTTTCCACCATCACAAAGCTACTGAAAAATAAGCTTTTGAATTACTAGATTAACGGGTTCTATTTTTATTCCAAGCATAAACTGGAATGCCTTAGAGATAGTCCCTTTACCTGAGTTCCATTTCAGTCTCTAGGCTTTCAATCTGCTTGGTAATGGAATCGTCTGCCTCCGAACCTTGACCACGCATTTCAGCCAGTGAGAAGGTGCGCCTCTGTAAAGCAGAATAACGAGACGGAGAGTGAGGTACTACAAGGAAAGCACTCCTCCACCTCCACTGGGATGAGGATTTTTGAGGAATGCAGAGTCTGACCACTGCTGATGTTTTTCACAAGGGTGCTTACTCGGAGCTTAGGAGGTGGATTCTCTCCAGATTCCTTTTTCTCTTTGAGTTGAGCCACATCCTGAGCCAGGATCTTTCTGTCTTCAAGAAGGTCATTCAGATGGCGTTTGGCTTCCTCAGTACTGACCATAACCTCAATTTCATTTCCAAGCCAGTTCTAGAAGAGAAATCAGTGATGTCTGGTTTAGGGATGAGGAACCAATAGCCCAGTGGGCTAGATTCAGTTCCAGACTTAGTTCCATTTGGACATGAAATTTCCATTAGTACCTACACTCACAAACACCAGTACCCTCTCTTAGGGCCTTTAACAGCAGCACACAAAAAGAGGTCTATTGTTTCTATCTGCCTCATGTTTACCTCCTGCAAATTCCCCTTGACATTTGTTTTTTAATGTTAACTACTCATGATGTAGAACTGAAGGATACTTTTATTATCTATTCTATTTAACAGACATACATTCTATTTTTTTAAAGCTTTTATTTATTTATTTGAGAGAGAGAGTTACAGAGAGAGGGGGAGACAGAAAGAAAAGTCTTCCATCTGCTGGTTCACTTCCCAAGTGGCCGCAATGGACAGAGCTGAGCTGATCAGAAGCCAGGAACTTCTTCCAAGTCTCCCATGCAAGTGTAGGGGCCCAAGCACTTAGGCCATTTTCCACTGCTTTTCCAAGCCATAAGCAGAGCTGGATCAGAAGAGGAGCAGCCAGGACATGAACAGGTTCCCATATGGGATGCTGGTGCCACAAGTGGAGGCTTAGCCTATCACACCACAGCACTGGGCCCCTAGATATACATTCTTAATTTTCATTTAAAAATGTTTATTTCCATTTACTTAAAAGGCAATGTGACATACAGAGAGGCACACAACGTAGAGAGCTCTTTCATCCATTGGTTCACTCCCTAAATGTCTGCAACAGCCAGTGCTAGGCCAGGCCTGAATTCCATCCAGGTTTCCCATGTGGGTGGCAGGAACCCAATTACGAGGAAAGCATCCATTGCTTCCCAGGATGCATTAGCAGGAAGCTGGACAGAAAACGAAGCAGTCTGGACTTGAACTGGTGTTCCAATATGGGATAAAGCAACCCAAGAGGCAGCTTAACCAGCTATGCCAAAAGACCTGCCTCTATTCTTAATTTTTAAAGTAGATGAGGGACTAGCATCAACAGTATCCTATATGAGAGCTGGTTCAAGTCCTGGCTGCTGCATTTTTTTTTTGTTAAAAAAAGATTTATTTTACTTATTTGAAAGACAGAGTTACAGAGAGTGGGGGGGGGGGGGTCTTCCATTTCCTGATTTACTCCCCAAATGGCCACAAAGGTCACAGCTGAGCTGATCCAAAGCCAAGAGCCAGGATCCTCTTTCTGGGTCTCCCACATGGGTGCAGGGGCCCAAGGACTTGGGCCATCTCTTACTGCTGTCCCAGGCCATAGGAGAGAGCTGGATCAGAAGTGGAGCAGCCAGGACACGAACCGGCGCCCATATGGGATGCCAGCATTGCAGGTGCCACAGCACTGCCCACCCCGCAATCTATTTTTAAAATTGAATCTTTGTTAACATTCCCTCAACCCTAAGAGAAAAAATAAGCAAGCAAACAAAAAACTCTCCAGGCTGGGACAAGCATTGTGATGCAGGAGGTTAAGCTGTTACATGTTGCAGTGGCAACCATGTCAGAGCACAGGTTTGAGTCCTGGCTACACTACTTCTAACCCAGCTCCCTGCTAATGTGCCTGGAAAAGCAGCTGAAGACAGCTCAAGTACTTGGACCCTTACCACCGATGTCAGAGACCTGGATGGAGTTCCAGACTCCTGGCTTTAGCCTAGTCCATCCCTGGCCATTGCACATATTTGAGAGGTAAACCAGTGGATGGAAGATCTCTCTCTCTTTTGCTTCTCTCTTTGTCACTCTGCCTTTCAAATAAGTAAAATAAGTCTTCAAAAACATTTAGGGGGAAATGAAATTAAAAATTGTTTATTAAAAGGAAAAAACCTCTCTAGCCCAAGATGGCTTTTTTCAAACTTTCAGGGAAGAAACAAATTTCATTCTGCAAAGCCCCCCAGAGAACTAAATAGGAAGTACTACTTCTTGACTCAATTTATGATGCCAGCATTATCTTGATACCAAAAATCAAAGATGTTATAAGAAAACTATAGGCCAATATTCCTCACCAACATAGATGTTAACATTTTAAACAAAATTTTTATTTTATGCACAGATGCTCCTTGACTTATGACAGGATTATGTCCCAGTAAACCCACAGTATGTTGAAAATTTCCTAAGTTTAAAATGCTTTTAATATGCCTAACCCACCAAACACCAAAACTTAGCTTAGTTTACCTTAAATATGCTCAGAACGCTTACATTAGCCCACAGTTGGGCGAAATAATCTAACGCAAAGCACATTTTATAAAAAAGTGTTAATTTTCTCATGTAACTTATTGAACACTGCACTGAGAGTGAAAATCAACATGATTATATGGGTATAGTCACCATGGGCTTCCTGATTATATGGGTGCTGTATAGACATGATGGAATGTGAAAACACAACATACAATATCCCAAAACCCCAGCAACACAGTATACACTGTAGGGTACTGGTTCTGGAGCTGCAGCTTGCTGCCACTGCCAAGGATCACAAGAGTATCATACAACATAATGATATCCCGGAAAAAGATCAGAACTCAGAGTGTGGAGTATGATTTCCACTGGACTATCCTTTTCACACCAATGTAAAGTCAAAAATCGTTAAACTGAGCCATCCTAAGTCAGAAACAGAAATTGAATTCAACAATACATTACAATCAAGTGGAGTTTATCAAAAAAATACAATGTTGGTTCATTCAAAGTAATTCACCGCATCACCAAGAAGACACTTGGCAACATTTAACATCCATTTATGACCAAAACTTTTTTTTTTCTCTTTTAAAAAAGATTTATTTATTTGAAAATCAGAGTTAGAGAGAGGTCTAACCTCTGCGGTAGACCCCTCCGGCCCGTGACCAAAACTTACAGCAAACCAAGGACAGGTAAGGACTTCTTCAACTTGATATAAGAGCACCCATGAAAAACCTACAACTGCCATCACACATAATGGGAAGACTGAATTTTCCCATCTGAGATTAGGAAAAATAGATATCTACTTTCACCACTTCTATTCAACATCATCCTGAGGGCAATGTGATAGGGCAGGCAAAAAACAAACAAACAAACAAACAAACAAAAACAAAAAAAAAACCCATACAGATTAGAAGAAAAAATTAGAAAAGAGCCAACAAAAAAGCCAGTAGACTAATGTCATATGAAAAAAGTTAATATGTATGGGGCCGATGCTGTGCTATAGTGCTTATAGACTTAGCCGCCTGTGATGCCGGCATCCCATATGGGCACCAGTTCGAGTCCCAGCTGCTCCACTTCCCATTCAGCTCCCTGCTAATGGCCTGGGAAACTGGAAGGACATGTTCCAAGTGCTTCGGCCCCTGCCACCCACATGGAAGACCTGGATGAAACTCCTGGCTATTAGTTTTTGCCTGGACCAGCCCTAGTTGTTGTGGCTGATTTGGCAGTAAACCAAAGATGAAAAGATCTCTCTCATTCAAATAAAAAAACCTTTAAAAAATCAACTGTATTTTATATACCAGCAATAAATGGCTACACAGTATGTCAATTCCTTATAAAGTTAAGCTTATATTTACCCTATGACCCAGAAGTCCCACTCCTAGGTAGTTACCCAAGTGAAATGATTACTTTTTATTTAAAAAAATAGCAGTTATGCTTTTAATGGAGGAAGTTATAAAATGCATCAATATATAAAGAATAACTTACTTACTCATTAGCATAATGACTCATGTAAATGACATTTTGATAATGTACAGTACAGTGTGTTAGACCTCAAAAAGGAAACTTCACAAAGTTTCCTGCAACCTAAGACATTGGAAAGGTTCCTTAAGTTGTTTTTACCCACCATATTTATTATAATAGTTCCAAATGGTATCTGGGGGAATTAAAAAATAGAAAAAATATATAGAACATTCCATAAATCTGCATATCATCCTCGTGCAGAGGCCATGCTAATCTTATCTACATCATTCCAATTTTAGTATACGTGCTGCCAAAGCAAGCACTTTTTTCACTTTTTTTAAAAAGATTTATTTATTTATTTGAAAGTCAGAGTTACAGAGAGAGAGGAGAAGCAGAGAGAGAGAGAGAGAGAGAGAGAGAGAGAGAGAGGTCTTCCATCTGATGGTTCACTCCCCAATTAGCCACAACAGCCAGAACTATGCAGATCCAAAGCCAGGAGCCAGGAGCTTCTTTCGGGTCTCCCATGAGGGTGCAGGAGCCAAGGACTTGGGCCATCTTCTACTGCTTTCCCAGGCCATAGCAGAGAGCTGGATCGGAAGTGGAGCAGCTGGGTCTCGAACAGGCAGCCATAGGGGATGCTGGTGCTTTAGGCTAGGGCGTTAACTCGCTGTGCCACAGCACCGGCCCAGCAAGCACTTTTGTTTACATAGAAACCTGTGAGTTTCTTAAGAGCAGGTTTAGGGGGCTGGTGCTGTGGCTCAGTTGGTTAATCCTCCACCTGTGGTGCCGCCGGCATCCCAATATGGGTGCTGGGTTCTAGTCCCAGTTGCTCCTCTTCCATTCCAACTCTCTGCTGTGGCCCGGGAGTGCTTCAGCGCCTGCACCCACGTGGGAGACCAGGAAGAAGCACCTGCTCCTGGCTTCGGATTGGTGTAGCTGCGGGCGTAGTGGTCATTTGGGGAGTGAACCAACGGAAGGAAGACCTTTCTACCTGTCTCTCTCTCATTGTCTAACTCTATCTGTCAAATAAAAAAAAAAGCAGGTTTAGTCATGTGATAGTCAATTTGAGGTGTCAGCTTGATTAGATTAAGGAAGATCAAGAGGGTTGTAAGCATTCTTTCTGGGTATATCAGTGAGGGTGTTCTCAGGGGTAGACTGGTATTTGAGTTGGGGAACCAAGTGGGTTAGATCTACCCTCAATGTGGGCGGGCACCATCCAATTGGCTAGGGCCCAGACAGAACAGAAAAGGTACAGGAAGGGTGATGTCCTCTTTCTCTCTTGGAGATTGGAAAGACTTCTGCTCTCAAACATCAGAACTTAGGGCTCTCTGACTCTTAGACTCCAGGACTTACAGCAGGTGACCCCCCCGCCCTGGGTTCTCAGGCCTTCAGACTTGGATAGCCAGGCTATTTGCATCCTTGGGCCTCCAGCCTGCACATGGTCTATTGTTGGACCTCCCAGCCTCTATAATGCTGTGAGCCAATTCCCCTGACAAATTCCTTTGTATACAAAACAGAGTTTCCAAAAGATCATGCAAAATGCATAATATGAAAAAAAAACGCATGGATTTCAAAATTTTTGTACCAAAACAATTGTTTTTTTAAAAAAAAGATTTGAAAGTCAGAGTTACAGAGAAGTAGAGGAAAAGAGAAAGAGAGAAAGAGAGAGAGAGAATATCTTCCATCCACTGGTTCATGCCCCAAATAACTGTAATGGCCAGGGCTGGGCCAAGTGAAAGTCAGGAGCCAGAGCTTCATCTGGGTCCCCACGTGGGTGCAGGGGCCCAAGCATTGGGGCTATCCTCTACTGCTTTCCCAGGCCATAAGCAGAGAGCTGGATTGGAAGAGAAGCAGACAGGACTTGAACCAGTGCCCACATGGGATGCCGGCACTACAGGTGGCTGCTTTATTTGCTACAGCACTGCAATGGCCCCACAATCTTGTCTTTTAATTCCATTTTCCATGAATTTTTTGAAGTATCATCCTACGTATCTATGAGTACAAATATATCTATCCTATTGGTACTGTCTCTTTGGAGAATCCTAATATCACTCATAGTTGTCAAAAACTGGGACAAAAATCCTCAAGACATCCTTTAATAGGTGAATGCATAAATAAATTGTGGTTAATATATACAATATATTACTGCTCAGCAAGAAAGGGTGCAAACTACTGATACACACAATAACCTGGATGCATCTCAAATGCATCATGCTAAGTGAAAGAAATCATACTGTATGCTTCTATTTACAACACTGATGCAAAGGGACAGCTATAACAGACTACAGATCAGTGTTTGCCAAGGGCAAGGTGTGTGCAAAGAGTTTTTGGGGCAAGAAAATTATTCTTTTTTTTTAAAGATTTATTTATTTATTTGAAAGTCAGAGCTACAGAGAAGGGAAGAGACACACAGTGAGGTTTTTCATCTGTTGTTTCACTGCCTAGATGGCTACAACAGCTGGGGCTGGGCCAGGCTGAAGCCAGGAGCCAGGAGCTTCATCCAGGTCTCCCATGTGGTTAGCAGGGGCTCAAGTACCTTGGGCCATCTTCTGCTGCTTTCCCAGGCCATTAGCAGGCAGCTGGATTGCAAGGGGAGCAGCCAGGATATAAACCAATGCCCATGTGGGATGCTGGCAGCTTTATCTGCTATGTCACAATGCTGGCCCCGAGAGAACTATTCTCTATCTTGTGTGTAGTGGTGGTTGTACAATTACACACTGTCAAAACTCACAAAAGTGTATAATAAGGGTACATTTTATTGCATGTCAGTTATACTTTAATCGAATGAGGGGAAGTCAACGTGATTTGACACCCTAGCAGACAAAAAAATCCCCTAAGAGCATCTGAATACAGAAAAAAACTGAAAAAAATCAATTATAATAAAATCTTCAGCAAACTAGGTAAGGGATTTCTTCAACTTGATAATGGACATATATAAAAATCCTATAGCTAATATACTTCACAGTGAAAGTTTGAATGCTCTCTTCCCAAGATTGAGAACAATACAAGGATGTTTCCTCTTGTCTATTCTATTCAATATTGTATGGGAGGTTCTAGAAAGTACAATAGGCAAGATAGTTTGTTAAAAAGGTACAGAGTGAAAAAGAAGAAAATAAAATTGCTCCTATTTGCAGGTAACATCAGCATCTATGTAGAAAACCCAAAAGATGCTACAAAAAGCTATAAGTATGTCTAAACAATTGGGAGTAGTAATAAAAAATGCCATTTCCAATATCATAAAATAAGAAATATTTAGGGGCATTCATGACAAAAGATTCAACATTTGTACACTGAAAACTAAAACACTGCTGAGAGAAATTGAAAAACTAAATAAATAGTCATGTACTGCATTAATGGATTTAAAGACTCAATATTCTTAAGATGCTATTTCTCCTCAAATTTATCTATAAATTTTCTGCAAGCCTGATCAAACTCCCCGTAGGCTTTTTTTGAGCAAACTGTCAAACTGATTTTAAAAGGAAATGCAAAGGATTTAGTTTTCTCAGAACAAAAGAATAACAACTTTAGAGGGCTTATATTACCTTATTTCAGGACCTATTATAAAGCAACTGCATTCAAGACGTTTGGTATTGGCATAAAAATAGACATGTAAATTATGACACAGGATCTAGAAATAGATGTCTGGATATTTAATTGATAGAGGTGTCAAATCAAAATGAGGGGCCGGTGCTGTAGTGAAGTGGGTAAAGCTGCCGCCTGCAGTGCTGGCATTCCATATGGGTGCTGGTTCAAGTCCTGGCTGTTCCACTTCCGATCCAGCTCTCTGCTATGGCCTGGGAAAGCAGTGGAGGATGACCCAAGTCCTTGGGTCCCTGCACCTGCGTGGTAGACCCGGAGGAAGCTCCTGGCTCCTGGTGCAGCTATGGCCATTGCGGCCAATTGGGGAGTGAACCAGTGGATGGAAGACTCTTCTCTCTCTGCCTCTCCTCTCTCTGTGTAACTCTGACTTTAAAATACTTAAATCTTTGAAAAAAAAAATCAAAATGAGTCCCATTCCTAAATGTAAAGCTTATAAACAAAACTTCTAGAAGAAAATTTATCAGGCAATCTTAGTGAACACAAAGTTGACGAATATTTCTTAAATAGAAATATTTAAATGCGAAAATCATGAGGCATGAGAAAAAACTATCAAATTACATAGAATCAAAATTTGAAAAGTATCAAAAAGAAAAGACAAACTAAATAACCGGGGAGAAAATATTTGTAAAACACAGAAACTCCTCTGTTGGGTATCTTTGGAATATATGAAGAACTCTAATAATAAGACAAAAGACAACCCAATTATATGGACAGATATTTCACAAAAGAAAATATACGTACATATGGCTATAAGCCTGCAGAACATGTTCAAAAATCATTGTTTATTTACAGAAATGAAAATGAAAACCACAATGAGGTACCACTAACTCACCGAATAGAATAGCTGAAACTTACAACACTGACCACACTGAGTAAGAATGTGCAGCAACTAGAACTTTCATACATTGCTAGAGGGAATATAAAATGTTGGAAAAAAGTTGGACAGTTGCTTAAAAGTTAAAACATATCCATGTTATACAAGAAAGCTATTCAAGTCCTAGCTACCTACTCAAAAGAAATGAAAAATTTATGTCCACACAAAGATTTGCACTTAAATGTTCAGTACAACATTTACAAAAGCCACAGACTGGGGCCAGTGCTGTGGCATAGTAGGTTAAGCCTCCGCCTGTGGAGCTGGCATCCCATATGGGCACCGGCTTAAGTCCTGGATCCAATTCCCTGCTGATAGCCTGGCAAAGTAGTGGAAGATGGCCCAAGTGCTTGGGCCCTTGCACTCTGGGGGACCCAGAAGAAGCTCTTGGCTCCTGGCATCTGATCGGCCCAGCTCTGGCCACTGTGGCCATTTGGGGAGTGAACCAGTGGATGGAAGACCTCTTTCTCTGTCTCTCCCTCTCTCTCTTTGTAACTCTGCCTCTCAAATAAATAAATCTAAAAAAAAAAAAAGCCAAAGACTGGAAACAACCCAAAAGTCCATATATGAATGGATAAACAAATTGTGGTATATCCATACAATGAATGGGCTGTGACTCAGCAATAAAAAAAAGTAAAGATACATGAAACCATTTAGAGGGATTTCAATATAATTGTGCTGAATCAAAGAGGCCAGGGATAGGTGTTGTGGCACAGAAGGTTGAGCTGGCACTTGGAAAGCTTGCATCCCATTCTGGAGTGCTGGTTCCAGTCCTAGCTGCTCTGCTTCCCATCCAGCTCCTGCTAATGTGCTGGGGAGCAGTGGATGATGGTTCAAGTACTTGAGTTCCTGGCACTCACAAGGGAGATCAGGATGGAGTTCTTGGCTCCTGGCTTTGGCCTGGCCTGTCTCTGCCTGTTGCAGGCATTTGGGGAGTGAACCAGTGCATGGAAATCTAACTTGTTCTCTGTTTCTGTCTCTGTCTCTCTGCCTGTCAAGTAATGAATATAAAGAAACATTTTTTAATAAAGAAAGAAGCTTGGGCCAGTGCTGTAGCATAATGGATGAAGCCACCGCCTGTATATGGGCACTGGTTCGAGTCCTGGATGCTCCACTTCTGATCCAGCTCCCTGCTAATGTTCCTGAGAAAGCAGTGGAATATGGCCCAAGTGCTTGGGGCCCCTGTACCCACGTGGGAGACCTGGAAGAAGCTCCTGGCTCCTGGCTTTAGCTTGGCCTAGTCCCGGCTGTTGTGGACATTTGGGAAGTGAACCAGTGGACGGAAGTTTCCTTTCTCTCTGTAACTCTGCCTTCAAATAAATAAAATAAATCTTAAATAAAAAGGAAGCTAGAAAAAATTATATGGATATGATTCCAATTTCATAAAATTCTACAAAATGAAAAAAATTCTGCAATTATGCAAAGCAGATGAATAACTGTCTGGAATAGAGTAGGGGGATTACAAAAAAATTTTGGCAATGCTGAACCTTATCATTATCTTCATTGTGATGATTTCATGGATGCACATATAACTGTGTCAAATTTCAAACTGCGTACTTTAAGTATGTACAATTCATGCTATGTTAATTATGCCTCAATAAAGCTGTTTTAAAAAGTAAATGAACCTCAATAGGGACAAGGATAGAAAGGGTTCTACATTCTTGGTCTTTAACAACAGTTCAAAAATACTTGTATGTTTTAGGAACTAAGGCTTTCAGGTAGAAGTTCAGGTTTTGTCGTGTTTATTTATTTATTTTTAGAGACTTACTTATTTTACTTGAAAGGCAGAGTTACAAAGAGAGGTAGAGACAGACAGAACCATCTGCTGGTTCACTCCCCAAATGGCCGCAACAGCCGGAGCTGCGCCAGGAGCCAGGAGCTTATTCTGGGTCTCCCACGTGGGTGCAGGAGCCCAAGGACTTGGGCCATCTTCTACTGCTTTCCCAGGCCATAGCAGAGAGCTGGATCGGAAGCAGAGCAGTGGGGACTTGAACCGGCACCCATATCAGATGCTGGCACTGCAGGAAGTAGCTTTACCACTACGCCACAACACCAGACGCTACCGTGTTTATTTCTAAAATAAAGTTATTTCCCTATTTCTTGTGTACATAGAAAAATGGCAGTTCAACGGGCCCATACCTTCACTCGAGCTGCAGTGCCTTCCATTCCCCGGCTCTGAGTCTCTTTCCGCTTATCTGCAACCTCCCGTTGTTTCTGGAGAGCATCCTTGAGACGCTTGTTGGCAGCTGCTGCCTAAGTAAAAACGGCACATAGTAATGTTGAATGAAGAACGTTTTAGTTTGTAGAATATTAGTAACGCAGAATAAAAATTCTCTGGGTCTGAGTTCCTTTATGAGCCATGTTTATAAGCCTCCACACATATGATACTGGTGAACAGCTACTGCTTTAGAGCCTAGGAGAGGAATACATCTCAAGGAAGTTCTGCAGTGAAAGATGTCAGGAAATATCCCATATACCAATATTACTCTGTGGGTTTCTTTGGAAATAATTAAGCTCAATTAGGAAAAAAAACCACCTTATTTGAATAGTTTCATTTTTCATCAGGTTTTTATTTGCCCACGGTTAATGACATATAAACAGTGATCAAAATTTAGGAATTACTGATCAAGATTGGTATCTCTGGTATCTTGGAATGCAGATTCATTTAAAGGATATGACTTTGCTACCATCTGGGTATAAAAACAATTGTACAGTTGACTTAGCAGATTTGATTTTCTTACCTCCTCAGTTTTACGTCTGAGCACATTAGCCTGTTTCTGGAAGTTTCTTTCAAGTTTGAGCAGCTCATATTGTCTCTTACGGTCCTAATAAGAAAAAAGTAAAATCTTCATTGTTGTTCATCTAGCCAAAACTAAATAGTCTTTCAAAACATCCTTGCTACATCAGGCTAAATACAAAAGAATGAGCCACCTTCATCTCAAATCAGAGTCCAATATGGGTAGTTTAGAAACCATGTTTGTAAAAGTGAGTTTTCTATATCTTATGGTACTTGTATGTTTATTTAGACTTTTAAAGAATTGCCAGTTTGTCAAGGAAGCGGCACCATTCTCCCATCTCTCCATCAATGTATGAAATTTCCAATTTCTTTACATTCTTGCCAACACTGTCTTTGACAGCCATCCAGCGGGTGTGAAATGGCTATTTCACGGGAGTTTTGATTTGCATTTCCATTTCCCTGATAGCAAATAACAGTGAGCATCTTTAATAGGCTCATTATTTCACCCATTGAAAAACTGGGTTCTTAATTTTACTGGGTTATAGGAGTTCTTCATACCAAGTATATTCTAGATATAAGACCTTTATCAGGGGCCTGGGGCATAGCCTGCAGTGCCAGCATTACATATGGGCACCGGTTCGGGGGCCGGATGTTCCGCTTCTGACCTGGCTCTCTGCTATGGCCTGGGAAAGCAGTGGAAGATGGCCCAAGTCCTTGGGCCCCTGCATCCATGGGGGAGACCCGGAGGAGGCTCCTGGTTCCTGGCTTCAGATTGGCACAATTCTGACCATTGCGGACATGTGGGGAGTGAACAAGATGGAGGATCTCTCTCTCTGCCTCTCTGCAACCCTCTGCCTTTCAAATAAATAAATAAATCTTTAAATTAACATAATTTCTTCTAACAAATCTATAGCATTAACTCTTACATTCAGGGTTTTGATCTATTTAAATATGCTTAAATATCTGTACATGATTTGAATCAATTCCAATTCATTATTCTGCATGTGAATATCCATTTATTTCAGTACCATCTGTTGAAAAGACTATTCTATCTTTATTTTATTTTAAAACAAGATTTACTTATTTGAAAGGAAGAGCTAGAGTGGAGAGACAGAGAGAGAGAGAGAGATCTTCCATCCACTGGTTTACTCCTCAAATGGCCACAACGACCAGGACTGGGCCAGGCCAAAGCCAGGAGCCAGGAGCTTCTTCCAGGTCTCCCATGTGGGTACACAGGCCCAAGCACTTGGGCCATCTTCTGCTGCTTTCCCAGGCCATTAGCAGGGAGCTGGATCAGAAGCAGAGTAGCCAGGACCAGAATCAGCACACATATGGGATGCCAGCTTTGCAGCTGGTGGCTTTATTCATTATGCCAAAAACACCATTCCATAAATGAATCTTTAAAGAAATTAAAAATGTATAGAAAAACTGAAATCAAATTTAATTAAAGAATTCCTTCTAAGCATCACTTTATATACATTCCATAATTTTGGAATGTTATATCTTTTTTATTTATTTATATTTATTTGGAAGGCAGAGAGAGAGAGAGAGGGAGGGAGGGAGGGAGGGAGGGAGGGAGATCTTCACCTGCTGGTTCATTCATTAAATGTCTGCAAAAGATGGAGCTAGGACAGCCTGAAGCCAGGAGTCAGAAATTCCATCAGGAATCCCAGTACTTGACCATCACCTGCTATCTCCCAGAGTGTACATTAGCAGGAATAGCAGGAAGCTAGACCAGAAATGGCAGCAGGACTCAATTCCAGGCACTTCTGATATTGTATGTGGGCTTCTCAAGCGGTGGTTTAATCCACTGAACCACAAATGCCTGCCCCGTGTCCTTGTTTATTTTAATAATTTATTTATTTATTTGAAAGCTAGAATTATAGAGGGGAAAAGGCAAAGAGAAGCATAGAGAGAGAGGCATAGAGAGAGAGAGGCATAGAGAGAGAGAGAGAATGAATGAATCTTCTATCTACTGATTGATTCACTCCCCAAATGGCTGCAATAGCCAGACCTGGGCCAGTTTGAAGCCAGGAGCCAGGAGCCAGAAGCCTCTCCCACTCCCACAGGAGTGCAGGGGCACAAGCACTTCAGCCATCTCTGCTGCTTACCCAGGCCCATCAGCAGGGAGCTGGACCAGAAGTGCAGCAGCTGGGACGCAAACCAATGCCCACATGGGATTCCAGTATTGCAGGCAGAGGCTTTATCCACTACACCACAGTGCTGGTCCCCCATGTCTTTGTTTTTATCCATCTCAAAGTATTGTCTAATGGCCCTGTGACTTCTTTGAAAGCACCATTTATTTAAAACTGTGTTGACTGTCTCATATTCCAAAATTTCTTTTTTGCTATTGATTTTATTCAATTGTGGTTGGAGAATAGACTTTGTGTGGTTTTAATCCTTTTAAAAACTCTGAGGCATGTTATATGGCCCAGCATATGTTCTATCCTGGAGAATATTCCATGTGTACTTGAGAAGAATATGTATCCTGTTATTAGTTGAAGTACTCTGTAGATGTGTGTTACGTCTAGATTATAGTCAAATGTAGTTTAAAAACTACAGACCACTATCATTTATGAATGTGGATGTGAAAATCTTAGTGTTGCTGAATCTTTGGTGTTTCTGACATCCTTGTTGATCTTGTGCCATACAGTTCCATCCATTATTAAAAGTGGGATATTGAAATCTCCAGATTTACTGTCAATTAGTCTACTTCTCCCTTAATTTCTGTCAGTGTTTGCTTCACATATTTGGGGGCTCTGTTGTTAGGTATATACAAAGAGCTTCAAAAAGTTTGTGTTGGGACGCACATTCGGCACAGCAGTTAAGCTGCCTTTTGGGACACCTGTATCCCCTATTAGAGTCCCGAGATTGAGTCCTGGCTCTACTTCGATCCAGCTTCCTACTATTGTGCACTCCAGGAGGCAGCAGGTGATAGCTCAAGTAGTTAGGTCTCTGCCACACATGTGAGAAACCCGGATTGAGCTCTAGGCTCCTGGTTTTGGTGGGCCCAGCCTGTTATTGTGAGCATTTGGGGAATGAATCAGCAGATAGAAAATCTCCCTTTCAAATAAATAACAAAAAAACTCAAAGTTTACATGCATTATCTTTTTTTTTTTAACAGGCAGGGTGGACAGTGAGAGAGACAGAGAGAAAGGTCTTCCTTTGCCATTGGTTCACCCTCCAATGGCCGCACACCGCGCTGATCCGAAGCCAGGAGCCAGGTGCTTATCCTGGTCTCCCATGCGGGTGCAGGACCCAAGCACTTGGGCCATCCTCCACTGCACTCCCTGGCCACAGCAGAGAGCTGGCCTCGTAGAGGGGCAACCGGGACAGAATCTGGCGCCCCGACCGGGACTAGAACCCGGTGTGCCGGCGCTGCAAGGCGGAGGATTAGCCTACTGAGCCGCGGCACCGGCCTACATGCATTGTCTTTTAATTTCATTTCCCCAAGAATTTTTGAAGCCTCTTCATTCATATATATATATATATATATAGTTACACACCACATAACAGTATTTCAGTCAGTGATGGACAACATACATGATGGTGGTTTCATATGATTATAATGGAGAAGAATTCTTATCACCTAGAGACATCATAGCCATCATCATATTGGTGTGCAGTGTATTACCAACGTGTTTGGGGTGATGCTACTGTAAACAAACCTCAACTTAGTGTGCTGCTAAAATTGTGCACCTACAATTAAGTACAGTACATAAT